>NC_083637.1:22796006-23396006 GCF_963576545.1 Limanda limanda | reverse complement strand
GTGAAGTCTGCCCAGCACATCACCAGGACGGAGCTGCCATCCATGGAGGACCTCTAGCGGTGCAGGAAGAAGAGCAACCGGATTATTTAAGACCCCTTTCACCCCAGCCATAAACATTTCTGCCTGCTGCCGTCTGGCCGACGGTACCGCAGCATCCGGGCCCGCACCACCAGGCTCAGAGACAGTTTCATCCCCCAGGCCATAAGACTTTTAAACTCCTGAACTGCAATAACTCCACCAAACCAGCACCCTGGTATATTTGCATATTTGCACCAGCACCATAACAAGCATATTTGAACATTTGCACTACTGCACAAATTGAACATTCACCTGTAAGGATATATATTTAGATGTATATATTTTATTTTCTATTTTAAATTTTTGATATTCTATTTCATTGTTATTCTATTTTATTCTTTTTTTATTCTATTTTATACTTGAGCATTGCTTAAAGAGAGTATGTGAACCAAGCATTTCATTGACAGTGACTACTTCATGTTATCTCTGTTCATTTGACAATAAAAAATCTTGAATCTTGAATCTTGAATCTTGAATCACTGGTGAGTCAACATTCATTTAGGCTCTCTTCCACCCTCTTGTGGTTGTCTGTGATATCACATTTTCTTCCAAACCACTCCTGTTTCTTTACAAGCCAGTACAAGGGGGTAGGTATTGGTGTGTATGTGCACGCGCGCGTGTTTAAGATCATGATAAGATATGTCCAGCATGTGAACACATAGAGTTAATGTAACTCGTTTTTTGTCTAATTATACAGTGCCATAAAAGATCGATATTGGTTTGGCTTTTTTTTCAACCAGTAAAACAGCAAATTTAGACACTCATGAGCAGGCACGTGCACAGATAGACCCCTAGTGGTGCTCAAGCACCAGCCCTTTTGCCCTGGAGGAGAAAAGTGCCCCTTCTGCTGGAGCCCAATTTTTTCTTCATTCATCGATAATTAAGAATAAAAAAATACTCTCTCTGTCATCAATTCCCCCCAATGTGTTTTGATGTCTGACGGGGCATTTATTTGAGTTCTTGTGAGAAGATCGCCCGACATGCTCCGCAGCGCTCACAAGCCCCTGCTGGCCCCTCCCTCCTCCTCCTCCTCCCCCTCTTCCTCCCCATGCAGCGCTGAGCGCCAGACGGCTGCAGCTACTTCTCCTCTGACCCGCAGCATCAGACATACAGGTAATGACGCTGTGTGTGCAATCCCCCGACGGTGTTTGGTGATAAATGAACCACAATATTAGCGCCGCTGAAAACATTGCGTCGCAACTGGTCCGACGTTTCCACGAAAACTCACAAAATCCGTGATTTCAAAGCCTTTTCCAGATGTTTACTGACGTATGTCATGTTGAATGACAAGAGAGAGGGAGATAGATACAGGCAGGCAGACAGATAGACAGACAGACAGGCAGGCAGGCAGGCAGTAAAGCAGGCAGGCAGGCAGACACTAGTTTTGTTTCATTTAAAATCGTAATTATTGAAATGAAAGGTAGGTCTTAGGTTGAGCTACATGACAGTCTGGTGAGGTATATTGTGGTATGTTATTAGTGTAATGCTGCTTATACTTCCACTCTGTCAGAAAACAGTAAACAAAAATGTGTGTGTTCTGTGTTGTCAGCTTTATAGAGATTATGTAAGTCTCTCTTGATTATTATGCACAACATTGATTTATCTCATTTAAAAAATTTTAGCATAATGCCAAGAAAAGAGAGACTCCAAAAGCAGAAGGACAGGGAACTGCAGCAAGCAGCTCAGGGTAGCAGCTCTCTTTTATATTGGATCAGGCCATCAACTAGTAAAACAAATGAGGGAGAATCAGTAAGTTTTTATTTATTTATTATTATTGTTTTTAATTTCATAAATAATTTTGGCGATGGTTGCCCTTTTTTTTTGGTTTGAGCACCTGCCCCCAAAAATGTCTGTGCACGTGCCTGCTCATGAGTTTGCGCATGACAGAAGAGAAGGATTTCTCTTTTTTTGTCGTGACGTTCTTGTTGAGCTTCTGGCAGGTGCAGTACGGTATTATCGGAGGTGTGGCTGTATCTTGAGTCCTGCTGCTGTACAACACGGCCAGACCCCAGATAAAGGTGCAGTAATATTCTTTACAGGAATGTGTGTGAGTGAGTGCATGACGCTTCAACTGTGAAACACATGAATCCTTTCAAAGGCAGCACACTAACTTGCTCACAGTTTTTTATTGTAAAGTAAGTAACAAAGCACTTTTCACCGCCCTGCCGGTGTGAGCGAGACGGGCCGGTGGTGTTCACGGAGTGCTGGGATCCCACCTCAGCCGGCCCTCACTGTCATAGCGCCACAGGGGTCGCCCTGAGCGACGCGGTTGAGGCGCGATGAGGACAGTCCGTCTTGGTCAACAGTCGCAACCCCGTCCAGTGCAGGGGGGGCGTGGCGGCGGTCTACAACATGGAAAAAAAACGGGGGGTTAAGTAACTGGTGATCGAATGTCTGAAGAGGCACGGGACTGTAAAAAGTTTGGGATCCACTGCCTTACAGGATCATTTTGTTCCCCCCCCTCCCCTCCCCCAGCTACGTTCAGTTTCTGGATGGAACGAATCCAAGCTGTGTCTCAGATCAAATACCTTTTCTGTTCCTGGACTATTTTAAGAGCTGTTTTTATTGAAACCTAATATTCAGTTTCATTGTTAGTATCTTGTTAGACTTGTTTCTCGTAAGAGGTGTCTGCCAACTAAAGCCATTTCTTCAGAAACACACCGAGCCACAGCAGCAGGATCCCAGCCAGTGTCTCACCCACATTCCACCCCGCATTTCCCCTTCACGGTCACGCCACACAGTTTGAGAATCACCGGGCTACATCGCGGACATTTTATGAGCACTGAGCAACGACATGGTGCAAGCATTTGTTTTAGACAGCGTTTCTCCTCAGGAGAAGGAAAACATTTCGTAACGTTTTAGCTAGGCCTCAGATATTATATGTAAATTACCTATTTATGCCCTAAATACGGAAAAGATCGCTACTGGCAGTTGTGCCTCGCTGTTGCATGAAAAGTATTCCCATTTGTTTTTCTTAGCACCGGGCTGAGAAAGGCAGAAGTTATTATTGTGTGTTCATATATCACGGCATGTATGGAAAGGAAATAAAGGATTGTGAACCATCAGTGGAAAAGAATCTGACCATCATTCAGCCGGGGATGCTACAATATGAACGTCTTCACCGTTCAAATTCATTATTTGTCATTAAGTTGCGTTCAGTTCATCGTTCTCATAAAAATGAACTTGTTCAATGAACGCATTATTTTATCTCGTTCATGCACAACGCTGCATCTGGAATAGTTGATTACTTCAGCAACATGTTAAGGCCCCTTCAGTCATCATCAGGCGACATCGCTAAAACAACTAGAATGTCTTCTAATGGATCTAAACAGAATAACACACCTATAATTATCAGCAGTGTTGGGGAGTAACGGAATACATGTAACGGCGTTACGTATTTAGAATACAAATTATGTGTAACTGTATTCCGTTACAGTTACAGATTAAATAGATGGTATTCAGAATACAGTTACATTGTTGAAATCAGTGGATTACATGACGGTACTTCTCGAGTTTATTCACTCTCTCGTAAATCCACCGGCGGCAAAGCCCCCAGGAAGCAGCTGGAGACCAGGGCTGCCGTAAGAGCGCCCGGGCCCCCGGCGGCGTGAAGGAGCCTCACCGCTACCCGCTCGGGACCGTTACAGGCCCCGGGACCGAGGCTCTGAGAGAGTTCCGTCGCTACCAGAAATCTACGGAGCTGCTGGTCCGCAAGCTGCCCTTCCAGCACCTGGTGAGAGAAGACCGACCTGCGCTTCCAGAGCTCCGCTGTCATGGCTCTGCTGGAGACCAGCGAGGCATGCAGGGTTCACACCGGACGCTGAAGCACCGGGCAGCGCTAATAATATCACCCGTTGACCAAGTAGTATAAAAGCATTTAGTCACTTGTTGCTCCAACATTAACTGCAACCGCGTCCCAATTTAATTTCATCCATCTTCAAGAACTTCTCCGCTGTTCTCTCCGTTCAATGTCGGGTGTCGAGGGTAAATTACGTATTCTCCGCCCCCCCCTCTCTTTTTATCTTTATGACTGCTTGTGTGTCTGTAGTGGATGGGCAGAGGGGGGCATTTAATAATGTGATCGGTAAAATTGGTAAAATTAAAACTCCAGGACAACAGAAGGGGAATGCAAACTATGGGATGCATACTTTATCATTTATATCATATAAAATGTCATCAATATCGTTTAAAATCATTTTTCAGTGTGTTTCATGGAGCGATACGCTCGCGTCAAGCGCAAAAAAAAATAAACTCGACGCCGAAACGATCGTAGCACGGCGCGAGGCAGCCTTGGCGCAGGGGGGGGGGGCCTTCAGCCTCCGGTGGGGCCGGCACAGAGGTGGGAGTGGATGGGAGCCGGACATCCAGCTGGAGAGAGAGTTTAAACTGCTGCTTCTCCACTGACTATAACAACGCCGCAATCATACACTTAAAAAATGCAATACAAACCGGAAGTATTCCAAGTATTCAGAATACGTTACTCAGATTAGTTAATGTAATGGAATACGTTACAGATTACATTTTTGGGCATGTATTCTGTATTCTGTAACGGAATACGTTTTGAAAGTATCCTTCCCAACACTGATTATCAGTCCCCTAAACATATCAGATTTTTCCACAAAGATATTCGAAATTGTAATGGAAATCTGAAAATACAAGAGGCTGAAATATCAAATTTGTGGTTGTGTATTTCAATAGGGGCTTTCTGCAGAAAGGATCAACACATCGTCACAGGGATCTCAGAGTGAAGATTGAGAACAGTCAAATGCAAGGATCTTATATAGGAGAACTAAGGCTGTGTTGTGCAATAATGCATTAAACGTGATACCATAAAATGGTGTGCCTTTCAGCATTCAATAAATTTGGTTATCAAAATAAAATATTAAATCATAACTTTAATTGATTAAAGTGACCTCAGGGCACCACCCTTCAAAGGAAGGGAAAAGATAGCCAATTTATTGATTTAGTCTCATAAAAGAACTAACTACTAATTTGGAACTCTGATTAACAATTAAATTAATATCTATAACCAAAACTACCATATAGATAGTTAGCTAAGTTGAAGGATGTTGAGTTCTTGACAGTGTAAAGGTTGGCCAAATTCACTTATGCAACATGAATAAAAAACAATTGTGAAAGAAAAACATTTATTATGAATAGAGTAAAGTATAAAAACACAAATTACTAACCGTGTAACTACTAAACAAAGTGGTGTATGTCTGTGTGTTTCCAAAATGGCAGATGGCCAGTTGAAGATGACACTGAATAGGGGCTGAAGAGCCGCATGCGGCTCCAGAGCCCCGGGTCGCCGACCCCTGGCTACGGCGAAAGAGCAATTTGTTTACTGCTCCGCCGTCAAAGAGATGCGGACGTCAAAACATTACACACAAAAAAGTCATATTTTTTACCAATAACTTTACTTAACTACGTCTAAAGGGAACAGGAAGTTTGACTGAAGGCTCTAACATGGATCCTGCAAAGCCTCTACCGACCTCCATCAACTAAACAGGGAATAATAATTATTCTATTGCACCAAATCAGTTCCTATGGGATTTTATTCCTTTTTGGATGAATAAAGTAAGGTGCACATGTACCCCCAGGGGTACGCAAAGTGGTTCAGGGGGTACGCGGGAAAAAGTTTTGATTCGCGTTTAGCATAGTTCCACATCCTTCGGGTCCTATCGCACGCGCTGCACCGCCCTGACAGTGTGAGCGAGACGGGCCGGTGGTGTTCACGGAGTGCTGGGATCCCACCTCAGCCGGCCCTCACTGTCATAGCGCCACAGGGGTCGCCCTGAGCGACGTGGTTGAGGTGCGCTGAGGACAGCCCCCCCCCCCCTCTCAGCTGCGTTCAGTTTCTGCATGGAACGAATCCAAGGTGTGTCTCAGATCAAATACCTTTCAGTTCCTGGACTATGTTTTTATTGAAACCTAATATTCAGTTTCATTGTTAGTATCTTGTTAGACTTGTTTCTCGTAAGAGGTGTCTGCCAACTAAAGCCATTTCTTCAGAAACACACCTAGCCACAGCAGCAGGATCCCAGCCAGTGTCTCACCCACATTCCACCCCGCATTTCCCCTTCACAGTCACGCCACACAGTTTGAGAATCACCGGGCTACATCGCAGACATTTTATGAGCACTGAGCAACGACATGGTGCAAGCATTTGTTTTAGACAGCGTTTCTCCTCAGGAGAAGGAAAACATTTCGTAACGTTTTAGCTAGGCCTCAGATATTATATGTAAATTACCTATTTATGCCCTAAATACGGAAAAGATCGCTACTGGCAGTTGTACCTCGCTGTTGCATGAAAAGTATTCCCATTTGTTTTTCTTAGCACCGGGCTGAGAAAGGCACAAGTTCTTATTGTGTGTTCATATATCACGGCATGTATGGAAAGGAAATAAAGTATTGTGAACCATCAGTTGAAAAGAATCTGACCATCATTCAGCCGGGGATGCTACAATATGAACGTCTTCACCGTTCAAATTCATTATTTGTCATTAAGCTGCGTTAGGTTCATCGTTCTCATAAAAATGAACTTGTTCAATGAACGCATTCTTTTATCTCGTTCATGCACAACACTGCATCTGGAATAGTTGATTACTTCAGCAACATGTTAAGGCCCCTTCAGTCATCATCAGGCGACATCGCTAAAACAACTAGAATGTCTTTTAATGGATCTAAACAGAATAACACACCTATAATTATCAGTCCCCTAAACATCTCAGATTTTTCCACCAAAATATTTGAATTTGTAATCGAAATCTGAAAATACAAGAGGCTGAAACACCAAATTTGTGGTTGTGTATTTCAATAGGGGCTTTCTGCAGAAAGGATCAACACATCGTCACAGGGATCTCAGAGTGAAGATTGAGAACAGTCAAATGCAAGGATCTTATATAAGGGGAACTAAGGCTGTGTTGTGCAATAATGCATTAAACGTGATACCATAAAATGGTGTGCCTTTCAGCATTCAATAAATTTGGTTATCAAAATAAAATATTAAATCATAACTTTAATTGATTAAAGTTACCTCAGGGCACCACCCTTCAAAGGAAGGGAAAAGATAGCCAATTTATTGATTAAGTCTCATAAAAGAACTAACTACAAATTTGGAACTCTGATTAACAATTAAATTAATATCTATAACCAAAACTACCATATAGATAGTGAGCTAAGTTGAAGGATGTTGAGTTCTTGACAGTGTAAAGGTTGGCCAAATTCACTTATGCAACATGAATAAAAAACAATTGTGAAAGAAAAACATTTATTATGAATAGAGTAAAGTATAAAAACACAAATTATTAACCGTGTAACTACTAAACAAAGTGGTGTATGTCTGTGTGTTTCCAAAATGGCAGATGGCCAGTTGAAGATGACACTGAAGAGGGGCTGAAGAGCCGCATGCGGCTCCAGAGCCCCGGGTCGCCGACCCCTGGCTACGGCGAAAGAGCAATTTGTTTACTGCTCCGCCGTCAAATAGATGCGGACGTCAAAACATTACACACAAAAAAGTCATATTTTTTACCAATAACTTTACTTTACTACGTCTAAAGGGAACAGGAAGTTTGACTGAAGGCTCTAACATGGATCCTGCAAAGCCTCTATCGACCTCCATCAACTAAACAGGGAATAATAATTATTCTATTGCACCAAATCAGTTCCTATGGGATTTTATTCCTTTTTGGATGAATAAAGTAAGAATAAAAAATTGTGTACACATGAGAGAAAACAAACATATGTATGAGTTAACTGTATGTGTACATGTATGATCCACAGATGAGACATCACTGTGAACAAGTGTCACGGTTATTTTTATAATTCTTTCTCATTGCCCATTCAAATATTGAATCTAAAAATGATAAACTTTACAACATACTCTATTCATTTATTTAGTCTTCCATTAATTTGTAAATAAATGCATTAATGGGTGTGTTTGTTTACCATTTCCTTGTCACTTTTGCTCTTCCATGGAACTCAGTGTGTCACCTTACAGCATTGGTTCCCAAACAGGTGCACATGTACCCCCAGGGGTACGCAACGTGGTTCAGGGGGTACGCGGGAAAAAATTTTGATTCGTGTTTAGCATAGTTCCACATCCTTCGGGTCCTATCGCACGCGCTGCACCGCCCTGACAGTGTGAGCGAGACGGGCCGGTGGTGTTCACGGAGTGCTGGGATCCCACCTCAGCCGGCCCTCACTGTCATAGCGCCACAGGGGTCGCCCTGAGAGACGTGGTTGAGGTGCGCTGAGGACAGCCCCCCCCCCCCTCTCAGCTGCGTTCAGTTTCTGCATGGAACGAATCCAAGGTGTGTCTCAGAACAAATACCTTTCAGTTCCTGGACTATGTTTTTATTGAAACCTAATATTCAGTTTCATTGTAAGTATCTTGTTAACCTTTGTGTCGTGTTCGTTTCTCCCCCCTTACTTTGGTGCTCCCGGTCAAATTTGACCGGCCTGTTTTAACTGCCCTTACATTAACACAAAAACCATTGATCGTCACCAAATTGTATTTAACTCCCTTTTAACCTGTAAACAATGTCTCAGACTACTGGTTACATGAATAACTGCAGTGAATAGACACAGAAATTGAAAGTTGTATTCCAAAATCCCCTCTTGTTCTGCCTCCTCTGTCCTGGGGGGATGAATACCAGAGCAAGTTGCCATCCTTGGACTGGAATGTCACCTCAGGTGTGTCTTCCACAGGGGCCTCTTCCCCAGGTGCCTCTTCCTCAGGGGCCTCTTCCTCGCCATATGTTGACTGTTCGGTCTCATGATCGTCTGGATCAAAATCAGGATCGTTGTCTTCTATTTCTGAAACATCCTCCTCTATTTCTGGTTCAACTCCAATCCCGTCTTCATCAGTTTGAAAAAAAAGGTCAAGAGCCTCTCTGACAGAAAATCGTCTGATCGGGCGCCGACTCATTGTGTTCAGAGTAAAATAAGAGCAATGCACAAGCAAGCTATATATAGGGGATCTGTGAGAAGATATCATACGTTTTGTATCGAAAGTGTGGTTCACGTGGGGGGATGGACACATTAGCCCGGGAAAGAGCCAGGTTCCCATAACAAACACCTAATTGGTAACTTTGAAGTGTTACACGTTTAGTCTGGAAGGTGTGGTTCACGTAGGGGGACAGGCACATAAGCACGGGAAAGAGAGGACACATGGTCAGTCTGAAAGGGGTTCACGTGGGGTGGAGTGTGTGTGTGTGTGTGCGTGCGTGTATGTGCGTGCGTGCGTGTGTGTGTGTGTGTGTGTGTGTGTGTAGGTGTGTGTGTATGCGTGTAGGTGTGTTTGTGTGTGTGTGTGTGCGTGTAGGTGTGTTTGTGTGTGCGTGTGGTGGTGGTGGTGGATTTGTGGTTGTGTATTATCTGATGAATGAACACAATCTAGGGTCACCCATTCATTTCCTATGGCGGTCATTTTTGACCGGGAACACCACAGGTGTTACAAAGTTGACTAAACAACTCAAAATTCAATGAAAGTAGTGATCAGCAATTGTAAATGTTCAAATGCCTAGTGTGGAGGATATCATAAGCCCTTGAGACAATAAAATGTAAAACACAATATTTATGATTGATCGAAATGGAAATCGGTCAGATTTGACCCGAACACGACACAAAGGTTAAGACTGGTTTCTCATAAGAGGTGTCTGCCAACTAAAGCCATTTCTTCAGAAACACACCTAGCCACAGCAGCAGGATCCCAGCCAGTGTCTCACCCACATTCCACCCCGCATTTCCCCTTCACGGTCACGCCACACAGTTTGAGAATCACCGGGCTACATCGCGGACATTTTATCAGCACTGAGCAACGACATGGCGCAAGCATTCGTTTTAGACAGCGTTTCTCCTCAGGAGAAGGAAAACATTCCGTAACGTTTTAGCTAGACCTCAGATATTATATGTAAATTACCTATTTATGCCCTAAATACGGAAAAGATCACTACTGGCAGTTGTACCTCGCTGTTGCATGAAAAGTATTCCCATTTGTTTTTCTTAGCACCGGGCTGAGAAAGGCACAAGTTCTTATTGTGTGTTCATATATCACGGCATGTATGGAAAGGAAATAAAGTATTGTGAACCATCAGTGGAAAAGAATCTGACCATCACTCAGCCGGGGATGCTACAATATGACCGTGTTCACCATTCAAATTCGTTATTTGTCATTAAGTTGCGTTAGGTTCATCGTTCTCATAAAAATGAACTTGTTCAATGAACGCATTCTTTTATCTCGTTCATGCACAACACTGCATCTGGAATAGTTGATTACTTCAGCAACATGTTAAGGCCCATTCAGTCATCATCAGGCGACATCGCTAAAACAACTAGAATGTCTTTTAATGGATCTAAACAGAATAACACACCTATAATTATCAGTCCCCTAAACATCTCAGATTTTTCCACCAAAATATTTGAATTTGTAATCGAAATCTGAAAATACAAGAGGCTGAAACACCAAATTTGTGGTTGTGTATTTCAATAGGGGCTTTCTGCAGAAAGGATCAACACATCGTCACAGGGATCTCAGAGTGAAGATTGAGAACAGTCAAATGCAAGGATCTTATATAGGAGAACTAAGGCTGTGTTGTGCAATAATGCATTAAACGTGATACCATAAAATGGTGTGCCTTTCAGCATTCAATAAATTTGGTTATCAAAATAAAATATTAAATCATAACTTTAATTGATTAAAGTTACCTCAGGGCACCACCCTTCAAAGGAAGGGAAAAGATAGCCAATTTATTGATTAAGTCTCATAAAAGAACTAACTACAAATTTGGAACACTGATTAACAATTAAATTAATATCTATAACCAAAACTACCATATAGATAGTTAGCTAAGTTGAAGGATGTTGAGTTCTTGACAGTGTAAAGGTTGGCCAAATTCACTTATGCAACATGAATAAAAAACAATTGTGAAAGAAAAACATTTATTATGAATAGAGTAAAGTATAAAAACACAAATTATTAACCGTGTAACTACTAAACAAAGTGGTGTATGTCTGTGTGTTTCCAAAATGGCAGATGGCCAGTTGAAGATGACACTGAAGAGGGGCTGAAGAGCCGCATGCGGCTCCAGAGCCCCGGGTCGCCGACCCCTGGCTACGGCGAAAGAGCAATTTGTTTACTGCTCCGCCGTCAAATAGATGCGGACGTCAAAACATTACACACAAAAAAGTCATATTTTTTACCAATAACTTTACTTTACTACGTCTAAAGGGAACAGGAAGTTTGACTGAAGGCTCTAACATGGATCCTGCAAAGCCTCTATCGACCTCCATCAACTAAACAGGGAATAATAATTATTCTATTGCACCAAATCAGTTCCTATGGGATTTTATTCCTTTTTGGATGAATAAAGTAAGAATAAAAAATTGTGTACACATGAGAGAAAACAAACATATGTATGAGTTAACTGTATGTGTACATGTATGATCCACAGATGAGACATCACTGTGAACAAGTGTCACGGTTACTTTTATAATTCTTTCTCATTGCCCATTCAAATATTGAATCTAAAAATGATAAACTTTACAACATACTCTATTCATTTAGTTAGTCTTCCATTAATTTGTAAATAAATGCATTAATGGGTGTGTTTGTTTACCATTTCCTTGTCACTTTTGCTCTTCCATGGAACTCAGTGTGTCACCTTACAGCATTGGTTCCCAAACAGGTGCACATGTACCCCCAGGGGTACGCAAAGTGGTTCAGGGGGTACGCGGGAAAAAATTTTGATTCGTGTTTAGCATAGTTCCACATCCTTCGGGTCCTATCGCACGCGCTGCACCGCCCTGACAGTGTGAGCGAGACGGGCCGGTGGTGTTCACGGAGTGCTGGGATCCCACCTCAGCCGACCCTCACTGTCATAGCGCCACAGGGGTCGCCCTGAGAGACGTGGTTGAGGTGCGCTGAGGACAGCCCCCCCCCCCTCTCAGCTGCGTTCAGTTTCTGCATGGAACGAATCCAAGGTGTGTCTCAGAACAAATACCTTTCAGTTCCTGGACTATGTTTTTATTGAAACCTAATATTCAGTTTCATTGTAAGTATCTTGTTAAGACTGGTTTCTCATAAGAGGTGTCTGCCAACTAAAGCCATTTCTTCAGAAACACACCTAGCCACAGCAGCAGGATCCCAGCCAGTGTCTCACCCACATTCCACCCCGCATTTCCCCTTCACGGTCACGCCACACAGTTTGAGAATCACCGGGCTACATCGCGGACATTTTATCAGCACTGAGCAACGACATGGCGCAAGCATTCGTTTTAGACAGCGTTTCTCCTCAGGAGAAGGAAAACATTCCGTAACGTTTTAGCTAGACCTCAGATATTATATGTAAATTACCTATTTATGCCCTAAATACGGAAAAGATCGCTACTGGCAGTTGTACCTCGCTGTTGCATGAAAAGTATTCCCATTTGTTTTTCTTAGCACCGGGCTGAGAAAGGCACAGGTTCTTATTGGGTGTTCATATATCACGGCATGTATGGAAAGGAAATAAAGTATTGTGAACCATCAGTGGAAAAGAATCTGACCATCATTCAGCCGGGGATGCTACAATATGACCGTGTTCACCATTCAAATTCGTTATTTGTCATTAAGTTGCGTTAGGTTCATCGTTCTCATAAAAATGAACTTGTTCAATGAACGCATTCTTTTATCTCGTTCATGCACAACACTGCATCTGGAATAGTTGATCACTTCAGCAACATGTTAAGGCCCCTTCAGTCATCATCAGGCGACATCGCTAAAACAACTAGAATGTCTTTTAATGGATCTAAACAGAATAACACACCTATAATTATCAGTCCCCTAAACATCTCAGATTTTTCCACCAAAATATTTGAATTTGTAATCGAAATCTGAAAATACAAGAGGCTGAAACACCAAATTTGTGGTTGTGTATTTCAATAGGGGCTTTCTGCAGAAAGGATCAACACATCGTCACAGGGATCTCAGAGTGAAGATTGAGAACAGTCAAGTGCAAGGATCTTATATAGGAGAACCAAGGCTGTGTTGTGCAATAATGCATTAAACGTGATACCATAAAATGGTGTGCCTTTCAGCATTCAATAAATTTGGTTATCAAAATAAAATATTAAATCATAACTTTAATTGATTAAAGTTACCTCAGGGCACCACCCTTCAAAGGAAGGGAAAAGATAGCCAATTTATTGATTAAGTCTCATAAAAGAACTAACTACAAATTTGGAACTCTGATTAACAATTAAATTAATATCTATAACCAAAACTACCATACAGATAGTTAGCTAAGTTGAAGGATGTTGAGTTCTTGACAGTGTAAAGGTTGGCCAAATTCACTTATGCAACATGAATAAAAAACAATTGTGAAAGAAAAACATTTATTATGAATAGAGTAAAGTATAAAAACACAAATTATTAACCGTGTAACTACTAAACAAAGTGGTGTATGTCTGTGTGTTTCCAAAATGGCAGATGGCCAGTTGAAGATGACACTGAAGAGGGGCTGAAGAGCCGCATGCGGCTCCAGAGCCCCGGGTCGCCGACCCCTGGCTACGGCGAAAGAGCAATTTGTTTACTGCTCCGCCGTCAAATAGATGCGGACGTCAAAACATTACACACAAAAAAGTCATATTTTTTACCAATAACTTTACTTTACTACGTCTAAAGGGAACAGGAAGTTTGACTGAAGGCTCTAACATGGATCCTGCAAAGCCTCTATCGACCTCCATCAACTAAACAGGGAATAATAATTATTCTATTGCACCAAATCAGTTCCTATGGGATTTTATTCCTTTTTGGATGAATAAAGTAAGAATAAAAAATTGTGTACACATGAGAGAAAACAAACATATGTATGAGTTAACTGTATGTGTACATGTATGATCCACAGATGAGACATCACTGTGAACAAGTGTCACGGTTACTTTTATAATTCTTTCTCATTGCCCATTCAAATATTGAATCTAAAAATGATAAACTTTACAACATACTCTATTCATTTAGTTAGTCTTCCATTAATTTGTAAATAAATGCATTAATGGGTGTGTTTGTTTACCATTTCCTTGTCACTTTTGCTCTTCCATGGAACTCAGTGTGTCACCTTACAGCATTGGTTCCCAAACAGGTGCACATGTACCCCCAGGGGTACGCAAAGTGGTTCAGGGGGTACGCGGGAAAAAATTTTGATTCGTGTTTAGCATAGTTCCACATCCTTCGGGTCCTATCGCACGCGCTGCACCGCCCTGACAGTGTGAGCGAGACGGGCCGGTGGTGTTCACGGAGTGCTGGGATCCCACCTCAGCCGACCCTCACTGTCATAGCGCCACAGGGGTCGCCCTGAGAGACGTGGTTGAGGTGCGCTGAGGACAGCCCCCCCCCCCTCTCAGCTGCGTTCAGTTTCTGCATGGAACGAATCCAAGGTGTGTCTCAGAACAAATACCTTTCAGTTCCTGGACTATGTTTTTATTGAAACCTAATATTCAGTTTCATTGTAAGTATCTTGTTAAGACTGGTTTCTCATAAGAGGTGTCTGCCAACTAAAGCCATTTCTTCAGAAACACACCTAGCCACAGCAGCAGGATCCCAGCCAGTGTCTCACCCACATTCCACCCCGCATTTCCCCTTCACGGTCACGCCACACAGTTTGAGAATCACCGGGCTACATCGCGGACATTTTATCAGCACTGAGCAACGACATGGCGCAAGCATTCGTTTTAGACAGCGTTTCTCCTCAGGAGAAGGAAAACATTCCGTAACGTTTTAGCTAGACCTCAGATATTATATGTAAATTACCTATTTATGCCCTAAATACGGAAAAGATCGCTACTGGCAGTTGTACCTCGCTGTTGCATGAAAAGTATTCCCATTTGTTTTTCTTAGCACCGGGCTGAGAAAGGCACAGGTTCTTATTGGGTGTTCATATATCACGGCATGTATGGAAAGGAAATAAAGTATTGTGAACCATCAGTGGAAAAGAATCTGACCATCATTCAGCCGGGGATGCTACAATATGACCGTGTTCACCATTCAAATTCGTTATTTGTCATTAAGTTGCGTTAGGTTCATCGTTCTCATAAAAATGAACTTGTTCAATGAACGCATTCTTTTATCTCGTTCATGCACAACACTGCATCTGGAATAGTTGATCACTTCAGCAACATGTTAAGGCCCCTTCAGTCATCATCAGGCGACATCGCTAAAACAACTAGAATGTCTTTTAATGGATCTAAACAGAATAACACACCTATAATTATCAGTCCCCTAAACATCTCAGATTTTTCCACCAAAATATTTGAATTTGTAATCGAAATCTGAAAATACAAGAGGCTGAAACACCAAATTTGTGGTTGTGTATTTCAATAGGGGCTTTCTGCAGAAAGGATCAACACATCGTCACAGGGATCTCAGAGTGAAGATTGAGAACAGTCAAGTGCAAGGATCTTATATAGGAGAACCAAGGCTGTGTTGTGCAATAATGCATTAAACGTGATACCATAAAATGGTGTGCCTTTCAGCATTCAATAAATTTGGTTATCAAAATAAAATATTAAATCATAACTTTAATTGATTAAAGTTACCTCAGGGCACCACCCTTCAAAGGAAGGGAAAAGATAGCCAATTTATTGATTAAGTCTCATAAAAGAACTAACTACAAATTTGGAACTCTGATTAACAATTAAATTAATATCTATAACCAAAACTACCATACAGATAGTTAGCTAAGTTGAAGGATGTTGAGTTCTTGACAGTGTAAAGGTTGGCCAAATTCACTTATGCAACATGAATAAAAAACAATTGTGAAAGAAAAACATTTATTATGAATAGAGTAAAGTATAAAAACACAAATTATTAACCTTGTAACTACTAAACAAAGTGGTGTATGTCTGTGTGTTTTCAAAATGGCAGATGGCCACTTGAAGATGACACTGAAGAGGGGCTGAAGAGCCGCATGCGGCTCCAGAGCCCCGGGTCGCCGACCCCTGGCTACGGCGAAAGAGCAATTTGTTTACTGCTCCTCCGTCAAATAGATGCGGACGTCAAAACATTACACACAAAAAAGTCATATTTTTTACCAATAACTTTACTTTACTACGTCTAAAGGGAACAGGAAGTTTGACTGAAGGCTCTAACATGGATCCTGCAAAGCCTCTACCGACCTCCATCAACTAAACAGGGAATAACAATTATTCTATTGCACCAAATCAGTTCCTATGGGATTTTATTCCTTTTTGGATGAATAAAGTAAGAACAAAAAATTGTGTACACATGAGAGAAAACAAACATATGTATGAGTTAACTGTATGTGTACATGTATGATCCACAGATGAGACATCACTGTGAACAAGTGTCACGGTTATTTTTATAATTCTTTCTCATTGCCCATTCAAATATCGAATCTAAAAATGATCAACTTTACAACATACTCTATTCATTTATTTAGTCTTCAATTAATTTGTAAATAAATGCATTAATGGGTGTGTTTGTTTACCATTTCCTTGTCACTTTTGCTCTTCCATGGAACTCAGTGTGTCACCTTACAGCATTGGTTCCCAAACTGGTGCACATGTACCCCCAGGGGTACGCAAAGTGGTTTAGGGGGTACGCGGGAAAAAATTTTGATTCGTGTTTAGCATAGTTCCACATCCTTCGGGTCCTATCGCACGCGCTGCACCGCCCTGACAGTGTGAGCGAGACGGGCCGGTGGTGTTCACGGAGTGCTGGGATCTCACCTCAGCCGGCCCTCACTGTCATAGCGCCACAGGGGTCGCCCTGAGAGACGTGGTTGAGGTGCGCTGAGGACAGCCCCCCCCCCCTCTCAGCTGCGTTCAGTTTCTGCATGGAACGAATCCAAGGTGTGTCTCAGATCAAATACCTTTCAGTTCCTGGACTATGTTTTTATTGAATCCTAATATTCAGTTTCATTGTAAATATCTTGTTTAGACTGGTTTCTCATAAGAGGTGTCTGCCAACTAAAGCCATTTCTTCAGAAACACACCGAGCCACAGCAGCAGGATCCCAGCCATTGTCTCACCCACATTCCACTTCGCATTTCCCCCTCCCGGAAGGATGTTGAGTTCTTGACAGTGTAGAGGTTGGCCAAATTCACTTATGCAACATGTATTAAAAACATTTGTGAAAGAAAAACATTTATTATGAATATAGTAAAGTATAAAGACACAAATTACTAACGCTGTAATTACCAAACAAAGATGTGTTCGTCTGTGTGTGTGTGTCTGTGTGCTTCCAAAATGGCTGTTGGCCACTTGAAGATTACACATCCCCCCCTTTGGAATGTTTTACGACATGTCGCGGGGGAAGAGATAATTAGTTGAAGATTTACGCGTGTGTCTGTGTCTTTTGGTGCCAAGTTAGATAAAGAGTGTAGAATGGATGCAATAAAAGACTGTGAAGAGCATAACAAACTAACATTACTTTCAAATAACTTATAACCAAAATATCACCACATATCAAACTCATAAACATCACAAAGAATCGAAAAAAACAGTCTTTGCTTAGCATAGTTTCATTATTAAGCCCAGTTGTCTTACCAGTCCATGGAAAGAAAAAAGAGGTTTTTGTGCAGTTCGCAGTTTTGGGACGTTGTCTGGCTAGTTGTGTGGCTACGGCCATCGTAGATCTGTTGGGTTGTGCAGCTCAGTTGCTGGTTGAAGATCTCCTGTAGGACATCGCGTCGCTAGGAGTTTGGTAGAGCTCGGGTTGTGAGGAGGTTTCCTTGGTAAGATGAGCTGGAAGCTGCACCTTTGTGTTCCTCTTGAAGAGTTGGATGCGAAGAGTAGATATGAGCTGGGGAAACCAGGCTTCTCCCCTCGGCGATGCAGGAAGAGAGGCTTGATAGCCTTCTGCCCTCCGAGGGGTTGTAGCAAGAGAATTCGAAGGGGGGGAGGACTGGCTTTATATTGGCCCGGGACCTCACAGGTCATGGGGTCCAGAGTGACCAATAGGAGTTGCTGATTCAGTCTTTTAAATCAATTCTTAAAACCTATTTTTAGATTTTCTATGTATTTACTTCTTATATACTTTGTATTTATTTGCTTTTATGTTATGTCATCTTCTTCTTTTTTATTGCTAATTTGATCTGTAATTACAGTTTTTTCATGGTGCTGGCTTCTAATTTCTTTTATTGATTAGTTGCTGTTATCAGTGTCACTCTAAGCACGTTGTGATCTCTGTTTTCAAAGGCGCTTTGTAAATGGTGATTAGACTTGGTGTGTCCATATTCCAGAAACGGGGTCAGCCCTATGTTCCCACATTTCTAAGGATTTTTTTTCACTGACAATTTTGAAAATTAGGCCCTATGTTCCCACAGCCCTATGTTCCTACAGACCTATGTTCCCAAATTTATTTTGAAAAATTAGTCCCGATGTTCCCACAGCCCTATGTTCCCACATTTCTAGATTTTTCTGAAAATTAGGGTTAGGGTTAGCGGTGTTGAGCTCAAGAGAGGGTTAGGAAGCTAGCTAGCTCCTTCAAATCGCCAGCTACGGAATGGTGAACCCTTAACTACCAGGCAGGGGTAGAAATGTGGGAACTATAGGAACATAGGGCCTACTTTTGTAATGAACATAGGGCTGTGGGAACATAGGGCTGTGGGAATATAGGGCTGTGGGAACATTGGGCTGTTGGAATATAGGGCTGTGGGAACATAGGGCTGTGGGAATATAGGCATGCTGCCATAAAAACAATAAATCCTTCAGAGAAATTGAAAAAATGTAATCTGCTGTTATTTGATTTTTTCATTGCACTCCTTTCAACCAGTGACGTCCATTGTCAGTTTTATCATCCACTACATTTCTGTGTGGATCCAGATCAGGAATTTATTTTCCTTTCTTTAACATTGTGAATTTGGGCTTTTCAGACCCAGATTTTTCAGACATTCATGGATCTTGATGGAAATATCAGAAATGATTTGGGGACTGCTATTTACGAGTGTGCAGAATTAGGTGCAGGTCCAAATAAAGAACTGGAAGTTGTGAACTTAAATTTCATACAGGGACAGCTTGACCTTGGTGAAGGTATGCGCTCTTCTGAGTGTCCTTCTAGTTTGTTTGTTTGTTTGTTGTCAGCAGAATTACAAAAAAACTACTGGACGTATTATCACGAAACATGGTGGAAGGATGGGACATGGGTCAAACAATAATTCTTCTGCACACTATTATGTGATGCTGATATGAATGTATATTTATGATTACAGTTAGAGTAGCGGTGTGGAAGCATGTGAATGCGTTCACGTCGGCTTGCTGCATGTGCAGGATTGTCCAGTGGTCTGTTTACTCCACCAGACTTTTAACTTGATGTTCTTTTTGTACTGTATGTGTTTTTTATGTATGCAACATGTTCCCTGTCTTCACGACAAATTTCTCCCTGGTGGAGACCAATAAACTAACCTAACCTATCTATAACATTTTTGACAATTTCCCAGGGAATAACATAACAATAACACCTGATCAGACATATTAAGAGAACTGATATCTATGAGTGTGCGTAATTTTGTTCAGGTTGACTGAATTCAAGGTGACTGTTTGGCCTTTGGGGATGTACAGTGCTGTGAAAAAGTATTTGCCCTCTTCCTGGTTTCTTATTGTTTTGCATATTTGTCACACTTAAATGTTCCAGATCATCAAACAAATTTGAATATCAGACAAATATAACCAGAGTAAACACAAAATGCAGTTTTTAAATGATGATTTCATTTATTGAGGGAAAAAAACTATCCAAACCTACCACGCCCTATGTGAAAACGTAATTGCCCCCTCTTGATAAATCCTTAATGAACTTTGATTAACCAATTTTTTTGGAAAGCTGAGTTCAATAGCACTAGCCACACCCAGGCCTGATTACTGCCAGACCTGTTGAATCAAGAAATCACTTAAATAGAACCTGCCTGATAAAGTAAAGTAGGCTAAAAAATCTCAAAAATAGATGAGAAACAAAGTAATTGACATGAATCAGTCTGGAAAGGGTAACAAAGCCATTTCTAAGGCTTTGGGTTCTCTTTCTTAGCATTCGTTTCGATGTCTCACTATGGGATATGCCCCTCGCGCGTATTCACAGAAGCACTTATAACAATTCGCCAGCCCTGATAGGCTGGCAGTCGTGACGTCCGCGTCAAGGTGCCTGTTGCGGGTGGAAATCAAAGGCAGGAGGCGTCGTTCTCAAGTTCAAATTAAGCAGGTTTATTCAGAGGTCACAGGTCAGGAAACTGCGGTGTCTAGCAAATGATCATGCATGGTCCACTGATCCTGTACAGGAAAAATGGCGGTGAGGCAGAGTACGCAGAAAGCTTATATATTGATACTGGGCATGACAGAGGTTCTTCTTGGATTGGGATTGGTCGGATCTCGTCGGGTCGTCCTCCTGGCGTCGTTTGGTCGTCCTCCTGGCGTTGCGTGATGACGTGCAAGCCGTGTCGCGGTTACTAAAGTTCATGAGCATATTGCCTCGTGTGTGCGCTTATTTTATGTGTGTGTGAAGTGAAGTGAGGTCATAGAAAACTGTGAGAAAGGCATGAAAACCTCTAGTCTAATCTGTCCGCTGTGTGTGTGTGAGGGAGTCTCAGAACTAATATAATGAAGTGATTCATGAAGCCAGAGGTTTGAAAACCTGTTATCTGTCCGCTATGCCAGACTCCCTTTTTAAGGAGTATGAAACATTCTGAGGTTGAGAAGCAGGAGAAGAACTATGTGTTTTGTTTGTGTGTTTACGCTATGTGTATCTGACTACACGTTAAAGTGTGTGTATGTGTGTGAACAGTGGTGTATTGTCAACATGCCGCACCTTAAATACGGCGGACGCGGCGTCACACGTCACTCAATTGATTTTGCTAAATCGACGTTGATGCTAACATATAGCTGCTGTCCATAGACCGGAGCTAACACCTCCTACGCCAGACGCTAGTGGTAGCAACGTCGACCCGACTGCCTTCACCATAGGTAGTTTTCGAATTTAAATAGCTAAACGGCACCGGGAGCCTGCGGTCACCGCACTGCCTGCCACCGGAGCTAGCTAGCTAACAGGGATTATCATTCCAGATAATTCGCTCCACTTTAGCACACCAAGCTAAATGGAGCAAGCTGCAAAGCTTCCTTCCACCTCGCATCTAGGCGATGCCAATCGCCTGTGCACCTGTGGAAATAAAATGTCGAGCACGGACACTCACCGAGGAACCCCAACCCGGTGTGGCCGAGGAGGACACTCCCGAACCAAAGATTCGGCACTGGGGCTTCACGCTGGATTTGCTGGACCCGCTAACGGAGCCACCTCTCATGTTGGATTATGAGGAGGAGGATGAGTCCGACTGCGAAGATTGTCTGGTGTCGGATGGTGACGACGAGGATTTTGAATCCTGCTTCGTTCCACCGGCACAGGGTCTCAGCTCTCCAAGCCCTGCAAAGAGCTCGGCTGGGGTAATTACGCCCCAGCCTAGCGGCGACATGCAGGATGTGTGTAAACGCGCCACAGAGAGACTGAAGATTCCATGGCCCACTGTCGTGGCGGAGGCCCCAAGGTCCCGCTACGAGGGGAAGAAATTACTCCAAGCGAAAAGGGCTGCGAGACAACTTCTCCCGGTGTTCCCGGAACTCCTGGAGGAAGTTACCGCCTCATGGAAGCAAAACCCTTACTCCAGCAAAACCACCATTCAAGGTGCGTCTTCCCTGGATGTTGAAGGGATGGATAAGCATGCCATGGCCCACATGCCTCCCATGGAGCCCCTGGTGGCAGCTCACCTCCATCCACGGCTGTCAGCTGCCTCGTCCAGGGCCCCCACACTCCCCACGAAAGCCGATCGCCTCCAGTCTGCCATGCTTGAGCGAGCTTATAAAGCAGCGGCTTTGACAGTGAGGGCTCTCAACGTCACCTCCATGTTGTCAGCTTTCCAAGCGGAGCTTTTTGACAACATAGCCGACGTGCCCGAATGTTCCGCGTGGGATGAGATCACCACAATTGCGGATATCTGCCTGCGCGTACAGCGATGCGCTGTACAGGCGGCGGGGAAGTGCATGTCGATGTTGGTGTTACAGGAGAGGACGAGATGGCTGAATCTGACCAATCTGTCCGATAGAGAGAAGGAGGACATCCTGGACATGCCTATTGTCCCCGAGGGTGTCTTCGGCTCTGCTCTCGCCTCAATGCAAAAGCGCTGCGAGACGAAGAAAAAGGAGGATGAGGCTCTGCAGCTCTGCCTTCCGAGGAAAGCACCTGCCGCCGCGCTCCCGGCCCCCGGCAGACTTTCGCTCAGGTGGCCTCTAGGAGCGCTCCCCCTGCCTTCCGCATCCCGAAGCGCCCCAGGGCTCAACCGGGTGCGAACACCAACGGCCCCCCGGACACCAAGCCCGCTTGGCCGAGGAAGCCCTTCTACTACCCGTCGACCCAGGCTGCTCAACCGGGCCCGTCACCCAGTCAGCAGGCCAGGCGGAAGAAGAAGGCGACTTAGCGGTCAACCCCACTGCGAGCAGAGCTGCCAGCCGTTCCCTGTTCCCTGGCAGCCCAGCTATCCCGTGTGTTAGGGGAGAAATTAGCCAGTGCCACCCATCCCTCTCGGCAACGTGTGGGCCCAGAGCTCAGTTTGTGCGTCCCATTCAAGAGGCGAAGAGACATGTTTCAGATGTGGGATTGTTCAACACCACAACAATGTCTCACAAGCACTCACACACAGTTCATGTCAATAAAAAGTTTTCCACTGACGCACAGCCAAGGGCGCACAGTGGATATTGAAAACACTGGCCAAAGGCTACAGGCTTCAATTCGCCACAATGCCTCCCTGTTTCCGCGGCCTCATCGCTTCCCGTGCGCAGGGAGAGTCGGCCTGGGTGTTACGGGGAGAAATATCAGCTCTATTAAACAAAAGTGCCATACGAATAGTGCCACGCCAGCAGAGACTGGAAGGTTTTTATTCAAGGTATTTCCTGGTCCCAAAGAAAGGGGGAAGTTGCTTACGTCCCATCCTGGACCTTCGCATTTTGAACTCGTATCTCAGGAGATACAAGTTTTGCATGCTGACACATTCAACGCTGATACGTTTGATCCGGCCGGGGGACTGGTTCACATCAATCGATCTGAAAGACGCATATTTTCACATTCCCATTTATCCTCCGCACAGGAGATATCTGAGGTTCGCTTTTCAGGACACAGTGTACGAGTACCTAGTACTGCCATTCGGCATGTCACTGAGCCCGAGGGTGTTTGTGAAATGTGTCGACGCCGCTATACCCCCCCTCAGGGAGCGGGGCATACGCGTGGCCACTTATCTGGACGACTGGCTGCTGCTGGCGCGCTCAGAGCAAGAGGCGGAGGCGCACACAGGCATTGTGCTGGCACACCTAGCAGATCTGGGGTTTGTGGTGAACAGGGAAAAGAGCGTGTTAACACCGAGGCAGGACATTGCCTTTCTGGGTCTCACGTTTAATTCACTGACCTACACGGCTCGCCTATCAGCCAAGCCTCCGGTTACTGGGACTGATGGCCTCAACCATATTGGTGGTGAGGCTGGGCAGGCTGTACATGAGAGATTTCCATCGTTGGGTGGATCTCTCAGACTGGATCCTATGCGCCACAGAGACTGCAGTGTCACGGTTTGCGCGCCTTGCGTCATCGCGCTGCGGCCATAGCAACAGCCTTCTCTGTTGACAGAGGGGGTGCGCATGGGCGTAATATCTGCCAGAAAAGTAGTGACAACAGACGGCAGCCTGTCAGGCTAGGGCGGTGTGTTCGAGGGAAGATCCGCGAATGGGATGTGGAGCACGGATCTCAAACATGCCCATATAAATTATCTGAAGTTGATGGCAGTGTTTCTGACGATGAAACATTTTCTGCCGTTCCTCCTTCATGTGTTAGTGAGGACGGACAATACGACCACGGTGGCGTATATCAATCGCCAGGGGGGTCTACGTTCTCTACAGTTACACACTCTTGCACGCAGACTGATATTATGGGGCGAGGTGCATCTCCTCTCATTGAGAGCGACCCACGTTCCCGGAATTCAGAATGTGGGTGCGGACCTCTTGTCCAGGGGAAATCCTCTCTACGCGGAGTGGAAACTTCACCTGTCTGTAGTAGAGCAGATTTGGTCACATTTCACCGCGCGACAGTGGATCTGTTTGCGTCGAGGGCGAACACACAGTGCCCACTGTTCTTCTCCCTGCACGACCGGAGCGCACCGCTTGGGCTGGATGCGTTAGCTCACGAGTGGCCGCGCGTCCCGCTTTACGCGTTTCCACCTCTGGCTTTGATTCCCCCGACACTGCTCAGGGTGCAGGAGAATCGTTTGTCACTAATTTTGATCGCTCCTCACTGGCCGTCCATGCACTGGCTGGCGGAAGTGAGGCAGCTCCTCCATTGTCACCCGTGGCCTCTCCCGCTGCACAGGGACCTTCTCTCCCAGGCGCGCGGTCAGATATTTCACCCTCATCCGGAGCGCCTCGCCCTATGGGCTTGGCCCGTGAGTGGTTTAATCTGAGATCCACATTAGAGCCCACGCTGTCTTGAGCGTGGGCTCTAATGTGGATCTCACTCCTTAGTGAGGGGGGGGCTGGTGGTCAGTCACCGAGATAAGCTTGTCTGGCAATACGGGAGTCTCCATATCCCATAGTGAGACATCGAAACGAATGCTAAGAAAGAGAACTTTAGGTTACTTTCGAAAGCCCGGTTCTCTGAGTAGCATGAGTGAGATGTCTCACCAGACCGCCCTTCTTGCTGCTGCTTGCTCACATTTGCCAAAAAACATCTTGACGATCCCCAAGACTTTTGGGACAAATATTCTGTGGATTGGTTATCAGGAATGGGCAAATACTTTTTCACAGCACTGTATGTGCTTGTCCTGGAAATTTATCTTGAGATTCTAAATAATGAGTTTCTCAGACCGGAGTTGTCTTAGAGGTTTAATTATTAGCTCTGCAGAGGGTTACACCGTCAGCAACATGGCTCAGAGTGCAACAACGAGAAAGTTATAAAGGAGGGTTTTTTTATACAATGTGATGAACAGGAAACAAGACAGAAAGCTGACAGGAAACGTCTGGTGTTTGGCATCACTGATAAAGAAAGAGGAATCAAACCCAGCTCACAGATGCACAGAGGAAAGTAAGGAGGAGGTAAAAAAACTAAAGTGGACTTCTTCTACGTACAAAGAGGTAGGCTTCTCTAAGCTCTTCTTCCGTTGCGCCACCTACTGTTCAGGCGGTGAATTGTTTTCAGCACCCCAGCCTTCGGAGAAGCATAACTGAAAAAGAGTCCGTGGGATCCGTGCATC
This sequence comes from Limanda limanda, assembly GCF_963576545.1. NCBI lineage: Eukaryota > Metazoa > Chordata > Actinopteri > Pleuronectiformes > Pleuronectidae > Limanda > Limanda limanda. The sequence goes on along the minus strand of NC_083637.1, from coordinate 23,370,669 downwards.
CCTCTGCGCGCAACTGAGTCGGAGTAGCATATTTCGGCCTTAAGGGCACGAACTTTGAGGTTGTAACCAACTAAGTGCACAGAAAACAGTCAAAACAGTAGTAAGACATTGATCAGTGGAATTATCCATTACATGCTCTAATGATCACCATTCTAGTTGAAATATACGTCGACCTAACAATTTTCAGAAACTGACGCAAAAATTATTTGTTCCGTCAAGCTGACTGTAAAAGCCTGAACATGAAAACAGTGAGATGCTGTTAAATGATGTAGGACCTTCGACCCTTAATGAATATGTTCATCCACTACAACAGTCTGTCCCAGTTGTTGACACAAGGAGGTTAATACAATGGAATGTGCAAACCTGTCAAAACCAAAAGGTCTCCAGTACTGTATGTTGACCTGCGAATGATTAAAGAACTATAAACTATATTGACTAAGGGCATTTGTCTGTGTGTCAGTTATGTTTGAATTTTAACCTTTTGTCCTATTTTGATTAACAAGTAACTTTTTTGTCGTCATATCTAACCAGCGTTATAATTTACCTGCTTATTTGTTTCACAAATCACCTCTTCCTGTTGTCCTCTGCAAACTGTGATGGCCCTGGGCGTGTGTGTTGTCCTGTCTGTTTTCTTTTGCAGGTGGTTTGCTGCTTTGTTTTGACCTGACTTCCTTGTAGCATCAATGCTCCGCCTGCTGTTGACTGCGAACAAACTGAAGCTGCTCAGCCGATTATAAAGGAGAGGTTGCAGCCAAATTGATCTCACTCTCTCTCCCTGGACAACTAAGCGCCTGCTCTTGGTTTGTATTTTTGCTCTCTGCTATCCAACACTTGCTACATAGACATGGCTTCCACTACATTCAACACCTCCACCACTGACTGACAACTGACCTAACATCATACATTTTTGGTTATTCTGTTGATAATATTAAAACATGTTGCTATGATTTAAACTCTGTGTAGACTTCACTTGATTGTTGTGGCCTAAAACGAGCTGGCCGTAACAGAACAAAAAAAGGGTCTATAAATAATCATGCTGTCACTCACTCGGAAAATTTCTCTCACAGGTTTTCAGCATCTACTGGATTTCCATTCACTCTCTCAAGGTGAGTACAAACACTGGCAAAGTAGAGTCATGATCATAATGTGAACATATGATTTTCATACATCTCTTTTGTGTTATTCAGCAAGTTTGTGTCGTGGATGTGGTCCATGATGGAGATGCCTGGGGGCTTGCTCTTCCTCCTAATTTTGCAGTTTGGTACATGGAACAACTCAGGTAAATCAATCACTTTCAGTCATCTCGAGTTAAATTTCATTTCATCCGATTACACAGAACGAGTCTGACTTTTTAATCTGTCCTTAAATAATTTAATAATTTTAAATCATCCTCCCAGCTCTGTCTGTGCTTCAGGCTCTGACATATCTGGACATTGTATATATTGTTGCCAACTGTTTAATCATTCAATCAAAATGTATTCCTATAGCCAATATTCACAAATAACAATTTGCCTCTTAAGGCTTAGCAAGATTTGACACCCTCTGTCTTTAACCTTGGACAAGGGTGAGGGAAAACTACTGAATAAATAACCCTATTATCGGGGGGGGGGGGGGTAGAAGCCTCAGAGAGAGCTGAAACTGACATTCATGAAAAAAAAGTCCACAGAGTGAAGGAATAGAAGCTTAGGACTTATTAAAAATGTATCACATAAAAAGATTGCATTAATTGCTTATTCCTTATAACCATTTTACTCGTGCAGGGTGTGGAGAATACCTACCACATTCAGTTTTAACGTCATTTTAACGTAAGAATTATCAACTGTACGGATCCACTGATGTTAATATACATCGCTTTTCTGTTTAACTGCACTCATAGAAAAGTCAAAAATAAATAATAGTAATCTGTGTGGCATGGCCTATTTTTTATTTTATGAAAAAAAGAAGAAAAAAAACAGCATATCAGTGTTCTACCTGTTGGCTGTTGAAAAAGGAAATGTCTTCAATGTTGTTAAACTGAAGACATTTCCTTCAATCTGAAGACATTTCCTTCAATCTGAAGTGGTACATAGCTGTTAATATTGAGGTAATATAACAAATATTCATTGTTGATCTCAATCATGAATACTGACGTCTGTAAATACACACTTGGATACATTTCCCATATTAAAACACTCATTCTTGCCAAAAGTGCCTTCTGAGTACTTTTGAGCTTCATGTACAAATTTCTGGAATCAGTTCTATCTTGGTTTTCACGGTTTCATTTGAAGAAGGGAATACACTTTTAGAAGAAGAAGATACACTTTATTAATCCCACACACATGCACAAACATGCAAAGACACACTCATGCATTGGGGAAATTAGTCCTCTGCATTTCACCCATCTGGTGCAGGACACACTGCAGAGCAGAGCAGTGGGCTGCCAGGTACGGCGCCCGGGGAGCAGATGTTGGGGGAGTAAGGTGCCTTGCTCAGGGGCACTAGACAGGGTAGGGAGAAGAGTCTTTTTGAACTTTGGACAGGTCCGGGTTCGTTACACCATCCAGGCAAGTTTCCGCCGAAACTCCGAGGAGACGAACCGTGGAGTCGAACCAGCATCGAACCAGAGACCCCTTCTCTGCCAGTAGTCCAAGTTTTCTGCCACTAGTCCACCGCCTCTCCAACAAGAGCAAGAATGAATTTTACAAGAGCATGAATCAAACTGTCTTTGTACTTTTCACAGGGACACTTGTCTCTAGCACCGAATTCTGTTTTCGCTCGTGACACAAACGGACAGAAACATACAAACACAATGGTGGGGGCTTGGGAGGGGGAGGGCAGCAGGGGAGTCGCGGAGCGAAGGTGTGATCTAATTAGCATATTATTTGCAGCAATCGCTTCTGAGAACTTATCTCACTTCACCATTGGATGAAACCACAGACCTTTGAAAAGGAAAGTCACTTATGATTGTCTGGTAGATCTGTTGCTATTGGTCACCCTGGGTCATTATTATACACATATCGTTGGAGAATGTATTTTATACAGCACAGCACGTCTCTTAGTGGCGCAGGCCATTTGCATCAGGGTTGTGAAGAGACAGAGGCAGTTTCCTATAAAATCCAACAGGACTAAAAGTTTATGAAAACTTAACGAGAACAAACTCTTGAGTTTAAGCAGATCGTACATACTTAAACATGCACTAGTTCAAGCACTCGATGCTCTCTTCTTCTTTTAGCAAATTTCTCGCTAATCCCACAGATGTTAACATGCTATTCAGATATAAGAGTTACTTAGCAGTTAGCAATGGGTTCTCTCTGTAGTTTAGCTCTTACCATAATGTTGGGATTGTGCGCTTTGACTCGTCCACACTGGGCCTGTGGCTTCCCTTCCCACACACTCATCTTCTCCTGCAGAGAAGTGTAGTGTTGTGTAGTGTTGCGGGTGGAAATCAAAGGCAGGAGGCGTCGTTCTCAAGTTAAAATTAAGCAGGTTTATTCAGAGGTCACAGATCTGGAAACTACGGTGTCTAGCAAATTATCATGCATAGTCCACTGATCCTACACAGTCAGCTGCACAGGAAAAATGGCGCTTAGACAGAGTGCGCACATAGTTTATATATTGATATACTGGGCGTGACAGAGGTTCTTGTACGCGTGGCAGTGCCTCGTTGGCTGTTTCCCAAGGCAGACCTGCCCTCCTGGCCTTGGGTCTTTCTCCTGGCGTTGCGTGTTGATGATGCTGTAGGTGCGCGCCATTGTTATGGTTAGCAGAGGTCATAGTGTTCTGGCCTCAAAGCATTCTAAGACTGATGATCTCACAGAGAGAGGACGTTTTAGAAATTAATATAATGAAGTGATTCATGGAAAACTGAGAAAGGCATGAAAACCTCGTCTAATCTGTCCGCTGTGTGTGTGTGAAGGAGGGAGGTCTGTTCGTTATCTGCCTCACCTCCCTCAGATGTTGGGCCTCTGCCTTGTGTGTGTGTGTGTGTGTGTGTGTGTGTGTGTGTAGTTAATGCTCAAAGGACATGGTATGTGTATCTGACCACACGTTAAAGTGTGTGTATGTGTGTGAACAGTGGTGTATTATCAATAGTAGACTTCAGCAAGTTTTTTACACCGAAAACAGAGTCACTCGGCGGACCACGCAAAACACGAGCCGGTAGTTTCATGTTTTCAGGAGGATGGCGCTTCATTCACGAGGCTGTGATTGGACCAGCCCTAACGTGTTGACGTTAAAGACCGACGTGGCATCTTCAGGATCAGATATTCACAGGCTGAGTAAGGTTTTCAGAGTAAAACTTCACAAATTACCTTCTCACTTTTGAAGCAGCGGTTATAACAGTTTTTAAATTGTACTTAACATTTATAAAAGGTGAGTCACTGAGGACCAGTTTATTCTTTCTGGTGTTAAGTTAATGTAGTTACATGATTCTTGCGGTTCTGTGTTTGTACCCTCATAGTTGAATGCACTTATTGTAAGTCACTTTGGATAAAAGTGTTGAGTGTTTTAATGGAATACTGATAAAGTTAAATAACAGTAGGACAATTGAAGTTCAAACTATGAGGCAATTTCAGCAGAGTCAACAGCTTAGTATGCCATGGACATGTGAATATGGTGCTGAGTTTGCCAGTATTTTGGGAGGACAAATGGTTGGAACGTTGACACGCAATGACACAACTGATACACTTTATGTCAGTGGTCTTCAACGTTTTGCAGGCCAAGGCTCCCAAACTGGTGGAGAGATGGAGCACTTTATAATTTTATTTTGTACCGCCCTGTTTGGCAATGTTGTTTTTCAATCAAATAAAAATTTTGCATAAAGCAAGCCAATCCACTTTTCCATGTTGATAAGAGCATTAAAATGAAAAAAAATTATGGAAAAAAAATAAATGAAGGGACATTTAGAATAAATACAAATTTGCAATTAATTGTGATTAATTTTGAGTTAACTATGACATAAATGCGATTAATTGTGATTAAATATTTTAATAGTTTGACAGCACTAGTATGAAGGCATAATATCTGACCCAAACTGTTCATGCCCCAACTCCTGCCTTTAATGCAAAGAGTTCAGTCTGACACAGACTAGCTCAATTTCGAAACCCTAACACTTTATGTGAAGCAGAGTGTTTTGGTGGCAGCAGAAAGACTTCTCTTAGAAAACTCTCCATTACAACATTTTATCTTGGATGAGCTTGACAGACAAATGTTGAATTAAACAAAAATTTTTATAGTATTGACCTTTGTTCATGGTATACAATGTAATTATTTATAGATCAGTAGAGAGAAAAGAAAAAAAAAGAATAAAAACAAGCAGAATAAAAAACAACAACATGTTAGAGGGTAATCTGAGCGAGAATGGGATAGGGGTCGGTGAGGCTTGCTAAATCAAGGCAACATTACAGGGTCATTCATTCAATACTTCCACAAAGTCTGGCCTTAGGGGTTTTACATATCTCACCCATTTGCTACATAATTGGATGAACACAGTTTTCCAAAGATGAAGGGAGAAAGTAATCCTTTCCATAACATAAATGTCATCTACTATATCTAACCACTCCTCTATCGTGGGGGGCTCAGGAAGCAGCCAGCGCCTTGTGGGAGCTTTTTGACAGGCAGTATGCCAATCATATATTTATCTGGGCGCCTTGTTTGAAAATCAACATTTCCCAAAAATAATGCTGTAAATTACAGGGGCAGGTCAGTATTAAGAATGCTTTTTAATGCTTTGTGAAACATTGCCCAGAAAGGTTTAATCACTGGACAATCCCAGAATATATGCCAGTGATTTGCTTCCCGAGACCCACATTGTCTCCAACATGTGCTCTCCCCTCCAGCAAAGCGTGCTTTCTGCTTTGGTGTAATAAAGAAACGAATAACACACTTCCACCCAAATTCCCGCCACACGTTAGAGTTGGTGCATTCCCACTGGAATTTGCATACCTCCAACCAGTCCTCATTTGATATTGAGAGGCCACCTTCTCTTTCCCATTTTTATGTATCCAGCAGTGTGGTTTTTTTTGTTATGAGGCCTTTGTAGAATCTAGAGATAACTCCTTTATTTGAATCATTTTGGTAGGCACCGAGAAATATTCTCAATATTGGGTCAGCAAGGTCTGTTCTGCTTCTAATATTATGTTCAAAATAACTGGGTATCTGGAGGTACATATAAAAATCAGATTTTTCAAGACAGTATTTTTTCCTCAGGCTTTCAAAGCCCTTTTATTGCCCCTTTTCTGTAAGGGAATAAAATGTCGTTATATCCTTTCGAATCCAAAATTTAAATCTATTGTCAATTTCATTTGGTTTGAACCCAGGGTCATAAGCGCACCATTGAAGTATTTGCAGTTTATGATCTAGCTTATATTCTCCTTTAATTGTATTCCAGATTTTTAATTGGAATTTGATCCATGGATTTTCCACATTGTCTATGAGTTTGCCCAAATTTGTATGTGCCAATACTGCATGAGTTGGGGGATCTCTCATGATGGAGAGTTCAATGTCTTTCCATCTGGAACAAAAATTTGGGGTACATATGTTAATCAGGGGTTTAATTTGAGCGGCGTAGTAATAATCCTTAAAATTAGGTAGACCCATTCCTCCTTTTAATATTTATTTTAAGCCTGGTGTTCTTACGCCAGATATGTTAGTTGGTACCCTAGTAAGAAAAAGGTGTTACCTCTGCACCACTGAGTTAAACAATCCTGATTTGCATTTGTAAAGCTCACAGCACTGTCGTTTACATGTGAAAGCCTCCCATAGGCTTAGGAGCTGGAAGGTCACCTGCCAACATTCTCAGGCTTGTAAAACTGGCAGAAACTGGAACCCTTCGTTAACTCCCGGCAGTTCCTGGCAGTTTCCTGTGTCGTGCCTGCAGATTCCTGAACAGGCGTTAACCTGAAATTCCACCAAAATTTGCAACGACATTAACTGACACAAATTCTTCTTTTCATTCAGTGATATGTATGGAGCCTTCCTCCACCACCAGATCTGGGCCCTCTTCCCAATCTGTCCAGTTCAGGTGTGGAAACACTGTTTGCCCAACAGGCATGGACTGCATCAGTAATAATGGGGTCGCACGCTGCGCTGACCCCTGTGAGCGCTACACTGAGCTGCACCATGACTGGCGGTCGACAAATAACACAATGAATCGGAACCTCCACTGTGACCAGCGTGTTAACTGGCAAGGCTGGTATCGTCTGTTCCTGAATCAAACCAGTGCCCACGTTCCAGAGTGGTGTGTTCAGAGGAACAGGTGTGGAACACACGCTCCCCTATGGATAACAGAGCCTCATCCCACACAGCCAGGAGTGATTGTAAATCGGACTGTATGTAATCACTGGAGCTCCAGCTGCTGCCAGTTTAGATCACACACCATCAATGTCAAACTCTGCAATGAAAACTACTACGTCTACAAACTGGTGAAGCCGAGCAACTGCTATCTTGCCTACTGTGCAGGTACTGAAACTTTACTCTCTAACAACAAATTCAATTTCCCCTTTTCATCCATCCATTGTAGCGTTATAGAGAAAATATATTGTCCTTTTGTTGAAATATTCAAATTACATTTTATGAACAAAAACTCATTGTTGCACACTGATGTTTTTCATTGTCAACAGAGGTGGACAGAACAGACGTTGCAGTTCCTTTGACCACTCCTGGTCCAGGACAGCAAGGCACCTCTCAAACAGCAGCAGTGCACCACACAACAGATTCACCAACCACACTTACAGGATCTCAGACCTTCACCTATGCAACCCTCACATCTGGCACCCCTGGAACAACAGCGGTGGACAACAGCACAGGAGTCGTGGGACAGGTCCGCCTGGCCAATGGAGGAAACAGCTCCTGCTCTGGCAGAGTAGAGATCTTCCTCCGTGGACAGTGGGGGACGGTGTGTGATGACCACTGGGACCTGGTTGATGCTCATGTGGTGTGCAGCCAGCTGGGTTGTGGCAGGGCTCGTTCAGCACCACAACGTGCACGGTTTGGACAGGGCAGTGGGCCCATCTGGTTGGATAACGTCATTTGTTCAGGAAGGGAACCATCGATAACAGACTGCAGACATCCAGGGTTGGGGGTCCACAACTGTGGACATAATGAAGATGCAAGTGTTGTTTGTGAATGTAGGTTTACTTCTTATATCTTAAATGCTTTTATACAGTATTTCTAATTACACACAGTGACATGTTAATTGAAGATCTTTTCTTGGTCTCATCTGGTATTTACCATCTTCTTTTGTCCACACTTTTATTTACTGACTTTTTAAAACTTTCTCTGTAGTCCAACGCCCTCCACTCCAGCCTCCTCAGATCATCTGTGGACGTGATGAAATCCAAATAGGGCTAAATATGGCTGCCATGACTTCCATGGGTTTGAACCCACTCTCCGGAAACCTGGCAGTTCGAAACTGCTCCTGGGTCAGAATGCATAATGATGTAGTTTGGTACGAGGTGGACGCTCAGGCAGGTGCATGTGGAAACACACTGAGGGTAAATACTTTGTTCATTTTCAAGTTATGTCCATTAATTTATTATTACGATACTTAAGACTTAGCTATTGGTTCCCATATTTACTCCTCTGCAGGAAGCTCAGATGAACAGGAACTGGCAGAGACAATATCTTAAACCCAGATCTTCTGCCTGTATGACAAAACCACTCAAATTGTAATAGAGCTTCAAGTGACTAATAATTGAACCACTCTGTCTTTCAGACCAACCGTACACACGCCATCTACTCCAACAGTTTATTTCTCTACCGAGGAAATGTGTCCTTCTCACGTCCTGTGAGTCTTCCCTTCTCCTGTGCGTATCCCCTCGACACAGACGTCAGCATGAATGTGGCAGTCAGACCAGTGCTGCCGTAAGTACCTTTTATTGAATACGACAATCACTCACTTTTTACAGTTGTAAAATAGTCAAGACGAACCTTGTGAAAATTGGTCTAGTCCATGCTACTTTTAACCAATCATGTCAGTGTAAGCGTGCACTGCTGATTGCCACAGTGGCTTTATACCTCCAGGACACATCAATGTCACCTGTGTAGGATTTTAGGTCATCATAATAACAAGGCTTATATTTTTGACAGGTCTGCAGTTGGCCTCTCAGGCTTAGGTAGCAAAGCTCGAGCCTCCATGTCTCTGTTCCGCACCTCCAGCTTCACTCAGCCTTATCCATCTGGTTTGATCACGCTCCCTGTGGGCTCACCTCTGCATGTGGGCGTCTCTGTATTAGTCAGAGACCCAAGCTTTGTAGTTGTCCTGGAGAACTGCTACGCCTCTGACTCATCAAACCCCAATGATACCGCACAATACATTTTCATCCAGAACAAGTAAGTGTCCCTCTACATCATTATGCTTTGTGGTTTATAATGGAAATTGGGGGGGAAGACTGTGTATAATGTGATGTATAATGGCCCTCATGACATGCTCCATCCTCACTGCCAGGTGCCCCACTGACCGACAGCAAGTGGCTATGATCGAGAGCGGCTCATCCCGACAGGCTCGTTTCTCCGTCCTGTTTTTCCTGATCCACGGTGAAAACAGTGACATTTACCTCCACTGCAGCCTCAGCCTGTGTGACCAGAAGAGCTCCCGCTGTGCCCCAGTACGTCACACGTTTCACATTATCAATAGCATTATCGATCAATAGTCACTGCAGCTTTACACTGGTTTTGATTGGATCTGTTATTCCTCTTCCTTTTCATAGTCTTGCAGAAAAAGGATGTCTCGCTCTGTTTCCAGCTCTGCTCCTCTGAAGGCCCTCACCATTGGACCAATCTCTTGTGAGTATGATTAACTATGTGCTCTCAGGATTGATGTGTCAACACAATGATTAATACAGAATGAATCACCATGTTTTTCCTCTTTCTTCTTTATCTTCAGGGGACAAGTCACCTGAGTGAGCTGGTAACATATAATACATCCATAATATGAGTTTGTAATAGCATAAACTCATTTCATAGTGTGATCTTATTTTATGTTTGAATTTCTTTATTCATAAATCGATAATAAAAAAACAGATGTTACATTGCATAATTGAATTGTAACACACACTGGTTTTCCTGATTTGTATTAGCGGTGTAATGAGGAATGAAATGATTGAAGAAAATAAAAATCAACGTCAGAGCACTTTTCTTCTTCTGTGTTTATTTTCATATTGTTGGGACATGGCTTTTGTGCAAAAAGCAGGCCTCTCTTTCAGGCCTGTATAGGAATTCAAAACCTGAAAGCACATGTTCTTTGCCTCGAGAAAGCTGCATGTGCTGGAGCAAACTCAATCTCCCAGGGTGCAACGTGTTCTCTTTGTCCTGAGAAGGTCAAATAACTCAATCTCCCAGGAGACCACAGGCTCCTTTTGCTCTGGGCATCTTCACACCTAGGTGCCAAGAGCCACCCGGGGTCCACTCCAATTGGTCACTCTGGTCACATGACCTGAGGCATGGATTAAAGTTTTCTGTCGCTATGACGGATTTCCGTCAACTCCGCTCGCATAAGGCGTAAAAAGCCGAGTATAAATCGGCCTTCCGGAGTCGCATTTCCGGTTTCATACCCGGAAACTGCGGAAACCACGGAAGATTTAGAAGAACGAATATAGACCAAAATAGAAGAGCACTTGGCAGAAAAGATCCGAAACTATGAACACTAGTATAACCCGTCACTGATCGGCGGATTTGTCCGCCAGAAAAAGGCTCTGAGGAGCAGCCGTGGCGATGTATATAAACGTATGCCACACACGAAGAAGAGCCGACTTCAACAAAAAATATTACTCCGGCTAGTGGTCTGGCGGTGAATTGCGTTGCAACACGCGCCACTGTAGGGGAACTATAAACCAAAACGAGTCCGTAGAAGCTGCGTGCGTGCGTGTGTAAAAAACGACTATAAATCGGCCTTAAAAATGAGATCGATGCAGATCCGAAGAGAAAAAAAAATAGGGGGGGGGGTTGTAACACTGATATGATTTGCAATAACTTCACCAATCAGCTGTGATTTTTTTAACCTTTTGTTTGTGAACCATGCCTTGCGTCTTTCTCATGTTTGAATGGATAAGTTGACGCGGCATTTTTAAAAAAAATCCATGCGTTGGCATATAATTGTTCTTGAAAGCATTGTGGAAATAAATGCTTGCTCTGACAACTTGTGCAGACGTTTTGTCATTTATAGCCCATTAACACGAATGGTGAAGTCTTGCAAAAAAATATTGGTTTTATGCCCTAGCTTTAAACTAGTAAGTGATAATGGACCACGTGAAGTTCAAATATCGAGGCGGTAAGCAGCCACGACCCAAAGTGAGTGCCGATTTTTTTTTTCAGTCAGATGATTTTTTTTTGCTTTAATCCCTGCCTGAGGGCAATCAGCTCTATAAAAGACCAAGGCTCCCCAAACTCTGTCTCTTTTCTCATCCCTTCTGAAGACAGCAGGCGGCCAGCCGCCTCTCCTGCAACTCCAAAGGAGGGGGGTCCAGGCTGTTTCACTCTCTTTCTCCAATCCCTCGGAGGGCGGAGGGCTGCTCCAGCTCTTCTCCTCAACTCTTTCCCTGAAACCCACTGAAGACAGCAGGCGGCCAGCTGTCTCTCCTGCATCTCCATAGGGGGAGGCTGCCGGCCTTTCCTCCTGCATCTGCGAGTGGAGGAACTGGAGTCCTCCAGCTCAAATCTTCTCTATCCAACAACCGGAGGGCAAAGGTCGAGCTGCAGCTCATCTTCTCGAGGAAACCTCCACGCATCTCAAGCCTCTTCCAGACTCCTTGCAGCGACTTGGTGTCCTGTAAGTAAGAACTTCGAACCAGCATCTGAGCCACAGCTCAACAGAACCGCGGAAGCAGAGACCACACGAGCCAGAAGACTTCACAGAACTGAGAACTGCATCTTCCTTTTTCCCTTTTCCTTGGATAAGTAACATACTGGGCTTAATAATGAGACTAGACTAGAAGCGAGACTGTTTATTTGATTCTGTGTGGTGTTTTTTAAAGTTTGATATATGTGGTGTAATGGTAGTTACAAGCTAGATGAAAGTTAATGTGATCTAGTCTCTACTCAGACTGTGACATTTTCTTAATTAGCATTTTCACAGACACCGCATATCTCCTCACCTCATTAGCTCAGACCCCGCTGCATGTCGTAAAACCACTTCTGCAGAAGAAAGGACTGCTATTTTAGGGGGGTCAAACCACCATTTTGGAAGCATGCTGAGGAAGGTGTGACTCTTTGTTTAACTACCAGAGAGACCCTCTCACACACACACACACACACACATCTTTGTTGGTTAGTATTTTGTTTAGTAAGTGGTGTTTTTATACTTATTATGTTCATAATAAATGTTTTCTTCTAAACTTGTCCTGTCATTAATGTTGCATAAGGGAAGTTTGCCAACCGTTACACTGTCAAGAACTCTATAAACCTTAAATGTTCATTATATAATCTTTAATAGTAAATATTAAGATTTCTAATTGAACTAGATCTAAATGAGACTGATCTAAATCAATAAATTGGCTATCTTTTCCCTTCTGTGAAGGGTGGTGCCCCGATACAACTTAAACAAACTAAAGTTATGATTTAATATTAATATTTTAAATATTAATGTGATGATAACCAAATTTATTGAACGCCTAAAGGCACACCAGCTTATGGCATCACTCCTAACCATTATTGCACAACAATATATAGTTTAAATAAATGCACAGTCATATCCACTCATCAAGAAGATTATAAATATACATACTGAGGCAGGCAATAACAGTTGGTTAAAGGGAATGTCTAAAAGCAAGTGTGGATATAGTCTGTTGTGCAAAGACACAATGTCACTAGGAGCAAGTTTACCTTTTTTTTTTAGGGGAAGTGTCGTTGCGTGTTCGTTTATCCTAAATATGAGAAGAGACGGACTGGTCTAATTCAACTATTTATTAAGAAGCAATGAAAAAAGTTGAACAGCAAAGCTATGGGCACTCATGCACAGCCTCGGCTAAAAGAGCACGGCACAGAAGGCGTTTGAAATATTTCCTCTTGGCACTGGAATCCAGGAAGTGACAAGGAGCCACTCCCAATCTCACTCCTCCTCTGATAGTTGCTAGGCAAAATGTTCACTTCTTGAAAGGCCTTGACACAGCTGATGCCATGTGGGTCGAACTGTTGTTGTTGGAGTAGAGAATATTGTTCCTGCTTTATCGGCGGTATGTTCTTTTTGTGCAACAACGAAACCAAAACAATGTCATTCTGTCTGTCCCCCAGATGGAACAGCTCCTTGAACTCTGTCTGATGTCGAATGCAGCTAAGGGAATTATGCTTTAATATCAAAAGTTCGAAATGAGAACAAGTAAAAGATTCATGATTAACACCAAGCAGCAACGGTTATTAAAATCATTTGTATGAAGGCATAATATCTGACCCAAACTGCTCCTGCCCCAACCTCCTATCTTTATTGTTTAGAGTTTCAGTTCTATAAACATTTTCAGACACACACACACAGACCAGCTAAAATTTTAAATCCAATCAGAAGACAGTGGCAGTTTTTTAGGTGTTAATCAGTTTTTTGGCCTGAGGGTAAAATCTGTCTTTGAGTCTTGGAGTCCTGCATTTCAGACTGGTGTGAGGAGGTGATGCTGAGTCGGGTCTTTGGTTGTGCTGCTGGCTCTTCTGAGGACTCTCTGCTGGTAGATGTACTGCAGAGATGAAGACCTGATCCTGTTATGTGTGAATAAATGTGATAAAGCTTTTTCTGTTCTCATAACAAAAGTAAATCCAGATTACGTGATTGATATTAGTGATCCTGTTGTGGTCATCTCCCAACCAAATATTGAGGTTTCACTCACCCCAGCCTTCCTTTTTCTATTCTGGTGGTATGAGTGCCTCAGATATGACCTCCAGAGGATTACAGGAGAATTTCGTACCGACTATTTCCTGAGTTTGCCTTATCCTCATGCACAATGCAGAAGAAGATTCTCCGCTCAGATGCATTCACAATATCACAGAAATCTATGGAGCGTTCAGGTGAGGGGTCGGTGCAGCAGGCGGAGGCAGGACCTAATGTGTTCATTTCATTGCGGAGGATCCAGTATGCTTTTGTACAGCACATCGACATAGGTATTGGCCCTTTTGACATTCTGAAATGACCTGCTACATAATTTGCACCCTTTCAAAACTAAAGTTTCAGACCCAACATACATGCATCACTCTTCAGAGCAGCATTGACAGGGTTTCAAACGTGAAAAACAAACTGAGAATGCTGCACTTTAAAAGAACAAATACTTAAAATACCTTTTATTAGATTTCAAGCTTATACATTTTTTTTTTCAGTTTTGGAATATGAACGACATATTTATTCAATAATGATTTAGGAGACTTGCTGAACGTCAGCGGGTTAGCATAGTAGTATTCCGCATATTTTTCCGCTCTTCCAATATGAAAAAATTTATCAAATTAAAATGAATTATTATTACAGCACTTTTCTACACATTGTACTCGCACTAGAATTCAGGCAGCTGAAGAAGGAGTGTTTGAACAAACTGTCGGCTGATTTGAGCTTCCTGTTGTCCACAGCCAGTCAGAACGACTACAGGATTGATGCCAACCAGGAGCTGCTGGCAATTGGTGTGACCAACATCATGGGCTCCTTTGTGTCAGCGTACCCTGTCACTGGCAGCTTTGGGAGGGGTGTGTGTGTGTGTGTCTGTGTATGGGAACGTATGTGTGTGTGTGTGTGTGTGCATGTGAGAGAGAGAGAGAGCGCTATCACGTGTATACAGTGTCATATTTTTCTCCTCACCTCCAGGACAGCAGTGAACTCCCAGACTAGTGTGTGTACTCCTGCTGAAGGAATTATCACCGGTGAGTCAACATTCACTTAGGCTCTCTTCCACCCTCATGTGGTTGTCTGTGATATCACATTTTCTCCCAAACCTTTCGGGATCGCATCGGGAAAAAAAGCTGAAGTCTCTGGAGGTGGAGGCAGCTAAATGTGCCAAACTGTCGGACCTATGTGGTGCCGGGTTCACCAGCCCAGCAGCAGCAGGTGCGCCGGGAGACGAGCGAGGAGGACTCGACAATGATGAGCGAGTGGAGGCAGACATGTGAGCGCGCATTTTTAATTTTCAATACATTCTCCAAACTGGCTCGTTACTTGAGCAGCGGAGGTTGGCGTCGCACGCCTCTACCCACGGCGCACCTCTCTCTCTCTCTCTCACTCACTGCCCCCTCCCTCCTGAGATGTGCAGGTCCCGGTGGCGTGTTTGCCGTCGGGGGGGGGGTTGGTCTATAACTCCGCAGGTTCACCTTCAGAAATCTTGTTACGACTGTTACTTCCTCTAGAATAGGATAAGAGATAGTGTCTTATTTTGTGTGCCTAGATCTGGTTTCCCTTTGCTGAGTTATCGTAAGGGGCATTGTGTATCACTCTTGTTACTGATGAGAGGTCCATGTTTAGTGATATTTACAGAATGTTTTAGTGGTTATACTGTGGTTTATTAATGTTCTTGGGCAGACACAAGAGGCACTTGTTTATAGTTAATTCTTTGTTGTCTCTAGATGCACTGGTCCATTACTATTTGAACCTCAGCATCTAGGGTTCAAAATTGGTAAAGTTATACATTATATTCATATTGTTGTTGTAATTTTTCAGTCAGTTGAGATAAATCTTGAGGAGAAACATTTTGGGTTGTTTTGTGTCTGTATAGACCTACTATAAAAATCACTTTGCATTTTTAATTTTAGTACTTGTACTTTTACTTTTGATACTTAAGTACATTTCAACACCAGATACTTTTGATACTTAAGTACTTTTAATATGAGCTACTTTAAGACTTTTACTCAAGTCATTTTCTGACGGGTGACTTTTACTTTTACCGAAGTCACTTTCAGGTAAGATATCTGTACTTTTACTCAAGTATGGCTTTCAAGTACTTTGTACACCACTGTTTAGAAGCACCCTCTCACCTGACAAATTGGAGGCATTTATGTTGATGGCCACAAAGACGTTCTCATGGCCTTGGACTCTGACTTGGTGATAGACAGACTTGCAGAGAAGAGTGAGCTGCTTAAAAAGCTGCTCCACTGATAAGGTGAGAAATATTTAATATTATCACACATTGTCATTGTTAATCATTTATAATCATTATGGATATAGTAATTCATAATTTGTCATTTTAATAATTCTTTTCAGAAGTTTATTGTGCTTATGTGTAGGGATGGGAATCGAAAACCGGTTCTTGTTTAGAACCGGTTCCCAGTGAACCAATTCCTTGGAATCGTTAGCGAAATTCTTTAACGATTCTGCTAACGGTTCCCTGTGCCGTTGCGCATGCGCGAACTTTTTCATTCAGACGGCAGCAAACATGTCATGGCGGCAACCCGGAGTAGCTCCCCGGCTACTGCGGCTTCGCTCGGCAGTAGCCGGCGAGCTACCGCCGAGCGAAGCCGCAGTAGCTCGCCGGCTACTGCGGCTTCGCTCGGCAGTAACGTCGCAGTAGCTCGCCGGCTACTGCGGCGTCGCTCGGCGGTAACGTCGCAGTAGCTCGCCGGCTACTGCGGCGTCGCTCGGCGGCAGCCCGCAGTAGCCGGCGAGCGAAGCCGCAGTAGCTCGGCGGCTACTGCAGCTTCGCTCGGCGGTAACGTCGCAGTCCCTGCAACAACAACAGCTCCCTGAGTCCATGGCCCAGAGAGTGCATCAAGAGGTCCAGCTGTACAGAAGTCTGCCCTCCATCCCCTCTAAGAATAACGCCAACCTTTGGTGGTGGGACCAGAGACACACTTTACCCCTGCTGTCAGGTCTAGCTGAGTCCTATCTGTGTGTTCAGGCATCCTCCACCCCATCTGAGAGAGTGTTCTCCACGGCTGGAGACACAATTAGTCCTGAGAGACCCCGTATCCTTCCGGAGAAAGCAGACATGCTTATTTTTCTGCACAAGAATTGTTGATTTTGTTGATTACAATTGCTGGTGCAGACTTGATGGTATTTGCCACTGCTAGTTTAATTTTGGCAGCTCAGTTTTCATATACCCTTTTTAAAAAAGGAAGGAGCATTGTAGTTTCTAGTAACATGTTTAAATTAAACAGAGTAAGTTTTATTTAAGTTATATAAGTTTTATTTTATCGTAATTTCTACAGAAGAATGTCAGGTTTATCTTTAGTTCAAGAGGAATACGTGAATGTTTTTGGTTATTTAAAAAATGTAAATGTTTATGTATACATACTGAATATGGTGTGCATCATTATAGAAAATTATATAAAAGAAAATTAATGTAAATAAACCCGTTTGTGCTCTTTTTTCCCCCCCTTGCCCAAAAAGAATCGATAAGAGAATCGATAAGCAATCGAATCGATAAGCAGGAATTGATAAGGAATCGGAATCGTTAAAATCTTATCAATACTCATCCCTACTTATGTGTTGATCCTTAATGGTGTGATCAGGTGCACTAAATTATCAATTATTCTCCATTACAGGTTGTTGTGATATATTTGAGGAGTCGTTCTCCCTCTGTTTTATATGTGGACATTTGGGACCACTGTTAGAATTTGGTAAGTTTATCATGTATTTTTTAATCCAAAGTTTGTCTGTTGAGTCTCCTCTAGTCTGGTGAGTTAATCATTTTTTATGTTTTATGAAATCATACTTAATTTGTGATGATTAGAGACATTACAATGTATCCATGTCCTTCTCAGGTTGACCACTTGACCTGTGAGAGCCTGAGGAGTTGTTTTCCAGACACAGGTAGAGCTGGCAGGGGCGTCACCCTGGGCCTGCCCTTTTGGGCTGGGCTTCAGCTGCAGATCTAAAGGCTGCTTCCAGGGGCATGGGGCCCTCAGCCTTTGTTTTTCTTTGCTTCTGCACCTTACAACATACATCACACCTTATTTTCACACATCCAAACACTGTTAACACCACTGACGCGTACCATATTTTACACATCCCACTACGTAGTTAGAGCTATCTTGATTTGGAGTTAAATAAATTTACTTTTGGCTTGAGAGGTATGTGTGTGGCCTCCCTTCTTGTTGCCATCTTTGAGCTAGGTGGTAACAGTAGTATGCATGAGAGAAGACGCCGCGAGATTTGTGGACTTCTATGTGGTGTCCGCTAATAATGTAGTGGGCTGGTCTGGACAGACAATGCCAGGGCTGAATTTTTGTCCCAGTCCACCCCTGGGGGTGGGTATTGGTGTGTGTGTGTGTGTGCACGCGTGCCTGTGTAAGATCATGATAAGATATGCCAAGCATGTGAACACACAGAGTTAATGTATAGTGACCTTTTATTTATTGTCTAATTATACACTGCCATAAAAGATCGATATTGGATTGGCGTTTTTCTCAACCAATATAACAGCAAATTTAGACACTCATGAGTTTGCTCATCACAGAAGAGAAGGATTTCTCTTTTTTTGTTGTGACGTTCCTGTTGAGCTTCTGGCAGGTGCAGTACGGTATTATCGGAGGTGTGGCTGTATCTGGAGACCTGCTGCTGTACAACACGGCCAGACCCCAGATAAAGGTGCAGTAATCTTCTTTACAGGAATGTGAGTGCATGACGCTTCTACTGTGAAACACATGAATCCTTTCAAAGGCAGCACACTAACTTGCTCACTGTTTTCTGTAAACTAAGTAACAAAGCACTTTTCACATACACTAGTTATAAAGTGCTTTGCAGGGCCCATAAAAAAAAAGTTACACCGTACAAAACGTAACAACAGAAGACAAACAAACACAATACAAAATAACAATATAGTGTCCAGTAACGTAGGTCGGGTGTTCCACAAATTTGGTGCCATTGTCTCAAAAGGCACAAGAGAGTAAATTGCTAATAAAACCTCGTCACTGGATATAAGCACAGTTGACAAAATGATGTGTAGGCTCCTGAAACTCTGGATCTGCCTTTGAGCCTATTTGCCGACTCCTGGGCCACACATGAAGGACCACGTACTCAGCTGAGGTTTCTGACCTGCTACTGTTATTCAATGAATGAAATGTAATTTTACATTGATTTGTATATGTGGCTACAATATCAACACTGCCCAACACATAATGACTGATGCTTTTCTTAAATTGGTATTGCTGTATAAAAGTACATTTTATATCATTTTGATATCATGTTTTAACCCTAATCCTCGTCTTTACTTTACGGTCACATGAAGATATTTCAGAGAAATATGATTATCTGTCTAAAAGATGATTAGAGACTCAGGGACATTTGAATCATCAGTCACATCAGTCGCAGAAGTGTCAGAGCTACTCTCCCCTCCCCAACCGATTTCTCCATTAACCACAGCCTCTATAGGCTGTAACAGAGTCCATGTATACCCATGTTTTTGATAACAGTGTGTGTGTATTGAGTGGAGGTGTCTGATCACGGTGCACTAGTGATGGAGGTGAGCAGTGGACTAAGTTTTCAAGCCACAGAGTATCTCAGCCACATTATACACACCCACGCTCTGAAAGGTGAGGTTTTGTGTATCAGACACTTCACATCACCTCCTCTCTTTCCTGTCATTCACCCAATCTTCTCTCTCTCCTTATCGTCTCCCTCAGCATCTCCTCCGCGCTCAGTGGTCCTGGACTGCCATCACGTCAGCATCATAGATTACACGGTGGTCAGCGAGCTCAGGGACGTGCTGATACAGTTCAAACAACGAGGCGTGCAACTGATCTTTTCCAGATTACAGGTGAGATTATTATTTTGGACAAAAATTCAGTTTTTATAACCACAACAAACTAGATATAGAGTTATTGTGTCTTTCTCATGCACTCCCTCAGCCCTCTGTTCTGGAGGATCTCTTAGCGGCTGATCTGGAAGGCCTCAGGTACACGGACAGTGTGGAGGTGGCGCTGCTGCGAGTGGAGCCAGGACGCCTCCTGGAGGACTGACACAGTACTGTCCAAAAACAGTCAGGGGTGAACATTTTTGATAGTAGACAGTTGCAGTGTTGCACCAATATCAATTGGTGAACTTTCTGACCTGTAATTATGTCAAAAAGTGACAAATTACTTCCATTTACTGTCAGTCAGTTATCCAGTGTCCAGAGATGTCACCCTTTTCCCCCTCATTAGAACTTGTTGCACTTCCTTGCACTTTGTATCTGCAAACCCTGACTCTGGAGATGATTGTGCAATCTTCAACATTTCAACACTAAGTTACCTGTGCTCAGAAACATGGGACCAGATGTCTTATAATATGTTTCAAAGAGTTTTATGTGTCGGAAATCTGTATTTTTTACTAACAGAGCACTCCCTCTGAGAGCTGCCAGTGACCAGATCTGATATTACAGTATCCCAATTTTTAAATTCATAGATTTACAATGATAACTTTAATATAAAATATAACTGTATTTTTTCAAGGATTGTTAGTGAATAAAAAGTGTATATTTTGTGTGTCTGAGTGTCTTTATGATGGAAATATGGATATACAAGAGGTTAGAACACCAAATTTGTCATTGTGTATTTCAATAGGTTATTTCTGCAGAAAGGATCAACACAGAGACTCACAGGGATCTCAGGGTGAAGATGGAAAACAGTCAAGTGCAAAGATCTTATATAGGAGAACTAAGGCTGCTTGTCAGAGCCAGTTCAGACTGGTTCTGAAGGCACAGTTTGAAACAGGAATTAAAACACAGGAATAAATGATTTACATGTTTCCTTTTGGAGATCGAGCAGACATGAATTCAGTTCTTTGGAGAATAAATAAGTGATAAAAAGGTCATAAAGTTTTCAGGTCACACACAGATGAAGATCATAAACAGTTCAGGTCTTTAAGTATTTAGACAGGTCATAAAAGTCTTTAAACAGGTCTGTAAAAACGTCATTTTCAACTACAAAATAGGTTTCAACCACACAATGTCAAACACAGTCATTTCATCGATGTGTGTAATCTTGCGAACTGACAAACAAATACCGATTCAAAACCAAACCTCCTGTCACTACCATGTGCCAGTCCCATTAAGAAACGTGAAAAAACTGAACATGAACTGTCAGAAAACGTGTTCTTTTATCCTTTAAGAGAAGACGAGCCGAACTCGGTTTGGTCAATCAAGAATTTATTTAGGAAAGCAATGAACAGGTCACAGCAAAAGACAATGGGCCTCCAGTACACTAGTTGTATCAGAGCGCCCTGGACATCCGGCATCTGTCCATTTTATACACTAGATCTTCCTTCCTCCCTCCTCGGAAGTGCCATCCTCCTGGCTTTTGGAATACGGAAGTGAAAAGGAAGACACTCCCAATGACGCTATAGTTGCTAGGCAACCAGTTTACTTCAAGAAAGTCCTTGAACCACAGATGCAATATGGGCCAAAGGTGTTTACAATTGGAGAAAAGATTATTATGTTTCAGCTATTTCAAAACAAACCTGACTGTGTAAACATTCGCAGCAACTGAACCCAAAGCAACATACAGAAATAAGTCAACAGAGCCGCTCTGTCTGACCTCCTATCAAGACAGCTGTGAGACTGACCATTCTGAGAATGAAAAGATGATTATTTCTGCTATATCGGCTGTACGTTCTGTTTGTACAGACATTCAAACGACTAAACCAAATTAAGGCAACAGCAAAGTGACGCACATACATTCTAATTCGTAGATTAAACATTAGGAAGGAAAAGGTTATTATTAAATCATTTGTACAAGGCATAATATCTAACTAAAACTATTCCTAGCTTTATTGCTTAAGAGTTCAATCAGACACAGACTATAGTTAAAAGTTTGAAATTCCTAACAGAACCCAAGTCCAAAGTGATGATATGTGTTCTATACTTTCAGTTTTGATTATTTGATTATTTGTCTTATCAGAATGAAGAGCAACCTCCATAGGGGTGTGTGGTTTGCTGATTCAGTCTTTTAAATCAATTCTTAAAACCTATTTCTACAGACTTTCTATCTTTCTATGCTTTTATGTTATGTTGTCTTTTTCTTTTTCTGGTAAATTGTATATGTATTGTAGTAGAAAATTAACTAAGCAAGGTTGAAAAATTATTTTGTATTTGGACAGTAAGTATTTGAAGCCTTCTCAAGAGAATTTTATGACTTATTACATATAATGAATGTTTGATGACTTGAGCAGTTTTATGGTCGGAACTGTTTATGACGTCGGAACTGTTTATGACGTTAATACAGTGAGACCTTTTGAGACCTTTTGCGACTTAATTACCTACCAGAGGAAGGAGTGCATATCTTCTTATCACCTTAGGAAACAAATGTGAATCAGCTGATGTGTTTAGATTCCTCTCCTTCCCCCACCTATGGAACCTGTCTGGATTGGTTCAAAGAGACAGCCCTCAGCCCTCCTATATAAAATCTGTGTTTTTGACTGTTCTGCATCTTCACTCTGAGACCCTTGTGGTTTCCCTGTGTTGATCCCTTCTGCAGAAAGCCCCTTATTAAATACACGTAGATAACTTTGTTGTTTCCAGCCTCTGTAATAACAGCTTTTTCATGATGCTGTCTTCTAATTGCTTTTATTGATTAGTTGCTGTTATCATTGTCACTCTAAGCACTTTGTGATCCCTGTTTTTAAAGGTGCTTTGTAAATAAAGTTGTTTATAATATTATTCTAAGAGCTGTAGAAAGACTTTCTCAGTAAGGTGTGACTAAAAGTTGTCTTAGTGTAGGAATGATGTCAAACTCGTTTTACTAATCCCTGTTTGTGAAGGTTCCTGTAGAAATTAAGTTATTAAGATGATTGATCTGAGAGCTGTGCAAACCCTCAAGGGTGTGTGTGAAATGCTTTGTCGCTCCCTTTCAGTAACACTGAGAACACACTTACCGACATCAAGTGCTAGGAAAACATTTCTAGCACATTCTTCTTCAAGTGAAGCACCTAACGCTGAGTCAAGCATTTATCTTGTATTAATAAAACTTAAAAGAGGAAGTGAGTTTTGAAATAGTATACTGATTCCAGTAAATGGTGATAAGACTTGGTGTGTCCATATAATAAAACAATCAATCCTTTTGAGAAATTGGGAAATGTAATCCGCTGTTATTTGATCTTTACAATGCACTCCTAACTTCAAAGAGATGTTCATTCATTTAAAAAAAACATTTCAACCCGTGCTGTCCATTGTCAGTTTTATCATGCATAGTGACCCCTTACATTCTGTGTGGATCCATATCAGGGATTATTTCACTTTTCATTGTGAATTTGGGAGTTTTCAACATTTTCCTTCATTTCTCACAGATTCATGACTCTTGATGAAATCCATCAGACATGTTCTGGGGACTGCTATGTACAAGTGAGTGAAATTAGGTGCTGGTCAAAATAAAAATCTGGATGTTGTGAACTTAAATTTCATACAGGGACGGCTTGACCTTGGTGGAGGTATGCGCTCTACTGAGTGCCCTAGTAGTTTGTTTGTTTGTTTGTTTTCAGCAGAATAACACAAAAACGACTGGACAAATTATCATGAAACTTGGTGGAAGAATGGGACATGGGTTAAACAAGAATACATCTGCACACTATCTTAAACATTTTTGACAATTTCCCAGGGAATAACATAATAACACTGATCAGACATATTAAGAGAGCTGATATTTACGAGTGTGCATAATTTGGTTCAGCTCGACTGAATTCGAGGGAACTGTTTGGCCTTGGCAGAGGTATGTGCTCTAATGATCACCATTCTAGTTGAAATATACGTCAAACTAACAATTTCCAGAAACTAACGCAAATGATATTTGTTCCGTCAAACTGACTGTAAAAGCCTGAACATGAAAACAGTGAGATGCTGTTAAATGATGTAGGACCTTGGACCTTTATGAATATGTTCATCCACTACAACAGTCTGTCCAAGTTGTTGACAAAAGGAGGTTAGTACAATGGAATGTGCAAACCTGTCAAAACCAAAAGGTCTCCAGTACTGTGTATTGACCTTGGAATGATTGAAGAACCATAATATATATTTACTAAGGGCTTTTGCATTAGTGTCGGTTATGTTTGAATTGGATCCTTTGTTCTTTTTTCATTAATAAGTAACTTTTTTATGTCATATCAAAACAGCAATCAATATTTTCATTAATAAGTAACTTTTTTGATGTCATATTAAAACAGCAATCAATGACCTGCTTCTTTGTTTCAACAATGATATCCTCCGGTTGTCCTCTGCACACAGAGACGGGCCTATAAATGATCATGCTCACTCAGCAAATTTCACAAAGAGGTTTTTCAGTATCAACTGGATTTCCATTCACTCTCTCCAAGGTGAGTACGAACACTGGCAAAGTAGAGTCATGATCATAATGTGAACATATGATTTTCATACATTTTTGTTGTGTTTTTCAGCAAGTTCATGTCGTGGATGTGGTCCATGATGGAGATGCCCGGGGGTTTGCTCTTGCTCCTAATTTTGCAGTTTTTTACAGGGAACACTTCAGGTAAGTCAATCTGACTTTTTGTCATCTCGAGTTAAATTTCATATCACCCGATTACACAGTAAATTTTGGTGAACAATTCAAATTAGTAGAATATGTTCACAGAACACAACTCACAAGTATGACTTTGTTTATTTAACACTTTGTCTCAGTTTTTAATCTGTCCTTAAATAACTTTAAATCAGCCTCCCATCTCCGTCTGTGCTGCTGGTTCTGATGTATCTGGACATTGTGTATTTAGAGTTGCCAACTGTTTAATCATTCAATCAAAATAAATGTATTTCTATAGCCCATATTCACAAATAACAATTTTTCTAATAAGGTATTAGCAAGGTGTGACACCCTCTGTCCTTAACCTTTGACAAGAGTGAGGGAAAACTACCAAATAAATAACCCTACTAGCAGGGGGAGAGGTAGAAGCCTCAGAGAGAGCTGAAAGTGAAGTGACATTCATGAGAAAAGACAGAGTCTTATTGTCCAAGTCCAAAGAGTGAAGGAATAGAAGCTTAGGACTTATTAAAAAATGTATCAGATAAAAAGACAACATTAATTGCTTATTCCCTATAATCCTATTACTCGTGCAGGGTGTGAAGAACACCTACCAAATTCAGTTTAAACGATGTCCTTTCAAATTTCATTGACTTTGAAACTCATTTTAGCCTGAGAATTATCAACCGTACAGATCCACTGATGTTAATATACATCACTTTTATGTTTAACTGCACTCATAGAAAAGTTACAATTATTTCCATAAATTCTATCTTGTTTTTCACGGTTTCATTTGGAGAGGCGAATACACTTTTACAAGAGCAGGGATCGAACTGTCTTTGTACTTTTCACAGGGACACTTGTCTCCAGCTGTGATTCATGTCACAATGAATCCATGTGCCAGGAGTCACAGGAAAGAGGAGACACGTTCAGTGGCCCGGTTCTCTCTTGTGTCTGTAAAGATGGCTTCGTAGGCGACGGTCTCACCTGCTACGACACAAAACTCTGCAGTGACTCTTCGTGCTGTAGCCAAGGTTATCACTGGTCACCTGACAGCGGCTGTGTGGAAACTGACGAATGCTCCCTCCCAGACCCACCGTGTGTACTGCCTCAGGTGTGCCACAACACACCAGGCTCTTTCATATGTATGGAGCCTTCCTCCGCTGCCAGATATGGGCCCTCTTCCCAATCTGTCCAGTTCAGGTGTGGAAACACTGTTTGCCCAACAGGCATGGACTGCATCAGTACTAATGGGGTCGCCCGCTGCGCTGACCCCTGTGATCGCTACACTGAGCTGCACCAAGACTGGCGTTCGACAGATAACACAATTAATAGGAACCCACACTGTGACAGAGATGTTAACTGGCAAGGCTGGTATCGTCTGTTCCTGAATCAAACCAGTGCCAAAGTTCCAGAGTGGTGTGTTCAGAGGGACAGGTGTGGAACACACGCTCCCCTATGGATAACAGAGCCTCATCCCACACAGCCAGGAGTGATTGTAAATCGGAAGGTATGTAATCACTGGAGCTCCAGCTGCTGCGCTTTTGTATCACACACAATCAATGTCAAACTCTGCAATGGAAACTACTACGTCTACAAACTGGTGAAGCCGAGCTCATGCCAACTTGCCTACTGTGCAGGTACTGAAACTTTACTCTCTAACAACAAATTCAATTTCCCCTTTTCATCCATCCATTGTAGCGTTATAGAGAAAATATATTGTCCTTTTGTTGAAATATTCAAATTACATTTTATGAACAAAAACTCATTGTGGCACACTGATGTTTTTCATTGTCAACAGAGGTGGACAGAACAGACGTTGTAGTGCCTTTGACCACTCCTGGTCCAGGACAGCAAGGCACCTCTCAAACAGCAGCAGTGCACCACACCACAGTCTCAACAACCACACTTGGTACAGGATCTCAGACCTTCACCTATGCAACGCTCACATCTGGCACCTCTGGAACAACAGCAGCAGTGCACCACACCACAGTTTCACCAACCACACTTGCTACAGGAACTCAGACCTTCACCTATGCAACGCTCACATCTGGCACCCCTGGAACAACAGCAGTGGACAACAGCACAGGAGTCGAGGGACAGGTCCGCCTGGCCAATGGAGGAAACAGCTCCTGCTCTGGCAGAGTAGAGATCTTCCTCCATGGACAGTGGGGGACGGTGTGTGATGACAACTGGGACCTGGTTGATGCTCAGGTGGTTTGCAGGCAGCTGGGTTGTGGCAGGGTCCTGTCAGCACCACAACGTGCACGGTTTGGACAGGGCAGTGGACCCATCTGGTTGGACGATGTTGTTTGCTCTGGCAGCGAATCAAAGCTGACCGAGTGCCGGCACCGAGGGATTGGATCTCACAACTGTCAACACAGTGAGGATGCTGGTGTCGTCTGTGAAGGTAAACGCTTATTTGTAGGTATAAAGCCAATGAAGTCTCCCTGTCACACAACATAGGATAACACTATAGAACAGAAATATGGAATATGTGCTTCACACTGGTATCAATTGATTTTTTATAAAAATCCTATTGAAGTCTCTCTTTCATCTGTGTCTCTAATCAACAGTATTTTGTTGCATGTGTTTCTCGCAGCTGCTTCACCAGTGAGGCTGGTCAACTCTGACAACCGCTGCTCTGGCAGAGTGGAGATCTACCATGCTGGACAGTGGGGGACAGTGTGTGACGATTCCTGGGACCTGAACGATGCCAAAGTTGTGTGCAGACAGCTGGACTGTGGCAGGGCTCGTTCAGCACTGCAACAAGCGGCTTTTGGACAGGGCAGTGGACCCATCTGGTTGGACGACGTCATTTGTTCAGGAAGGGAACCATCGATAACAGACTGCAGACATCCAGGGTTCGGGGTCCACAACTGTGGACATAATGAAGATGCCAGCATCATCTGTGACAGTAAATGTTCATATATATTTAAAGTTGGGTCCAGTTATTATTGCTCACATTTGACTGGAAAATTGCCTCATTGATACATTTCAACATATATTGTTATTTTGCGGCACAATACGTCAAATGTGCAGTAAGTGTTTAAGTTCAGAGTAAAATAGAGTTTTGTGCCTCAGGATAACATCATCAATCATATCTTTAACTCGAGTGACACTCAGTAGAGCACAAACTGTACCTCTGCTTACAGTCAATCCCACACATATTTGTCTAATTCTAATGGTATAACTATAAATGAAAAAAAGGAAGTGGTCTGATAAACTAAATTATTTATCTTTCGTACAAAACATAGTTACAGAAAGTGGAAAAAGATCCTCAATCCAACCCTTAATCTGCACCCAAACCAAAATTGAAATGGTTCTTCCAGGCCCTCGCCCCAGCTCTCCACCAAGTTGGTGGCAATCAGTTCAGTGGTTTTAATTTAATTTGAGATGCATCAAATTTCACACATTCATAGATATCAGTTCCCTTAATGTGCCAGATTGGATTTCATCAAGGTCAATGAATTGTTTTGGGTAAATGGTCAAAATGTTGAAAAACGCCCTATTTCGCAAAGTTAAAGAAAGTGAAAAAAGAAAACTGGATGTGACCAATGATCTGAATCTGCACCAAAATACAAAAGTTTTTTCCCTGACACATATTACATTCTTCCACCAAGTTTTTTGGAAATATTTTTTGTTGAATCTTGCTTCCAAACAAAGATATAAACAGGTGTGAACACATAACCTCCTGGTCAGAGATAATAAAAAAGATGTTTTCCTCATTAATATTGATGGAGGTGCAGGCTGTTATTGTCTTGTGGGTTCACATAGATTTTTCTTTCAGTTCAACCAGGACCAAACTCCACAGTTTCACCAACCACACCTGATCCAGGATCTCAGACCTTCACCTCTGCTTCACTCACATCTGGCACCCCTGGAACAACAGCAGCAGTGCACCACACCACAGATTCACCAACCACACTTCATACAGGATCTCAGACCTTCAACTCTGCTTCGCTCACATCTGGCACCCCTGGAACAACAGCGGTGAACAACAGCACAGTTGTCGAGGGACAGGTCCGCCTGGCCGATGGAGGAAACAGCTCCTGCTCTGGCAGAGTAGAGATCTTCCTCCATGGACAGTGGGGGACGGTGTGTGATGACAACTGGGACCTGGTTGATGCTCAGGTGGTGTGCAGACAGCTGGGTTGTGGCAGGGTCCTGTCAGCACCACAAAGTGCACGGTTTGGACAGGGCAGTGGACCCATCTGGTTGGACGATGTTGTTTGCTCTGGTAGCGAATCACAGCTGACCGAGTGCCGGCACCGAGGGATTGGATCTCACGACTGTAGTCACAGTGAGGATGCTGGTGTCGTATGTGAAGGTAAATGCTTATTTGAAGATTTAATGCCAATGAAGTCTCCCTGTCACACAACAAAGGATAACACTATAGAACAGAAATATGGAATATGTGCTTCACACTGATATCAATGGAGTTTTTTATAAAAATCCTATTGAAGTCTCTCTTTCATCTGTGTCTCTAATCAACAGTATTTTGTTGCATGTGTTTCTCGCAGCTGCTTCACCAGTGAGGCTGGTCAACTCTGACCACCGCTGCTCTGGCAGAGTGGAGATCTACCATGCTGGACAGTGGGGGACAGTGTGTGACGATTCCTGGGACCTGAACGATGCCAATGTTGTGTGCAGACAGCTGGGCTGTGGCAGGGCTCGTTCAGCACTGCAACAAGCAGCTTTTGGACAGGGCAGTGGACCCATCTGGTTGGATAACGTCATTTGTTCAGGAAGGGAACCATCGATAACAGACTGCAGACATCAAGGGTTCGGGGTCCACAACTGTGGACATAATGAAGATGCCAGCATCATCTGTGACAGTAAATGTTTATATATATATTTAAAGTTGGGTCCAGTTGTTATTGCTCACATTTGACTGGAAAATTGCCTCATTGATACATTTCAACATATATTGTTATTTTGCGGCACAATACGTCAAATGTGCAGTAAATGTTTATGTTCAAAGTAAAATAGAGTTTTGTGCCTCAGGATAACATCATCAATTATATCTTTAACTCAAGTGACACTCAGTAGAGCACAAACTGTGCCTCTGCTTACAGTCAATCCCACACATATTTGTTTAATTCTAATGGTAGAAATATAAATGAAAAAAAGGAAGTGGTCTGATAACCTAAATTATTTATCTTTCGTACAAAACATAGTTACAGAGAGTGGAAAAAGATCCTGAATCCAACCCTTAATCTGCATCCAAACCAAAATTGAAATGGTTCTTCCAGGCCCTCGCCCCAGCTCTCCACCAAGGTGGTAGAAATCAGTTCAGTCGTTTTTTGCAAAATCCTGCTGACGAATACACCAACAAACTAGAACATCACTGTGGCGCACGTACCACCACCAAGGACCAACAGTCCCCTTAAATTAATTTGAGATGCATTAAAATTTCACACATTCATAGATATCAGTTCCCTTAATGTGCCAGATTGGATTTCATCAAGGTCAATGCATTGTTTTGGGTAAATGGTCAAAATGTTGAAAAACGCCCTATTTCGCAAAGTTAAAGAAAGTGAAAAAAGAAAACTGGATGTGACCAATGATCTGAATCTGCACCAAAATACAAAAGTTTTTTCCCTGACACATATCACATTCTTCCACCAAGTTTTTTGGAAATATTTTTTGTTGAATCTTGCTTCCAAACAAAGATATAAACAGGTGTGAACACATAACCTCCTGGTCAGAGATAATAAAAAAGATGTTTTCCTCATTAATATTGATGGAGGTGCAGGCTGTTGTTGTCTTGTGGGTTCACATAGATTTTTCTTTCAGTTCAACCAGGACCAAACTCCACAGTTTCACCAACCACACCTGATCCAGGATCTCAGAACTTCACCTCTGCTTCACTCACATCTGGCACCCCTGGAACAACAGCAGCAGTGCACCACACCACAGATTCACCAACCACACTTCATACAGGATCTCAGACCTTCACCTCTGCTTCGCTCACATCTGGCACCCCTGAAACAACAGCGGTGGACAACAGCACAGTTGTCGAGGGACAGGTCCGCCTGGCCAATGGAGGAAACAGCTCCTGCTCTGGCAGAGTAGAGATCTTCCTCCGTGGACAGTGGGGGACGGTGTGTGATGACCACTGGGACCTGGTTGATGCTCAGGTGGTGTGCAGACAGCTGGGTTGTGGCAGGGTCCTGTCTGCACCACAAAGTGCACGGTTTGGACAGGGTAGTGGACCCATCTGGTTGGACGATGTTGTTTGCTCTGGTAGCGAATCACAACTGACCGAGTGCCGGCACCGAGGGATTGGATCTCACGACTGTAGTCACAGTGAGGATGCTGGTGTCGTCTGTGAAGGTAAATGCTTATTTGAAGATTTAATGCCAATGAAGTCTCCCTGTCACACAACATAGGATAACACTATAGAACAGAAATATGGAATATGTGCTTCACACTGATATCAATGGAGTTTTTTATAAAAATCCTATTGAAGTCTCTCTTTCATCTGTGTCTCTAATCAACAGTATTTTGTTGCATGTGTTTCTCGCAGCTGCTTCACCAGTGAGGCTGGTCAACTCTGACAACCGCTGCTCTGGCAGAGTGGAGATCTACCATGCTGGACAGTGGGGGACAGTGTGTGACGATTCCTGGGACCTGAACGATGCCAATGTTGTGTGCAGACAGCTCGGTTGTGGCAGGGCTCGTTCAGCACTGCAACAAGCGGCTTTTGGACAGGGCAGTGGACCCATCTGGTTGGACGACGTCATTTGTTCAGGAAGGGAACCATCGATAACAGACTGCAGACATCCAGGGTTCGGGGTCCACAACTGTGGACATAATGAAGATGCAAGTGTAATCTGTGAATGTAGGTTTACTGCTTATTTTTGTTTTGTTTTTATATGATATTGCTAATAACACACAGTGACATGTTAATTGAAGTTCTCGTCTTGGTCTCATCTGGTATTTAACATCTCATCTTCTTTTGTCCATACTTTTTTTTACTGACTTTTTCTGTAGTCCAAAGCCCTCCACTCCAGCCTCCTCAGCTCGTCTGTGGACGTGATAAAATCCAAATAGGGCTAAATATGGCTACCATAACAGCCATGGGTTTGAACCCACTCTCCGGAAACCTGGCAGTTCGCAACTGCTCCTGGGTCAGAATGCATAATGATGTAGTTTGGTACGAGGTGGACGCTCAGGCAGGTGCATGTGGAAACACACTGAGGGTAAATACTTTGTTAATTTTCATGTTATGTCCATTCATTTATTATTACGATAATTAAGACTTAGCTATTGGATCCCGAATGTACTCCTCTGCAGGGAGCTCAGATTAGCAGGAACTGGCAGAGACAATATCTTAAACCCAGATCTTCTTCCTGTATGACAAAACCACTCAAACTGTAATAGAGCTTCAAGTGACTGATAATTGAACCACTCTCTGTCTTTCAGACCAACCGTACACACGCCATCTACTCCAACAGTTTATATCTCTACCGAGGAAATGTGTCCTTCTCACGTCCTGTGAGTCTTCCCTTCTCCTGTGCGTATCCCCTCGACACAGACGTCAGCATGAATGTGGCAGTCAGACCAGTGCTGCCGTAAGTACCTTTTATTGAATACGACAATCACTCACCTCTTACAGTTGTAAAATGGTCAAGACGAACCTGGTGAAAATTGGTCTAGTCTATAATACTTTTAACCAATCATGTCAGCATAAGCATGCACAGCTGTTTGCCACAGTGGCTTTATACCTCCAGGACAAATCAATGTCACCTGTGTAGGATTTTAGGTCATCATAATAACAAGGCTTATATTTTTGACAGGTCTGCAGTTGGCCTCTCAGGCTTAGGTAGCAAAGCTCGAGCCTCCATGTCTCTGTTCCACACCTCCAACTTCACTCAGCCTTATCCATCTGGTTTGATCACGCTCCCTGTGGGCTCACCTCTGCATGTGGGCGTCTCTGTATTAGTCAGAGACCCAAGCTTTGTAGTTGTCCTGGAGAACTGCTACGCCTCTGACTCATCAAACTCCAATGATACTGCGCGATACTTTTTCATCCAGAACAAGTAAGTGTTTCTCTTCATCATTATGCTTTGTGGTTTATAATGGAAATGGGGGGGAAGACTGTGTATAATGTGATGTATAATGGCCCACATGACATGCTCCATCCTCACTGCCAGGTGCCCCACTGACCGACAGCAAGTGGCAGTGATCGAGAGCGGCTCATCCCGACAGGCTCGTTTCTCCGCTCTGTTTTTCCTGATCGACGGTGAATACAGTGACATGTACCTCCACTGCAGCCTCAGCCTGTGTGACCAGAGGAGCTCCCGCTGTGCCCCAGTAAGTCACACGTTTCACATTATCAATAACATTATCTATCAATAGTCGCTGTAGCTTTACACTGGTTTTGATTGGTTATTCCCCCTTCTTTTCATAGACTTGCAGAAGAAGGACATCTCGCTCTGTTTCCAGCTCTGCTCCTCTGAAGGCCCTCACCATTGGACCAATCACTTGTGAGTATGATTAACACTGTGCTCTCAGGATTGATGTGTCAACACAATGATCAATACAGAATGAATCACCATGTTTTTCCTCTTTCTTCTTTATCTTCAGGGGACAAGTCACCTGAGTGAGCTGGTAACATATAGTTATAATACAAACTCATTTTCATAGTGTGATATTATTTTGTGTTTGAATTTCTTTATTCATAAATCGATTATAAAAAAACATGTCACATTGCATGATTGCATTGTATCACACATTGGTTTTCCTGATTTGTACTAGCTGTGTAATGAGCTGTGAAATGATTGAAGAAAATAAAAACCAACGTCAGAGTACTTTTCTTCTTCTCTGTGTTTCTTTTCACATATAGTTTAAATAAATGCACAGTCAAATCGACTCATAGAGCTCATTATAAATACACACCCATACATACTGAGGCAGGCAATAAAAGTGGTTAGAGGGAATGTGCAAAAGCAAGTGTGCCTATAGTCTGTTGTGCAAAGACACAATGTCAGTACAGCAAGTTGTCCTTTTTTATGTGGGGAGGGGAAGACAGATGTTTCACTTTATTAGAGGATAACATATGAATCAGTCCACTTTGCCTTCTGTTTGTCCTCCTCCTTATCAGTCACGCTCAGTGCGTGGCGCTCTGGTGGTTGTGGCTGCCTCCTTCATAGCGTTTACGTGGGATGCATACGGTTATCACGTGTTCACAATCACTGGGAAAACCTCCCAGGGGCTCCCGCCATACAGGCCCCCACCTCAGACACTACAGCCAATGACACCGTTGTCTCCTTTGGAGAGATCGTAGAGGTAAACAGCATGTGACAGTACCAGGATTGAGTCAGTGGATTTATCTTGTGAAGTAAGTTTTGGTAAGTGGTATTATAAGTGGTGTTTTCAGTGTGGATCCAATGATTTACAGAAAACACAGGTTTAATCTGTGGTTGAAAGGTTGAAATCTGCTTTTTTTGTTTTGTATTGCATGATGAAACTAAGTTTTGAATCCTTGCATAATGTTTTGATTGGCTGGAAATAATTATACGAGGATACAAGTTTTCCTTCTTCAGAGCTGCATCTCTCTTTTTCAGTGTTTCCCACTCTGAAATGACCTGCTACATAATGTGCACCCTTTCAAAACGAAAGTTTCAGAACCAACATACATGCACCACTCTTCAGAGCAGCATTGACAGGGTTTCAAACCCAGAAAACAAACTGAGAATGCTGCACTTTAAAATAACGAATACTTAAACTACAAAATACTGTTAGAAAAGATTTTAACTTCACAAAATGAAATGAATTATTATCACAGCACTTTTCTACTCATTGTACTCGCACTAGAATTCAGGCAGCTGAAGAAAGAGTGTTTGAACAAACTGTCGGCTGATTTGAGCTTCCTGTTTGTCCTCAGCCAGTCAGAAGGATTACAGGATTGATGCCAACCAGGAGCTGCCGGCAATTGGTGTGACCAACATCATGGGCTCCTTTGTGTCAGCGTACCCTGTCACTGGCAGCTTTGGGAGGTGTGTGTGTCTGTGTCTGTGTATGAGAACGTGTGTGTGAGTTTGTGTGTGTGTGTGTGTGTGTGTGTGTGTGTGTGTGTGTGTGTGTGTGTGTTATTCAATGAATGAAATGTGATCTTACATTGATTTGTATGTGGCCACATTATCAACACTGCCCAACACATAATGACTGATGCTTTTCTTAAATTGGTCAAAACTCTTTATGCTCTCTAGCAGCTGCTCAAGATTCACTCAGCCCCTCCTGTCTTCTGTCTACCTCTCTCTCTCTCTCGCTCTCTCTCGCTCACTTGGTCCTGCCGACACACAGACCAACATTGTCATCAAACACACTGTAAACTCAGACTCGGTAAAAACAACATAATTTGGTGTCTCTTAGCCCAAATGACATGCGTGATTATTTGCATTTAAAGCAGTGAAGTGAGATCTGATCAATACCAGGTCTGAACTGGACTTAAGGCAGGAACAGGTTTGAACTGGAACTTAACCAACAAGAGCTCCAAACAAACTTCTACACAGTAAATTCAATCATTTTCCTGCTGTGATTATTTATAACCCCCCCCCCCCCCCCCCAAAGTCTCCCATCATCTACTTCTCAGACTTCATCATGTAACAAAACCTGAGGTAATGAGTAGGGATGTCCGATAATATCGATCGGCCGATAATATCGGCCGATATTAGCCTATTTTTTTAATATCTGTTCATATCGTTATCGGATTTTCCACCGATAATGAAAACCGATTATAATGCCTGGGTTGTGCTGCCGCTGCTGCTTGTTGGGTCCTGACATTTACCGGCGCGCAATTGATGACATCAACAAACCGCACCTGGAACCAAAACAACAACAGAAGAGTGTGGTTAGTGTGGCTAACAGGTTGCCCGCTAGTTGCTTCACAAAATGTCTGCGGTCTGGAATTTTTTTAACGTTTCACCTGCGGATAGCAGATTTGCGGTTTGTAAAGATTGTGAGGCGCATGTCATGCGAGGGGGGAGCAAGGCTTCGTCATTCAACACTTCGAATTTAATCTGTCACATTAAGAAGAACCACCCCGAGGCACACGAAGCGTTTTTGCAGCAAAGTAAGGCAAAACAACAACGAGGAAAGGACTCCCTGCAGAAAACAACGCAACTGTCGCTCAAACAGTCAGCTTCCCTGCTCTTGCCCGTGTAGCACGCAAGTACCTCACTGCACCCTGCACCAGTGTAGACAGCGAACGGCTGTTCAGTGCTGTCTCGCATGTCATCGACGAGAAGAGGAATCGTATACATTGCGACAATGCTGAGATGCTTATTTTCATTCAGAAAAATCTCCCTCTTAAACAGTAGTACGAGGATGAGAATTAGAGCACTTTAAGTCGTTGCACTCTAATTTATGTTTGCTTCTTTCAACTGAAGCTGTTTTTAGTTTTGTGCCTTTTTTATTTGCACATTTTTTGTTATTCATTATGAAAGAGAGGGCAGAAAGAAACGGTTTATATTTGTAATGATTGTTTTAGCCAAGTTATGGACAGTTACATATGGCCCATCAATCTTTCAGCATCATTTTCTGGACAAAAGGAGAACTTTGTTTACTACTCTGGAAGGTTTGAACTGAACTGTGTGCCTTTCTTGTTTTTATTGCACACCACATTAATATTACAGGTTGTGTTTTTGCTCATGTTTAGCAGGGCTGATTGAGCCCAGTTTATATTTTAAATTGACAAATACTGTATTAGTCCAAGTAATGGGCTAAGGACTGAGTCTGTCTCTAGGCTATATCTTTGCACTTTTATTTCCTTTGTGTGCACTTTACCTCATTCCAAAAGTGTTGTTTGTTGTACCTCATAGAAATTTGTTTTCAGTAGGCTGTCCTACACTACACATGTTTACTTTAAATGCTGTATGAAGTTGTACAGGACAACAATGTTGTTGTTTTGTTTTTTTACAATTTGTGAAGAAATCAGATTTGTCCTAGTTGTAATGGGCATTGTCAGGATGATCTCAGGAAAAGTATGATGATCCAATCTGTTGACAAAATGTTAATAAATATGGAACTTTTCCATAAGTTGAAGTAGTTTCCTTATTTTTTTATAGACAATGTATGGCAGAAAATAATGTGATGGGACCTAAAATTAGTCTGGGGGAAAAAACGCCTGCATATGTATATCGGTATACCATATCGGTTGAAATCGGTATCGGAAATTAAGAATTTGGAGAATATCGGCTATCGGATATCGGAAAAAAGTCAATATCGGACATCCCTAGTAATGAGGTTTAAATTTCATTCTTCACCGCTGTGGGAAAAAAGTCACTTCATCCACTGTGTTGGTTAATGTAAGGTTTGGAGGTGTAATGATATTTGTCATGAGAGGACAGTTAATGCTGACAAGATTTTTATATTACTTTTTATTCCAAGGTTGGTATTTATTTTTTTAATATCTATGGTAATGTGAGTTATTTTACAAATTACCAATCAGGACTGATTAAATGCAATATCACATTTACCAAACTCTAGCTTCAACGCATGACCTTTAGTTTTTCAGGAATTTAATTCATTGGATATGCTGGAAAAAAGGTTCTCAGTTTTCATAATTTCATAATGATTGATATTGCTGTATAAAATCAATCGGAAAATTTTAAGTTACCAACTCCTTTCTAACTAGACATTTTACTGTAATCACATTTTGCTTAAGGCAAAAACTACTTTTCATCTTGAAGTAGCATCGCCTAGCCTACTGAAACTAACTAACGTTAGTTTGCTAGCACTAGCAAATTCTATTGGGCCTAATTTCATTGCTAGACAACACTGTTTTCTTTTCTTTTTTGTTTATGCAGTGTGTAATGTATGTAAACAGGGAGTAATGGAGAAGTGTAAAATATGTAATGAGTCATTCAGTGATGAAAACACATCGGTTGTTCTACAAGCAAAAGGCAGCAATGGTGTGAACCGTGCCAGTGCTCAACGGGGAAGTAGCTTAGTGACAATTACTGGAGACACATCGAATGCCGCCGCAGCTATTGTAAAGCAGAAAATATTGTACGTGATAATGTAATACCATCTTTGCAACAAACACAAATCAAAAATATCTCTGCTCAGAACAGAATTTAAATTTTCAAGAGCATTGCTTGTTCTGTGGACAACCAACTGAAATAGATAATAAAAATAAGCAGAGAGAGAAAATTTATATCTACCCAGTAAAAACAGGAGGCTTCCAGGTAAGGATTGTGCAGGTTTGCCTCTTAAGGACTGATGAATGGTCTGATACAGATTTGGGGAAAATATCATCTGTTGTGCAATAGGAGTAGATTTGACGTTGGCTAATTATTAATAATCATGAAATATGATTATTAAAATAATAAAAAAAATTTATTAAAAATGATAAGGCTATCACTTAAGAATAGTAAAATAATTAATTAGAAATGATAAGGTTATCCATTAAGAATAGTTAAATAATTAATGAAAACAATACAATTATCAATTAATAATGGTAAAATCTGTAATTATTACTTATCGTAGCGTGGCACCACCCTGGTTACAGGAACCAACGAGTCAAACTATAAATATCAGTCTCATATGATAAATGTTAAATTAATAAT
Organism: Limanda limanda; assembly: GCF_963576545.1. NCBI lineage: Eukaryota > Metazoa > Chordata > Actinopteri > Pleuronectiformes > Pleuronectidae > Limanda > Limanda limanda. Next base: position 23,332,786 of record NC_083637.1, on the reverse strand, counting down.
CTCAATAGTTAATATTAATGATTATTTAATAAACAATGAAGGGTTTAAGTTCGAGCACAGGGTATCATAATCCAGCTGTATTCACACACATATGCACAAATAATCACAGACTACAGATACTTTAATTACAAAAGCATTTATTAAAAAGGGGAAATAGGTTAATGTTATTTAATGATTCATCATTTTAACAAACTCCAATATTTCAAAGATAACAACAGCAGCAGCACTTATCACAACTCAGTAATACCTGTGGTCTATGTACGTCTATCTGTGTGTGTGTGTGTGTGTGTGTGTGTGTGTGTGTGTGTGTGTGTTTGTGTCAATGTGTCTCTGTGTGTGTGTGTGTGTCTATGTGTGTGTGTGAAATAAAGTTAATGTTATTTAATGATTCATCATTTTAACAAACTCCAATATTTCAAAGATCACAACAGCAGCAGCACTTATCACAATTTAGAACACACATGTAACCTATGGTCCATCTATGTGTGTCTGTGTGTGTGTCTGTCTGTGTATGTGTCTATCAATGTGTCTCTGTGTATGTGTGTGTGTGTGTGTGTCTGTGTCTCTCTGTGAAAGAGAGAGAGAGAGAGAGAGAGAGAGAGAGAGAGAGAGAGAGAGAGAGAGAGAGGAGGGGCAAGGTTGTGTGACGCAGCCACGTGAATAAGTTCAGTGAATAACTCGTAGCCTCTCAGGCGGACTCCGGTGAGCTCCGCAGCTGGGCAGAACAGGAGCGGATTCCTCGTGCTCCGTGACGGGATGAAGCTTCGTCTTCTTCTGTAGCAGCGGAGATCGTGCTGCTTTACAGGAACGGCTGGTTTGAAGCAGTTTGTGGATCGTGTGAAAAGAATAGTCTGTGTGGGAAATGTCTGAGCTTGTCCCGCGAGTGAACTTCCTGTTTCGGTCTTTCAAGTTAAAACAGCAAAAGGTCCTATCAAAATAAAACTTCGACTGAGATAAAAGAAAGGAAATTAAATGAATTAAACAAACGTCTGTGAATGGCCCCCTTTAGCAGCTGTGGAGGTCAGATCTCAGGACTTCACCCCCCAACACATCTGTCCATGACCTTCATGCAGATCATAACTTTAGTTTTGTTAAAGTTCTCTCGGGGCATCACCCTTCAAAGAAGGGAAAAGATATCCAATTTATTGATTAAGATCAGTATCATTTAGAACTAGTTCACTTAGAAATCTCAATATTTACTATTACAGATTATATAATGAACAGTGAAGGTTTATGGAGTTCTTGATAGTGTAGAGGTTGGCGAAATTCACTTATGCATCATGAAAGAACATTTGTGAAAGAAAACATTTATTATGAACATAATAAAGTATAAAAACACAAATTACTAACAAAACGTACTTACTAACAAAGATGTGTATGTGAGTGTTTGTGTGTGTGTGTGTGTGTGTGTGTGTGTGTGTGTGTGTAAATGAGGGGCTCTCAAAATGGTGGTTGACCAAAAGAGTAACACCTTCCTGTGGGCTTTTAAGATGGCCCCTAAGATAGCAGCCCCCCCCCCCCTTTCTTCTGGAGTGAGGCAGTAGGTAAGTAGGTGTAGATATGCGAAGTGTCTGTGTTGATGTTAAACAGATAATGAGAGGGTCAGAGAGAAATGTGAAGAGCACTACAAACTAACCTTACTTTCATTTAACTTATAACCACAATATCACACATATATCAAAGTTATAAAAACCACACAAAATCAAATTAACGGTCTTGCTTAGCTCAGTATAATTATTAAGCCCAGTATGTTACCAGTCCTTAGAAAGGGAGAAAGTTGCTGTGCAGTTCGCTGTCCGTCGTGGCTTTGTCAGACGTCTCCGGTTTGTCGTAAGGTTTCTGCTCGAGCGGTTCTGTTGAGCTGTGATGCTCTTGCTTGTTGAATCTTAGTTCTTACCTGCAGGACACCGAGTCGCTACTAGGAGTTTGTAGAGCTTGATTTGAGAGGAGGTTTCCTTGAAGAGATGAGTTGGAAACTGCACCTCTGACCTCCTGTTGTTGGATGGGAAGAGAAGATTTGCTGGAGCAGTCCGGCCCTCTCCTAGGCGGTGCAGGAGAAAATGGTGGCCGCCTGCCTCATCGGTGGGTCGGTGGAAAAGAGAAAGAATTGAGGCAGACCTGTCCTTATATAGGCCCGGTGACCTCACAGGTCATGGGCCAGAGTGACCAATAGGAGGTGAGCATTGTGGCTTTTCACACTTATGCGTGAATTTGCTGAAACAAAAGGAACCTGTTGCCCACTGGGAGACGGAGTTCCTTGGCTTTCCCATGACAAAGAAAACATGTTGCACCCTGGGAGACTGAGTTCGGGAGGCTTGGTCCAGCACATGCGGTCATGTGATTTCAGATTTTTGACCACACATGTAGGCCGAAAGGGGAGCCTTTAGTTTCATAAAAACATGTTTCCCAACAGAATGGTGTTTCTGCCTATTCAGTCTCCCAGGGTGCAACATGTTTTCTTTGCCTATGCAAATAATAAGTGTGGAGGTCATGTGCATATTCAAATTAATTTCCAAAGAAACTTGTAATACAAAAGAAGTTACTTTTCATGTATACTTTTACTATGTAAAGTTTCATTTTGATAGGAGGAAGGGAAAAAATAGCCCCATTGGGGTATATTGTTGCATGGCCTTATTGGCACGCATCTCGGATTGATGAGAATTAAACATATTTCCTCTACTAGGATTTCTTTGGACTTTTGGTATGTTGTTCTGGACACCTCATAGAAATGATCAAAGCTGCACATTTTTTTTACAATTAGTCTGTCGTAAAACGCTACTTTGCCTGGACTATAGTGATGGAGTTGAGCAGTGGACTACGTTTTCCCGCCACAGAGTATCTCAGCCACATTATACATACCCACGCTCTACAAGGTGAAGTTATGTATATCAGACACTTCACATCACCTCCTCTCTTTCCTGTCATTTACCCACTCTTCTCTCTCTCCTTATCATCTCCCTCAGTGTCTCCTCTGCGCTCAGTGGTCCTGGACTGCCATCACGTCAGCATCATAGATTACAAGGTGGTCAGCGAGCTCAGGGACGTGCTGAGACAGTTCAAACAACGAGACGTGCAACGGATCTTTTCCAGATTGCTAGTGAGATTATTATTTTGGGCCAGAATTCAGTTTTTATAAAAAACACAACAAACTAGATATAGAGTTATTGTGTCTTTCTCATGCAATCCCTCAGCCCTCTGTTCTGGAGGATCTCTTAGCGGCTGATCTGGAAGGCCTCAGGTACACGGACAGTTTGGAGGCGGCGCTGCTGCGAGTGGAGCCAGGACGCCTCCTGGAGGACTGACACAGTACTGTCCAATCACAGTCAGGGGTGAACATATTTGATAGTTGACAGTTGCAGTGTTGCACCAATATCAATTGGTGAACGTTCTGATATGTGATTATGTCAGAAAAATACAAACTACCTTCATTTCCTGTCAGTCAGTTATACAGTGGCCAGAGATGTCACCCTTTTCCCCCTCATTAGAACTTGTTGGACGTCCTTGCACTTTGTATCTGCAAACCCTGACTCATGTTTAAAGAGTTTTATATGTCGGAAATCTGTATTTTTTACTAACAGAGCACTCCCTCTGAGAGCTGCCAGACACCAAATCTGAATTTCCAGCATCCCAATTTGTTTATTCATAGATTTACAATGATAACTGTAATATAAAATATAACTTTACTTTTTCAAGTATTGTTTCATTTAATTTATATTCACTACATATTTTCATGGATCTAGACAGAATTACACACACTCATAATTATCAGTCCCCTAAACATCTCAGATTTTTCCACCAAGATATTTGAATTTGTGATTGAAAATACAAGAGGCTGGAACACCAAATTTGTCGTTGTGTATTTTAATAGGGGCTTTCTGCAGAAAGGATCAACACAGAGAGTCACAGGGATCTCAGGGTGAAGATGGAAAACAGTCAAGTGCAAAGATCTTATATAGGAGAACTAAGGCTGCTTGTCTGAGCCAGTTCAGACTGGTTCTGTAGGCGCAGTTTGAAACAGGAATTAAAACAGAGGAATAAATGATTTACATGTTTCCTTTGGAGATCGAACAGACATGAATTCAGTACTTTGGAGAATATTTAAGTGATAAAAAGGTTTTAAAGTTTTCAGGTCACACACAGCTCATAAACAGTTCAGGTCATTAAGTATTTAGACAGGTCATAAAAGTCTTTAAACAGGTCTGCAAAAACGTCATTTTCAACTACAAAATAGGTTTCAACCACACAATGTCAAACACAGTCATTTCTTCGATGTGTGTAATCTTGCTAACTGACAAACAAATACCGATTCAAAACCAAACCTCCTATCACTACCATGTGCCAGTCCCATTAAGAAACGTGAAAAAACTCTGAACATGAACCCAAGTCCAAAGTGATGATATGAGTTCTATGCTTTCAGTTTTGATTATTTGATTATTTGTCTCCTCAGAATGAAGAGCAACCTCCATATGGGGGTGTGGTTTGCTGATTCGGTCTTTTAAATCAATTCTTAAAACCCATTTCTACAGACTTTCTATGTTTTACTGCTTATATTCTTTGTATGTATTTGCTTTTATGTTATGTCGTCTTTTTCTTTTTATTGAAAATGTATCTGTAATTACAGCTTTTTCATGATGCTGTCTTCAAATTGCTTTTATTGATTAGTTGCTGTTATCATTATCACTCTAAGCACTTTGTGATCCCTGTTTTTAATGGTGCTTTGTAAATAAAGTTGTTTATAATATTATTCTAAGAGCTGTAGAAAGACTTTCTCAGTGAGGTGTAACTAAAAGTTGTATTAGTGTAGCAATGATGTCAAACTCCTTTTACTAACCCCTGTTTGTGAAGGTTCCTGTTCAAATGAAGTTATTAAGATGATTCATCTGAGAGCTGTGCAAACTCTTTCTCAGGATAATGTCACTCAAAGTTGGATTTACGCAGCAATGATGTTTAACCCTTTTGTTAATAGCATCTAACCCTCAAGGGGGTCTGTGAACTGCTTTATCGCGCCCATTCAGTAACACTGAGAACACACTTACCAACATCAAGTGCTAGGAAAACATTTTTAGCACATTCTTCTTCCAGTGAAGCACCTAACGCTGAGTCAATCATTTAACTTGTATTAATAAAACTTGAAAGAGTAAGTGAGTTTTGAAATAGTACAGTAGACAAATTAATACAAGCAGCAGCAATGTGAGTCCAGTAAATGGTGATAAGACTAGGTATGTCCATGTAATAAACAATAAATCATTTTGAGAAAATGGGAAATGTAATTAGCTGTTATTTGATCTTTACATTGCACTCCTAACTTCAAAGAGATCTAATCATTCATTTAAAAAAACATTTCAACCAGTGACATCCATCTTCATTGGAAGTTTTATCATGCAGAGTGAACCATTACATTCTGTCAAGATCAGGAACTTCTTTCCTTTTCTTTAACATTGTGAATTTGGGCGTTTTCAACATTTTCCTTCATTTCTCACAGATTCATGACTCTTGATGAAAAAGATCAGACATGCTCTAGGGACTGCTATGTACGAGTGTGTGAAATTAGGTGCAGGTCAAAATAAAAATCTGGATGTTGTGAACTTAAATTTTATACAGGGACAGTTTGGCCTTGGTGGAGGTATGCGCTCTACTGAGTGCCCTAGTAGTTTGTTTGTTTGTTTGTTTGTTTGTTTGTTTGTTGTCAGCAGAGTTACACAAATACTAAAGGACGGATTAACATGAAACTTGGTGGAAGGAGGGGACATGGGTCGAACAAAACAACAAGAATACATCTGCACACTATCTTTAACCTTTTTTTACAAGTACAACTGATCAGACATATTAAGATATTAAAAGAAATGATATCTATGAGTGTGCGTAAATTGGTTCAGCTCGACTGAATTCACGAGGACTGTTTGGCCTTGGTGGAGGTATGTGCTCTAATGATCACCACTTCTAGTTGAAGTATACGTCAACCTAACAATTTCCAGAAACTGACGCAAATGGTATTTGTTCTGTCAAACCTGAACATGAAAACAGTGGGATGCTGTTAAATGATGAATGTGTTCATCCACTACTACAGTCTGTTCCGGATGTTGACAGGAGGAGGTTGATAGCGCTGGAATGTGCAAACCTGTCAAAACCAAAAGGTCTCCAGTACTGTATGTTGACCTGCGAATGATTGAAGAACCATAACATATATTGACTAAGGGCTTTTGCCTGTGTGTTGGTTATGTTTGAATTGGATACTTTGTTAATAAGTAACTTTTTTGATGTCATATCGAACCAGCGTTATCAATGGCCTGCTTATTTGTTTCAACAATGATCTCCTTCTTTTGTCTTCTGCACACAGAGACGGGCCTATAAAGCATCATGCGCTCGCACCAAAGGCACATTTCACAGAGAGGTTTTTCAGCATCTACTGGATTTCCCCTCTCTCTCTCAAGGTGAGTACAAACACTGGCAAAGTAGAGTCATGATCATAATGTGAACATATGATTTTCATATATTTTTGTTGTGTTTTTCATCAAGTTCATGTCGTGGATGTGGTCCATGATGGAGATGCCCGGGGGTTTGCTCTTGCTCCTAATTTTGCAGTTTTTTACAGGGAACACTTCAGGTAAGTCAATCTGACTCTCTGTCATCTCGAGTTAAATTTCATCTCACCTGATTACACAGTAAATTTTAATGAACAATTAAAATTAGCAGAATGTGTTCACAGACCACAACTCACAAGTATGACTTTATTTTACACTTTCACAGGGACACTTGTCTCCAGCTGTGATTCATGTCACATTGAATCCATGTGCCAGGAGTCACAGGACAGAGGAGACACGTTTAGTGGCCCGGTTCTCTCTTGTGTCTGTAAAGATGGCTTCATAGGCGACGGTCTCACCTGCTACGACGCAAAACTCTGCAGTGACTCTTCGTGTTGTAGCCAAGGTTATCACTGGTCACCAGACAGCGGCTGTGTGGAAACTGACGAGTGCTCCCTCCCAGACCCACCGTGTGCACCGCCTCAGGTGTGCCACAACACACCAGGCTCTTTCATATGTATGGAGCCTTCCTCCGCTGCCAGATATGGGCCCTCTTCCCAATCTGTCCAGTTCAGGTGTGGAAACACTGTTTGCCCAACAGGCATGGACTGCATCAGTACTAATGGGGTCGCCCGCTGTGCTGACCCCTGTGAGCGCTACACTGAGCTGCACCATGACTGGCGGTCGATAGATAACAAATTAAATCTGAAACCACGCTGTGACAGAGATGTTAATTGGCAAGGCTGGTATCGTCTGTTCCTGAATAAAACCAGTGCCCATGTTCCCGAGTGGTGTGTTCAGAGAAAAAGGTGTGGAACACAAGTTCCCCTTTGGATAACAGAGCCTCATCCCACACAGCCAGGAGTGATTGTAAATCGGAATGTATGTGGTCACTGGCTCTCCAGCTGCTGCTCTTATAGCTCGAACACCATCAATGTCAAACTCTGCAATGGAAACTACTACGTCTACAAACTGGTGAAGCCGAACCTATGCTATCAGGCCTACTGTGCAGGTACTGAAACTTTACTCTCTAACAACAAATGCAATTTACCCATTTAATCCATCCATTGTAAGCATAATAGTCTAGAGAATATATTGTCCTTTTGTTTATATATTCAAATGACAGTTTATGAACAAAAACTCTTTGTTGCACACTGATGTTTTTCGTTGTCAACAGAGGTGGACAGAACAGACGTTGTAGTGCCTTTGACCACTCCTGGTCCAGGACAGCAAGGCACCTCTCAAACAGCAGCAGTGCACCACACCACAGATTCACCAACCACACTTGATACAGGATCTCAGACCTTCACCTCTGCTGCACTCACATCTGACACCTCTGGAACAACAGCAGCAGTGCACCACACCACAGATTCATCAACCACACTTGATACAGGATCTCAGACCTTCACCTCGGCTGCACTCACATCTGACACCTCTGGAACAACAGCAGCAGTGCACCACACCACAGATTCACCAACCACACTTGATACAGGATCTCAGACCTTCACCTCTGCTGCACTCACATCTGACACCTCTGGAACAACAGCAGCAGTGCACCACACCACAGATTCACCAACCACACTTGATACAGGATCTCAGACCTTCACCTCTGCTTCGCTCACATCTGGCACCCCTGGAACAACAGCGGTGAACAACAGCACAGGAGACGAGGGACAGGTCCGTCTGGCCAATGGAGGAAACAGCTCCTGCTCTGGCAGAGTAGAGATCTTCCTCCGTGGACAGTGGGGGACGGTGTGTGATGACAACTGGGACCTGGTTGATGCTCAGGTGGTGTGCAGGCAGCTGGGTTGTGGCAGGGTCCTGTCAGCACCACAACGTGCACGGTTTGGACAGGGCAGTGGACCCATCTGGTTAGACGATGTTGTTTGCTCCGGCAGCGAATCACAGCTGACCGAGTGCCGTAACCGAGGGATTGGATCTCACAACTGTGGTCACAGTGAGGATGCTGGTGTCGTCTGTGAAGGTAAATGCTTATTTGAAGATTTAAAGCCAATGAAGTCTCCCTGTCAGACAACATATGATAACACTGTAGAACAGAAATATGGAATATGTGCTTCACACTGATATTTTTTTTATAGAAATCCTATTGAAGTCTCTCTTTCATCTGTGTCTCTAATCAACAGTATTTTGTTGCATGTGTTTCTCGTAGCTGCTTCACCAGTGAGGCTGGTCAATTCTGACAACTACTGCTCTGGCAGAGTGGAGATCTAACATACTTTTATTTACTGACTTTTTTTTACTTTTTCTTTAGTCCAAAGCCCTCCACTCCAGTCTCCTCAGATCATCTGTGGACGTGACGAAATCCAAATAGGGCTAAATATGGCTGCCATAACAGCCATGGGTTTGAATCCACTCGCTGGAAACCTGGCAGTTCAAAACTGCTCCTGGGTCAGAATGCATAATGATGTAGTTTGGTACGAGGTGGACGCTCAGGCAGGTGCATGTGGAAACACACTGAGGGTAAATACTTTGTTCATTTTCAATTTATGTCCATTCATTTATTATTACGATAATTAAGACTTAGCTTTTGGTTCCCATATGTACTCCTCTGCAGGGAGCTCAGATTAGCAGGAACTGGCAGAGACAATATCTTAAACCCAGATCTTTTGCCTGTATGACAAAACCACTCAAACTGTAATAGAGCTTCAAGTGAATAATAATTGAACCACTCTATCTTTCAGACCAACCGTACACACGCCATCTACTCCAACAGTTTATATCTCTACCGAGGAAATGTGTCCTTCTCACGTCCTGTGAGTCTTCCCTTCTCCTGTGCGTATCCCCTCGACACAGACGTCAGCATGAATGTGGCAGTCAGACCAGTGCTGCCGTAAGTACCTTTTTATTACCTTTTTAACCTGGTAAAAATTGGTCTAGTCCATGCTACTTTTAACCAATCATGTCAGCATAAGCATGCACCGCTGTTTGCCACAGTGGCTTTATACCTCCAGGACACATCAATGTCACCTGTGTAGGATTTTAGGTCATCATAATAACAAGGCTTATATTTTTGACAGGTCTGCAGTTGGCCTCTCAGGCTTAGGTAGCAAAGCTCGAGCCTCCATGTCTCTGTTCCGCACCTCCAGCTTCACTCAGCCTTATCCACCTGGTTTGATCACGCTCCCTGTGGGCTCACCTCTGCATGTGGGCGTCTCTGTATTAGTCAGAGACCCAAGCTTTGTAGTTGTTCTGGAGAACTGCTACGCCTCTAACTCATCAAACTCCAATGATACCGCACAATACATTTTCATCCAGAACAAGTAAGTGTTCCTCTTCATCATTATGCTTTGTGGTTTATAATGGGAATTGGGGAGGAAAACTGTGTATAATGTGATGTATAATGGCCCTCATGATATGCTCCATCCTCACTGCCAGGTGCCCCACTGACCGACAGCAAGTGGCAGTGATCGAGAGCGGCTCATCCCGACAGGCTCGTTTCTCCGTCCTGTTTTTCCTGATCGACGGTGAATACAGTGACATGTACCTCCACTGCAGCCTCAGCCTGTGTGACCAGAGGAGCTCCCGCTGTGCCCCAGTAAGTCACACGTTTCACATTATCAATAGCATTATCTATCAATAGTCACAGCAGCTTTCAACTGGTTTTGATTGGATCTGTTATTCCCCCTCCTTTTCATAGTCTTGCAGAAGAAGGACATCTCGCTCTGTTTCCAGCTCTGCTCCTCTGAAGCCCCTCACCATTGGACCAATCACTTGTGAGTATGATTAACGCTGTGCTCTCAGGATTGATGTGTCAACATAATGATCAATACAGAATGAATCACCATGTTTTTCCTCTTTCTTCTTTATCTTCAGGGTCCAAGTCACCTGAGTGAGCTGGTAACACATAGTAATAATACAAACACATTTCATAGTGTGATATTATTTTGTGTTTGAATTTCTTTATTCATAAATCGATAATAAAAAAACATGTGTTACATTGCATAATTGAATATTAACACACACTGTTTTCCTGATTTGTATTAGCTGTGTAATGATCTGTGAAGTGATTGAGGAAAATAAAAATCAAGGTCAGAGTACTTTTCTTCTTCTCTGTGTTTCTTTTCATATATATTTTTTATAAAAGCACATTCATATCCACTCATCAAGCTCATTATAAATATACACCCAAACATACTGAGGCAGTCAATAACAGTGGTTAAAGGGAATGTGCGAAAGCAAGTGTGCATATAGTCTGTTGCGCAAAGACACAATGTCAGTAGAGTGAGTTGTACTTTTTTTATATGGGGAGGGGAAGACAGTGGCAGTGTTTGGAGGTGTTAATCAGTTTTATGGCCTGAGGGTAAAATCTGTCTTGGAGTCCTGCATTTCAGACTGGTGTGAGGAGTTGATGCTGAGTCGGGTCTTTGGTTGTGCTGCTGGCTCTTCTGAAGACTCTCTGCTGGTAGATGTACAGCAGAGATGAAGGCCTGATCCTGTGATGTGTGAATAAATGAGATACAACCTTTTCTGCTCATAACAAAAGTAAATCCAGAGTACATGATTGATATTAGTGATCCTGAATCCTGAATCATCTCCCAACCAAATATTGAGGTTTCACTCACCCCAGCCTTCCTTTGTTCTATTCTGGTGGTATGAGTGCCTCTGATATGACCTCAAGAGGATATCAGGAGAATTTCCTACAGACTTTATCCTGAGTTTGCTTTATAGACAGCACAATGCAGAGCAAGATTCTCCGCTCAGAAGTGTGCCAGTGGTGTAAGAGTTAAACTTGTAAATGTCAGTAAAGTCAAAGGAAAGAAAAAGTTACGCAGTGGACTTAACGCAACGGGACTCAGGGGAAGGGTCAAGTCTTGTAACGTGTATTGATGAGATATGAATTACTTTGATGTGATAAGGATGGAGAAGAGGAAGGAGAAGCTGGAAAGAGAAGCTCCGTGTGTCATGTGTCATAAATTCCCTTTGCACTTTAGTGTCATCAGGTGTTTTTGCCTCGTAATCAATGATACAATGATACAGGCCAAACTTGAGGGTACACTAAGGCTCAAGGTAAATCTGACTGGCTACTGGTTCATACGGCAATACTATGAAAACTATGTGGCCCACTCAGTAGATCAGACATCAATACCTCTATGCCTTTTTAAACTAAACGCTTCCCATTTTAGAACATAGGACAAGTTACGTTCTGCCGCACTAATTAATGCATACCGCCAGTTGATGTTATCGACCTTCCAGACCTATAGCAGCATAACTAAGAGCAGTTCTAAGACAAGCCTAGACCAGCTCTAACTACAAGCTTTATCAAAAAGAAAGGTTTTAAGCCTACTCTTAAACGTACAGATGGTGTCTGCTTCCCGAACTGAAAGGGAGAGATTATTCCAGAGGAGAGACGCTTGATGGCTGAAAGCTCTGGCTCCTACTCTACGTGGAAAGCTCTAGTGGGTTGATAAGGTACTAACAGCTCTGTAAGGTAAAATGGCGCCATATTATTAGGGGCCTTGAAGGTGAGGAGGAGAATTTAAAATTCTATTCTAGATTTAACCGGAAGCCAGTGTAGCGATGCTAATACTGGAGAAATGTGCTCTCTTTTCTTGGTTCTGGTCAGGACAGGTGCTGCGGCATTTTGAGTCATTAACGACTTACTGCTGGAGCCTGATAATAATGAGTTATAATAATCCAGTCTGGATGTAACAAAGGCGTGGATTGCTTTTTCTGCAACTTTTTGTGAAGGGACATATTCTGATTTTTGAGATATTACGCAAGTGGAAAAAGGCCGTCCTAAAAATTAATTTTAAGTGAGTATTAAAGGACAAATCAGGATCGAAGATCATTCCCAAGTTCCTGATTGTTTCATTGGAAGCATGGGCAATGTCGTCTAGCGCAGCTATATCATAAGATAATGTCTCTCTAAGGTGTTTAGGGCCAAGTATTATAACCTCTGTTTTATCTGAGTTTAATAAGAGAAAATTGCGGGTCATCCAGGTTTTTATGTCATTGAGACATGCTCGAAAGTTCAGTTCATTGATTACTTTGTTCAGGTTTTATTGACAAATATAACTGGGTGTCATCCGCATAGCAGTGGAAATTTACCAAGTGTGACCTGATAATGTTTCCTAGTGGAGGCATATATAATGAGAATATAATTGGGCCGCACAGATGACTCATCATTAATTTGCACGAATTGGAAGCGATCAGAAAAACAAGATTTAGACCAGTTTAGGGCAGTTCTTTTAATGTCAATTAACTGTTCTAGTCTCTGTAATGAAATTTGATGATCAATTGTGTCGAATGCTGCACTGAGATCTAACAGAACGAGGACAGACACAAATCCCTGATCTGAAGCTATTAGAAGGTCATTAGTGACTTCTGCCAAGGCTGTCTCTGTGCTGTGATTCAGATATATTCAGATAATGAAAAATCGAATGTTATTAAATTATGGTCTGATAGAATTGGATTGCGCGGGAAGTACTGTTAAATATTCAATTTTGACATCGTATGATAATACAAGGTCAAGTGTGTGGTTACAACAATGACTAGGTTGGTGTACACACTGACTGAAACCAAATGAGTCTAGTATCGAAATAAATGCTACGTTAACGCTATCTTTATTATCGTCACCATGAATATTAAAGTCACCAACAATAATAATTTCATCGGTCTTTAGGACTAGGTTTGATAAAAACTCAAAATTCCGCTTAAAAGCCCCAGGAGCACGGTAAACTACAGCAAATATGTTTGGCTGTGATGTTTCTTGGATTGGTGTGGGAGACTAAGAACAAGACATTCAAATGAGTTGAAGCTGAGTTTAAGTTTAGGATTAATTGATAGACTGGAGTTAAAAATAGCAACAACTCCACCTCCTCGGCCGAATTCTCTCGGAACGTGTGAATTTATATGAATGGGGGGTGTGGGGGGTGTAGATTAATTTAGAATGACATATTCATCAGGATGCAGCCACGTCTCAATGAGGGACAATAAATGTATGTTATAATCTGAGACTAGTTCATTAACTAAAATAGCCTTTGATGACAGTGAACTTATGTTTAAAAGAACGCCGAGTCGCCAATTACTAGAGTTTGCTTCTCAACGGGTGCGTGGCAGAGCAGAGAGAATCTATTTGAAATGTGAGCTGATGGCTCTTTAATCGTGGGCTTTTTAAGGGTAGCACTATGCCCCCTGCGGACCGTCACCCAGCCGCCTTGGTCTCCTGGCTGCACGGGACAAGTCGAGGGACTGCAAGCTGAGGCTAAGCTACGTGCTAAGTTTTGAATCTGTTTTGATTGGCTGAAAATAATTATACGAGGATAACAGTTTTCCTTCTTCAGAGCTGCATCACTCTTTTTCAGTGTTTCCCACTCTGAAATTACGTGGCACTCAATTAGGCTGTAAGGTGAACCCTGTTATCGTTTCATCCCGCTCCACAGTCTGGCATCTACACAATCTTTAGCTCATAAAAAAGAACAAGTCGTGTTAAGCTACCCAAAAAAAGTCAGTCGCTGAAATTCCAGTCGATTGTCGATGCGTGTATGTTTTATGCAGAACTACTTTCTTCAGAGCGTAATAGGATTTTGGTCGCGAGTGGTATCACGGTTCGACAGGTGATCGTTCTACATCAATGAGGTAGCTGCTTTTTGTCAACAGAGTGGCAAGAGGGCGGCTCCCATGGTTAGATTCGAAAACACCCGAACATCCTCAAAAGTGGGCCAAATGGATTCTAAACAGTGCTGTATACATAGCCGCGTCCAAGAAGAACATTTAGGCAAATATACGATAATGTAATGTTTATGTTAAGTCATTTGAGATCAAGTTTGAAATACCCCGCACACACTTAAGAAATCAAGGCAAAGACTGTACCTCCTACGTCAGCTGAGGAAGTTCAAAGTATCAGCACCCATCAGCTGTGGATGATGTCCTGACATGACCATGGACCTTTAAAACACTAAGGTCAGGCAAACGTCTCTGCTGCTACTAGACCAGAAAAGAGAGACTGAGGAGGAGCTTCTTACCTCAAGAATTCCGTATCCTGAACACATACAATTACTATATAAACTGCAATTACATCTGTTTTCACACTTGCACATGGACTGTACACACACTGCACTTTATACTCCCTCTTGCTATTTATGAAAAATATTTCTTGATCTTTCTTTCTTCACACTCGCACAGAAAAAGCTTAACACCAAACAAAATTTCACTACATGCTTTACGTTAGTATTTCTATGTATGTGACAAATAAACATCCTTCCTTGTATCAATAAAAGGCAGCAATTGTACTCTTACCAATGACCATTTGTTCATTCATTAATTTAGTCATTCATTCATTCTTCCACAAATGAAAACAGCAGTGATCAACCATAAAAACAATCTTTATTACAAATATGAAATATGATATATAAAACTGTACAAAACAGAATAATGAATAACAGATTAAGGACACTCAGTCCTCACTGTCAGTGTCAGGACACTTATCTTCCAGTACCTCAGTTTCTTTTGTGTTGGCACAATTACAACAACAACATAAGTCTGTGCTAAACAGTCCTGCAGAAAAACAGGAACATCAGCCTGTCTCACAGGCACTTTTGCAGCCACAGTGTATCACATGCAAAACGCTGTCAGGGGCCGGATTTCTGGTCATCCAGGTGACGTGCAAGGTCCCATCCTCTATTTGCCAACCATATCCAGCAGGTGACGGAGCACTTATATTTTCTTTGAGACAGGACCTCATTATTGCAGCCTGGTAGTTTGCCTTTTTGCAGTGCTGATGGAGGGCATCAGTAGTAGGGGGAATGCATAATTCTTGCAAGGCCGATGATGCCATACAGAAAGCCTTGTACCTAGCTTAATTTACATTTTCGGCAGCTGGCTGATCATATAAGTGGCATACATACTTGCAAAGAACTGCAAATGTTGACTGCTCCAAGTTAAAGTTACTACCTACACTTTTAAAAGCCTTAAGGTACTTATCTCTCTCAAATGCAACAGAAAATGTCTTTCTTTTTCCTTTGCCATAAAAGGCACTTGTGGAGTCACACCCAGACATGTGAATTCCAATCAAGGCTGAACACACACCGGTTCCGAGAGCTGATGACACCTTGGTAATGTCAATGATACGTGTCCTGTTACCAGTCCCTGTGAAAACATATAAGCTGCATAGCAAATCTGTCTGCACACTTACAGCAATGACTGCCACATCAGTGTCAGAGCTCTTGATAATGACAGCTTTATGCTCCCGTGCAGCATGTTGTGCATGTAAAAACACCCTTGTGTCACATTCTTCATGATCACACTGCAAGTCTTCAACAACACGAACAGACTGTACACCCTCCTTAACAGTCACACAGTGACATTGATCTTTATGTGCGATGTACAAGCAGAGGTTTTTGCCCACTCTTGTAAGGTCTCCATTTTTCCATGCAACATACAGGAATTCGGCAAGTGCTTCCTTATTTGTTCCTTCAGAGAGAAACTTTTTCCGTTGGGTTGGGGTCCTCTGATCTGGGCCAAAGATTTGCATGCGTTGTGACCCTGCATCAGCTCTACGTGACCGTTCTAGGTTTTTGATACTGGTGAGTGGCTACAGGTCAGTGACAAAGTCAATGCGTGTACACTTGTGCTGCAAAGCGAGTTGGAGTATGTTCTCTAATAGATCCATGAGAGCTAACTTATTTGTTTTGGCAAGTAAACCATCAGCACTTGCTAATGGATATGATACAGTTCCCAAGGAATATGACAGAATTTCCCTCATTTCAATTTTTCTGCTCTGACCATGGATGAGGAGCCTGAAAAATAACTTCTTGTCAGCATTCAAAATCGCTTCCTTGCCTGCTGCAGATTTTATTTTGGCTTTACCTGATCACTGAAGGTCTTGAGTTTTTGTCATTTTATGGGGGCAAATATGTCAACTGAATTGGATAACAGTCTCTGGTCCATAAATTCTTTTACGGCATTTTCACCCTTTTCTGAGGCAACAAGCAAATTCTTCATGGTTTCTTCAGTTGCTACTCTTCCAGAGCTAAGACACACAATGCCGTCTTGGTATACATCAAAAGGGTTGAGCATGGAATCAATGGTGGAAATGATTCTGCTCACAGCCTTTTCATCAGCATCTATGCGTGTGTTGTCAAGGTCTTTTTGTCTCCGTAGCACAGGAGATATCCCTGCCATTGATTCACACTGTCTTGCTATAGCAGCTCTTTCATGCTGTGACAGTATCCAGCGATACATTGCAGACCGATTTTGTGTGATCCCTTTCCAACCACCTTTTGTCTTGGCATCTCTGTTAAGTGTTTTCTCAATAGCCTGGTCGCAAGCATTGGAGGCAAATCCACGAACACTTTGTCGCTGGACAGTCCACTGGCCTTTCACATTCATCTCACTGTGGCAAGAGGGATGTGTGATGGGCAAATTCACCATTTCCAGCCAGTACGCAGGTAAATATCGAGCATAGTTTACTCTATCGTAGGCAAAAAACCATGGCATCATTAATCGGACTGTTGACAGGTGAAGTTGCCAGTTTGACTCATGCGTTGCTCTCACAAACAGGAGGAGTAGCTGCATCATGTCAATGTATGAGCTCCAGAAAGCAAATGTTGCATTCTCTTTACTTTTCCTCTGCACAAAGTCAGCATATTTGGAACACATACTATCAAACCTCTGATCTGCACTCAAAACATCCACCAATCTGTCTGGAAAGACACATTTCATGTCAGTGATGACATCCATGCACACAGCTCTCTCTTGTGGTGGCAAGGAGTCCAAGAAGCTGATAAACCTGATGCGCTGCAGACTCTCATAGAGAAGTTTATGAGCCCTCATGCTGCGATTGTAGTGATGACCATTTATGACCCCCTTGAGGGATCCTGGGGCAACAACTTCTGATTCAATGAGGATGTCTTGCAGTCCTGCATCACCAAACCTTTTGCCTAAAATACTCAGGTAGGACATGCATGTATGGAATTCGCCTAATCTAATCACTAAACATTGTGTAAAGCCATCATTCTTCCAGCGTATTTTCTGTGCCTTGGCATATATAGCCTGGTCAAACACTAAAACTATATGATCCAGTTCTAGCTGGTCAGCAATCTGTACACTTCGCTTCAGAATATTGTTCACTGTTGACATCTCTGTTGGTGAGGCCTCAATTACTGGAAGATAATACAATGCTGACTTCTGCAGAGTATTTTCACTTTGAAGCAGTGTATGGAATCCTGTCCAGCTTGGGATTGCACATCTATCGGTATATGTGGACTTCAAAAAAACATATGCCAATTCAGCTTGTGAAGCAAAGTGGGTGTCCATTCTGCATGTCGCTGCCTGCACTGGTTGACACAACTTCTGTGGACCTTGCCTTTTGGACTGATGGTACGGTTCTATAGGCATGGGGGGGGCTTTGAATGAGGAAACTCCCTTCCTTAGTGGCTGTCTGATTGCTGTGGACATAGGCTCGATGGCCAAACTCTGGAGCATAATTCCATTTGTATGGTGAGTAGTTCCACGACCTGATAGAGTCTCCTCCCCAAAGTCAATGATATCCAACACAAGTGTTGTGGGTGCCCTCTTTGCGAATCCCTTTGGTATTTTGTCTCCGCCTTCTACTAGTGTCAGTTGGGCAAGGCTACTGTCTAGACTCAGAACTGTGTCCCATGATGCACAATGTCCCAAACCTAAAGTCAAGGACTTAGGTGTCTGCTTACGGCCCTTTGAAGCAAGTTACACAACGTCTTGACAAACAGACAACACTTTCAAATGCAAGTCATCAGCAATGT
Organism: Limanda limanda; assembly: GCF_963576545.1. Taxonomy (NCBI): domain Eukaryota; kingdom Metazoa; phylum Chordata; class Actinopteri; order Pleuronectiformes; family Pleuronectidae; genus Limanda; species Limanda limanda. The sequence continues at coordinate 23,314,521 of NC_083637.1, read as the reverse complement.
TGACATAATGATCCAGTGTTGGCTCCTCAGTGGCGCCTATAATCCAGCTAAGTAGATTGTATAGTGCAAGGGGAACAACAGTTTGTGCTTCAGTGACATTCAAATTTTCTGAAGTTGGAGGCCATGGGCATGACATGCCAGGAGTGTCACTAAGATGTCTTTTTAAGAACAACGCTGCTGTATATAGTGTCCTTGTGTCCTCTTGTGTTGTTTGGCACTTTGTTGTCCCTTTTTCAGTCTCGCTGTCTGTCTGGCTCAACTCACTTGACAGTGTGGTTTCCCCACCTGATGGAGAAGGTAGCATGTCCACGAGTGTATCTGTTGACAGAGTCTCTGCAAAAACCAGCTCGCAGAAGATGCGCTTGGTGGGGATGTGAAACACCAGCTGTGGGAAATCACGAGTCAACCTCTTCTTCAACATATCCTGTCTGCAACACAACAAAACAGTGACAATTAAGAGTCACAGGAGTACCATCAAAAGCAGAGTGTGGTGGAGGTGGTACAAGACATTACAGGACATTACTGTGATGTATGGCAGATAGGTTACAGAACCTATCTGCCATACATCACATTTAACACCAAAGATGCCCAAGAAAGGCACAAAACATCACAAACCACACCACACACACACACTACATATCAGCTGTTCTCCTTGTTGCCAACTGGTACATGTCTGTGCAAACAGACATGTTTCTCCAAACAGGTCTGTCACACACATTTTTTGTAAAGCTGGCTTTGCACATGACAAATAATAAGACTTGAGAGAAAAATGCATTGCAGTTACCTGTAGTTTGAAGCATCAAGATCTTCATTTGGTTTCACCAGTTCAATGAAGGCCTTCCTCAGCTGGCCCATTCTCAGCACCTCTTGGTTGACAAGCAGCCTTTGGCGAATGATCCTCTCACAGAATATCTTATAGCTGACATCAAACATGGGCTCATTCCTAAAACACATATTAATGAGAAGTAAAGAAATGAATAAGTGTTGTGATTATGTGCACATACAACAGAATGCAGATTGAATGTTTACTTATATAATGTTAAGTTAGTAGCTCCTTGAAATACAATATAATAAATAACTTACTGTTCTTTCTCTGGTTTTTCAGGCCTCGTCAAAAACCTGGTTTACTGATTGTAACAGCCTTTGTGGTACTGCACCTCCAGAGCCACACAGTCTTTGTCTTTTATATGTATCAGAATACTTTGATCTTCCTTCAACTCGGCAGCTTTCTGCAATTGGCCTTTACGAAACAAAAAGGATAGCTCAATGAGTTTGTTGACATATCTCTCACATATAATTGTACATTTCAGTCACTCTACCACAGTGTGTGTGTGTGTGTGTGTGTGTGTGTGTGTGTGTGTGTGTGTGTGTGTGTGTGTGTGTTTGTTTACTTGCTGTTCATGTTTCAGCCTTTGACAGAGGATCCCTTTGTCGTTTGCCTGCTCGGTTGATTAACTTCTCCTTTTTTTTGCAAATTATGCACAGGCAGGTGTGGCTGTATCTGGAGTCCTGCTGCTGTACAACACGGCCAGACCCCAGATAAAGGTGCAGTAATAATCTTTACAGGAACATGTGTGAGTGAGTGCATGACGCTTCTACACATGAATCCTTTCAAAGGCAGCTCACTAACTTGCTCACTGTTTTCTGAAAAGTAAGTAACAAAGCACTTTTCACCAACAAGAGTTATTAAGTGCTTTGCAGGGCCCAGAAAAAAAAGTTACACCTTTTAAAGCCTTTTTGTGGTTTTTAAATGATTCCACAGCATCAGCAAACCTTGATGTACGTCGGGTGTTCCACAACTTTGGAGCTATTGTCTCAAAAGGCACAAGAGAGAGTCATTTGCTAATAAGACCTCTTCACTGGATGTAATTACAGTTGACAAAATGATCTTTGGCTCCTGAAGCTCTGGATCTGCCTTTGAACCCATTGGCCGAATCCTGGGCCAAACATGAAAGACCGCGTACTCAGCTACTGTTACTCTGCTACTGTTATTTAATGAATGCAATTTGATTTTAAATTGATTTGTATGTGGCTACAATATCAACACTGCCAAACACATAATGACTGATGCTTTTCTTAAATTGGTATTGCTGTATAAAAGTACATATTATATCATTTTGATATCATGTTTTAACCCTTATCCTCTTCTTTACTTTACGGTCACTCAAAGATATTTCAGAGAAATATGACTATCTGTCTAAAAGACGATTCAAGACTTAGGGAAATTTGAATCATCAGTTACATCAGTCGCAGAAGTGTCAGAGTTACTCTCCCCTCCCCAAACAATTTCTCCATTAACCACAGCCTCTACAGGCTGTAATAAAGTCCATGTATACCCATGTTTGTGATAACAGTGTGTGTTTATTGCGTGCAGGTGTCTGATCACGGTGCACTAGTGATGGAGTTGAGCAGTGGACTAAGTTTTCCAGCCACAGAGTATCTCAGCCACATTATACACACCCACGCTCTGAAAGGTGAGGTTTTGTGTATCAGACACTTCACTTCCTCTCATTCCTGTCATTTACCCTCTCTTCTCTCTCTCCTTATCATCTCCCTCAGCGTCTTCTCCGCGCTGAGTGGTCCTGGACTGCCATCACGTCAGCATCATAGATTACACGGTGGTCAGCAAGCTCAGGGACGTGCTGAGACAGTTCAAACAAAGAGACGTGCAACTGATCTTTTCAAGATTACAGGTGAGAACAGTCAAATGCAAGGATCTGATATAGGATAACTAAGGCTGTTTGTCTGAGCCAGTTCAGACTGGTTCTGTGGGCGCAGTTTGAAACAGGAATTCAAAGACAGGAATAAATTATTTACATGTTTCCTTTAGAGATCGAGCAGACATAAATTCAGTTATTTGGAGAATATTTAAGTGATAAAAAGGTTTTAAAGTTTTCAGGTCATTCACAGCTCATAAACATTTCAGGTCATTAAGTATTTAGACAGGTCATAAAAGTCTTTAAACAGGTCTGCAAAAACTTAACAAAATAGGTTTCAACCACACAATGTCAACCAACACAGTCATTTTTCCAATCAAAATTATTCTCTGAGAAATCAGTGACGTTTTTCCAGGGAATAAAATAACAATAATACCTGATCAGACATAGTAAGAGAACTGATATCTATGAGTGTGCGTAACTTGTTTCAGCTCGACTGATTTCACCGGGACTGTTTGGCCTTGGCGGAAGTATGTGCTCTAATGATCACCATTCTGGTTGAAATATACGTCGACCTAACAATTTCCAGAAACTGACGCAAATGGTATTTGTTCCGTCTAACTGACTGTAAAAGCCTGAACATGAAAACAGTGAGATGCTGTTAAATGATGTAGGACCTTGGACCTTTAATGAATATGTTCATCCACTACAACAGTCTGTCCCAGTTGATGACACAAGGAGGTTAATACAATGGAATGTGCAAACCTGTCAAAACCAAAAGGTCTCCAGTACTGTATGTTCACCTGGGAATGATTGACTAAGGGCTTTTGCCTGTGTGTCCGTCATGTTTGAATGTCACCATTTTGTCCTATTTCGATTGACTAGAAAAAATTTTGATGTCATATCAAACCAGCGTTATCAATGACCTGCTTATTTGCTTCACAAATTATCTCTTCCTGTTGTCCTCTGCACACAAAGACGGGCCTATAAATGATCATGCTCTCGCTCACTAGGCAAATTTCAAGAACTGGTTTTTCACCATCTGCTGGATTTCCACTCACGCTCTCCAAGGTGAGTACAAACACAAAGGAGAGTCATGATCATAATGTGAACATATGATGATCAGCAAGTTCATGTCGTGGATGTGGTCCATGATGGAGATGCCTGGGGGTTTGCTCTTGCTCCTAATTTTGCAGTTTTTTACAGGGAACAATTCAGGTAAGTCAATCTGACTCTCTGTCATCTCGAGTTAAATTTCATCTCACCTGATTACACAGTAAATTTTGGTGAATAATTAAAATAAGCAGAATGTGTTCACAGACCACAGCTAACAAGTATGACTTTGTTTATTTTACACTTTCTTTAAGTTTTTAATCTGTCCTTAAATAACTTTAAATCAGCCTCGCAGCTCCGTCTGTGCTTCTGGTTCTGATGTATCTGGACATTGTATATTCAGAGTTAGTGAGGGAAAACTACCAAATAAAGACCCTATTAGCAGGGGGGGGGGGACATTCATGAGAAAAGACAGAGTCTTACTGTCCAAGTCCACAGAGTTAAGGAATAGAAGCTTAGGACTTATTAAAAATGTATCACATAAAAAGAGAGCACTAATAGCGTATTCCCTATAGCCCTATTACTGTTGCAGGGTGTGATGAATACCTACCACATTCAGTTTAAACGATGCCCTTACAAATTGTATTGATAATCTGTGTGGCACGGCCTATTTTTTATTTTATGACAAAAAATTTAAAAAAACAGCACATCTATGTTCTGCCTGTTGGCTGTTGAACAAGGAAATGTGTTAAATGTCCTGTACACTGAACACATTTCCAATGAATTCAATGAATTGTTTCCTGGGTAAATAGTCAAAATGTTGAAAAACTCCCTATTTTGCAAAGTTAAGAAAGTGAAAAAAAAAAACTGCTGGATGTGACCCCTGTTCTGAATCTGCAACAAAATAAAAGTGTTTCTTCCCTGACCCATATCACATTCTTTCTCCCAGTTTTGTGGAAATCTGATCCGTAGCTTATTTGCGTAATCTTGCTTACAAGCAAACATATAAACAGGTGCGAACACATAATCTCCTGGTCAGAGATTACAAAAAATGTGTTTTCCACATTAACATTGATGGAGGTGCAGGCTGCTGTTGTCTTGTGGGTTCACATTCATTTTTCTTTCAGTTCAACCAGGACGACCAGTGGACAACAGTACGGGAGTCGAGGGACAGGTCCGCCTGGCCAATGAAGGAAACAGCTCCTGCTCTGGCAGAGTAGAGATCTTCCTCCTTGGACAGTGGGGGACGGTGTGTGATGACCACTGGGACCTGGTTGATGCTCATGTGGTTTGCAGACAGCTGGGTTGTGGCAGGGCTCGTTCAGCACCACAACATGCACGGTTTGGACAGGGCAGTGGACCCATCTGGTTGGATAACGTCATTTGTTCAGGAAGGGAACCATCGATAACAGACTGCAGACATCCAGGGTTGGGGGTCCACAACTGTGGACATAATGAAGATGCAAGTGTTGTGTGTGAATGTAGGTTTACTTCTTATATCTTAAATGCTTTCATACAATATTGCTCATTACACAAAGTGACATGTTAATTGAAGTTCTTGTCTTGGTCTCATCTGGTATTTACCATCTCATCTTCTTTTGTCCACACTTTAATTTACTGACTTTTTAAAGCTTTTTCTGTAGTCCAACGCCCTCGACCCCCAGTTTCCCAAATTAATTTGAGCTGAATCAAATTTCACACACTCATAGATATCAGTTCCCTTAATGTGCCAGATTGGATTTCATCAAGGTCAATGGATGTTTCCTGGGTAAATGGTAAAAAGGTTGAAAAACTCCCTCTTTCACAAAGTTAAAGAAAGTGAAAAAAACAACTGCTGGATATGACCCCTGTTCTGAATCTGCTCTTAAATACAAGTGTTTCTTCCCTGACCCATATCACATTCTTCCACCAAGTTATGTGAAAATCTGATCAGTAGTTTCTTTGCTTAATCTTGCTTAAAAACAAATAAATATAAACAGGTGTGAATACTTAACCTCCTGGTCAGAGATTACAAAAAAGATGTTTTCCACATTAACATTGATGGAGGTGCAACCTGCTGTTGTCTTGTGGGTTCACATTAATTTTTCTTTCAGTTCAACCAGGACGACCAGTGGACAACAGCACAGGAGTCGAGGGACAGGTCCGCCTGGCCAATGAAGGAAACAGCTCCTGCTCTGGCAGAGTAGAGATCTTCCTCCTTGGACAGTGGGGGACGGTGTGTGATGACCACTGGGACCTGGTTGATGCTCATGTGGTTTGCAGACAGCTGGGTTGTGGCAGGGCTCGTTCAGCACCACAAAGTGCACGGTTTGGACAGGGCAGTGGGCCCATCTGGTTGGATAACGTCATTTGTTCAGGAAGGGAACCATCGATAACAGACTGCAGACATCCAGGGTTGGGGGTCCACAACTGTGGACATAATGAAGATGCAAGTGTTGTGTGTGAATGTAGGTTTACTTCTTATATCTTAAATGCTTTCATACAATATTGCTCATTACACAAAGTGACATGTTAATTGAAGTTCTTGTCTTGGTCTCATCTGGTATTTACCATCTCATCTTCTTTTGTCCACACTTTAATTTACTGACTTTTTAAAGCTTTTTCTGTAGTCCAACGCCCTCGACCCCCAGTTTCCCAAATTAATTTGAGCTGAATCAAATTTCACCCATTCATAGACATCAGTTCCCTTAATGTGCCAGATTGGATTTCATCAAGGTCAATGAATTGTTTCCTGCGTAAGATGGTCAAAATGTTGAAAAATTCCCTCTTTCACAAAGTTAAAGAAAGTGAAAAAATAACTGCTGGATGTGACCCCTGTTCTGAATGTGCAAGAAAATACAAGTGTTTCTTCCCTGACCCATATCACATTCTTTCTCCAAGTTTTGTGAATATCTTATCGGTAGTTTTTTTGTGTAATCTTGCTTACAAACAAACAGATATAAACAGGTGTCAACACATAACCGCCTGGTCAGAGATAATAAAAAATGTGTTTTCCACATTAATATTGATTGAGGTGCAGGCTGCTGTTGTCTTGTGGGTTCACATTAATTTTTCTTTCAGTTCAACCAGGACGACCAGTGGACAACAGCACAGGAGTCGAGGGACAGGTCCGCCTGGCCAATGAAGGAAACAGCTCCTGCTCTGGCAGAGTAGAGATCTTCCTCCTTGGACAGTGGGGGACGGTGTGTGATGACCACTGGGACCTGGTTGATGCTCATGTGGTTTGCAGACAGCTGGGTTGTGGCAGGGCTCGTTCAGCACCACAAAGTGCACGGTTTGGACAGGGCAGTGGGCCCATCTGGTTGGATAACGTCATTTGTTCAGGAAGGGAACCATCGATAACAGACTGCAGACATCCAGGGTTGGGGGTCCACAACTGTGGACATAATGAAGATGCAAGTGTTGTGTGTGAATGTAGGTTTACTTCTTATATCTTAAATGCTTTCATACAATATTGCTCATTACACAAAGTGACATGTTAATTGAAGTTCTTGTCTTGGTCTCATCTGGTATTTACCATCTCATCTTCTTTTGTCCACACTTTAATTTACTGACTTTTTAAAGCTTTTTCTGTAGTCCAACGCCCTCGACCCCCAGTTTCCCAAATTAATTTGAGCTGAATCAAATTTCACCCATTCATAGACATCAGTTCCCTTAATGTGCCAGATTGGATTTCATCAAGGTCAATGAATTGTTTCCTGCGTAAGATGGTCAAAATGTTGAAAAATTCCCTCTTTCACAAAGTTAAAGAAAGTGAAAAAATAACTGCTGGATGTGACCCCTGTTCTGAATGTGCAAGAAAATACAAGTGTTTCTTCCCTGACCCATATCACATTCTTTCTCCAAGTTTTGTGAATATCTTATCGGTAGTTTTTTTGTGTAATCTTGCTTACAAACAAACAGATATAAACAGGTGTCAACACATAACCGCCTGGTCAGAGATAATAAAAAATGTGTTTTCCACATTAATATTGATTGAGGTGCAGGCTGCTGTTGTCTTGTGGGTTCACATTAATTTTTCTTTCAGTTCAACCAGGACGACCAGTGGACAACAGTACGGGAGTCGAGGGACAGGTCCGCCTGGCCAATGAAGGAAACAGCTCCTGCTCTGGCAGAGTAGAGATCTTCCTCCTTGGACAGTGGGGGACGGTGTGTGATGACCACTGGGACCTGGTTGATGCTCATGTGGTTTGCAGACAGCTGGGTTGTGGCAGGGCTCGTTCAGCACCACAAAGTGCACGGTTTGGACAGGGCAGTGGACCCATCTGGTTGGATAACGTCATTTGTTCAGGAAGGGAACCATCGATAACAGACTGCAGACATCCAGGGTTGGGGGTCCACAACTGTGGACATAATGAAGATGCAAGTGTTGTCTGTGAATGTAGGTTTACTTCTTATATCTTAAATGCTTTCATATAATATTGCTCATTACACAAAGTGACATGTTAATTGAAGTTCTGGTCTTGGTCTCATCTGGTATTCAGCTTCTCATCTTCTTTTGTCCACACTTTAATTTAATGACTTTTTAAAGCTATTTTCTGTAGTCCAACGCCCTCGACCCCCAGTCTCCCAAATTAATTTGAGCTGAATCAAATTTCACACATTCATAGATATCAGTTCCCTTAATGTGCCAGATTGGAATTCATCAAGGTCAATTAATTGTTTCCTGCGTAAAATGGTCAAAATGTTGAAAAACTCCCTCTTTCACAAAGTTAAAGAAAGTGAAAAAAAATGCTCGATGTAACCCCTGTTCTGATCTGCAACAAAATACAAGTGTTTCTTCCCTGACCCATATCATATTCTTCCACCAAGTTATTTGAAAATCTGATCGGTAGTTTCTTTGCGTAATCTTGCTTAAAAACAAATAAATATAAACAGGTGTGAATACGTAACCTCCTGGTCAGAGATTACAAAAAAGATGTTTTACACATTAATATTTATTGAGGTGCAGGCTGCTGTTGTCTTGTGGGTTCACATTAATTTTTCTTTCAGTTCAACAAGGACGACCAGTGGACAACAGTACGGGAGTCGAGGGACAGGTCCGCCTGGCCAATGAAGGAAACAGCTCCTGCTCTGGCAGAGTAGAGATCTTCCTCCGTGGACAGTGGGGGACGGTGTGTGATGACCACTGGGACCTGGTTGATGCTCATGTGGTTTGCAGACAGCTGGGTTGTGGCAGGGCTCGTTCAGCACCACAAAGTGCACGGTTTGGACAGGGCAGTGGACCCATCTGGTTGGATAACGTCATTTGTTCAGGAAGGGAACCATCGATAACAGACTGCAGACATCCAGGGTTGGGGGTACACAACTGTGGACATAATGAAGATGCAAGTGTTGTCTGTGAATGTAGGTTTACTTCTTATATCTTAAATGCTTTCATATAATATTGCTCATTACACAGAGTGACATGTTAATTGAAGTTCTGGTCTTGGTCTCATCTGGTATTTACCATCTCATCTTCTTTTGTCCACACTTTAATTTACTGACTTTTTATAGCTTTTTCTGTAGTCCAACGCCCTCGACCCCCAGTCTCCCAAATTAATTTGAGCTGAATCAGATTTCACACATTCATAGATATCAGTTCCCTTAATGTGCCAGATTGGATTTCATCAAGGTCAATGGATTGTTTCCTGGGTAAATGGTAAAAAGGTTGAAAAACTCCCTCTTTCACAAAGTTAAAGAAAGTGAAAAAAATAACTGCTGGATGTGACCCCTGTTCTGAATCTGCAACGAAATACAAGTGTTTCTTCCCTGACCCATATCACATTCTTCCACCAAGTTTTGTGAATATCTTATTGGTAGTTTTTTTGTGTAATCTTGCTTACAAACAAACAGATATAAACAGGTGTCAACACATAACCGCCTGGTCAGAGATAATAAAAAATGTGTTTTGCACATTAATATTGATTGAGGTGCAGGCTGCTGTTGTCTTGTGGGTTCACATACATTTTTCTTTCAGTTCAACCAGGACGACCAGTGGACAACACTACGGGAGTCGAGGGACAAGTCCGCCTGGCCAATGAAGGAAACAGCTCCTGCTCTGGCAGAGTAGAGATCTTCCTCCTTGGACAGTGGGGGACGGTGTGTGATGACCACTGGGACCTGGTTGATGCTCATGTGGTGTGCAGACAGCTGGGTTGTGGCAGGGCTCGTTCAGCACCACAACATGCACGGTTTGGACAGGGCAGTGGGCCCATCTGGTTGGATAACGTCATTTGTTCAGGAAGGGAACCATCGATAACAGACTGCAGACATCCAGGGTTGGGGGTCCACAACTGTGTACATAATGAAGATGCAAGTGTTGTGTGTGAATGTAAGTTCACTTCTTATATCTTAAATGTTTTCATACAATATTGCTCATTACACAAAGTGACATGTTAATTGAAGTTCTTGTCTTGGTCTCATCTGGTATTTACCATCTCATCTTCTTTTGTCCACACTTTAATTTACTGACTTTTTAAAGCTTTTTCTGTAGTCCAACGCCCTCGACCCCCAGTCTCCCAAATTAATTTGAGCTGAATCAAATTTCACACATTCATAGATATCAGTTCCCTTAATGTGCCAGATTGGATTTCATCAAGGTCAATGGATGTTTCCTGGGTAAATGGTAAAAAGGTTGAAAAACTCCCTCTTTCACAAAGTTAAAGAAAGTGAAAAAAACAACTGCTGGATATGACCCCTGTTCTGAATCTGCTCTTAAATACAAGTGTTTCTTCCCTGACCCATATCACATTCTTCCACCAAGTTATGTGAAAATCTGATCAGTAGTTTCTTTGCTTAATCTTGCTTAAAAACAAATAAATATAAACAGGTGTGAATACTTAACCTCCTGGTCAGAGATTACAAAAAAGATGTTTTCCACATTAACATTGATGGAGGTGCAACCTGCTGTTGTCTTGTGGGTTCACATTAATTTTTCTTTCAGTTCAACCAGGACGACCAGTGGACAACAGCACAGGAGTCGAGGGACAGGTCCGCCTGGCCAATGAAGGAAACAGCTCCTGCTCTGGCAGAGTAGAGATCTTCCTCCTTGGACAGTGGGGGACGGTGTGTGATGACCACTGGGACCTGGTTGATGCTCATGTGGTTTGCAGACAGCTGGGTTGTGGCAGGGCTCGTTCAGCACCACAAAGTGCACGGTTTGGACAGGGCAGTGGGCCCATCTGGTTGGATAACGTCATTTGTTCAGGAAGGGAACCATCGATAACAGACTGCAGACATCCAGGGTTGGGGGTCCACAACTGTGGACATAATGAAGATGCAAGTGTTGTGTGTGAATGTAGGTTTACTTCTTATATCTTAAATGCTTTCATACAATATTGCTCATTACACAAAGTGACATGTTAATTGAAGTTCTTGTCTTGGTCTCATCTGGTATTTACCATCTCATCTTCTTTTGTCCACACTTTAATTTACTGACTTTTTAAAGCTTTTTCTGTAGTCCAACGCCCTCGACCCCCAGTTTCCCAAATTAATTTGAGCTGAATCAAATTTCACCCATTCATAGACATCAGTTCCCTTAATGTGCCAGATTGGATTTCATCAAGGTCAATGAATTGTTTCCTGCGTAAGATGGTCAAAATGTTGAAAAATTCCCTCTTTCACAAAGTTAAAGAAAGTGAAAAAATAACTGCTGGATGTGACCCCTGTTCTGAATGTGCAAGAAAATACAAGTGTTTCTTCCCTGACCCATATCACATTCTTTCTCCAAGTTTTGTGAATATCTTATCGGTAGTTTTTTTGTGTAATCTTGCTTACAAACAAACAGATATAAACAGGTGTCAACACATAACCGCCTGGTCAGAGATAATAAAAAATGTGTTTTCCACATTAATATTGATTGAGGTGCAGGCTGCTGTTGTCTTGTGGGTTCACATTAATTTTTCTTTCAGTTCAACCAGGACGACCAGTGGACAACAGTACGGGAGTCGAGGGACAGGTCCGCCTGGCCAATGAAGGAAACAGCTCCTGCTCTGGCAGAGTAGAGATCTTCCTCCTTGGACAGTGGGGGACGGTGTGTGATGACCACTGGGACCTGGTTGATGCTCATGTGGTTTGCAGACAGCTGGGTTGTGGCAGGGCTCGTTCAGCACCACAAAGTGCACGGTTTGGACAGGGCAGTGGACCCATCTGGTTGGATAACGTCATTTGTTCAGGAAGGGAACCATCGATAACAGACTGCAGACATCCAGGGTTGGGGGTCCACAACTGTGGACATAATGAAGATGCAAGTGTTGTTTGTGAATGTAGGTTTACTTCTTATATCTTAAATGCTTTTATACAGTATTTCTAATTACACACAGTGACATGTTAATTGAAGATCTTTTCTTGGTCTCATCTGGTATTTACCATCTTCTTTTGTCCACACTTTTATTTACTGACTTTTTAAAACTTTCTCTGTAGTCCAACGCCCTCCACTCCAGCCTCCTCAGATCATCTGTGGACCTGATGAAATCCAAATAGGGCTAAATATGGCTGCCATAACTTTCATGGGTTTGAACCCACTCTCCGGAAACCTGGCAGTTACCAACTGCTCCTGGGTCAGAATGCATAATGATGTAGTTTGGTACGAGGTGGACGCTCAGGCAGGTGCATGTGGAAACACACTGAGGGTAAATACTTTGTTCATTTTCAAGTTATGTCCATTCATTTATTATTACGATAATTAAGACTTAGCTTTTGGTTCCCAAATGTACTCCTCTGCAGGGAGCTCAGATTAGCAGGAACTGGCAGAGACAATATTTTAAACCCAGATCTTCTGCCTGTATGACAAAACCACTCAAACTGTAATAGGGCTTCAAGTGACCAATAATTGAACCACTCTCTGTCTTTCAGACCAACCGTACACACGCCATCTACTCCAACAGCTTATATCTCTACCGAGGAAATGTGTCCTTCTCACGTCCTGTGAGTCTTCCCTTCTCCTGTGCGTATCCCCTCGACACAGACGTCAGCATGAATGTGGCAGTCAGACCAGTGCTGCCGTAAGTACCTTTTTATTACCTTTTTAACCTGGTGAAAATTGGTCTAGTCTATGCAACTTTTAACCAATCATGTCAGCTTAAGCATGCACAGCTGTTTGCCACAGTGGCTTTATACCTCCAGGACACATCAATGTCACCTGTGTAGGATTTTAGGTCATCATAATAACAAGGCTTATATTTTTGACAGGTCTGCAGTTGGCCTCTCAGGCTTAGGTAGCAAAGCTCGAGCCTCCATGTCTCTGTTCCACACCTCCAACTTCACTCAGCCTTATCCATCTGGTTTGATCACGCTCCCTGTGGGCTCACCTCTGCATGTGGGCGTCTCTGTATTAGTCAGAGACCCAAGCTTTGTAGTTGTTCTGGAGAACTGCTACGCCTCTAACTCATCAAACTCCAATGATACCGCGCAATACTTTTTCATCCAGAACAAGTAAGTGTCCCTCTTCATCATTATGCTTTGCGGTTTATAATGGAAATGGGGGGAAAGGACTGCATATAATGTGATGTATAATGGCCCTCATGACATGCTCCATCCTCACTGCCAGGTGCCCCACTGACCGACAGCAAGTGGCAGTGATCGAGAGCGGCTCATCCCGACAGGCTCGTTTCTCCGTCCTGTTTCTCCTGATCCACGGTGAAAACAGTGACATTTACCTCCACTGCAGCCTCAGCCTGTGTGACCAGAGGAGCTCCCGCTGTGTCCCAGTACGTCACACGTTTCACATTATCAATAGCATTATCTATCAATAGTCGCTGCAGCTTTACACTGGTTTTGATTGGATCTGTTATTCCCCCTCCTTTTCATAGTCTTGCAGAAGAAGGACATCTCGCTCTGCTTCCAGCTCTGCTCCTCTGAAGCCCCTCACCATTGGACCAATCACTTGTGAGTATGATTAACACTGTGCTCTCAGGATTGATGTGTCAACACAATGATCAATACAAAATGAATCACCATGTTTTTACTCTTTCTTCTTTATCTTCAGGGGACAAGTCACCTGAGTGAGCTGGTAACCTATAGTAATACAAACTAATTTCGGTTGTGTGATATTATTTTGTGTTTGAATTTCTTTATTCATTAATCGATATTAAAAAAATATGTTACATTGCATGATTGAATCGTAACACACATTGGTTTTCCTGATTTGTACTAGCTATGTAATGAGGTGTGAAATAAAAACCAACATCAGAGTACTTTTCTTCTTCTCTGTGTTTCTTTTCACATATAGTTTAAATAAATGCAACGTCAAATCGACTCGTGGTTAAAGGGAATGTGCAAAAGCAAGTGTGCATATAGTCTGTTGTGCAAAGACACAATGTCAGTAGAGCGAGTTGTCCTTTTTTTTATGTGGGGAGGGGAAGACAGCTGCAGTGTTTGGAGGTGTTTATCAGTTTTCTGGCCTGAGGGTAAAATCTGTCTTGGAGTCTTGAAGTCCTGCATTTCAGACTGGTGTGAGGAGTTGATGCTGAGTCGGGTCTTTGGTTGTGCTGCTGGCTCTTCTGAAGACTCTCTGCTGGTAGATGTACAGCAGAGATGAAGGCCTGATCCTGTGATGTGTGAATAAATGAGATACAACCTTTTCTGCTCATAACAAAAGTAAATCCAGATTACGTGATTGATATTAGTGATCCTGTTGTGGTCATCTCCCAACCAAATATTGAGGTTTCACTCACCCCAGCCTTCCTTTGTTCTATTCTGGTGGTATGAGTGCCTCAGATATGACCTCCAGAGGATTACAGGAGAATTTCGTACCGACTGTTTCCTGAGTTTGCCTTATACTCATGCACAATGCAGAAGAAGATTCTCCGCTCAGATGCATTCACAACATCACAGAAATCTCTGGAGCGTTCAGGTGAGGGGTCGGTGCAGCAGGTGGAGGCAGGACCTAATGTTTTCATTTCATTGCGGAGGATCCAGTGTGGTTGTGTACAGCACATCGACATAGGTATTGGCCCTTTTGACATCTTTGTTGTCACTTCTACGTGTATGCCACTGCTTTTTCATTGAGATATAATTGTTTTTAGTTTTTTTTTAATTTAGTCATCTGTTGCAAGCTAGAAACATCATCAACACCCCCACTCGCTCGTGGTGAATCCTGTTGAGGATCTGTTTTCTCACATTCGCTCATTGGGATATTCTACAGACTTTTTACTTGGGGGGCTGAGAAACTGTCACTTGGACATTTGAATGTCTGGAGGATTTCTTGAGATCAGGAGATCTGAGAGCAGTTTAACACCACACTGAATTAAAGAAGAGTTCATCCTGAATTCATCCTCATGTTTAACACTTTTAATTTACAGGTTTAGTGAGTAAAATTTAGGTGATAGGGTTCCATTTGCTGAAATTGAAAAGTTAAAAACCATTGTGATGTTTTTACAGTCGTCCAAACTGACAACTGAAGGCATCCACAGGTTCTCTCTCACGATGGAAGGGGAGGGTGAGACGAGGGCTATTCAGCTGCAACATGAAACTTCTCCACTAGATGTCACTAAATTGTAAACACTAAACCTTTAACATGCTCCTGAGCTGGTGTGGGCTAAAATAAAAAAAGTTGCTGACTGCTCTGGTTGAAGGTCACAGCTTAGCTTCCTGCTCTGATCTCTATGAAGAACATGATGATGGCCAATGTGTGCAGGGGCGCGGCTTTTAGATCCACTTTTTGATTGACAGGCCCAGAGCCCAATAGCATGGCTTGCTGGCACAAAGGGGGCGGGGCGCAGGATGACCACCGTTTCTCACTCGGGTCCAGCCTTTGGAGCAGTCCAGGTTCATTTCCGCTTGGTTCACAGAAAACAACTCGCAACTTTTCTGCAGCGAAGGCCGCCGCCGTCGCCATGTCCAACAACAATGCCAGCAACAACCTGATAATCGCGCAGAGGACCGTGAAGCAGCTCCGGCTAGAGGCCAGTATCCGGAGGATCAAGGTACGAGCCCCAGCTCACACACAAACACGGAAGAAGAGCGAGTTCCCCCGCTGCGGAGCGAGACACAGACCAACTGTGGCTGAAGTGACTCACATGGACTCTCTGCTGCTTTAGGCTTCATAAAGTTACACACACACTTTGGTTTGTGGTTGATTAAACCACCAGCGACCAGCGAGCGACTTTCTTCCGCGTTTCGTCGGCTGTCATCGTTTGTTTGTGTGTGTGTGTGTGGGGGGGGGGGGGTGACAGTGGTGTAACAGTTAAACCTGTTAATGTCAGCAATGTCAAAGGAAAGAAAAAGTTACGCAGTGGACGTAAACCAGTCCTGCGCCTACGCAAATTGTATGCAAAACAAAACAAAGTGCCTGTTAGTCTGTGAGCGAGAAGCAGCGGTTCTGTGGTTTGACAGCAGGTCAGCGGGGACATTAGCAAACTGAACATGTGTACATGTGACACACACACACACACACACACACACACACACACACGCACTTGTTTGCGCAGCTATCTTTGCTAGCACTTTCCACGGACACCTGAAATGAAGTTTTGCCTTATTTTGACCGGGTTTTCGGCCCCTATGAGCTTTATTGGTGCCGGTCAGTGTTTATATCGGGAAAAGTCCTTAAGAGCTCACCAAAATCTTTTTTTGGGACTTTTCCATTGACTTCCATTGTTTGTCGAAAGCCGGCCCAAAACCTGATAGCTAACCTTAACCATGAACAATTCATGCCTTATCCTACTATTTACCTAACCACAAGTCACATCTTACGCCTAGCCCTAAAGGGATAGTTAACCCGAAAATGAAAATTCCCTCATTATCTCCTCACCACTATGCCAATGGATGGGTGGGAGAAGTGTTTGACTCCACAAAACCCTTTTGGAGTTTTTGGGGTGAGCAGCGTTGCAGCAAAATCCAATGCAATCAAAGTAACTGCCGACCTCATATTCAAACATTAAAGTTTTGCCTCATTGGTAGGCCTACAGATTTTTGGTCCTAAGAGGTGACAAAAACAATCACACGCACAGGTTTGGGCAGCCATCCTTAGTAGGCCTTTGCATTGACTTCCATTAATTGTGGACAGCCTCACCAAAACCTTATCCCTTACCCTGACCAATTCACTTTTAACCTTAACCTAACCACAATTCACATCTTACCCCTGACCTTGACCCCAAAAATCCCATTTTGCCTCATCAGGCCTGAGTTTTGGTCCCCATTCGGTCTACTGGGCCTGACAAGGTCACTGTTTATGTTGGAAAAGGTCTAAAGATGTTCTGATACTATTTGTTTCTTCCTGATTCTGATACCTGGACTTTCTGATACGTGGTATCGGATCGGTAGATAGAACTGCCTGAGGCATTTCCGCTGATGGTATCGAATAATCTCTTAAAGGTCCCTAAAGGGACAACAAAACCAGTATACACACACTTACAATCACTATCATCATATGTCTGGCTCTGCAGGTGTCCCAGGCTGCTGCTGAGCTGAGAAACTTCTGTCTGCAAAATGCCTCCAAGGACCCTCTCCTGGTCGGGGTCCCCTCCAGTGATAATCCCTTCAGACCTCCTAAGTCCTGCTCCCTGTTCTGAGGTAAGCCTGCCTTGCTCCCCCACTCAGGCACTAGCTCAGGAGATAAGCTCCACAATTAATTACAGTAGGGAGGACGTTAATTACCTCCCTACATTCAGTAGGCTATAAAATTAAGCAGAATCCATGCTTCGGACCTTGGCCTTTGAGTCACAGTCCGGTTCATACCTACTTTATATTTTATATTTTTGAGAGGGGGTGTAAGAAAAAGTGCGGGGGGGAATTTCTTGGATTCAGTAACACTAAAGAGCATGTTGGACTTAACTTTAAATGAAACCACACAAGCAAAATAACCAAAGAATAGGAAAGAGGTGAGGGTGTGTGTACTGTATCTCCCACAATCTGAACATCCAGACTTAAATCCGTTTACATACACAGTCCGTTTCAGTCTCCCCCACAAGCCCAACACAGTTCAGTTCGATTCAGATCAAACCTTGAAAAATAGATTCAACAAAAATAATCAGTTCCGGGTTTTACTGCAGATCTTCGCAAACCAACAACTCAGGAAAGTAAACAGAAAGAGAAGCATCTCTGTTGCTTCCATCACAACAGCGTTCCTATAAACAATATTTTTATTTTTGTGTTACGCAAACCGAAAACAAGGACGTCCTGATCGCGGTTTTGGATCAAGAATCATTACAGCCCTAGTTTAGACTGAAATCAATCTGACCGGTGCTTCAGATCCCCAAGGCTCTAATAATTCAGTTTACCTGATCTGGAATGATTCGTCCATAAGTGGAATAGTCAACCACAAGAAACTTAAATTCCAACTATTTTAATATTCGATTTGCAAATGTTTGTCACTTATACTTAAAAGATTTTTACATAATTATAGATTCTTTTCTGTAACTCAAATAATTTACTAATTTTTTCAGCTATTATTCTGTTGCTTATAAAGACTATTAGTTGTCTTTATTGTGCTCTGATAGGATTTGTATTCTTTGTACTTTAGTTAAAACAATTAGTTAAATAATTGGTCCAATAACAGAAATTCAAAGGGAAATATCTTTGATATTTGACAAATACATAATCATGCCTGCAGCCTCTTTGGTGCTTTGCTGCTCTTATCATATACTTATGAGTCTTATCCCATCTTATTATAATCCCGTTCAGTGGTTTGCTCAAGTGGCTCCATGCCTTAGATAAACATTTCAAATAGAGCTCAGAACAAAGCATCACTTGTTACTTTTATAAAACACATGCTGGTGACAACTTTAAGTTTATCTTGGCTCAAACTGACAGGAATACATTGATGGTTGTTTTGCTACTTAGTTGTTTTTAAAATATTTCTGTTGCTAAATTGACATAAATCTTGCACTCATCATGTAATTGAGATTAAAAGGTTTCAAAATCACAAACAATGTGCAGTAAAATATACTAATACATATAGAACAATGTTTCTCTGGAAAAAAGGTCAATTTAAATATTTCCTTGTTAGAATAATATTTTCAACATGTAGGCAATTTGCTTTGGTGTTTGGTGCATTACAAACATATAAAGTAGATAAATGAGAAACATGATCACAAAGAACAATACATACATATAAATAAATGTAAAAAACTGTTAAATATGCTAAAGACGTGTAAAGTATGCAAGTGGTCTATAGTGTGTGTGTTTTACTGTTTAATGTCCATAACTGTATAGTAGTCCCACTTGTCGAACTGTTGTAATAAAAATGTATTCATAGTTGTACTTCACAACTATAACATACAAGGTTCTTGGAAAGCTTATTTTTTAAAAACATTGAATATGTGTTACTAATAGAGCTCCATATGGCAGTGCTCCTGCTACACACTGTACTACACACCCATCATGGGGATTAGACCTCTATGGGTGGAGCCACTCAGGTGACTATGTGAAGTCACCAAACAACATGTACCAATAAGAACTGGCATTTTGACTTAGACGTGTTTCTAATATCAACAATTGCTCCGCTTAACTGAAGCAACTAAATGCTATCAATCAACGTTGTTTTGAATTCGCTTTGTTGAACTGCGTCTCAGTAGTTTTTGTTTCTGTCTCCAACAGAAAGAAGCGTGGAAGGCTTTCTTCACTTCTACGCGACGTCTCTGTAGATCCACCAGCTCCTCTCGGGATGATGCAACGTGGGAATGATGGATGGGGTGGGTGGTGGTGGTGGTGGGGGGCGGGGGGGGTGTTGAGGGTGCACTTGTTTGCCAAAACTAATGGTATCATAACTCCCATCTGTTACATTTAAAGCAGGGCCAAACTCGACATGTTGTTATTGACACTAGCCTGACTAATTATTAAGCTGGTCTTGTTTTACCTCGTGCTTTACATGCCTGGCCTCTCTTTACTGTCTTAACATTGTCTGTCTCCAGTCGGTCAGCGAAGTGCCGTTCATGTTACTGGCTGTTGATGGTACGACTTCCTCTCGTGTTTTCTGTGTTACACCCTTAGAATTATTAATAGTAACAAATTCAACCAGGTGCTGTTAAAGAAAATAAGAGCATGTATTGTTGTGTGCACGGTGGGGTCCAATGTCCCATTCACTTGAGTGGGGAAAATTGTCTCAGACTTTTGGACCTCACTGTCCACTGTATTTCGTCAAAACATTAACTGTGCACGTGGCCAACACACATGCTGATCACCTGTGTGCTAAAATGATTGGTGTCTTAAACTACTCATAAATTATAATATATAATAGTTAAGGTGTTAGTGCTATTCTGAGGTACGACAATACGGTACAGACTTTTAATTCTTTCAGTGCAGGATGTGATTGTTCGTCCCATCCTTTTTCTGTACATATTTAACAGCCTGTTAAGGTTGCTTACCTGTTCCTTGTCTTTAATTTAAAAAAGAAAAAACACATCAAGGCCTTACACTATTTGGATAGTGAAACCTGGTGGCAAATTTGATGTTTATCACTTTGTTTGTATTTATATTAACGAATAATGCTGCAGAGACACGTTGCATTAACTGATTTTGCCATTGAAATCTTATTCCAATCAACCAAAACCTTTCACTACTGTCAGCTTTTATCTTTCTTAACTTTGCTATTGTGGGCGACCTTGTAGGAATTAAATGCCTTTTTTTGGACACTGAACAATTGTTGTATGTGATTTGTAAATATCAATCCTTTGTGCATATGGAAAAGTTTCCACTTCAGTTTATGGAAGATAACAAACCACCTCACATGCAGGATGTATAAATATCAACATCTCTGAAAATGTCATTCACATTCAGTAGGACAGTTAACTGCAGTTATTTTATTTGGTTAAATGATGATGTACGAAACCATCACAGCTTTACAGATGTTTACAGGGACAGCCTGGCTAAATAAGACACTGCCATGAAACAGAGTTTTCTCATTATAATAACCTGAATAATCTCATACTGAGAATAAGCAATGTTTTTATTAAGATGTGTGGATTAGTTACAAAAAGTAACTGATAAAAAAGGTGAAAATGTTTGCAGAGAGAAATTTAGTTTATTACCAAGTGAATTAAATCATTTAAAGTTGATAGCTCTGATAATTAACTGGGCTATGTCTTTCCATTCATCATTCACAACACCCAATCCACATTTATCGTTTACAACATTCAATTTTTGTTTCTCCTACCCAAACTGTCCATTTGTAATTGAACGATTATCTACAAGGTTTCTGAAAGGATGAATTGACTAACTTCTGTCTCTAGATTCACACAGACGCGCATAATGAATGGAGAAACTGTTAATTATCCGAGCAATACACTTTAAATAAAAATAAGTTTATCAAATTAAAAGAAAATATCTCACTCCATTTTTCAGGTTTCATCACCTCCACTTTTATAAATTTTTGTTACTTCATGTATTCCCTACCTTAGTCACATTATATAGAAAACTCAGCAGTACATAATCAGCAGTACATAGTACTGCTGTGTTTCAATATTTTGTGACATCAACACATTCGGCAATACAGTGTGACGTCACAATTGTCACACAACTTTGTTCTGAAAAATATAAACAGAAATATGAATGGAATATTTGATTAACAACTCATGTAAACACCACAATTAAATGAATGTCTTATTCAATATAAAGTCAGTAGTTTCCTATATAAACATCAATATGAATCACAATGTGCCAATTTACGGTTGTTATTTATGGTCCAAAGGTTCCTGGAGGATTTCCAAAACTGATGAATTGATATTGATTTGTGACAAAACAAAACTAGAGGATTTCACGCTTCATAGAGGATAAGAAAAATGCTGATGTAAAACAGCTTTAGACGCAGGTCTGGGGGTGTCTCTGAGATTATTACATCCACTCCTCCATCATTGATTTATTTTATAACTTTAAATGAAAGTTTATTTACAAGAAAAACAAAGAACATAGATGATAAGACAGCAATGAGAGACTACGTAAAACATATATAGTTGATAATAATAACTACAATAAAGTCCAAGATTTAATATAATAAATACAAGCTGTAGGCCTTTTACAGAATGTAATGAATTGCGGATAGAGAGAGAATTTTTGTTTATTTAGCCAATACCTTCAGAAACCACCTTCATAAGAGTGGTATTTAATAATCCAAACCCCCAGCACAAGTAAATGTTCAATTGGAAGTTATGCGACTGAGTCATTTTAAATCCTGGAGCTTCCTCTTCAAGCCTATTGTCAGTGGTGATTAGTGGAAGTGTCATCACCTGGAAGTAAAAGAGGAAGCCTCTGAGTGAGGAAGTTCAGGTGAGGAACCAGAAACACACACATGGACTGATCCATTGTGACTATACAGTAAGTTTGTCATTTAAACTATTCAAACAACATACAAGCACAAACGTGTTTGCATTGCTCTTGTGTTGATTATCTTGTGGTGAACACCAGCTCCATTTGCATGACTATAAACTGTCCCTTTGCTAATAATATGTGAAAATGGCTTCCAGATGACTTCCAGGTTTGTTCAGAGGAGCGTCAAAGGACATCCGGAGTATTCAAGTAACTACTGACACTCGGCGCAGGGCATACCTCACTCACTTAAGTTCACAAGGATTTTCATGTGGATCTGCACGAAATTACACGCATACATAAAAATCAGTCCCCTAAACATGTCTGATCTATTTTTTCAAAATCCATGAATTATTCTCTGAAAAATCGACCAAAATGTTTACAATAAATGTTAAAGAAAGTGAGGGAAAAAAACTTCTGGATCCGCCCCCTTATTCAGATCTGCACTGAAATTGAATGGGTCCTTCCTTGAACCATCCCACATCCTTCCACCAAGTTTCATGGTAATCCGTTCTGTAGTTTTTGCATAATCCTGCCCACTGACAGTTAAACAAACTGAGACTAAAACATAACTTCCTTGGTTAAGTTAACATCTTCACATGTACATACTTCTATTCATACTTTGATATTAGCCACATCAACTTCCTATTCCCTCTCTTAACAGCATCTTTTCATTACTGCTCCGGTCTACCACAGACTCCTTTCTGCTCAGAGATCCCAGTCCCAACCCTCTGAATGAGCTCTGTCACATCGCCCCCTGGCGGACTGACAGGGAGGAGCACGGGGAGCAGGGAGACGCACTCGGAGTGAGTGAATGAGGTAGATCAGTGCTGCTGTTTTCAAGGGAGGAAAAAACACACTCCTATAAATATCTTTATAGGAGCAGCTGCAGGAGATGGACGAGCATGTGGCCAGGCTCCAGGACATGCTGAGGTGTGAGCGCACCAAGGTAATATAAGAATATATTAATATACACACACACACACACACACACATACAAACTCACTCACTCATCTTTTTCTGCTCAACAGTGCACTCATCTGCAGCTGCGGTGTAACCAACTGGAGGCAGAGCTGAGGCGGCGGGAGCAGCACAGCATCCGGCTGAAGGAGCGACTGTCACAGCAGCTCAGTGTCAGACACAAGGGGAAAGGACCCTGTGAGACCCACTCACACACAGAATAATACACAAAGATGTATGTTGTATATCAAATGTGACTACAATCACACAATTGACCATCCTGCATTTTTCTATGCAGCCATAGAGGTGTTAAATTTCCCGCCTGGAGGCCGCAGCAGAAGAGAACAGCCAGTCAAATCCTTTGTGTCTACTGCAAAGTAAGTTGCCTGCACTTGTCCTGCCACATCTGATCTTCGCCTCCCTTTCTCCACCTGCTCCTCCTCATCACTTGCTCTCTGCACCCTGAAGACGGGAAGAGGCAGCACTGTGTCTGATGCTGGAGCGCAGAGAGGCAGAGCTCCGAGAGGCGATGAAGCTGCGCCACAGCCTCACCACATTGCTTTATGCGCTCAGGGTCAACATGGACCAGGTAGGGAAAACCGTGGCTAGTGATGGTTTAACACAATGTGAATTTATCAGAGAAGAAGGCTTTTAAAAAAAGGGCATTTATTAATAATCTGACCATGGTCTATTTAGTATCTTTCCAGAGATTTCAGTTATATCTCCCAAGTTGTCAATTAGCTACGGATGTGTAAATGTCCTTTTTTTCTGGCCAGTTCAGGACTTTTTGGCCCTACGTTTGGCAAATGCAATTAATTCTTGAACTTTGATATAGCACTTGATGAAATCCAAAAACGAGGTTGTGCTCCAACATTCAAATATTCATTGATTGAGCCTTCATGAATGAGAAGTCTGTTCTGTAAAGGGCTGAGAAAAATGGAAATTTAAACTTGCAATTCCATGACAACTGAGCAAGTATCTGTTGAGGAATATCATGAAGGGATCAAAAGCTCTTACACAGCCACTGAAAGGACACTTTATTATTGAGGCAAGTAGGGTTTCCCTGAGAGCTATAATATATCAGTGTAACCTTTCAAAGACCCTGTCAGACTCAGCGGACGTTGAGGACGAGGTCCAACATGACGACAAAAAATTGTATGAAGCTGAGGTGGCGCTTGGTGACCATGTGACAGGAGGTGTGGTTCAGAGTTGGAGGAAGGTGCAGAGGAGACTGGGTGACGTCCATTCTGAAGGTAAACACTGGCTTCACGAAAAAAGATTTGTTATCCCACTTCATGTTATACCTTTCATATGAGGAGTTCTTTTTAACAGACCAATGATTGAGAAACTTGTCAATCTGTGGACTTTCTTGAGAATAGGTCTCACTGGTGATGGCACTGACCATGACAAGCTCATGGCTCAACTAGGAACTGAACTGAGAGAGAGTCAACAGCTTGTCAGATTACAACAGCAAATGCTGCAGGTATAATGCTCTATCATACACACACACATACCCACACGCACACACACACCTTCTCATATGAACGTTTGCTTGTAACACACTCCTTCCTTCCTGTCTGTAGGGTAACCTCGCCTCACCTGTCCCCTCTGAACTGTCCGATTCGTACTTTTTGGAAGAGTGGGAGCGTCTTCAGCTGCGGTGGGCCGAGCTCCATCATCAGAGGAGGACTTTTGAAAGAGAGAGGCAGTCCTTCACTGAAGCCGCAATCCGACTCAGCCATGATGTGAGAGTAATCTGAACCAGAGGCTGCTGTTGTATGATTGCTCGGATATCTTTGTCTCACGCTGGAGGCCCCTTCAAGTAAATTAATTGGGCTGTTTGATTTTATTTCATTGTCTACAGCGTCGTGATTTTGAGCAACAGAAGGCTTCTCTCGTGAAGCAGCAGTATTTGTGCGACTCATCTCTGTGTGGTAAAGGAGCACCAACCAGCAAGAGAAGAGATGACACTGCTCTCAGTGAGTATGCAGATAATAAAAGGGTAGAAAGGAAAGAGGCTGATGTTTAAATGTGGCGATGTTTTTAAATCTAAGCAAATCATTTGTATTTGAGATTTCTCAGGTTTGGGGCCCACCAGTATATCTGGCTGTCTTCCCATCACCCCATCATCCGCTGGCTCTGGGTCAGCTGCTCTCTCTGTGTTATATCAGGGAAGAGTCACAGTTCAAACTCCCAGCACTCCTGAGCTCTACGCTGCCCTCAATCTATCATACAACTGCAGGTCAGTCAAGACTCCATTTCACTGTTCAGGTTTTATTTTTGGCTCCATTTGCACCTAAGTGAAATTTTCTGTGTCCAGCTTTTGGTTATATATTCGTACTTGAATGCTGTTGTCAATTTTCCATCTCCAACTCCTCTTCTCCTTCAGGTCAATCGAGGTTGATCCCCAATCAGAGACATGGGACTGTGGCACAGAGAAGGTGGTGGATGCACCACAGGCTTCACACTTGGACTGGTCATTTTAATACATGTTGTCACTACAGGTGATTGTCATTTAAAAAGTATATTGTACCTGATTTTGTATTTTTAAAATAACCAATAAATACTGAATATAGCTATTCCTTTATTTTTCATTTTGACAGTGCACTGTGAACAGAGGATACAGTGTTCTCCTGTAACGGCTGCAGATTCTGTTCCAATCCAAAACTGTCACTTTTAATTGTTTCTGTGTTGGACATTGTGTGCTAAGCTTTTTACAGTCTTTAGTGCAGAGTGTAGTTAGACCGAGTTAGGGACCACTGCAGTAGTTTATCCAAGGACGTCAAGGGGGACATGTTCAACCCGTCCGCAGACAGAAAACTGCACTGCCCCGACTGACTGCTACAGAACCCTGTTCGTCTGTTTATTCAAACTGCATTATTATTGAACGTATCATGTCATGTCTAATTCGCACCAAAATGAACACTGCACTTTCTGCAGGCAATATACAACACACATGCCACGTGTGCAGTCGATAAACTGAACAGTTCTTGAGATATACATTTCACATGCATACAGTCTGAAAGACAGACGTTGTGTTGTTGCTAGAAGTTATACGTCTTTATCGCATTATAACGTCATATTGAAGTTTTCACAGCATTTTGAAACATCGACGACACGTGCAGCAGGTACCAACAAAGTAATGACGTCCTCAGATGACTATGCTCTAACGTGCTGATGTAAAAATCATATACACATCTTAATCAAAGTAATGTCTATTTCTGAATCAGGTGAGTGGTCCAAACTTTATTGTCCATGTCTATATTTAGATTTATAGGTTGAACACATTGCTTTATCTTCTTAAACCCAACATTTAAGTGAGAACTAAATATTAGAAACATTTATTCATAAATAAAACTGTTGTGGAGGGACCATGCTGCTTGTGCCTGAGCACGTGGAGGCGGGATGGGTGACAGACACCTCTCAACCACCGGAGGAGACCGAGTGGTCGACTGGCCGTGCACGCCTGGCGCATGAGCTCCTGTGATTGGCTGCTGGTACGCTGAAGGAGCGTGCCAGCCCTTGTGCTCAATTACCAATCAAAACGCTGTTACGCTCGACCTGGCGCCGCGTGTCTGTCTCTTTGAGTGACTACAAAGTCAACAAGTCCAGCGTGTCCCCGTGAGGCAGTCTGCCGGACCACCAGCGACCAGGAGCTAGTATGAATGCTGCGGTTTGGAGCCTTTTTCACCACCTGCCGCGCTTCATGGAGTCTGACAGCCGAAGTTTCCAGCCCTGGCGGGACTACATGGGACTGTCAGAGACCGTCAGAGACATCCTGGCACAGGACAGCGCGGCTCGGTCGTCCCTCTCAGCCCCCGGAGCCTCGCACCCGGAGCCCGGGGATCGCCGCAGGGCTCCGGTGTCCATGCGTCTCCACGCGATGCGCCACGGCAGCTTTGGGGCGGACTGTGCGCCCGGTCCCCGCGGGGAGGCACCGGGTCCCCGCGGGGAGGCACCGGGTCCCCGCGGTGAGTCTCCCCGTCCAGACCCCTCGGCTCATCGGAGTCTGACTGATGTGGTGGATCCCAAACAAGTGCCAAGGCCTCACCGGGGGTCAAAAGACCGCAAGAGGACGACTCGCCCTAGGACACCCGAGCTTGCGGCGGCTCCTCCACCTTCTCCTCCTCCTCCTCCTGAGCGCATGTTCTGCAGCTTCTGCAAACACAATGGAGAGTCCGACGTGGTGTATGGATCCCACTGGCTGAAGAACCTGGCCGGGGACGTGATGTGTCCCTACCTGCGGCAGTACGCGTGTCCTCTCTGCGGAGCCACGGGGGCCAAAGCCCACACCAAGCGCTTCTGTCCCCGGGTGGACAGCGCGTACAGCTCCGTGTACGCCAAGTCCAGACGCTGAAGCCAGCAGGTGGCAGGTAGAGCAACAACCAGCCACTGCGCAGAGGCCACAGTCCTTTTATGTTTATGTGTGATGTATATTTTAATAGCACTAGTCTTGCGTTTTGCTTTTGTGTGTTTTTTAAGGCGTTGATTTTTATTTGCATGCTTTGACACTTTTACACTGAGGTCTTCTGTGACGCTGGCTGGTCTTTCTGTGTGCCCGCTACTTCAAAAAGCGTCTGTTTACAATTTGGTGGATCTCGTGAGGTACTTAATATCTACAACGACTGCCAGATATCATGTTTGGGAAGAGAAAAAAAAAAAAAAAAAACATGTTTCTCAGGAAATGTTTGTTTGTTTTATATATATTTTAAAACGTGGCCATTTGATATCCAGCATCACATTTCCCGTCCATGCACAAATATCCTAACTTTGTCAGAACTACAGTCATCATTGCTAATAATTTTACTACAGCATTTACACATGTGACCATGTCAGTATTTAACATTTTTAAAATATGAGTCACTTGTTCTAAGGAGTGCGAGTGAATACCTGTTCCTGGGGCACCCTGTTTCATTTTGATTATTTATGTATGTGTGGCTTTTCTAAAAAAAACTCTTCTGGATTTGTGAAATAGTAGCTAATCTTTGTGTGAATATTCTTGTATACCAGAAGTTATACATATCTAAAGTGAGTAAATCTATGTTTGTATTTGTTGTCTTCACTCTGTTCTTTTAAAATGTTTGACAGCCAAGAAGGGAAGAATAATTTCAAATATTACATTTACATAACAACAATCAGATTTGTAACTTAAAACAATGACAAGCTTTATTTAGGGAGAACCACAACATTGCAGCCAATAAACTGAACATTCCAGCTGCCAGTGAGAAGGAAATATGAAAGGATTGTAGCAGGGCACAAGTTCCTTCTTTGCCCATGAACCACTGGGGCTAAACTCAGGGACCTCATTGAAGTCCTTAATGCAGGGAGCTTTTCGAAGCTTTGCTGCCGCGCTGCAGGTTCTCCAGCTCCCGATGTGTGGCCATGACCTTCTGACTAGAAGAAGATGAAAAGAGGAGAAATGCTGTGACTCAGTTTGATAATAGTGGTCGAATCACAGGGAGGCTGAAGAGGTCAAGGGGTAGATAATGAGTGAATGTGAGAGAAGGAAACTATAAAAGGTAGGGAGGGGAGAGTGAGAAACCCCCAGAATGCCTCTGTAAATCAAAGATCCATCCTGAAACTATTTCACTATATATTCATTGCTTTTAAAGTAGACCTGTGTATTGAAGCAAAGCAGTAAATTTCCCTTTGTACTAAAGTAAGTAAAGTTATTATTTCAGGGCCATAGCGTAATATCCCGTAGCCAGAGCTTAACTGCGTGTCTCTTGAAAGAAGAGAGGTTAGGAAAAGGGACTGAATACAACAATACATTAAAAAAAAAGATCGAATACAAAAAAGGGGAATTTCAGTTTCTAACTTTAGAGAAGAGAGTTCCCTGATCAGTCCACAGATCAGGTCTGTGGCGTCTCCAGGATAGCCTGAGGAACCAAACGTCTTCTCCCTCTCCTTCACCTCGTCACTGGATGAAAGTGAAGAGAAACATGGAATGCATAAAAAAACAATTCTGCACTGAAGTTTTTAGTTTGTTCAAACCCCAACTTAACCAAAGTATAAATAAAAACAGTTAAGTCGTTTTTGTGTAATCCAGCTAAAAGACAAACATAACCTCTTTAATGGAGGTAATGAAATAAAATGCAAAATGTTTATCTTGAATCACTGCATGTTGATTGGATGGTCTTTGTGGGATTTAAACCCTCTTCCCTGTTTCCTTACATTAGAACGATAGTGTTGAGCTGCGAGTCCGATACGTAATCTAAGCATCCAGATGCAAACACTTCAGTGGGGTCCCTGGTCCGAGTGTGGCCAGTGGTTACAGTAGGTGGAGCAAGTTCATATTTAAGATCGTGCTGTGGGAAACAAAAAAAATCCACTATTACTGTAGTTAAAAGTTACACAATAAAATAACCTTCAGTATGTTTGATCTGTTTTCTTTGTTAAGGCAGTAACTACCTGATCAACTATCTGAACAATTAATAAATTGGAATTAATTGTTTCTGACAGACTAAAGAATAATTGATAATGAAAATGATTGTTGTGTGCAGTAAAGTAGCTAGCGATACAGTATATCTGAGCCTTAATCTTATGTATTCACTTCAATTAGCTATTAGTGCAAAATACTGCTACTGACTAGGAATACTGCTCAGAGGAGTGCATACCTCTGCCAAGGCCCAAAAGTGCCCTTGAATTCAATCAAGCCACAAATTTAATTTCCCTTAATGTGTTTTTTTTAATCAAGATTCATGAATAATCTGGAAAATCTGTGAAAAAGTCAAAAGACCTCTATAACAAAGAGAGCCCAATGTAATGCTCTCAGATTAGTTGTTTTGTCCCAACAACAGTGAATATGATTATTTTTTTAAGTACAGCCAACTATCACAATCAAAAGACTTGAGTCAGCAAACATTTAGCATGTTCTCTTGACTCTTCACTAAACAAGTTGTTGTGTGAGTTTGTCCCCTCCCCACCACTCACACTGTGTTTCCTGCCGGGAGGTGTCACTGCAGCTACACTGAACTCCACAGAGCCACAGTTAAACCCTCCAGGCCCAGTGACGGTGGATGAGATTCCCTCTTCGTCGCTTCCATCACTGCCATCAACCATCATCTCTTCCTCTACCTCATCACTTGTTTCGGTGTCTCTTTGCACCTGAAGACACACAGTCGCCTTCTTTTTCTCACTTTCAGTTGGATTAATGTAAGAACCCATGGCAGCACAACCACCAGCCTCTGTCGACTTATCTTCTCCGTCTGTACTTTGCTTCTCAGGTGTTTCGGTCGTAACCACAGTTGTACCTTCCTCGAGTTCCTGCTTCTCCTGGTTCACCAAATGCTCCATCACGTTGTCTTGTGTGGTTGGACATGACTCTGGCTCACCAGTTTGTTCTTGACCAGGCTCTGTGCCTCTCACAGCTTCACAGCTCTTTACCTCCGAGCTGCCAGGGACCCACACAGGACTGGTCCCATCTGAGGTTGTGACAGCGACATGGACTTCAGTCTCTGCCCTGTGTGTTAACAAGCAATTTTATATCAAAGTAGGAAGCAACAAATTACATTTACGTCTGTTACTATAATAGAGTATTTGTGGTTGTAAGTTTGTGTATTTTGAGGCGTTTTTTAAAGTCAGTAATTTCAATTAAACGTAACTCAAGTTTTTACTTAAGCAGAATACATGACTACAGCTGAAATGTATCTATCATTGAGTAAAGATGTTGATTTCCCATGAATTTATCAAAGAAGTTTGCAGGGGAGAAGATCAAAATCAAAATGTTGCATTTACCGATTTTGAAACCGACTTGTTTCTATAACATTCATGGGCCTAAAATAATGTTCAGACATCTTTAGTTTATGTACATGTTAAATAAGTTATACACGTAGTTTAACTGAAGTCGATTATTACCTGAGTTTCACATGAAACGAGCCTGCTTGCTGTCATGATAATGCTAAAGTTAAACTGAGTTTAAAAATGTAAATTAAAAATGAATTTTGGATTCCTCCAAACAAGATGCTGACCTGTTGTTCACTCCAGAGCCACTGGACTTCAGTGTCTCTGCTGGGTTCTGCTCTGCGATGCTATCCACAGGGATGGAGAGAAGTGAGGATGGAACGAAGAGTGAAGATATAATCCTTTCCTGAGCCACAGGGTCGGCTGCATTACTACAAATCTGCCTCTCAACTTCCTCCACTCCGCCCTCCTCATTTTCACGCTTCTGTGCCAGTAAAAAATGACTTCGCTCCTTCTCTGTCAGGCCACACATGCCCATCCTTCGCTTTTTTTTGGTTCGTAATCCCAGCGCTGCCTCTTTTGTGATTTCCTTGACATCAGCCATGCACAAGGTGCATGTATCTTCTTGGCTGGTTTCGTGGTTTTTCTCTAGATCACTCTGAGAGGTTTCCTTGGAATCCAGTTGCTCCAAAGTAGCTGTACAGGATCCTTCGCCCTCTTCTGAGGTTGGCGAGAAGACCTGGGGTGGATCAGAGCCTTTGGGAGATGGAGGTCTGATACTGTCCTGTGGAGATTCTTCCTCTATTCCACTCTTGTTGGTATCATTATTAGAATGGACTATACAGCCTTCCAGCTCATAAGCAGTGGTGACAGTAGACTCTTGTTGCCCTTCAAAAGTTGTAACCGTCACATCTTTCAAGCACATATTTGGTTTTTCTGAAAGTTTATCCTCTTTGGATTCATCTTGTTTGGTGAGACAGGGCTGTTCGGCCTGCAGAAGGCACTGAGGAAGCTGTGTTGCAGCAACGACAGATGTACTGTCTTCTTTTGTGTCCTGAAAAGAATGATTTGTCAAAGAGTTGCCTTGATGCAATGGAAATATGGTTCAATCTCAATCACATAAATCACCTGTTGTTTAAGAGGAGCCTGGACATCATCAGTCTGAGGGATTTCATCTCTTGATCGTTCCCGCTTCCTTGACCTTAATTGAGCTGTGCTGCCTTGATACAGAAGGACCAACTCATTGTTACTCAAAGACTATGATGGGGAATCATTGTAGAGGCTTCACTCTCAAACGAAACAACACACTCACCCGCACTTTCAGTTGGGACTGTCTAACATATACTTACATTTATTTGCTACCTTACCCATAATTACTACTTGCCTAACCCTAACCCAACCTAACCTTAACCCAAACTTGACCCTAAAACATGTCTTCACCTTAAAAACACAAGTCAGGGGACAAGGTTTCAGTCCCCCTAAAGAAGATAAGTCCTCATAATGTGACTGTGTAAACAGATTTAGGTCCTAACAACAACATGAGTAATACCTGGATCACACACAAATTTAGTAATTTGGTGAGTTGATTGAAGATCCATATTATTTGAGAAGAAAAATATTTTACCACTGCTGTTAGTCTTCCCTTTCCCTTTGGCCATCTCCTCTTCCTAAAATGAAAGAAGGTTTAATACATGTTTAGATAGAGATATAAATAGATAGATAGATGGATAGATAGATAGATAGATAGAGACATCCATACATAGATAGATACTTAGTTGACCCCGAAGGAAATGTATGGATCCAGTATCACAGAATACAGTCAAAAACAAAAGCATAACAATAACAAAATGAGTCAAGAATAAGTCCACTGCAGTGAGATGCAAGTGTAGCCACAATAACTAACTAACTACAAGCTGTCACTGTAAAGATTTTTGTGCCAATGGAGATATTAACAAAACAGCTATTTGGAGTTGAATTTTGCTTTACTAATAAAGCATTTTTGTACTTAATCCCCTTGCCCAGTGACTATTATCTTGCCTCTGACACGGAACCAGATAGTATTTAAAACCTCAAATGTATTACAGTTTTTAAAATGTGATATATATATATAGAGACCTAAAACACTTTCCTCCACTGGTATGGCTTAGGTATGTTTAGCTTAAAGCTAACTATCGAATGACATGTATTCCTCAATTGGAGTTAATGTATTTATTTATTCTATTATTAGCTGACATAAAAGGAAAACACACTTACGCTATGATGCTGCGGATGTGGACTTGCTGTTCTTCACACAATGAATTGACGCTGATTTGAAAACTCTTCGGAAAGTTCTGGACAGAAGTGCACTTCTATTTTGTAGTTTTCCCACAATTACTCATCACCTGAACCTCAGAGGCGCAGCGTCACGTCGGGGTTTACGGCACTGGCGGGAGTGGGTGTCGTCTAGCCGTAAAGCGTGACGTGCGTTGCCATGGGACACGGAATATAGGAAGTGAATTCCACAGCTCGCCGTGTTTGTTTTGACAGCTCGCAGCGAACATTGGAGTATTCACCGGTCCACCGACATCTATCTACGCGTTCTGCTCTTCTCTCCGAGCAGTGCTGGAGCAGAACAACCGACTCGACCCCGCTGCAGCACTGACACCACGGTGCGGGAAGCGGACCAGGTCTGTGCACTCATGAGCCACGACAACTGTGTTGTTGTAGCTGCTAGCTAACACGAGCAGAGGCGCTAACTCGATACAAAGCACTTACAACTGTATGAACTGCGACACAAAACGTCAGAAATGGAGCTGATTGTAACAAACTGTGACTCGACGCTCATCTCGTCTCTACTGTAGTTTACCCTCCATTGGCTTTAGTTCATTTCCTTGTTTCCTGGTTCACTTGTAGGTGGTGAGAGTCCATGAGTCGCAGTCGGAACCCCCCACCCCGGGGTCAAGGGGCAGCTCGAGCCAAACAGGTAACACCCTCCATTTCTGATGATGATATGTGTGAATGATATCTACTGTTTAATGTCAAGGTATGACTCAGCATATCTCTCTCTCTCTCTCTCTCTCTCTCTCTCTCTCTCTCTCTCTCTCTCTCTCTCTCTCTCTCTCTCTCTCTCTTTCTGTGGCTGCCTGTATGTCCTTATGTTCCTGTATGTGTCTATCTTCAGATGGGTCTGCTCCTTGACCTGTCCCCGGACGGCGGGATGGATGATGAGGGCAACGATGAAGACCTGGAGGCAGAGCTGCTGAATCTGATCGGGGGTGGAGGAGGGAGACCACAGGGGAGGAAAGCGGAAGGGAAAGGTGAGAAAGAAACAATGAGTCTCTCTAGGTTTGTACAGGGCTGGATTTCTTTCGTAGTGTAACCCACAGATTTTCTCTGTTTGCTTTGTTTATATGCTAATGCTCCAAAAATGCATTGTGTGTGTATGGTTTAGTGCCCATTCTGATTTATTTTTCTATGTTCAGCTCCTGTTCACATGGCAGAAATCGAGCGGATGGCAGCCCTTTGCATGAAAGACATGGATGACGAAGAAATAGGGGATGACGATCTTGATGATGAAGATCTGCTGGTAAAATGTCACAATCTTCTTACCTTGTTCTGAGCTGATACAGTCGGTCAATCAATTGATCCAGAAGGAACTTTCACATACCATTTGCTGGTCCTAGCTTCTCCTGTCTAAAGATGTGTTGCTCATCTTTATCATGTACTGTATGATAGTAAACTTGATATTGCCATGTTTTGGAGATATATATATATATATTTGTAATCCTATCATATAAATTGTAAAATACAAACCAAACCTTGTTTATTCCACGTCAGTATAATGGTTTTAAGCTTAGCTCTTGCATTGTTTTCTATTTAAGAATTTTCCTCTTACCTGTATACATTTGTATGTCTCTGTACATAGGCTGAGCTAAATGAAGTTTTGGAGGAGGATGAGGAACCAGCTCCCACTCCCCCTGCTGTCTCACCAGCTGCCCCCAAAGGGACTGTCACTTCTCACTCTGCTGGTGGAACTGGGCTTGAGGCTAACCTGCTGGAACGTATTGAAATGTACAAGACTGCCCTTTCTAATGCCAAGGCTGCAGGGGAGACGAGCAAAGTTCGGCGATATGACCGCGGGTTGAAGGTAAAAGGAAGATCACCAGTATAAATCGAATGTTGTTTCAATTTAAATATTTTAAAGTCTCTACATTTGGATAAATTGTGTGTTTTTATATGAATGTACGAATTAACTTTGGCACATTTTTCATTTTGGTTTTCTGTAATGTTGAAGACATGTTCATGTTTCCTGTCTTCTCCAAACCTAGACATTACAGTCCATGTTAACATCTGTCAAGAAAGGAAAACCAGTCAATGAGGAAGAGATGCCTCCTCCCGTTGCTCTCGGTGGAAAACCCAATGTCCCTGCAGGGTCTGAATCAGTCAAGGAACGAGAACTGCCGGAACCGGCACTGATGCCCTCCTTACCCACCAATCAGAAGCCTCTGAGGGAGGCTCCGCCAACAACCCCTAATACGAAGCCGCTCCTTCTGACCCCGCCCAAAATGCCTGCAGCTGCCATCACCCCGGAAACCCCTGCAATCTCTCCACTCACACCCAGCCAGCCTGATGCACAGCACTCTGGTAAAAACATATGAGTTACAGAGTCCTCGCTAGACGTCTGTTCACCTTCCTCTACTGTGTTCTCCATGTACTGTATGAGAGAAAAGATTGGGTGAAGCCATTAACTCATTCATATTGAAAAGGTCATACATGACATCAGATTAGTTTCCTATAGTTGTTTCTTTTTCTTTATGAAATTCCATACTTTTAGCTTATTATCAAAAAGCGCTTTAATAATATTAGATTAATGTTTTGATGTTTTATTTAGTAACCACCATTATCCAAAACAACACATCATTCTTTATTTCTTCACCTACCTCAGAGCTGAAGCAGGCAGTTTTGTCCAGACAGAGGGAGTACAAGATGGCTGCCATAAATGCCAAACAGAGCGGAGACATTGACCGGGCCAAACAACTCTACCTCGCTGCCAAGGTAACACAACCGATGTCAGTTTTATCGCTCTGATAAATCTTTTTCTGCACGTATATTGCTTATGTACAAGGCTTGTGAGAGAAAGTTGATTCATATAAGCTGACCTCCATGTCTGCAGAAGATGGATGTGCTGGTGGAGGAAATGGACAGAGGTGAACCGGTAGACCTGAGCTTACTACCTCCCCCTCCTGGTTAGTGTAATCTTCTAAAAGGACAAGTTAGGTTACATTGTTGACTTAAACTGTTATTTTCTTACAGAGATAAATGGTTGGTGTCCACCAAATCAATCACTGAACTTAGAAATAGCTTTTTATAAATGTAGTGAATTACAAATTATGTCAAAGTTTGAAAGTTGGATCCAACGGAAGGAAAGAGATGTCTGTGCTGATGTCGGCTGCCTTTGTGTGTTAACTGGCTGTTTGTTACTGTGAGTCTTCTTTCTTGATTACCTGGTAAGATAATAATGATGTGATGTTAATATCCATGTCCTACTCTCCAATGATCTCTGATTATCTGCAGGAGACGTATTAGTTGAACACCGTGCACCTCCTCCTCCTCAATCTTCCATCAAACCAGCTGCTCCTGCTGCTCCTGCTGCTCCTGCTCCTACCAGTGTGGCCCCGGCAGGTAAGACTCACGATCAGGACCTGAACAGTACATGAAGTTTAGTTTCACAATCACAAATTTTTCGTTGACTGCTGAATTGTAGTTGGATCGTGAGGCTAGTGAAGATGCACACCACTAGACTCCAGTAGCTCTGATCCCACCTGACATCTTAGCGTAGTGCAAAACGAAAAAAATGGTGAAGTTGAATTTAAAACTGAAAGGTTTGTCTGTGTGTGTGTGTCTGTGTATGAAGACCTTCCTGCACCCAGCAGTCTGGCAGAAGCCCTGCAGCAGAGGTTGGATGTCTACAAGTCAGCAGCAGAGGGCGCTAAGAGCAAAGGGGATGATCGAAAGTCGCGCATGCATCAACGAATTGTCAAGGTATAACACCATCCACTTAAAATAGACCTTAAAATGTGGTTTCCAAAAAAAAACTAAACTGGGCCGCTGAAACTAAATGTAGTAAGGGTTAGGATATTCTCTTAAATGCAGATACCCAAAATGCACAATACATGCCTGCTTCTGTGCTGCTGTTTGGGGGTGTGTTTGATTCATGTCCCAAAATAAGTGGTGTGACTCACTCTATTTTGACTGGAGATACCTACTGCTGCTTTGACTCTGACTACTACTGTTGCTCATCTCCTGACTTATGACCTGAAGTTAAGAACTTAGCTAAAAAATAGGAACATTTGGTCCATTCAACTTAGGTAGGGTAAATTAATTAATGGCGACAAGACAGGAAAAGAAAAGACAAAAATAGTTGTGAGGCATGTACAATATTTCTATTGTTGTAGTGGAAGAAAATTTATATTATTGATAGTCTCGTGTGGGAATTATGCTTTTGTACCTTCTCTTAGTATTGTACTATTAATCTGTTGTGTTTATTTTTATATGCAAGAAAGCCACATGTTATGGGATGGGAAAGAAAAACACGGGGGGGTATTTCAAGTGTTGTTAATATATTTCAAATTGGAGCTCACCAATCTTTTGGAAAGAATATGGATAATATATATTAAAGGCATTCACTGATTATGACACAACACTGATATAAATGTGTGATCTATCATCTCATCCTTTCTTAACAGCAATACCAGGATTCAATCAAAGCTCATAAAGCTGGACGGCCAGTCAACTTAGCCGAGCTTCCTGTGCCGCCAGGTAACTTTCTGAATCCAGGCATCTTTCAGGATCTGCTTTCAGGATGCGCATACATAGTAAACTTTGTGTTTACACGTGTGTGCCTGTGTTGCTTCTCTAGGCTGTCCGCCACTTCAGGGCTCAGAGGGGAGTCAGCAGCAGAACTTCATTGGTGTCCTGGAAACAGCTATGAAAATAGCTAATCAGGACGCAGATGGAGAAGATGATGAAGATGGTACTCCAACAGAGTCTGCCAAGGTAAACAGAAACAAACAAATTGTAATTGTACAGCCAAAGAATTTATTTGCCTTCGGTCCAAACCTGAAAATGCTTTTGTTTGTCCCGTCAGATTCAGTTAAAGGTTATTCTGTTTACTTGGTTGGAGCCCATGCCTATTCCATCAACTTTTGAGGCACCTTTGTGATGCAATAGGCATAGAGCAAATATATGAATATAGAAACAGTGTTAAAGATAATGAAGACTTAATATTAAGCTGTTTTGAAATAATTGAAATGTTAATTCAAACCCACAAATTCCCCAACCTGGAGCAGGTTTTAAGAGATCAATATTCAACAAGAAAGTCCCTCAATAGAGCGCATACACCAACAGTCCTCTTAAATTCAATTGCTGCACCAAATTGCACACACCCATAAATATCAGTCCCCTAAACATGCCTGATTTTTGAATCAAGATCCATGAATTATTTTATGAGAAATTCCCGTGAATGAAAAACTTGAACTAGTCTTCCAAGTTTCAGCAGTTTTTGTGTCATCCTGCTAACTGACAAACAACAGCAACAGTTAAAAATCATTTAATTCATCTCATTTGTCTCGTGATCCTAACCCTATATTTCCCTCTTTGAAGCCTGCAGTGCGCCCATCTGCCCAGAAAGCTAAGTCTCCTGCTCCCCAGCCCCCTGGAGGCTCCACAGCTGTGAAACTGGGACATAAAGGTGTGTATGGTGTGGGTTTGTGCACTCATACCTGCCTAATCATACAGAAAGTGCTAAATGTGTTACAACTTCAATTAATTTTCTCTTAAATATCCTTGTAGCCCAGCAGCAAGTGGATTTCCTGTTGCTAAGGAGACAGGGTTTTTTGCGCGCAGCTCTGCGCTCCAAACAGATGAAGGTGTGGTAGATTTTTTTATTTGTTAATATTTTTTTCTTTACACTAGATAGTCTTACTGGAGAAGTGTTGACTACAGCTGCTTGATGTTTCATTGAAATATTGAACAAATGTTTTTTGGCTGTGGTTTGATACGCCTGCTGCCGTTGGGTTGTTTGTAGGACATGACGGGAGCAGCGCAGCACCTCAGAAATGCCAAGGGTCTGGACCCCATGATCAATGCTGCCAGGTCTGGCCTCCCTGTTGATGCCACCAAGGTTAAAAATTCATTCTCATGTGCAAGTTAGTAATATACAAGAAGAGACAAAGTAAGCCTGTGTGTGTGTTGTAAAAGTGTTGTCACAGGAGCCACTGAATGCATGAGGAGCAGAATGTGACAGACTGGAAGAAGGAAACAGGGTGAAATCAAAACACCTCTGAGCTCATTGTGGTCTCACCTTCTCTCTGTGTGTGGGTGTGGGTGAGATAATGTGTGTGTTTTGTGTGTGAGATAGTGTGTGTGTGTGTCTGTGAGAGAATGTTGGTGTGTGTCTGTGAGAGAATGTGTGAAAATGTGGGTGTGTGTGTTTATCTGCATATTTTCATATAGTTGCCACTTATCCCTTGTGATATTCTTTAATTTTGCTTCACTTTTATTTAATATCTTTGCTTCATATAACCTATGTATTTCTCTGTGACTCAATCCTACAATGTAATAACCTGGAATATTAAGCTGGTGCCTCTGTTAGTTTGTCTCTGTGTTGGTCAGGAAGAACAGAACTTGATATTCATAACTTCTCCTGGACATATAAGAAATGGAGGACGTGTTGATTAAATTTTGGTGCAGGCTGGAGCCGAGTTTCTCAAAAATGAGGAGGTTCAAACATCCCATCTGTTTCGCCTCAGAGGTTAGTGTTCTCTTAAAGTGTCATTGTTTTATGTCTCCAATGTTTTTGTCTCTTTGCTGACAGATTCCGAACTGCCCGGAGGAGGAGTTCTCTCTGTCTCGCTCCCGTACGTCCCCTGTCTCCCCTCGCTCCAGTGAACAGTACCACGGCCTTATGGATCTTTTACGAAAGCAGCACGAGGTCAGTAAAAGCACATTTCATACAGAAGTGCACCCCGTAAATCTTGCCATGGATCAGCGACCAGTTTATACTGATGTTGATACGGTTATGATCACTGCCTTGAAGCTTGCTCGTCACCTCACTAGCTGTGCAGCTTTTACGTTTTGTATCACAATTGATCTGTATGACACTTTCTTTGGTTATTTTCAGTTTTCTTATGCACACTCTCTTTTGTTGTGTATCTCAATTTACAGAAATGTGTGAGCTCCTCCCAGCAGTTCACAAAAGTGGGCAATATACCTGAGGCTCTGAAGTAAGAGAAGTTTCACATTTGCACCTTTTGTATTTATGTTCATTTTATATGGATGTTCTCTGCAGCCATGATGGAATTAAACTCCTGTTATTTTTAGCCACAAACATCAGAAGGAAAAGATGAATGTAGTTAAAACAGGAAACGTTTTTTTTCCTATTGACACAGAAAATGTACTAATTCTCACATTTCAGAAGCAGATGTTGGATATTTTAATCCCTACATTACTTATTAGAGTCATATATGTTTATAATTATCTTAATTTAATGTACTAATTGATCTTTTCAGTTAAGTGCTTCACCGTTTTTGAAGTGCTTCGTTTTTCTGCTCAGTTTCTGTTGCAACACACAGACATTCAGTCTTTTTTTCTTTTCTTGTCACACTGCATATTTTTAACATCTTCACTAATTTTCCCACATATTTTCACATACATTTAACTATCACACATCATACAAATTATTGCACAGCGAAACAACATATTTTAATTTCACAGATACACCACGTATTAGACCTCCAGTATTTCTATGTGTTCATGTACGTATGAGCATTTGTGTGTAAGGGCCATGTTTTTCTCTCACCAGGTTTGAGAAGCTAGCTGAGGAGTGTGTGAAGTACATAGAGATACTGAAGAATGCCCACGCCAAAGGCCACCCAGTCCCCAAGTGCCACACAGAGGAGAGAACCTTCAATACTTTCAAGTCAGCAACAAAATATAATGTGTTTTATTTCATTTTGTATAATATTATATTATAATGCATTTTCTAGTCTTATCAACTACGCAGAGCTTTACAGTACAAGTCAATTTCAACCATTTGCACACACATTCATACAGCACTTCAATATGCATCGCTTTGTCTATCTATTGGGGGGGCGCAGAATGGAAGAGCCAGGGATTAAACCCCCAGAGCCACAGCCTCTTCGGAAAGGAAGATCTAAAGTCAGTCATTTTTAGTTAATCTAGCAGCATAGCTCTGAGGATGTCAGTCTGTCTTTCAGTGAGTCTGTCGTTCTACCCATTCATTTCAAAATAGACAATCTCAACAACTGTTTGGTGAATTGCAACAAAGCTTTATTCAAACATTCATGAGCCCTCAAAGATGAGTTTAATTGACTTTTGGGATCCTGGATGTTTCTTAAGCTGTTTTCCTGCACTTAACTCTGGAGAACCTCCGGACTTTCTCCAGAGGGGCTGTATGTGTGAACGCAAATGTCCAAGTGTGAGCCTTTGGCCAGCCCCATAGTAAAAAGTCAATGTAATGTCCAAATGAGCCCACGTGAGAACACAGCAGGAGATCCTCCGCAAAAAAACAAATATATCAGGGTGAAAAAGAGGAGCCGTACACATAGAAGACACAAAAATGTCAAGAGAGCTGTTTGTGATACGACCCAACGCCGGTGTCGGGAAGAAAATTGGATTGATGCAGTAGAATTTATACGTCACGTCCTGCCGCACCACCCCTCACCTGAACACTCTGGTGGAGATTTTTGTGTTATTGTGAAAACGTCTGAACAGAGGATTCCCCGCTGCGTTGTTCATGTGTGAAAGGCAAACTCCGGAGATAGTCCGAACCCAATTCTGCGGATATCCCCTGGAGATCATGACTGAAAACGGCTTTGAAGTGCCCCCGACAGGTTGGCCTTTTTAAGCCTGTATTGAAATATTAAAACATCTATTGGATGGATTGCCATAACAGTTGATAAAGCCATTATCAGGTAATTTAAAATGTTACCAACTGAACGCTGGAATGACTGTATGATTATTACTATTACCAGAAGGAATGATTTGCCCCGACCGCGGCTGTAGATGAATCAGAGTGACTCACTGTGACTCAGTGACTTGGCTCCAGCATCATCCCATCCTAGCAGGTGACTCTGGCAGTGAGTCACTCCAGGGCTCCAGAGTGCAACCAAATATCTGTGAAGTGCGACTAAAAATTTTCCTTGCTCGGACCGGTGCGCCAAACATTTAGCTGGTGTGTGCATGGAGTGGTGTCACCTCCTCATCTCCTCTGCAGAGTTT
This sequence comes from Limanda limanda, assembly GCF_963576545.1. Lineage (NCBI taxonomy): Eukaryota > Metazoa > Chordata > Actinopteri > Pleuronectiformes > Pleuronectidae > Limanda > Limanda limanda. The sequence goes on along the minus strand of NC_083637.1, from coordinate 23,272,666 downwards.
ACACTCACATACACAGGATGTTCCCGCCCACACTAATTTCTCCCACTGACACACGAGAAGAGAGATGTGGGAAAAGAGGAGTTGAACGAGGAGATGTATGTCGAACAGTTGTGACTAAAACTGTAGGGGTTTCCTCAACGGACCACTAACGCTAGATTGGTTTGTGCTTTGTCAGAGTCTCTGTCTGAGTGTCCTCACTGCTGCTGACCTGCGCTCACTTCCCACTTTAACACTAAACACAGGTTAGCAGGACCTGAACAGTACTGAAGTTTGCTTTGTTTGTTTGATTTGCTCCAGAGACACGTATTCAACCGAACCAGAGTCCATTTTACTTCTTGTCTCGGTTGTCTGTGGTTGTTTTATTTATTTAGGATGTTTTAATATTTTTTATTCTAATTCAAATGTCAGACTGAACAGTCTTTAGAATTAAGTGTGTTGTGCTTCAGAAGGTTGTACTTGCATTATTATGCTATAATAGTGTCATTACAACAGTGGTTTAAAACCGTTTAAAACCGTGATGACAATAAAATGATTCGTCGCAAATATTTCTGGTACAAACTAAATTTGTTATCGTGATAGGCCGACCTTGATATTTGTAATAATACACCAAGTGAGATGTTTCCTTGCACAGTTTATAGCTTTAGTTTCTTTCATTTCCAGTCAAAACTGGTATTGTAAACTGTAATATCCTGAACTGAATGGATATTAAATCAAATATGAAATCGATCTCGATCCGAAACCAAACTCAAGTTAAGAAATTACCAATGTATATGGGTGTATACGTCAAGAAACGTATAATAGGTGTATTTTTGCGGTGCCAAAAGAGGGCTTGAAAAATTTTGGGTGCACCTAAATGAAAAAGGCAGGTGCACTGATGCAACCAAACCAACGGTTAGTGTGGAGCCCTGCACTTAGCAGTGATGCTGACTGTTTGTCTGTCACTCACGATGTCGCCCCCGGAATGTCGGTAACTCCTGTGTTTGTTCTGTAGGAGCTACTCCAACCTGACACTTAATGACCTGATGCTCTACATAGTCAAAGGCATTAATCTGCCAGCTCCCTCAGGTAAGCACGTCTTCAAAATAACCAGGAAGTCAGGTGTCAGATGGATGTGTGCTCACACCCACTCTCTGCCTTCAGGTGTCTCAGCTAATGAACTGGATGCAAGTGTTAAATTCGAGTTTCCTTTCCCCACTACGGTAAGAATGTCTCTCACTGCAAAAAGAGATCATGGATTGTTTCACTCTCTTTATATCAATTTGTGTATTAATAAATGAATTTATATGTGTGTGTGTTTATGTAGGAGGATGCTCAGAGAGACAAAACCAGCACAGTAAGGAACACCAACAGCCCAGAGTTTAAGGAGGAATTCAAACTTAACATCAACCGCTCCATTCGAGGCGTTAAACGAGTCCAATCAAAAGGCATCAAGTTTGAAATCGTCCACAGAGGGTAAAAACCACAACTGCATTGATGCAACACAGACACAAGCTTCATTGTTTATCTTCCTTTGACTGTTGTATTCTCCTTCTTGTGTTGACAGAGGATTGTTTAAGACGGACAAAGTAGTGGGCACAGCTCAGCTGAAGCTAGAGGCTCTAGAGAACCACTGTGACATTAGAGAGATCATAGACGTAAGTGATAACACAATGAAAACACAAATACATACACGCATGTACTGACATGATGTGGGTGACGATGTGGATGTGTTTCATAGGTGATGGATGGACGTAAAACCACTGGCGGCAAGTTGGAGGTGAGGGTGAAGATCAGAGAGCCTTTATGTGGAGTTGATGTCACACCAGTGACAGAGAAGTGGCTCGTACTCATTCCAGTCTCCTCCCTCTCTCCTCCAGAGAAACAAAAGGAGCGGGTGAGTAGAGTTCGCCGTTCATCTGAGTTGCATGTTGATCTACCATGGGAGGGAACTAATGCAGGGCACATCTTTGTCTTTAGCCCTTATCAGACATAAGCTCCAGAAATTTGATCGAAACATTTTCCAGACTTTGCCTTGTCCATATGTAGAACGCAGCAAGAGATTGTCTGGGTCAGACATTTTCACAACAACAGAAAAATGTTTGAAATATTCAGCCAAGTGGTGGCACTTGGGTTGAGCATGCAGGAGACAGAACGTGACACCTAAATTCTACTGTGGATAGCACGTCTTCTTGTTAACCTCACGTCATCAACTCACCCACTTGCTCGCTGTGAATTCTCCAGTAATTTTCCTGCTGTATGGGCTCACTCTGACATTTTACTCGGGGTTTGCGTGAAACTCATGACATTAGGCTATTTCCCTCCCTTTAAATGTGGCTGTTTGTTTCGAGGATCACCGAGCCTTTATAATGTGAGCTGCTGCCATCTGAGGAATATTTACATAGAGAATAATCTTTCTGCAGCCCCCCTTGCAAGGCCTATAAATGCAAAAGTTACAAAGTGAATAACATTGACACAAGAATTTAAGTCTGTGTGTGTGTTTGAACCAGGCTCCATCTCCTCGATCTAAGCCCAGACATGAAGTGAGCAGCAGCAGCAGCAGCAGCAGCAGCAGGAGCAGTCATCCCAGCAACTCTCCTCCACAGTACAATCTCCACAGCTTCAGCCTCCTCAACTATGACAGGGATCGGGTGGAGAGGAAGGTAATTTTGTGTGTTTATGTGTGTGCGTTTGTTGAAACCTTTCTGCGACATTCCTTTCCATAGTGCTCGTAATGCTTAAGGCACATAGGAATTGTCAGTCAGTTCGCCTGTCTCTCAGATTGCAGAGTACCGAAAGAATCGGCGGGACCCTCCGTCTGACCTCATCCATCAACACAAACAGGTCACACACCGACTGCAGTGGCAGAAAGCACAGCTGGAGCGAGCCACTCCTGCCCTGCTGACAGGTAACACACAAACAGACAGAATATACACGAGTATGTTCTAGAGCCTGACCGATATTGATATCTGGGGGATGATACCACTGTCAGTGAGTTAAAAGAAATACAAATATATCAGCAATATAAACATTAAACCAATACGGTAATGATTCCTAAGATGTTATTAAACCCCTAAATGTAATTGAGACCTAATACTTAACAGTTTAACCATACACTGTATTATAAATTCCGATACACAAACAGAGAACACTAATACAACCAAAAATATAGCATTGATTTAAGAAAACTAGTGCAGCGACCTTTCTAAACTTGTTTGGGAATGATTCATTCCTGTTTGGAATGATCTGTTTTCTTGGCCTGTAAAAGTAACCTGCTGCTGGACCGGAACCCTGAAGCTAGATCACCGCTGCTGCACACAGAGCTGTTCTACCTCTTTATTCCGAGTTCAGTAAGGCTCCACTCAGCACGCAGAAATCCAAACCGGAGAATCTGTTGTCGTTCAACAAGTTCATATACATTCATTAGTACCAACCATTGCTGCTGCAGAGTGATAGTCGCCTGTTTATTCAAAGTTTATTAATATTGAACATACCACGTGACCAAATTGAACCAGAGATGAACGATTCTAAAGATGTGCATTCCGCAGACACACAGAATTTTCCGGAAATATAAGATTGATAAACGTCTTTTTGGTAAAAGGTAAATATGAATGCACATATTTTCTGTGATGTTTATTCTGTCCAACATCAACATAAACGCAGATCCTGATATGTCTGTGGAAGATTCCGCCAACTGATAAATTGGTCAGGCTCTGGTATGTACTTCACTAACACATCTCCGCTTGCAAAGCACATAACCCACATATCCCCTCACCACATGTGCAGAATATGAAAATGTGCTGCGGCGCCTGGTCCAAGGACTTGCTGACTCAGTGAAGAAATTCTCCAGCCAAGGCAACAGAGTGAGTGCACGGGCGGGGGGTTCACTGTTGCTGGGATATTACTGTTGTCGCTCACTTGGGTAAAATTACGGTTTGCTTTTTTGTATAGGATGCTGCCAAGGATGCACTTGGCAGGGTGAAGATGGTAGAGACTGAGGTACGAGCTGCTTTGAGCCCTCAATACAAAGCATGTTGTATCCTCATCATGTGCAGATTTATAATGGCTAAACTGACTCTTCTCTCCGCTTCAGCTGGAGTCACTTACAAGGAAACGTGCTGGATAAGAGGAGAAAAAGGGAGCAGGGACTTGGCTGGAGGACTGTTGTTTCATTTTTTTTTCGATACACACTTGCATACAACACTACGGTTAGTACTGTAAGCGCGTTTAGAATGACTCTGTGCTGCTCATGTCCATGACAACTGCAACAACCAACCTGCTAATTCCCTCATATAACTTGTGTCTGTTGTGATTGGTCGCCGGCCCCAATAACTGAGAACAAACCTGCAACAACGAAGGGACGAAATTAAAGCTAATATTATGTAATGTGTTAAAGAGTTAAGGGAGAGGCAGGTGTATTTGCACTTAAACAAGAAAGACACTACAGCTTCTGCAAGGACAGCTTTACAGATTTTTCTCCCACTCCACTCCCCAATTTTTTGTATATTTCCATCTTTCCATTGAGAATTGTTGGTTAGAGCTGTAACTGACACCAGCTCAAATAGTCTTTTGGTTTCCATAGATGACCAAAAAGTGTGCATGTGTGTGTGTGAGCCTCCTCTGAAGTGTGTTTAACCAGTGGACTGAGGTGTTTTAACCCCTTTCCCCCATATTTTATGTGTGTAATGAGCTTAATCTAATCTGTCTGCTCCAGTGTTCCCAGATTACAGTAATCTGCTCCGTTTGGAGTGGTGTGATATGGGAATAAAAAAACCACAGCTACAGCCTACAACCCATAATGAGGGATTAGTGTTTGTGTCACCAAGGAGACGACTAGATCAGACGTAGAGTCGCCTTTGGGGCCGTGGAGAGGGGGTGTTAACAGCGTACCATGATTGTGGTTGAAGCTTAACCCTCCTAAAGTATTACCGCTTCTGCTTCTTCTCCATCATCAGCTGTTTCTCTGTCGTTTCCTTCATCTTCACTTTCTTCACACCAATTCAGAGATTATTCAAAGTATTGAGTAATATGTTGCTTCTTTTTGATTAGGAAATAATTAGTGACCGCTACATCAGTTTTCTGCAGATTTTGGTGTTCGCAGTTTTCAAAAATACTGAAAGATACTGTCCCACTAAATGAGCTCTGCAGTGGCAGCACAGCCGGATGCTGAATAGTCTGCCCACACGAGGACAACCCAGTATCTGTCAGTAAGGCTGGGCAATTGCTCATTTCTATTTCTGTTTCCCCATAGACATCCCTGTCACGGGCATCTCTGTTATTCCTCTCTCCACCTGTTTTTTTCACTGTAAAGTCAAGGTTATCTTGTAAAACTTTGACAGGTGTAAAAAATCCCTACTGACTAAGACAGACATCTTGAGAATTAATCATTTACCATAAAAGACCACAACAGACACTTTTGGGACAGATGTCTGAGAGTGATGTGTTTGACGACCTGCTAACCTGACAGCAGATCCATATCAACTGTAGCCAGGCTTATTCTATGTATACATTTGACTCCTCTGAGTCCATGATGTTTGGTAACTCAACTAATAGTGTTTTTGGTCACGTGGCAGAGCAGAGAATCCTATGCTTGTCCTAATCCACCCACCATCTCGCTCCATTAGCAAATAATCCCGGTTAAAGATGCAGCTCTCCATAAACTGTGTTTTTATTTATCTAACCCCCACCCCCCCACCCCCTCTGACCTCAGGAGAGGTTATCCTCTGACTCTTTGTAAATGGGACATTATGGTGCTTTTGATCAGCTGATGTTTTTAGATGGACAAGACAGAGGAATTTATCATTATAGTAAACTAACATTTAGCATCTCAACCTCAAGTCATGTAAACGTCTACTCACGATTTTGGATGTAGTTTTGTCTTTCAGGCAACTCTTAAGTTTCTATTGAAACTGTTTCAGTTTGATCTCAACATTTGCCTTATTGAGTTGTGTCGACTCAATTAAATTCAAACTAATTTAAAGGGTCCACTAATAGCTTTTCATTTTATATGAAAATAAATGCAAACCAATGGTACCTGAAACAATAAAGACAGAGATAGAATGACTAGTAAATACCTCCACCAAAGCCAAACACTTGTCAACAGAAGACACATTTAAATTCACTAGATACATTTTTATTTGGATCTGCACCTAATTTCACGCACGCACGCACGCACGCACGCACGCACGCACGCACGTACGTACGTATCAGTCCCCTAGATGGGTAGATGGGCCAGACCTTATCTCAGAATGTGAAAGAAAGTTGGGGAATAAATCCTGAATCCGACCTCTCATCTGGATCTGCACCAAAATCGAATGGGTTCTCCCCTTCGTTTTCTTACTGATTAATCCTCCAGTTTTTTCCTGATTGATGATTAAGTCAGAAAAAAGTGTTTTGACAGTTGAATGTTTCGTATTTTAGCTTGAAAGAAATATTTAATAGTTTTTCCAAAATATTTCAGATGTCCAAAAACCTGCTAAGTCATTGGTATCATCCTAACAAATAATGTGTTTTACAGACTCTGAGTGTGACCACGCACAGTAGCTCTGATATAATTTGGGGTTTGCTCTACTCATGTGCTTTAAAAGCATTAAGAGCATGAGAAACTGCAGCTGCACCCGTTTCTTTCCATTCAATGGCTTTAACCCCATCTCACCCCCAAGCACAGAAAACCTCATGCTACGTCACCCCACTCCTCAAGTAACCTTGTGGCCTCTGAGGCTGCTCTGTTGTCATGGCAGTGAGCTCATCAGCATTCATTGTGGTAGCTGGATGGCCAGGACCCGGGCAAAGGGACATATTGTTAGATTGTCCTGCTGGTGACTCACAACACTTTCCTGCATTTACCACAGACACCTTACACACACACTCCTCACTCTCCTTTTCTTTCGGTTTGTTTGACTATTTTCCTCTTTTTTTTGGTCCTCTTCTGTAACCGGACCACACTCCATTTACACAAAGAGAAAGTTTGGTGGATGTTTATCATTACTGTTAATCCTTCTGTCTTGATCAGTTGCAGTAAATGTGTTCATCTGGGATGGGATGATATTTTTTATTGATCCTTTGAAATTTTTCTCCAGATATGTTAAATCGTATAAGGGCAATCATTCTAAATGTAATGTAGATATACAGCATAATATGCACTTTCTCTATTTTAAGTCCAAGTCATGATGACGTGTAGCTCAAAATGGGAATGTATGAAGGCCTGATTGTTTAGGCTTTACTATCTTATACATGAGGTTAGTGTGAACATGAATAAAATTGAATCACCTCTGAGTTTGTGTCATCGTTGAACTGAAGAACCCCTGAGTTGGATTGTTCTGAACTCTTACTCAACATGTCTTTATCGGCTGGATATTTAATTACATTTGCTTATTTTATGCGCTTATGAACCGAAGTTTGAATTTATTTGCAGGCTTCAGAAAATGGTTTGATACAATGAATTCTCATATGCTTTGTATCTGTGGCTGGTGCTGACAATACTTTTTTAATATCATGATAATAATAACAAACTTATCGAACTAAGGTTACAAAGTGCTTTACAAAATACTTGGAATAAAACAATGCCTGACAGAACGAAAATAAGAAAGAAAATGAAAGAAAAATATTTCAAGCAAACAGCATCTGTTAAAAGCAGGTATTACAATGTTTTCCAATGACTTCCAAACCTCAGATAAGGAGGTTCATAAGGGAGGGACATATGGGAGAGATATGGGCCCTAATTGGTGTTGGTTGAAATGCAACACTACTCCAGGATCTAAAGTAAGTACCATAGACTGTGATTTATATTAATACATGGAGTGTGGTGTGTTCACAGGGGATTTCCTACAAATTAATCATGGTTTGTGGCAGAGTAAAGGGTTTCCCATTCCAGTACTGCCCCAAATAGTTTTAAATTGTAATAAGAAAGAAATAAACAAGCCTTGGGAGAGAGCAGGGAGGAACCAACCCTTTACATAAAAGCAAAACAGGAGGCATATTTTAAACAGAGGAAGCATGATATCAGTTGCTTCACAGACATCTGGAAGAGCCGATATGCATTATATGAAAAAATAACACCAGTTCAGTAACTTATTCAAACTCATACATAAACCACACACATAAACAGTAATTAAGCAAATTCTGTTACATTTTATAAAAACCTTGACTATAAAATCACTGCAGATAAACCAGGTAGGATGAACACACCCTTTTCTTACTTTGCTTCTTAGACTGTTTATAAAAATCTCTGCAAGCATCATCCAGTACACAAACAATAACAAAAGTGACAGTATATCGTAGAACTGTTAAATGAATGATTTGGTAAATTTTTTGTTTTTATATAACACTCTAGTCTTGATGAGCACTTAAAGCGCTTTACAGTACAGCGAGCCATTCACCCAAGAACACTTCGGAATATGGATTGGAAAGACTGGAATCGAACTGCCGAACTTCATGGTTGGAGGACAACCACTCGACGCCACAACGACAAGGAATAATTCTGAAGTAAAAAATATATAAAAATACTGAAAATATGTACGTTTTTGGTGAAATATCATTAAAAACTGCAGTGGCACAATGAATGCACAAGTATGTAAAATCTGTATTTGTACAAGAACAAGGAGATATTGACATGCATATATAGACTCATATACGTGTATATATATAAGTACATGTATATGGTGATATGATATATATATATTTAAGGTCAAGTGCCAATATATTTTAATGGGTGAATTTCACAATAAGATGCACATATGTGGAATAATATGATATATGATCTGTTGACGTATTCAGATAATGTGCAAGAGTTTCGTCCAAATTATTCTGAAAACATATTTTTTTAAAGGGTTTAAAAAAAGAAAAGAACATGTTAACACGTATAGACTATTTGAAGGGTATTGGTCGGTCGGTTGGCTTTTAATGAATGAATATGATTAATTTACACACACACTCACACACGCTGCATCAGGTATATGAGAGGAGGTGAAGCAAGTGTCCCAGGGTGACAACAATAAAACAAGAAATTAGACATTTTCTTTTGCTGTGTTTTCTGTTGTTTGGGGGGAAACCTTTGGGGCTTTGGTGTTATGCTAATAACGTATTTGAATGTGAAATGTTTCCCCCCTGACAAAAGAGGCAGAGAAGAAGAGAGGGGGATGGTGCACAGACACAGAGGAGGAGGATGAAGAGGAGCAGTGGGGGGGGGGGTGAAGAGGAGGAGCAGGAGGAAGGGGAGGGGGGTGATAAGGATGAAGAGGAAGAGGAGGGGGAGGCATCGTGATGAAGTTGGACAACCCGCGGGACTGCGGTGGGCGTGGTCACTGAGGCCTCCGCTTCCTGCTCGGCTGGACACGTGGTTCCGCGTCTGCTCCCCCGACTTGTCTGTGACAGTGCGAAGCGTCTCCAGCCCTTCCTCCCCTCACTCCTCTTTTTATAACCTCCCGTACTACACAGCAGACCTCCTTCTCCTCCGCCTCTCCTCCTCATCCTCCCTCTCTCTCCTCCTCCTGCTCCTGCTGCTGCTGCACTTTCCCTTCTCTTTCTTCAGCTACGGCTCCCGGGACTGACTGTCTGCCAGGCCGCGGTCACTCCAGCGTGGATCCGACCACAGACAGAGAGAGTGTGTGTGTGTGAGTGAAAGTGTGTGTGTGTGTGTGTGTGAAAGTGTGTGTGAGGGAGTGCGTTCTCCGCCGCTCTCTCTCTCTCCTCGGCCATGACTCTGGAAGCGATCCGCTACCGGGCCGGTTCCCTGCAGATCCTCAACCAGCTGCTGCTGCCGCACCAGACCTCGTACGAGGAGCTGCGCACGGTGCAGGACGCGTACGAGGCCATCAAGTCCATGAAGGTAGGGAGAGACCCTTCCCCCTCTGCACCCCCCCCCACCCCCCCACCCGGAGCTGCATCATGTGCATGTTTCCCGTCGTCTCCTCCTCGGTTCTTTTGTGCTCCCGCAGCAGCACGTGTGCGTGTGCTCGGTGCGGGAGCCGCCGTCGGCCTCTGTCTGAGTTCTGGATGCACCAGCAGCACCACACTCCCCCATCCCTCCTGAATCCTTTATTTATAGTCTTCGTTATTATCATGTGTAAGGAGGTATCTGCAGCCAGCAGCAGCCCCTGTAGCACACCCCCCCCCCCCCCCCCCCACCCTGCTCTTTCTTTGGGAGAGAGACTATAGATGAATTATTAATGACCTTTGCTCCGGTTTTTTTTGTTCGCGATCGGGTCTTGTGCTGCACTCGGTGACACCTCCTCCACCTCCTGCTGAGGCCTGCCCCCCCCCCCCCCGAGGGGCTCACACAGAGTTGCAGGTTGTTCAAGTTGTGTAACAGCGGGGAACGTTTATCAGATGCAGGTATTCATTTATTGAAGCGGGCATCGCACTCCTCTGCCAATCCAGTGACACACACACACACACACACACAGGCAGGCATGCAGCTGCTATGTGTTTGATCCTGTGTGTGTGTGTGTCAGAGTGAAGGAATGTACCATAAGCAGGGGGGTGATGTCATGATAATGATGGAGTCTAATGCTACAGAGAAATGACTTCAGCAGAGATGATGTCATGAGTCCAGTCCATCCTGACAACTTTCCTCTCCATGATCACCCACTCAGACTCCTTTTGAATAGATGTTGTTCATCTTCATGGAAACTGAGAGAGAACCTGGAAGTCCGCACAGAAAGAGGATGACCGCCACGTGAGCATAACTGTGCCGTTCCTCCCCCTCTTCCTCCAGGTGCGTGGCGCGCCGGCCATCGCCATCGTCGGCTGCCTCAGCCTGGCCGTGGAGCTGCGTGCAGGTGCCGGCGGCGATGACCCTGTGGCCTTCATCAGGGAGTCTCTGTGTCACCTGACTTCAGCCAGGCCCACCGCTGTCAACATGGGCCGCGCCGCCCGCGAGCTGATGGAGTTTGCTGAGAACGAGAGCATGGAGAAGAACTCGGAGCAGCTCAGAGAAAGGTGAGCTGGTCAGAGCGACACGAGAACACCAGCTGGATGATCAGCCAGGGTGACTGAACATTCACTGTTTATCACTTGATTTTGTGTTATTGATGGTGCATGCAGCATATCCAGTTTTTGTCTCAAACTAAATTGCCACGAACGCATGGTCCTCTCAGGGTAATGGAAACTTCTTCCTCCTGAGCACAGACTATTCCCTTAGGTCAGCCTCTCTATTTTCTACTTGACTCCATCATACCGATCAAATCTGACCAAAAGGCCATCACACTTTTCTTAATGATCTACTAGTGATCTACTTATTCAGTTAGGCATATGATTCATTATTATTATCAGTTGATTTAAAGGTACACTTAGTTATTGATGAATGTTTTGAGTGAAAACAAAGGAGATGCACTCTCCTGAGTGATGTAATACACATTCTTGTCAATAGTTTCACTCTATTCCATCGATCCACTGGTGGTGGTTTTGTGCCAAAAACTACAGCAAAGTTAGAAAATTACACACGAAGAACGCATACCTCTGTCAAGGCCCAATTCCCCTCTCCAAATTATACGCATTCATAGATATCAGTTCCCCTAATGTGCCTGATTTTTGTCTCTCCTCTAAAACCATGAATTATTCCCTTTGAAACTTGTGAAAATGTCAAAAATCTCAATATTAAATAGGGAGAAATATATTGGTCGGATCCCACACCACATCCTTGTTTCATGGTAATGGGTCCAGTAGTTTCTGCATAATCATACTAACAAAACAACACACATGAAAGTCTCACCTTCTCGGCAGAGGTAAATAAGAAAATATTTTGCATTTGTTAAGTAAACTCCACGGGGCACGTTTAAATCCAACAGTCAAACAATCGACTGCTGGACGTCTAACCAGTCTAACCAGTTAAACTGAAACTTTGAACTGAAATAGTATAAACTTAAGATTTTCCGTGTGAATTTCAAGCCACGAGCTGCTGATTCTAAAACACTTCCTTAACACCAGCCGCTGGCGTCTTTATCAAAAAGTTGTGAAAGTTATCAGATCACCTGAAAAGTGAAAATTGGAACTCCTACTCACTTTGCATATATCATACATTATCTGTATGACAGACAACCTAAGTACTGTTATTATATTATATATTATTTTTTTTTATATAGCTTACATTATCTTAACAGTGCTGTAGTGTAGAGCTGCATAAGCAGGAAAACAGAACATGTGTGAAGGGTTGGGTGAGCTCTGTTGTAGAAACCAGGTGCTGTTTTAGGACTATAAGCATAATATGTTTTGTGTAGAGATGCCCTGATCGGATGAGACATATCGGTGTTATGAAGCTTCCCTCATTAAGCAGATCAGATGTCAGCCACATGTCACTGATCGATATAAAATACAGTTTCTTAGTCAATAACATTATAACAGTCAGTGCCTCTGATATCAGTTACAGTCGAGTCCATGCCACAGCAAACCTGCCCTCCATGTTACACTGGCAATGATTGATATCAGTTCTACGCAGAGAGGGGGGAGGAAGGAAAGCGTCAGTGTGGGAATTGATATCAGCAGATCCATCGAGTCAAGAGATCAGAATCAGTTTCACGAAGAAGAAGAAAGTTGAAACGATCCTGATATTTGGTAACGGAAGCTGCGAGGAACACCCTTGGTGTAGCTTTAAATCGCAGTGCAGCAGAGGGGTCGGGTCATATAAACTGTTCTGAGCTGCTGACATTTTGTTCTAAAGCTGTAAATAAACCAAAGGCTGTTGTATTAGAGAAGCATCTAAGCACTGGCTGCAATAACTTGCCGTTGTTTTGGCTAAAGGATGAAAGCGAAGCAGTGCAACAAATGACCAACATGTCGGACATGTAGATCATTTGTTGGTCCTGAAACTTGGTGTGTGGACAAATCAACACTGTTGTGTGCACTTTATTAGACAGGTGATTAAGTTAATCATTTAAGTTTGCCACATAATTCATTCAATCTATAGTATTATCGGGGGTGCTCATGCACCAACTTGTGTCAGGTACACAGACTAAAGAGCGAGAGACCAGTTCTCCGGTTTGAGAGAGAGATAGAGACCTGCATTGCATGCCACTTTCAGTAATGTGGAAAACTACAGCTAACTACAGCGGGAAACTATGAGGTCTAAGTGTTTGCATGGACGGTAACAACTTTGTGGTCGATATCGCGAACATGCAGACACGGAAAATGGCACTGCACTCAATTAAACAATGCGGTAATCGAGCGAAACCCCAAGTTAGATATCTCTTATGTTATTATATGAAGTGTAAAAAAGTTTGAATTACATTTGAAACTCTGGAGAAAATACGGTGGTACGGCCGAGTCCACTGCATGTCTGAAAGCAGCTTGATGATAGTAACTATATAAAGCAACCTTTCAAAGTAAAGTTACAAAGGGCCTGACAGTAAAACAGATGATGCATGTAATACAATCCAAAACAAATTATATTTCAGGTTTAACCATACTTATACATACGAACATCCCATACAATAAAAGTGAGTCTTAGGAAATTATTAAAATAAGATACTGAGTTTGTGTGCTAGAGTTCTCCAGGCAGGGCGTTCCACAGCTGAGTTCCACAGATTCGTTATTTTGGAACCGTTGGTAAAGACCCTGCTGGAGGATCTCAGGCAGAGATCCGGCTCATTGGGGGGGTCTCAGATCGCAGATGTAGGCTGGAGCCTGGCAGTTCAAGGCTTAGGGCAGCAAGGATCATTGTATTGTGGTCACTTTTCTTGGTACGTTAAAACACATACCATTAACCCACATTAAAATCAGGGATGAGTTATGTACAGAGGGAGAAGACCTGTTGGATGAATGGATGTCAGGACAATTAGAAACATACAGCCGTATTGTAACTGTACACTTGATGGACACGTCCACGCTGGCAGACGGCCGCCTCTTCTCATTTCCCACCTCTTGTGGCCCCCCTCCAACAGTGTAATTGCCTGGATCGAAGACATGCTGGAGCGTGACGTCAATGACAACAAGAAGATCGGTAACTACGGCGCCCAGCATATCCTGTCCGGCGTCCCGAGGGACTCAGTGACCATCCTCACACACTGCAACACCGGCTCGCTGGCCACGGCTGGATACGGGACCGCACTGGGTGAGACTGGAGCCGTGGGAGTGAATGAGAAAAGAGGGGAGATAGTTTTGTGTCGTCATGTTTCTGGCACTGTAACGGTGGCTGTGTTTGTGTGTAGGCGTGGTGCGAAGCCTCCATGCGCTGGGGAGGCTGAAACGTGTGTACTGCACAGAGACGAGACCATACAACCAGGGGTCCAGGCTGACAGCGTATGAGGCAGTAGCAGAGAAAATCCCTGCTACTCTTATAACAGACAGCATGGCAGCGCTCACCATGAGAGAAATGGACATCACAGGTCAGTGTTCATCCTCGAGTTTTCTCCTTATCAATTGATTCATCCTTCCTTTTTGTCTTAAAGTTTTTTTTTCTTTTTGTGGTGTTCTCTCCCTCAGCTGTGGTGGTCGGAGCGGACAGGGTGGTTGCGAACGGCGACACGGCCAATAAGGTGGGCACGTACCAGCTGGCTATATCCGCAAAGCACCATGGGATTCCCTTCTATGTGGCCGCGCCCAGCACGTCGTGTGACCTGAGCCTGGAGAGTGGCAGGGACATCATCATCGAAGTGCGGCCCCCCGAGGAGCTCACCAGTATAAACGGGGTGCCCATCGCCGCCAAGGGTAAGAATGGCGAAATGTTATTGGTGGGTTTTTAAAATAAGAAAACGACAGATACATAGACACAGAGAAGTGAGTACAGCGAGAAGAGGATTGGCAGCGAGGAGTAAACATCAGGGTTGGAGAGCATGGCCTATTTCTTGTGTCCACCCTCAGACTGTAATTGTCGTCACATGCAGTTTAAGTGCACGAGTTGAAGTCTGTCTAAGGGCTCCAAATGTTACCGGAGGATTGGATGGCACTTAGTGGAATTACGTTACCTATGCAGAGACGCTTTGTGGTTGGTAAAGTGCGAGGCTCTGATTTCAGAAAAGGCTCTGTGCTTGAAAAATTGTTCTTGAGGTCCGGTTCATTTCATAGGGTTTTTGGGGGGAGGGGTATCTTATGACTTTTATTAGTGACGGTAGAGAAACGAGCGGAAAAGGAGGAGTGAGAGATGCAGAATGAGATGCCACAACTAGTCAAAACCTGGGTTTGTAAGAGTGGACAACGGGTTCTTGTTTTAGGTGAGTTTGGATCAATGAGTATATTGAAAGAACCGAGAGGTGTCCGGTGACGTCACTTTTAAAGCATGAATTAAAGCACATAAATATAATGAGCATAACGGCCTCTGGAGAGGAGCTTGCACATTACCTTTCCCTCTCTTTAACTTTCCTCTCACATTTTGCTCTGGTACTTCCCGTTACTGGCCTTTAAGGAAGATTACATTTTGTAATTTTCCTTTGTTTAGTAGTCGTCTGTATAGAGAAAAGTCAAAAAAGATCCTTTTGACTGGGAATCCAACTGTGGATGTTGAGGTTGTGTCGTGTTCATCTTAGCTATTCGGCCCCTGGATGCTATTAAAGTACAGCACAGGGCTGCTATTCTATATTTGCTTAGTCAGCAAATTCCCATTAAAGGAACAACCAGCAACAACCTGTTTGTAATAACAAAAAATGCTTGTTTAGCAGAAGCCTCTGCTCCATAAATGTTATTGTACTTGATGGCATGGGCCTTCATTATGATGAGCATCATCCTGCTGCTGTAAACACTCACTAAAGCAGCAAAAATGTATATTCATCAGCAGCTATAAATGCTTAACACCGGTTGAGTAATATTTTCTACCTATTAATTCCTAGACATTTAGTAAATAAGCCAGTTTAAAATAAAACTAATTTCAGGTTTGCCACCCTGTTTTATGTCTAATGTGTTATGGTTGGTATTTAACTGTAGTTTAAAAGTTTGCTAAAATAAAAGCTTGGCAGTTAAAATGGCTAACTAAAAGTAATGGTTAAGTAGTTAGTGACAATGGTTTGCCATTTGTAGTTGAAATCAGACTTTAAAGATGGACGACATGACTGCCCCCAAAAGTGAAGCCACACCATCTCTGTTGCCACCTGAGATGGCTGGCTGCAGTATAGGTCATAACCCCACCACCTCTTTCTTAAAGGATGGGACCTGGACTATTGTTGAAACTTCTAAAAGTAACAAAGTAGCATCTGCCAGGTGTGGGTGTGTGTGTTTCACATCTGACAAAGTTCTGGAGCCACAGGACCACAGCTTTATTCTTTAAATGCTCTACTACAGCCTCACTTATCCCTGACTCTTTGCCGCAGGTATTGAGGTGTGGAACCCGGCGTTCGACGTGACCCCTCACCAGCTCATCACAGGAGGCATCATCACAGAGCTGGGAGTCTTCCTCCCCTCTGAGCTCCAGGCAGCGCTCACCGGTCGCCTCACTGCCCTCTAGAGCCCCTCAGCCCCTCCTGCTGGTCCGTGTGCACCACTGCACCTTAACATCAGAGACTCATCTCACCACAGAACACACACAAATTCACACACACACAAACACAGAGCAATTGTTGCCGTTTCATTTCATTTTGATAAATGCACAGGCACTGTTACAAGTCAGTTGTGCACCCAGAAGACAAAATGTTGTTCAGTCTCTTACTCACACACAAATTAACTTCAGGGAGTCGAGCAGACACATGTGCAGTCTCCCTTCTCTTTTCTGTCTGTCTTTTTGTGGTCTCTTCATCACAAGTTTTTCCAAGTTTTCCACACTGTCTTTCATTCTCTCTTGCCGCCTCTTTTTCCCTTCTAAAAGCTCTGCTTAGCTGGACTCTCTTTCTCAAATTCTATTTGGCTGTTTTCATGAATCATAACTGAGGTAATTGTTCAGGGGTTCTTCAAATATAAACAAAACACCTCCACAAAGGCTAAAGCATGACTGTTCTTTCCGAAGTAGTGACTTTGATTAGCCGTGGTTTCTAAAATGCTGCTACCCATTTGTAAATAAACATATCCTTGCTGGTAATGTGTACATATGTAGAAAAATAACCCCTGCTAGTAAAAGGTACTATTTTAACCAAATATGTGGTTATTTAAAAATTGAATTTGACATCAAAATGTTATATTAACATTTAATTTCTTTTGTTCTGTGTTGAAAACCTTTTCTAGAGGAATAAACCAAATTTATAGTAGATTTTCACAGCCACAAATTCTTAGTGAAAATAAAAATCCTGTGTCAATGACACTTTTTATCCTGTTCGGCCAAAACAAGAACAGAATTTCTCAATCAGTCCTCGTTAGTCAGCTGAAGCCTATGGAAAGACAAGGCTGTATATATACCTCACTAATGATTTCTGTCATGTAATTCCCAGTTCCACCATGTCATACCACATTTGTATTATCATAATGTACTTGTTCTGTACAACCATACATGTGTCGGCACCATATTGATATTCACTGTACCACGGGACGCACTGTAAGAATGAAAACTCTTTAAAAAGGAATTGGTTTCATATTTCGCTGTAACAGCTTTCACCTGATAGCTGATGTGTTTGTTCATCACTATTAAAGGAATAGTTCACCCTGAGAGTAAAGATTGGTTCTGTGCTTACTTAACCAATCTTTGTTTAACCACAAGATTAAAAATAGGACTTCTTAATGTTTTACATCTTAAAAGAGTGTGATAAAATAAATGATATTATTAATATAATCATTTCTTGCAACTAGAGCTACTACAAAATAAGTCCGGAAAAGCTTAATATTGTATTTGAAAGCTGCAATAATCTGTTTTAGTGGTGATTAACCCACAGAGAACTTACAACAGACTATGAAGTTACATCAGTTCTTGTGTTTTTAGCTTCTTTCAGCTCATTGGTTTGTCTATAGATGCAGATGTTGCTACTTTGTTTAACCCAATAGATCTTTAAAAGATCAGTCAGAAGTTTAAAAGGAAAGTTTGTGGCCAAACAGCTGTGAATTCACTCAAACATCAGAACCCCGAGGAATAACGTCATATCTCTATTCTGGGGTGAACTATTCCTTTAAGATTCGTGGGGTATTTTCCAAACTGCCATCTCTGTGACCACATCAGAAAACAATATGTGGCATGAAGCCGCCAACAATCAGAATGTATTATTCAAAGCAGATGAACTTGCTTCAGTCAGGGGCTGTGGTCAGCTGACTACAGACACTCACTCACTTCTTGCCTTTGTGCTCAGTTCAGAATGTATTTAAACTATTTGCATTCATTCCTCCTCATGACTGAAATGCTCTTGAACTCCAGTTCAGGGCCACGGGCAGATGAAGACGTACATTAAGGATGACACTAACACCCGGGCCACAATGGATGCGTGAGAAATACGTGTGCGTCGTGAAACAAGTTGCTTTGCATTTTACCGCCAATGTTATCAGGTTAGAGCGTCCACACTGCCCTGTGTGTGAGCCACGCTGCTCTTCTAGAGAGTCGGGGTCTCACCTATTTTTGCAAAATAGACAGCGGAGATTATCTTTCACAACAGTTTCAAGGTCTGGAATATGTCACAATATAAATATTTGCAATACTTTCTCTTTTTCTAAGTAAAAGCTAGTGTCTCTGTTGACTGAATCGTTAGTGATGAGTACATAGGTTACTTTATTTAAGGAAATACAGTGATTATACCAGAAAGCTCACATGGCAGGTCCGCAGCAGACATGTTCCTTGTGTAAACAGCAGAAGCACGAGACGCAGCTGTCACATGCACCACGGTGTGGCCGGGCGTTAGCGTTTTCTGTGTTATTGTCTGGCATTTGTATTCCTGTCATATGTGAGTTTCACTTCTTGATCTTCACAAAGACAGATCAGGATTAACTACTTGAATAAAAGGGAGCGAAGCCTCATAATGTTGAGGTTTATCAGATCCATGTAGTGTTGAAACAATCAGTCACAATCGTAATATATAAATCATATAAGAGTCTTTTTTGAAAAATGCTGTTCACTGACTCAACATCCATTTGTGTTTCTATCACTTTAAATGGAAATTAATAGTCGGGACCAAACCATTGGAGTATCCAAAGTATCTAAATTAAAAAATATCACTATGATCTCTGGGAAATGACATACATGAGTTGGATCACTTAATGAAGAATAAGAGATATAAGCTTTAATACAGAAAGTAATTTATAACTGCAGCCCTTCCTTCATCATGTGCCCACATTGACAACAGTCGAAGCATCCAGTTTTAAAACCTGACACTGACATTGTATATACTCATAAACAGTAGACTGTTATGAACTTTAAAACGCAGACTGACTGTGTTCAGGTTCTCGTGTCATACACATGTCTTTGTGTATGCGTGTCGAGTTCCTGCAGTTACATGACCCGGCCAAAGTCCCGTAAATGTCAATCTCTTTACGGGACACACCTACTGGCTGTACTGAATGTCACAGGACCCGCACTGCTCACTGCCTTACAGGTGCAGCACCAGTACAGCGCACTGATGTTAGCGGACCCTCAGTCCTTCCTAATCACATCCGGACTATTATCGCACCACCATCTCATCATGGTCAGAGAAATCTGGACAATTCTCACTTAATGGATTTACATAAACACTAGTATCCTTGTTCTGAGTCCATTTGAAGAGATCCATTGTTTCTGATCGTCCTCTAACATGTGTAGAATAGAGTGTGGATACCCAATGAGTCAGGAAGGGTTAAGTCAAAAAAAGTGTTTTTAAATGATATTCGGGTCCAGGCCGATTTCAATCACATTGGTTGGGCTCTTTACTTGATTTTTTTTTTTTTTTTAAGCTGGTCATGTCTGTAAATGGGGAAAAAAAACAAAACAGAATGCCTGTCTGGTCTGTGTTGGCCTCATCTTATTTTGGGAGGGGAAATTGCAGTTCATCATCAAATGAAGTTACAACATAATCAGTAAATTGTTACCCATGACTGGTGACCACATGGAGAAGGTCAGACATCCAGGAAACCAGTCCTCAGCTACACATTCTTCACATTACCCACAGTACATCTCTAACTGTTGATAGTTCCCTTTTGTCTCAGCTGAACTATGCTAGTATCTATAAATGTAGCCTGGAGGATCAGAACCTAGATGAAACTCAAGTCCAGCAGACTAATGCACATGTAAATGTACTGTCTGAGCGTTGTTTGGATTTCTCAGCTTGATGAGACTGGTGTCAGCGGTTTGGCCAGTCTACCTTCCTAACGTCCCTTCACTGACCTCACACACCCCCTTTGTCGACTTCATCCCTCTTTTCATTCGTTAAAAGATGTGGCAGATACACAAACCCACCTCTCCACAGAGAAAAAACCCTAAAAAAAACGACTTAATCTCGTGATGACAATTGCAGTATCCACAGTTCCATTATCCATATCTTTAAAATGTGTAATATAAGCTTCCTCCTTCCCTAATCTACATCCTCATCCATCTGTGTTTCTCCTCTTTCCACCCATTGAACCTCAACTCACAAAAATGCTGGTTGGTCACACACAAGCAGTAAAGACACTTGTGTATTTGAATTTTCTTCCTTTTGTTTTGTACAGTTTTAAGATGTGACACATTTTGGGGGGGGGGGGGGGCAATGTTAGCTAGCGTTCCCGATATATGTAGCAACTCTGTGGCCGTCGGTCCAGCCGCATATTGTTTCTTTCGAAAACTTTGAAGTTGTATGAGAATTTGTTTTTGTCTATACATCATGATTCTAACTGTTTGGCTTGTGCTTTGTTTTTTATTTCATGACATTGTGACTCCTAGTGACTAGGCCATTAGTACACAACACTGGGGAGGCCTCCTCAACCATACACACTACCTCTCCATCTGCCTACACAGACTCAAACACTGAACTGCATGAACATATGCACTGAGCGTGCCAGGCTGCAGCAGCAGAGCAGATTGACAGAATGCAGGGAAAAAAACATAAAAACCCGGAACAGAAATTATCCATGTGTGTATCTTGAACCCAAAGTGACAAATAATTAGTGGCGCTGCTTTTAGTTTTTGCCAAAGTAGCCTATATTCAGGCAAGTGTGTGACATTGGGTTGCAGCTGAATCGTGTTTGCATTCGGCTCATGATTTTACTCCAAGCTTATGAAGAAGCAACATTATTGTACTGTGTTTTAAAGAAAGGACAAAAAAGTTGTTCCACAAATGTCCCCTCGAGAAGCCCAAAACAAGACGAATAATCAGGTGCCAAAACTCAACGCTGCTCGTCAGGTATTTTCCACCTTGATTTGATCTTTAATCAGAGCAGGAACTTGAGAATTCTCAGATTATCAGAATGGCCTGCGATTACCATGGAAGGAGTGTAGTTCAGATGGCCTCTTTAAGTGCAAGTATGTTATTGTTGTTATTGATAATCACTCGGTTTTGGGTTTGATTTTGTAACATGTGGAAAAAGTTCAAAACTGGATTTTTTTTTTAATATATATATATGTATATGAATATAACGCTGTAAAGTGCAGTCATGAATCATGAGATTTCTCTTTCACATCAATACAGTTAAAAAAAATAAAACCACATTGAAAAGACTTGTTTCTGTCTCTGTCCAACATGTTTTACATCAGCTAAAGAGGTGTTTTCATCTGTTTGATTGTCAGCAGGATTATGCAAAAAATACTCAATTTTCCTGAATGACCTAAATAAGGATCCATTGAATTTAGGTGTGGGTCCAGGATTTTTTAACACTATTTTCAAAGTGTGAAATTCAAAATTCTCGTGAATTTCTCAAAATAATTATCATGGATCTTGATTAAATACAAAAATGTGGATCCGATGAAATTAAGTGTGGTTTCACAAGGGTAGTGGATCAAAGCAACCAGTAGATGGCAGCAATGCAAAAAGCGAGGAGAGAAGAGAGGAGGTAGGACCCCAACACGTCTCCTGTTGTTGTCCAGCCGCTGAGTGTGGTTAAGGGGGCGGAGGTTCAGAGCAAACCAGGAGCAGTCCGGCCAGCAACCAGCTCCAAATAGGACCAGATACACCAACTTGCACCTGCAGACCAGAACCTGATGGTGTCAAAACACGAAAGACTGAGATGATACATCAGTGACCTGCAGTTATTTTCAAATGTCCCCTGTCCTGTGCTTCTTTTTTATTAAAGGCCCAACAACGCACATTTAAAGGAAGACATTTTTTGAATCAAATGGATCACTGGGCCATGGACAACACATAGATGTCCATTTGGGGGCACCACATATATTGACTGTGAGGATTCAAACGGAATGAACACAAGAGACCTACACTTATTTTTGTGATTACATGCACATTTTTCATATAGTGGTCACTACACAGAAAATGAGACTGACGACTCTCTAGGAACAGAGTGGGCTGATCCTAATGTTTGAAAAGTAGTTGGTTGTCACTGTCATATCAGCTTTCTTTATAGAACCTAATATTGATAATACACCACTGTTCACACACATACACACACTTAAACATGTAGTCAGATACACATAATGTCCTTTGAGCGTAAACACACACACACACACACAAGGAGGTGGATCAGACCTCGGCTAAACCCTAAGTTTCATGCACCTCACACATACACACATCTCCAGCTAGTTGATTGAACATTCTCATACTCCGTATCAAACAGGGAGTCTGACACAAAGCAGATTAGACGTGGGGGAGGCTTTCTCTCACAGTTTTCCATGAATCACTTCATTATATTAAATTCTGAGATGTCCTCTCTCCTGTGAAATTATCAGTCTTGGAATGCTTTGAGGCCGGGACACTATGACCTCTGGTTTCACTTCACACATGTAATGAGCACACACTCAGGCAATATGCTTATGACCTCTGGTTGCCACAACAGTGGCATGCAGATCATCATCATCATCAACACGCAAACGCCAGGAGGAGGACCCAACGATATTGAGATCTGTTGTAAGCATGGTCTGATTATAACCTGGAAATAAAGGTCGGATGATTGAATACATCCAGATCGTGTGCAGGAAGTCTTGAGTTTTTCAGGAAGTAATGAAAAAAGTTTGCCAAAGGCATTTTATTTTCTGATAATTCTCATTCACTTTGCTTTAGCTGTTGAAATAAAGAGGTTTAGTAAATGCAAAAAAATATGGTGTATTTAATTAAAGGATGTGAGAAACTTTTCACAATTATCAAAAAATATTGGTACATTTTTGAAAAGGAGGAGCATGTTTTGTGTGTCCCCTGGAAGGACTGAGCTTGGGCTGGATAAGGCCAAAATATAAATCGAGAAAAATCAGTTGATATTTACAGATATTGTGATAATTGTCTAATTATTTTTTTTAATTTACAGAGTGGTTTTTGCTCCTGATTGAAGGTTGTGGATTTAAAATCTTTTAGTACAGAATGATGAAAACATTAAAATCTCAGGTAGATTTATGTGTATTTGGTCATGCTGTGTGTATTTACATATAGAATAAAGCTGATGTACAATAATACAACTAAATAGATACCAAACTATTGATCTTTCATAAGTGATTTTAAATCCTCTGTGAACGTCATGTACCTCATAATCCACAGGCACAATAGTCACATCTACATTTCAGCGTCATAGTTATTAAGAGGTGTCTATGTTTTCTAACTATGCCTACATTAACTACAGTGGTGCCACAGGGACAACATGCTTCCTCAATGTAACAGTGTGTTATTACAACACTAGTAAGAACAACAATCACAACAAGCTGCCTATTGAAATTAATGATAAATTACAATCAACATGTCCAGGAGTACAGATCCATCAGCACTTATTTCTAAAGCAGGTCTGTGGTAGTAAACAGTGAATTTTTAAAAAGCCCTAATGGCCTCTACGGAGTGGTGGGAGCGCCGGAAGCGAGGGAAGGAGTCTTTAGCCACCAGGTTGTAGATCGTCTGCTGTGCCGTCTTGAACATGTCGGCACACGGAGAGTCCATCACACTCAGCAGAGCCTCACGGGTCTCCGCGTCCAGGTTGACCTAGAGAGGAGAAGCAGGTTATCAGTATTCAGGGATATCTGTCAATTCATTGCCCTGTGTTCCTCATATATCACATTCTCCTTCCCACCAACCTCCTGCGGTGCATCAGGGTTGATGAACTGGCTGTAGATGCCGCTGGCCTTGGTCTTTTGCAGGTTTGAGGGCAAAACCCTGTAGTCCTGACATGCCAGCCAGAACTCCAGGTTCTCCTTCCTGAACTCTGAACGCAGGAACCCACGAAACGCTTGTAGGCCACCTGACAGATGAGTGTAAGCATGGAGAGGACAATGAGACAGGACAGAAAGAGAACCTGTTCGCCAGCAACTCAGGCCACATATTTTCCAAAAATGTTAAATTCACATCAGAGTATCTCTTGCCCGCTTGGGAAATTTCTTTAAAGGTGTAGGAAAATAAACTAAAAGTACCAAAAAATAAAAAAAATTCTAATTAACATTGTTGTAAAGACACTTTACCCGCTGTTTAAAGTTTTAAAGTTAAGTGTGAGGCTCAGTGAATCCAGATATGTAGCTTTTTAGCATCAACAGGCAATGTGCACACATCCCTGAGAAGAGAAAAGACAGAAACAGTCAAAATTCAGCTTCACTGTGACATTGAGGAGACATCACAATATCTTTGATGCAGTACATGGTCAACAACAATTGCTGAAGTGCTCACGTTTCTGTTCTTCATGTGACTGTCATTGATATTTACATCTGTAAAGGAAGTGATGTTTTCAACCATGTCTTTTTGTTTATTCATTTATTAGCAATTTATACCAAATTGTGCAGGAAGGGGACGGGGATGAGATCAATTGGTTGGGTTAAAGTGACAGATCCAGGATATTATATTATCACTGAATGTTGAGAGATGTTGTCAATGTGTCAGGAAAGACTGTGGACCAAGATGTAAAACTCTGACATATTTGTGGTGCAGATATTTATAAGAACACAGTATATGGTGCAGATTATCAGAGGACTTCCCTTTTTCTATTACAAAGAAGAAAATATGCTGTTAATGTATACACAGTCCTAAATGACTGTCACTGTAAATGGTTATTCTTTTGTACTATGTCTATTCAATATTCAGTGCATTTGCAGTTCATTAAAGTTTCTTGAATTATGATGATTGTATTTAATATTGTCACACGTTGAATCTGTGTTTGTCTGTATATTAACAAAAAACTCCTGGACATCAACATGAAACTGGGTGAAAAGATGTGGTCAGGTGATCCTGATGAAAAACATCTTACACATTTAGAGGACTATCATTCATAAGTGTGTGTAACTTGGTGCTGCTGGATTGAATTGAAACAAGTACGATACATGAAAACACTGATGAATACTTTGTTTTAGAATGATATCAACAAAGGAGACAGGAAGTTAAATATCCACTTCAAAGTAATCAGACCGAGCTGAATATTACAGAAATGCTGCAGAGGAGTTCGGTAGAGTACAGGACTGTTTTTATATCTCTAATAGATGCCGGAGTTATAAGGAGAATTCAATGTTTTAGTCCTGAATCTGTTTTGAGACGCACTCCATCCAGAAGGTGGCAGTAATGCGCCCGGAAGTTTGTCAACCATTATTCGGAGAAGAAGAAGTACTGTTGTTAGCCCGCTATGCTAACATCCAACAGAACTTGATGCTACTCGGCTAAATGCTTTCGGATCAAGTCTTCTACTACACACGTGGTTTTGTTGCGTTTATAACACTTGTCAGCAGAAGTAAAGCAAGTCGCCATCTTCCGTATTCGGTCTTCGCTGCGTTCTCGGAGAAGTTAGTTGACTAAAGCGTTCGAATGGAAATGTCAACAATCCTGAGTTTAAGACAGTTTATCAACGAGAGGTTACACACTGCTGCTGAAGACATATGTGGATGTTTTGAAGCGACTGTCGCAAAGTACGAGGATGAGATCGGTCGTCAGCGCAGACTGCTGGATGTAACTTTGAAACCTGTAGTAAAGCTGCAGAGAATAGGTCTGTATCACCTGAGTTAGCGAACTATACACCACACTTATAATCCCTGCTAGTCTAAACACATGGGCTCTTTTATCATGACTTCTGTCCATTGTCTCCTCCAGAGTTTCCACAGCGACATGTCTGTATCAAGGAAGAGTTTCCTGCTGACCTGCTGGAGAGGAACCCCAGTCCAGACCAAGAGGAGCCAGAACCTCCACAGATTAAGGAGCAGCAGGAGGAGCACTGCATCGGTCTGTCTCCTTTTGAAACCACATTTAAATTCACTCGATTTTTGCTTGGATCTGCACCAAATTGCACACACTCATAACTATCATTAGTCTATCATTTACCTACTTCTGTCTATTGTCTCCTCTAGAGCTCCCAGAGCAACATTTTCTGATTGAGGATGAGTTTCCACCTGACCAGCAGCTCTGGAACCTTGAGAGGAACCCCATTCTGGAACAAGAGGAGCCAGAACCTCCACAGATTAAAGAGGAGGAGGAGCACTGCATCGGTCTGGAAGTAGAGCAGCTTGTACTGAAGCAGGAGGATCAAGATAACCTTTTGTTGAATCCTACTTTCATGGAAACTGACCACAGTGAACCAGAACCAAGTGACCACCAGCTCCTCTCCCACAGCTCAGCTCAGAGCCAAGATCTCAACGGACGCAAGCATGGAAACTCAAAATCAGTGAGTAATGCAGAGCAGGCATCAGAAAAGGGACATCATGTGATCATGAGAGCAAAAGAAAGCACAAGTCCCAGTAACCTTGCATGTAGCACTACCATGTCAAAGATTGTGCCAAATATCTGCAAGAGTAAAAAGGTTTTCCAGTGTGACACTTGTGGAAAAGTCTTTAACTGGAAGTCACAATTAAATAGACATCTGAAGGTGCACACAGGAGAGGAAAAGCATTCATGTGAAATATGTGGAAAGAGTTTCACAACTAGCACAAATTTGAAGATGCACGAGAGAACGCACACGGGCGAGAAACCTTTTTCTTGCAAAACTTGTGGGAGAAGTTTTAGCCAGAGAAATCACCTGCAGGTCCACGAGAGAACACACACGGGCGAGAGACCTTTTCCTTGCAAATCTTGTGGGAGAAGTTTTACAACTAGAATAAATCTGCAGGTCCACGAGAGAACACACACGGGCGAGAAACCTTTTTCTTGCAAAACTTGTGGGAGAAGTTTTAGCCGGAGAAATCACCTGCAGGACCACGAGAGAACGCACACGGGCGAGAGACCTTTTCCTTGCAAAACTTGTGGGAGAAGTTTTAGCGAGAGAACTACCCTGAAGAGACACGAGAGAACACACACGGGCGAGAGACCTTTTTCTTGCAAAACTTGTGGGAGAAGTTTTAGCCTGAGAAATACCCTGAAGGACCACGAGAGAACACACACGGGCGAGAGACCTTTCTCTTGCAAAACTTGTGGGAGAAGTTTTAGCCTGAGAAATCACCTGCAGAGACACGAGAGAACACACACGGGCCAGAAACCCTTTTAACTGTCTGCTAAACCTGCCAGTTTATGCATACTGTTTTATTCTGTTATTTGGGTTGGGCTTATTTTGTTCTTTATGTTCAACTATGTATTGTGTTATTTCAGTTAGTAATTTGTTGTCTTTTTACACGTAGCGACTCTCCTCACATGAATACCTGTAGCTTTAAGGAGCGGACCATTTTAATAAACGCACCCCACCCCTCGCTTCTGGACCAATGCAAATATAACACCTGCCGTACAGCCGCGGCACAAGAATAGTAGCAGCAAGAACGACAGGAAGCCAGCAGAGGCAATTCACAACCTTATAATAGTAATATAATGATAGTTTACTTCCCCTCGCCGAGCGGAACGAGGTAAGGAAGGTGGTTTGACTCACTTTGCTGCAGGTCGAGCGGAATGAGAGTCGCTAAGTCCCGTTGACTCGCCAAACTTTGGCTCACATGGTTATGTTTGTGTATTTTAACAGTTGTATTTGGCTTATATTGAATAATTATGATCGATTACTGTCATTTTAGTTTTACCACGCTACGATGAGGTGAAACAATAAAGAGCTGTGACATCAGTTGAAGAACTCTCTTTGTCGTGTTTGGATAAGGCTGGTGGCTGTTCCAATCTTTTTCTTGCAAAACTTTTGAGAAAAGTTTTAAATGTGGATGTAGGTTGAAAATCCACATG
Organism: Limanda limanda; assembly: GCF_963576545.1. Lineage (NCBI taxonomy): Eukaryota > Metazoa > Chordata > Actinopteri > Pleuronectiformes > Pleuronectidae > Limanda > Limanda limanda. The sequence continues at coordinate 23,244,716 of NC_083637.1, read as the reverse complement.
AGATGCCATAAAGGGGAGAAGTCGTATCCCTGTACAACTTGAGGGGAAAGATTTGTTATCAAATCCCTTTTAACAAAACATTTGATCAGCCACACATAGCAAAACTGATATTTTGTAAAATGTTTGAAAGATCTCTGACTTGCAGGTTTATACAAAGTCCACAGGAGGATACATCCAGTTGAGAAGCCACACCATGGCAACACGAGAGGGATAAGATTTGCTCAAGCGTTGTCAAAGAAGTTGTTACTTAGTTATTTATTCATTAATAAGTGATACAACAGTTAGTGAAAACAATACTGGAAATGTTTCCAGGGGACAAAAAAAGTGATGAACCTTGTTGTAGTTCAATGCTTTATAAAGTTCCATCACCACTCATGAGTAGCAGACTTCAAGAACTTCACAAAGCATTGAATTAAATCCAGGTTCATCACTTACATTTACACAATAGAGATCGTCTACATTTGCATTAGCTGCATCTCTGTAACTGAATGTGGAAAATATCCCATTGAGGAGACATCACAATATCTTTGATGCAGTACATGGTCAACAGCATTTGCTAAAGTACCCACGTTTCTGTTTTTCATGTGAGTATTATGATATTTACATCTGCAAAGGAAGTGATGTTTTCAACCAGGTCTCTTTGTTTATTCATTTACCAGCCATTTATACCGAATTGTGCAGGAAGGGGACGGGGTGAGAGACATTGATTGGGTTAAAGTGGCAGATCCAGGATATTATATTATCACTGAATGTTGAGAGATGTTGTCAATGTGTCAGGAAAGACTGTGGACCAAGATGTAAAACTCTGACATATTTGTGGTGCAGATATTTATAAGAACACAGTATATGGTGCAGATTATCAGAGGACTTCCCTTTTTCTATTACAAAGAAGAAAATATGCTGTTAATGTATACACAGTTCTAAATGACTGTCACTGTAAATGGTTATCTTAAGTACTACGTGTATTCAATACTTCAGTGCATTTGCAGTTCATTAAATTTTCTTGAATTATGATGATTGTATTTAATATTGTCACACGTTGAATCTGTGTTTTTCTGTAAATTAACAAAAAACTCCTGGACATCAACATGAAACTGGGTGAAAAGATGTGGTCAGGTGGTCCTGATGAAAAACATCTTACACATTTAGAGGACTATCATTCATAAGTGTGTGTAACTTGGTGCTGCTGGATTGTATTGAAACAAGTACGATACATGAAAACACTGATGAATACTTTGTTTTAGAATGATATCAACAAAGGAGACAGGAAGTTAAATATCCACTCTAAATTAATCAAACCGAGCTGAATATTACAGAAATGCTGCAGAGGAGTTCGGTAGAGTACAGGACTGTTTTTATATCTCTAATAGATGCCGGAGTTACAAGGAGAATTCAATGTTTTAGTCCTGAATTTGTTTTGAGACACACTCCATCCAGAAGGTGGCAGTAATGCGCCCGGAAGTTTGTCAACCATTATTCGGAGAAGAAGAAGTACTGTTGTTAGCCCGCTATGCTAACATCCAACAGAACTTGATGCTACTCGGCTAAATGCTTTCGGATCAAGTCTTCTACTACACACGTGGTTTTGTTGCGTTTATAACACTTGTCAGCAGAAGTAAAGCAAGTCGCAATCTTCCGTATTCGGTCTTCGCTGCGTTCTCGGAGAAGTTAGTTGGCTAAAGCGTTCGAATGGAAATGTCAACAATCCTGAGTTTAAGACAGTTTATCAACGAGAGGTTACACACTGCTGCTGAAGACATATGTGGATGTTTTGAAGCGACTGTCGCAAAGTACGAGGATGAGATCGGTCGTCAGCGCAGACTGCTGGATGTAACTTTGAAACCTGTAGTAAAGCTGCAGAGAATAGGTCTGTATCACCTGAGTTAGCGAACTATACACCACACTTATAATCCCTGCTAGGCTAAACACATGGGCTCTTTTATCATGACTTCTGTCCATTGTCTCCTCCAGAGCTTCCACAGCGACATGTCTGTATCAAGGAAGAGTTTCCTGCTGACCTGCTGGAGAGGAACCCCAGTCCAGACCAAGAGGAGCCAGAACCTCCACAGATTAAGGAGCAGCAGGAGGAGCACTGCATCGGTCTGTCTCCTTTTGAAACCACATTTAAATTCACTCGATTTTTGCTTGGATCTGCACCAAATTGCACACACTCATAACTATCATTGTCTATCATTTACCTACTTCTGTCTATTGTCTCCTCTAGAGCTCCCAGAGCAACATTTTCTGATTGAGGATGAGTTTCCACCTGACCAGCAGCTCTGGAACCTTGAGAGGAACCCCATTCTGGAACAAGAGGAGCCAGAACCTCCACAGATTAAAGAGGAGGAGGAGCACTGCATCGGTCTGGAAGTAGAGCAGCCTGTACTGAAGCAGGAGGATCAAGATAACCTTTTGTTGAATCCTACTTTCATGGAAACTGACCACAGTGAACCAGAACCAAGTGACCACCAGCTCCTCTCCCACAGCTCAGCTCAGAGCCAAGATCTCAACGGACGCAAACATGGAAACTCAACATCAGTGAGTAATGCAGAGCAGGCATCAGAAAAGGGACATCATGTGATCATGAGAGCAAAAGAAAGCACAAGTCCCAGTAACCTTGCATGTAGCACTACCATGTCAAAGATTGTGCCAAATATCTGCAAGAGTAAAAAGGTTTTCCAGTGTGACACTTGTGGAAAAGTCTTTAAGTGGAAGTCACGATTAAATAGACATCTGAAGGTGCTGACAGGAGTGGAAAAGCATTCTTGTGAAATGTGTGGAAAAAGTTTCACAACTAGCACAAATTTGAAGATGCACGAGAGAACGCACAAGGGCGAGAAACCTTTTTCTTGCAAAACTTGTGGGAGAAGTTTTATGCGTGGAAATCACCTGCAGACACACGAGAGAACGCACACGGGCGAGAGACCTTTTCCTTGCAAAACTTGTGGGAGAAGTTTTACAACTAGAATGAATCTGCAGAGACACGAGAGAACGCACACTGGCGAAAAACCTTTTTCTTGCAAAACTTGTGGGAGAAGTTTTACAACTAGAAATCACCTGCAGGTCCATGAGAGAACACACACGGGCGAGAGACCTTTCTCTTGCAAAACTTGTGGGAGAAGTTTTAGCCGGAGAAATACCCTGGAGAGACACGAGAGAACGCACACGGGCGAGAGACCTTTCTCTTGCAAAACTTGTGAGAGAAGTTTTAGCCTGAGAAATACCCTGAAGGACCACGAGAGAACACACACGGGTGAGAGACTTTTCTCTTGCAAAACTTGTGGGCGAAGTTTTATGCGTGGACATCACCTGCAGAGACACGAGAGAACGCACACTGGCGAGAAACCTTTTCCTTGCAAAACTTGTGGGAGAAGTTTTACAACTAGAATGAATTTGCAGGTCCACGAGAGAACGCACACGGGCCAGAAACCTTTGTAACCGTCTGCTAAACCTGCCAGTTTATGCATACTGTTTTATTCTGTTATTTGGGTTGGGCTTATTCTGTTCTTTATGTTCAACTATGTATTGGGTTATTTAAGTTAGTAATTTGTTGTCTTTTTACACGTAGCGACTCTCCTCACATAAATACCTGTAGCTTTAAGGAGCGGACCATTTTAATAAACGCACCCGACCCCTTGCTTCTGGACCAATGCAAATATAACACCTGCCGTACAGCCGCGGCACAAGAATAGTAGCAGCAAGAACGACAGGAAGCCAGCAGAGGCAATTCACAACCTTATAATAGTAATATAATGATAAATTACTTCCCCTCGCCGAGCGGAACGAGGTAAGGAAGCTGGTTCGACTCACTTTGCTGCAGGTAGCGCGGAATGAGAGTCGCTAAGTCCCATTGACTCTCTAAACTTTGTCTCACGTGGTTATGTTTGTCTATTTTAACAGTTGTATTTGGCTTATCTTGTTGCGTTTACTGTCATTTTAGTTTTACGGCTCTACGATGAGGTGAAACAATAAAGAGCTGTGACATCAGTTGAAGAACTCTCTGCGTCGTGTTTGGATAAGGCTGGTGGCTGTTCCAATCTTTTTCTTGCAAAACGTTTGAGAAAAGTTTTAAATGTGATTCTGATTCTGATTCTGATAGAATTCTAAATGTGGATGTAGGTTGAAAGTCCACATGAGAAGCCATAAAGGGGAGGAGTCGTATCCCTGTACAACTTGAGGGGAAAGAATTGTTATCAAATCCCTTTTAACAAAACATTTGATCAGCCACACATAGCAAAACTGATATTTTGTAAAATGTTTGAAAGATCTCTGACTTGCAGGTTTATACAAAGTCCACAGGAGGATACATCCAGTTGAGAAGCCACACCATGGCAACACGAGAGGGATTAGATTTGCTCAAGCGTTGTCAAAGAAGTTGTTACTTAGTTATTTATTCATTAATAAGTGATACAACAGTTAGTGAAAACAATACTGGAAATGTTTCCAGGGGACAAAAAAAGTGATGAACCTTGTTGTAGTTCAATGCTTTATAAAGTTCCATCACCCCTCATGAGAAGCAGACTTCAATAACTTCACAAAGCATTGAATTAAATCCAGGTTCATCACTTACATTTACACAAGAGAGATCGTCTACATTTGCATTAGCTGCATCTCTGTAACTGAATGTGGAAAATATCCCATTGAGGAGACATCACAATATCTTTGATGCAGTACATGGTCAACAGCATTTGCTAAAGTACCCGCGTTTCTGTTTTTCACGTGACTATTATGATAGTTACATCTGCAAAGGAAGTGATGTTTTCAACCATGTCTCTTTGTTTATTAATTTATCAGCCATTTATACCGAATTGTGCAGGAAGGGGACGGGGTGAGAGACATTGATTGGGTTAAAGTGGCAGATCCAGGATATTATATTATCACTGAATGTTGAGAGATGTTGTCAATGTGTCAGGAAAGACTGTGGATCAAGATGTAAAACTCAATCCACTGGTGGTGGGTCTGTGCCAAAAACTACAGCAAAGTTAGAAAATTACACACGAAGAACGCATACCTCTGTCAAGGTCCAATTCCCCTCTCCAAATTATACGCATTCATAGATATCAGTTCACCTAATGTGCCTGATTTTTTTCTCCCCTCTAAAACCATGAATTATTCCCTTTGAAACTTGTGAAAATGTCAAAAATCTCAATATTAAATGGGGAGAAATATATTGGTGGGATCCCAAACCACATCCTTGTTTCATGGTAATGGGTCCAGTAGTTTCTGCATAATCATACTAAATAAGAAAATAATTTGCATGTAGCATGTTAAGTAAACTCCACGGGGCACGTTTAAATCCAACAGTCACACAATCTCCAAACAATCGACTGCTGGACGTCTAACCAGTCTAACCAGTAAAACTGGAACTTTGAACTGAAATATAAACTTAGATTTTCCGTGTGAATTTCAAGCCACGAGCTGCTGATTCTAAAACACTTCCTTAACACCAGCCGCTGGCGTCTTTATCAAAAAGTTGTGAAATTTATCAGATCACCTGAAAAGTGAAAATTGGAACGCCTACTCACTTTGCATATATCATACATTATCTGTATGACAGACAACCTAAGTACTGTTATTATATTATATACTGTTTTTTTTTATAGCTTACATTATCTTAACAGTGCTGTAGTGTAGAGCTGCATAAGCAGGAAAATAGAACATGTGTGAAGGGTTGGGTGAGCTCTGTTGTAGAAACCAGGTGCTGTTTTAGGACTATAAGCATAATATGTTAAGCAGATCAGATGTCAGCCACATGTCACTGATCGATATAAAATACAGTTTCTTAGTCAATATCATTATAACAGTCAGTGCCTCTGATATCAGTTACAGTCGTTTAGACACAGCGGGCTGTTGAGTCCATGCCACAGCAAACCTGCCCTCCATGTTACACTCGCAATGATTGATATCAGTTCTACGCAGAGAGGGGGGAGGAAGGAAAGCGTCAGTGTGGGAATTGATATCAGCAGATCCATTGAGTCAAGAGATCAGAATCAGTTTCACGAAGAAGAAGAAAGTTGAAACGAATCTGATGACTCCATTGGGCTGTGATTATGGGGCGTGTTTCAACCGAACCAGGAAAAAAAATGCCTCTTCGCTCAATTGGATAGACCTACAACCAATCAGAGCAACGTAGTATGTGACGTATGTTTAGCGACATTGTGAGTTATTTATTAAGTCAGACAGTCAAGACTTTCTCTTACCATAAAAAACAACACAGCGTGTTTCCTCATTGAGATCTTTATTACAAGATGAACAACTCTTGTGGCAGTTAAACGGAATCCGTTCAATGGTTACACTTGTAAATAAGCGCTGCTGTGCTCCTAAGCCCCGCTGAGAGAGCAGCTAGCCACTGAGAGCTAGCTCGATTTGACGGCTCTCGACCTCTCAGTCCGGTCGTTGTCACGCCCTCACTTTCGGAACTCCTCACCCAGACCCGGGTCTGTCCAGGTTCCCTTCCCGTGGACTGACAGTCCTTGTGCGGACATGAAGCCGAGCTGCGGAGGCTAGCTCCCGGCAGCTTCCTCCAGCTGCTTACATCCTCGCTGTGCTGCGTTCGGGGAAACCTCGTTCAGGGAATCCTCCTGCCACATAGCAAACATGCAATAGTTTTATCGATGAAAATATAATGTCCACCTTTCGTGCACGCCGAGTTGCATCGCCATGCCTTGATCGCGTTTCTCTGTTCCTCTTTCAAAATTAATGCGCTATTGATGTCTTCTAACACAGACTCAATGGCAGCATCTACACATCTCAGCTCTCCAGCGGCAGGCATGTTTGTGGAAAACAAAGTCAACCCAAGCGCTGCTTGATGACGTAGTTGATTACGTAACTGCCGATCACATATCTATGGTTGATCATCTGTCCATCATCGTATAAAGCCTGCCCTGACAATGTGATTGGTCTGAACAGCTTCTGGTCGGAGCATAATTTCTCCCCAATGGAGCGACTCCAGACCGAACTTCCCGAACAAAAAATGTTGTGGGCGGGGCTAAGTTCGTCTGGCACCCAGGCTAGGTTTAACCATACTTATAGATACGAACATGCCATACAATAAAAGTGAGTCTTAGGAAATTATTAAAATAAGATACTGAGTTTGAGTGCTAGAGTTCTCCAGGCAGGGCGTTCCACAGCTGAGGGGCCCAATCAATAAAAACCAGAGAGTCGTTATTTGAACCGTTGGTAAACGGTTCCCAAATCCAAGTCCACCCTCAGACTGTAATTGTCGTCACATGCAGTTTAAGTGCACGAGTTGAAGTCTGTCTAAGGGCTCCAAATGTTACTGGAGGATTGGATGGCACTTAGTGGAATCACGTTACCTATGCAGAGACGCTTTGTGGTTGGTAAAGTGCGAGGCTCTGATTTCAGAAAAGGCTCTGTGCTTGAAAAATTGTTCTTGAGGTCCGGTTCATTTCATAGGGTTTTTGGGCAGGGTTTCCCCCAGTGCTTTATAGGGCTTTTCTCCCCCCACCGCCAGGCTAAGCGTCGCTTGTTTATTTATTTAAAAAAAAAAAAAAATGTTATGCACCAGAAACATAATACCAAAGACTGTGTATCAGATCCCCCGAAAGATTGATGAGACTTAACTGATGTTCAGGTCGTTTATTGAACCATCCTTGTCACCGTACACCTTAATAAAACTTAGACTTAAACAACTTAGAAAGAAATTGTGTCTCTTCAGAGGGTCGCTGAATAACATAGCTTCTTCCGTCGCACCGCTGTCGTCATCACCAGGCGACTCTACCGGAACCATTTCAAAATAAAATCATCTGACATGTTTATTTTACAATTTATTTTACTTTTAAATGTGACCAGAAATGGCTTGTTTTAGATTCACTTAGATTTTACTTGAAAACGAATTGGTAAAATTTATTTTTATTTTATTTATAATTTTTTTGTGTTTGTAAACTGTATTATGTAATGTTAATAATAGTGCTGTCAGTTTAACGCATTATTAACGGCGTTAACGCGAACCCATTTTAATGCCGTCAATTTTTTTAATGCAAGTTAAAGCAGAGCTGCAGCTGCAGCTTCAGTATCTGTGTTCGGATCCAGTCTGACCTGCTCTCGTTTTTTTTTTAAATATTTCGCCAACTAAAATATATATTTTTAAGCTATTGTAGCGTCCCCGCTTACACAGGACACGGAACTTCTTCGTAGTTTAGTAGCTTTTATTATCCTCTACACGAACATGTGCACTTCTCGCTCTTACTCCGTCACTCGCAAACATCAACAACACTTCACTTCCTCATTGAGCCCCGATCCCCAAACAACCCCATCCTATTGGTCCAAACAGTCACATGTCCCACCCCGACCCTTTCACTGACCCTCAGACATCAGAACACTCCTTCAACACAGTGTTTTACTGAACATACGTCAAAACCAAACATAAACATAAACCCAGTCAGTTACACTATTAGGCTGCAGCTATATGGTTTTATTTATTTAAAAATAGGGTACTTCTTATTTCATACATTTTTCACAAATATGGGGAGGACTCAAATAGCCCTACAAAGTTCTGTGTTAAATTTATTTCAAAGTAGGCCGACACTTGCCTGTGTATTTTGTTTGTTTGTTATTTGTTGCTTGTCTGTTTGAGTAGCTAGCTGAAAGCAAAGAAGAAGTACGCTAACCTTTTATTGGTAACCTAACTGTTATGGTTCATTGTTTCTGAAATAAGAGGCCTGACTGCTATGTTCACAGCAAACTTGACATTTTTTTAATATTAAGCCATGGTTTAACTGCACTATAGGCTGAGTCCTTGTTTACCTGAAATGTGCACTTTATAATTTTATTTTGTACCGCCCTGTTTGGCAATGTTGTTTTTTTAATATAAATAAAACATTTGCATGAAGCAAGCCAATCCACTTTTCCATGTTGATAAGAGCATTAAAATGAAAAAAAAATGATGGAAAAAAAATACATGAAGGGACATTTAGAATAGATAAAAATTTGCGATTAATCGCGAGTTAACAATGACATAAATGCGATTAAATATTTTAATCGTTTGACAGCACTAGTTAATAAGTATTGTTAATAAATGTCTTACAATAACACATAATTGTCATATTTTCAAAATTCCTTTCAACTTTTAACATTTTTTTTTTTTTACAAAAACACGGTCGGTCGCCGGTCGCCGGTCGGCCGGTCGCCGGTCGGCTTCTCTAGCGGCCCTACCACCAGGCTTAGCAAGTTTTCTGGGGGAAACCCTGTTTTTGGGGGAAGGGATATCTTATGACTTTTATTAGTGACGGTAGAGAAACGAGCGGAAAAGGAGTGAGAGATGCAGAATGAGATGCCACAACTAGTCAAAACCTGGGTTTGTAAGAGTGGACAACGGGTTCTTGTTTTAGGTGAGTTTGGATCAATGAGTATATTGAAAGAACCGAGAGGTGTCTGGTGTCATCACTTTTAAAGCATGAATTAAAGCACATAAATTTAATGAGCATAACGGCCTCTGGAGAGGAGCTTGCACATTACCTTTCCCTCTCTTTAACTTTCCTCTCACATTTTGCTCTGGTACTTCCCGTTAATGGCCTTTCAGAAAGATTACATTTTGTAATTTTGCCTTTGTTTAGTAGTCGTCTGTGTAGAGAAAAGTCAAAAAAGGTCCTTTTGACTGGGAATCCAACCCTGGATGTTGAGGTTGTGTCGTGTATATCTTAGCTATTCGGCCCCTGGATGCTATTAAAGTACAGCATAGGGCTGCTATTCTATATTTGCTTAGTCAGCAAATTCCCATTAAAGGAACAACCAGCAACAACCTGTTTGTAATAACAAAAAATGCTTGTTTAGCAGAAGCCTCTGCTCCATAAATGTTATTGTACTTGATGGCATGGGCCTTTATTATGATGAGCATCATCCTGCTGCTGTAAACACTCACTAAAGCAGCAAAAATGTATATTCATCAGCAGCTACAAATGCTAAACACCGGTTGAGTTATATTTTCTACCTATTAATCCCTAGACTTTTAGTAAATAAGCCAGTTTAAAAAATTAAATAAATTTCAAGGTTGCCACCCTGTTTTATGTCTAATGTGTTATGGTTGGTATTTAACTGTAGTTTAAAAGTTTGCTAAAATAAAAGCTTGGCAGTTAAAATGGCTAACTAAAAGTAATGGTTAAATAGTTGCAGTGACAATGGTTTGCCATTTGTAGTTGAAATCAGACTGTAAATAAAGATAAGGATGACATGACTGCCCCCAAAAGTGAAGCCAAACCATCTCTGTTGCCACCTGGTGGCTGGCTGCAGTATAGGTCATAACCCCACCACCTCTTTGTTAAAGGATGGGACATGGACTATTGTTGAAACTTCTAAAAGTAACAAGACAGTAATTGTTACTAAATGTAATGGTTCAATAATAAATTATGGTTAAATAACAGCTAGAAATAACGGTCAGGGAGTTCGGACAAAGTAGCATCTGCCAGGTGTGGGTGTGTGTGTTTCACATCTGACAAAGTTCTGGAGCCACAGGACCACAGCTTTATTCTTTAAATGCTCTACTACAGCCTCACTTATCCCTGACTCTTTGCCGCAGGTATTGAGGTGTGGAACCCGGCGTTCGACGTGACCCCTCACCAGCTCATCACAGGAGGCATCATCACAGAGCTGGGAGTCTTCCTCCCCTCTGAGCTCCAGGCAGCGCTCACCGGTCGCCTCACTGCCCTCTAGAGCCCCTCCTGCTGGTCCGTGAGCACCACTGCACCTTAACGTCAGAGACTCATCTCACAATAGAACACACACACACACACACACACACACACACACACACACACACACACACACACACACACACACACACACACACACACACAAACACACACACACAAACACACACACACAAACACACACACACACACACACACACACAAACACACACACACACACACACACACACACACACACACACACACACACACACAAACAAACACAGAGCAATTGTTGCCGTTTCATTTCATTTTGATAAATGCACAGGCACTGTTACAAGTCAGTTGTGCACCCAGACAAAATGTTGTTCAGTCTCTTACCTACACACAAATTAACTTCAGGGAGTCGAGCAGACACATGTGCAGTCTCCCTTCTCTTTTCTGTCTATCTTTTTGTGGTCTCTTCATCACAAGTTTTTCCAAGTTTTCCACACTGTCTTTCATTCTCTCTTGCCGCCTCTTTTTCCCTTCTAAAAGCTCTGCTTAGCTGGACTCTCTTTCTCAAATTCTATTTGGCTGTTTTCATGAATCATAACTGAGGTTATTGTTCAGGGGTTCTTCAAATATAAACAAAACACTTCCACAAAGGCTAAAGCATGACTGTTCTTTCCGAAGTAGTGACTTTGATTAGCCGTGGTTTCTAAAATGCTGCTACCCATTTGTAAATAAACATATCCTTGCTGGTAATGTGTACATATGTAAAAAATAATTAAATGTTATATTAACATTTAATTTCTTTTGTTCTGTGTTGAAAAACCTTTTCTAGGCGAATAAACCAAATTTATAGTAGATTTTCACAGCCACAAATTCTTAGTGAAAATAAAAATCCTGTGTCAATGACACTTTTTATTCTGTTCAGCAAAATCAAGAAGAGATTTCTCAATCAGTCCTCGTTAGTCAGCTGAAGCCTATGGAAAGACAAGGCTGTATATATACCTCACTAATGATTTCTGTCATGTAATTCCCAGTTCCACCATGTCATACCACATTTGTATTATCATAATGTACTTGTTCTGTACAACCATACATGTGTCTTTAATGTGTTTTTAATATATATATGTATATGAATATAATGCAGTAAAGTGCAGTCATGAATCAAGAGATTTCTCTTTCACATCAATACAGTTAAAAAAAATAAAACCACATTGAAAAGACTTGTTTCTGTCTCTGTCCAACATGTTTTACATCAATTTTCCTGAATGACCTCAATAAGGATCCATTGAATTTAGGTGTGGGTCCAGGATTTTTTAACACTATTTTCAAAGTGTGAGATTCGAAATTCTCGTGAATTTCTCAAAATAATTATCATGGATCTTGATTAAATACAACAATGTGGATCCGGTTAATTTAGGTGTGGTTTCACAAGGGTAGTCGGTCAAAGCAACCAGTAGATGGCAGCAATGCAAAAAGCGAGGATGAAACCCGCCTATAAATAAAGAGCCGGAGAAGAAGAAACGCTTAGTTTACTTCCGGTTAGCAATCATGGCGCAGGGCGCACTTAAGTTTAAAGAGAAGCGGCCTGCAAGCGCCAAGAAACCTCATCACAGCAAACAGAAAGGGCCGAAGAGAGGAGGTAGGACCCCGACACGTCTCCTGTTGTTCTTCTCTGAGCTGTTTTAAAAGACTTGGAGACAATTATCAGTTAAGCAGCGTCCACATGTGACCCGCATGGAAACACGTCGAGACATTTACTATTCAATGTATTTTTTTGCAATTTTGGCTTATCTGGCTTGAGAGAGAATTTAACAACGCATGTGTCATGTAATTACACTCACTGTTTGTCGTGGCATTTTGTTGCCTTCATACAGCGAGGACCATTGCACCCAAGAAGGCTCATGTGGTTGAGCAGCAGAAACTGAAGAAGGTGAGAAGAAGTTAAAGAAAAGTGACCGAAGGACAGTTTGTCTCTGTCCATCTGTGTCAGTCTGAATTTAACAGTGAGCTTTACAGATAACTCTAACAGCAACTTTAATCCTGCTTTCCCCTGAAGTGTCTGGAAGTGGCCATCAGGAACAACATCGAGAGGGAGGTGACTCAGAGGGCCAGCACCTCCCTCCATAAGCCGCTGAGTGTGGTTAAGGGAGCGGAGGTTCAGAGCAAACCAGGAGCAGTCCGGCCAGCAACCAGCTCCAAATAGGACCAGATACACCAACTGGCACCTGCAGACCAGAACCTGATGGTGTCAAAACACGAAAGACTGAGATGATACATCAGTGACCTGCAGTTATTTTCAAATGTCCCCTGTCCTGTGCTTCTTTTTTATTAAAGGCCCAACAAGACACATTTAAAGGAAGACATTTTTTGAATGAAATGGATCACTGGGACATAGATGTCCATTTGGGGGCACCACATATATTCACTGTGAGGATTCAAACGGAATGAACAGAAGAGACCTACACTTATTTTTGTGATTACATGCACATTTTTCGTATAGTCGTCACTACACAGAAAATGAGACTGACGACTCTCTAGGAACAGAGTGGGCTGATCCTAATGTTTGAAAAGTAGTTGGTTGTCACTGTCATATCAGCTTTCTTTATAGAACCTAATAATTTCTGTAAATATTGAAGGATATTGAGATCTGTTGTAAGCATGGTCTGATTATAACCTGGAAATAAAGGCCGGATGAATGAATCCAGATCATGTGCAGGAAGTCTTGAGTTTTTCAGGAAGTAATGAAAAAAGTTTGCCAAAGGCATTTTATTTTCTGATAGTCCTCATACACTTTGCATTAGCTGTTGGAATAGACAGGTTTAGTAAATGCAAAAAAATATGGTGTATTTAATTAAAGGAGGTGAGAAACTTTCCACAATTATTAAAAAATATTGGAGAAAGATCAGCTGATATTGACAGATATTGTGATAATTGTCACATTATTTTTTCTAATTTACAGAGTGGTTTTTGCTCCTGAGTGAAGGTTCTGGATTTAAAATCTTTGAGTACAAAATGATGAAAACATTAAAATCTCAGGTAAATGAATGTGTATTTACATATAGAATAAAGCTGATATACAGTATGTATATAATACAACTAAATAGATACCAAACTATTGATCTTTTATAAGTGATTTATTTAAATCCTTTGTGAACATCATGTACCTCATAATCCACAGGCACAATATAGTCACATCTACATTTCAGCGTCATAGTTATTAAGAGGTGTCTATGTTTTCTAACTATGCCTACATTAACTACAGCGGTGCCACAGGGACAACATGCTTCCTGAATGTAACAGTGTGTTATTACAACACTAGTAAGAACAACAATCACAACAAGCTGCCTATTGAAATTAATGATAAATTACAATCAACATGTCCAGGAGTACAGATCCATCAGCACTTATTTTTAAAGCAGGTCTGTGGTAGTAAACTGTGTATCTTTAAAAAGCCCTAATGGCCTCTACGGAGTGGTGGGAGCGCCGGAAGCGAGGGAAGGAGTCTTTAGCCATCAGGTTGTAGATCGTCTGCTGTGCCGTCTTGAACGTGTCGGCACACGGAGAGTCCATCACACTCAGCAGAGCCTCACGGGTCTCCGCGTCCAGGTTGACCTAGAGAGGAGAAGCAGGTTATCAGTATTCAGGGATATCTGTCAATCTAATTGCCCTGTGTTCCTCATATATCACATTCTCCTTCCCACCAACCTCCTGCGGTGCATCAGGGTTGATGAACTGGCTGTAGATGCCGCTGGCCTTGGTCTTTTGCAGGTTTGAGGGCAAAACCCTGTAGTCCTGACATGCCAGCCAGAACTCCAGGTTCTCCTCACTGAACTCTGAACGCAGGAACCCACGAAACGCCTGCAGGCCACCTGATAGATGAGTGAAAGCATGGAGAGGACAATGAGACAGGACAGAAAGAGAACCTGTTCGCCAGGAACTCAGGCCACATATTTTCCAAAAATGTTAACTTCACATCAGAGTATCTCTTGTCCGCTTGGGAAATTTCTTTAAAGGTGTAGGAAAATAAACTAAAAGTACCAAAAAATTTAAAAAATTCTAATTAACATTATTGTAAAGCCACTTTACCCCCTGTTTAAAGTTTTAAAGTTTAGTGTGAGGCTCAGTGAAGTCAGATATGTGGCTTTTTAGCAACGACAGGCAATGTGCACACATATGGCATCTTACAGTCATTATGATGGCGGCTCAAAGGTTGTTTAACTTTAGCAACAGAAGACTCACATTTTTCACCGCAGATATTTTGCGTTATCACAGTAGAAAAAGAACAGACGTCATATTATAAATCTTTCTGTTTAAAGTCATGACAGTCTTTCAGTGAGTCTAAAGCAGCCAAATCAAATTCACCCAGCATTACCTTCCCCAAGGGATGTGTCTCAGGAAAGAACCAATCAGAAGTTATAAAGTTGAACAAATAGACTTTCTCTTACCTTTGTTGTTTAGCAGAGTTTCCAGGTCCTGAAGAGTTTTTCCATCCCTGAGAAGAGAAAAGACAGAAACAGTCAAAATTCAGCTTCACTGTGACTGGATTCATGTGACATTTGAATTACAGTAGGTTTACTTTTGCTTGTGGTGTGTCTCAGCCAGATGGCCGAACATCACCCGCATCTCTTTTGCCCTGAAACACACAGACAGATGAAAATCAAACCAGGCTCTGCACAAAACACTTTATAATACAAAACAAGTCGACCTTGTCAAATACTTACTTCTCCAGGCATGAGGAGGGCAGGGAGGAGAGTCCTTTACACATCGAGCTCTAGGTCTCAGATAACTGACAAAGAGAAAATGAAGAGATAAAGCTGTATTCGTTCACAGGAAGTGACGTAGCTTAGTTTTCTTCTATCTGTCCGAATCCCAGACGAGTGCTGCTGTTAAATAGTCTCCCTGGATCTTATCTGATGCATCAATCTGCTCCTGTCCAGCAGGTGCAGAGAGGGGAGCTGAAAACAGGTGACAGCAGCTGAATCAGGCAAGTGGCGTACATGCTCTCTGTCCACGTAGCTCTGTCAACAGGGACATACAAAGCAGGTCAGCATACAGAATAGGACAATCAAAGCAAGGGGACTTTTACTGTGTGGTCAGGGATCATTAAAAAGCTTTAGAGTGTTCATCACAGGAGAATGAAGTGATGAGGGAGCAGCAGGTGGGCGCCGGATTCACACAACTGGGATGACCAGATTGTGTTTGATAATGATGGAGGAGATAAGACTAAATAAAGGTAATTTAATGCGGCTCCGCTGCAATAACAGCAATGTTATTTTCTCCTCCTTTTCCCAACTCTCTTGTTTTGATAAGTTTTTAATCTTTATCCTTGGCTGCTTTGTAAACCTCGTTTGTGGCCCTGTACAGTCAGTACAGTAAAAAAAATGCAAATGTAAAATTTGTAATGTCCTTTTTTTTCTTGTAAAAGGTGTGTGTTGTTGTATTACAGTAGACTATAAGAGATCCATGATAAAATCCCCAATATTCAATATTTGGTTTTATGCTCTTCACTCTGTCTGTTTGTTGCAAACTAATAGATCAAATTACTTCATGAATAATATAACTATAATATATATACAATTTCTCTCAGTAGCATGTATGACTGTCAACTGTAGTGGACACAATGTAATTCAAACGCCTCTCCATTTATTTTTTTCACCCCCTGTCCATTTGTTTGTTAGTTGAATTCTTGGTTTCTCAGCAGGATTTCACAAAAACTACTGAACAGATTTCCACTCAGTTGGCATAGGTCAAGAACAAACCTATTTAGATTTGGTGCTGATGGAATGTTGTGTTTTGAAAAATGTGAGATCAAACACATTTCGGATATCTATGAGTGTCCGGAATTTCGCGCAGCTTGATTGAATGTAAAGGGACTGATGGGCCGTGGTGGAGGTTTGAGCTCCACTGTGCAGACTGATGATGAATGTGCACAGATTGAAAGATATCACACAAACACACGCACACTGCATTGACTTCCATTCATTGTCTAAACAGTCTATGGTTCATGCCTAACCCTCAGGGCCGGTCTTTCCTACAGGCGACATAGGCGGCTGCAAAAAATAAACAAATAAATATATATATATGATTGGGGGTTTTTTTGGGCAGATTTGTTTGCGCCCCCTTCTATATCTCCAACCAATATTTTGACATTAAAAAAATAAATCTTACATTAGGGTAAAATGAGCCAAAAACGGAAGGGATACGTACCTCCTTGGTGTTGTCAGAACATGCTAACACATTGAGGCGTATGGCTAGAGCAGGGGTGGGCAAACATTTTGACTCGCGGGCCACAATGGGTTCTAAAATTGAACAGAGGGGCCAGGCCAGGAACAGATGGATGGAGTGTTTTTGTGAACTAATATAAATGACATGGAAAAATCATTACATGAAAGGATTTGGCCTTTCCCAAGTAGCAAAGCACTTATTTGCAAGGCCATTTAACAAAAACCCGCCTTCAGAGAAAGGCTTGCTAGCCTTTGCTATTTCGAATGCCACCAAAAAACATGCCTTGGTAGATGACTCTTTAATCGCAGTTTGTCTGTGAAAAATAATGTTGCTGAGTCTGTAAATTAGTCGCCAACCTCTGAGCTGCAGCCACTCGTTCTTGCGTTGACTGCTTGCTAGCGTAGTTAGCATGCTTCGTAGCAAAGTGACGGCTGATGTTGTACTCCATGAAAACTGCGACAGTTTCTCGGCATATCAGGCATAGAGCCTTCGATTGGACTTCAGTGAAAAAGTATTTTGTTGTCGACTCCGTGTTAAACACTCTGCACTCATTGTCCACTTTTCGTTTCCTTGATCCTCTCATTTTACAGAAGGGCTCACAGGGCAAAGGGAAAAAGTAAAGGGAGATCATGTGCCTTTTCAAGCCCTAAACACCACACTCCCGGGGAAATTTAATTTAGCTAACGCTTTTACCCAAAGCGACTTACAATAAGTGCATTCAACCCCGAGGGTTCAAACCCAGAACAACAAGAAACGAGAAAGTATGATTTCTTCAAAAACAAAGCAAAACTACAAAGTGTTATAAGTACGTGCCATTTAAGTGCTACAAAATTGTTAGTTTAAAAAAAAAAAATTATTTGGACAAGTTTGGTGGGCCGGATTAAAAAGCCCAACGGGCCATACTTTGCCCATGTCTGGGCTAGAGTGTGTGTGTCCAAGCAAAAATTTACCTGACTTGCCTTCAAAGAGCATGTCAACTCTTGAGTTGTTCAAATTCATTCAAACAAAGCCGCTCACAGAGATATATCCTAACCTTTGTATTGCTCTGCGGATCAGTGCAAACCTTCCAGTTACAGTAGCTTCAACTGAGAGGAGTTTTTCCAAATTAAAACTTTTGAAGACAGCCTTAGGTGGCTCAAGAACGCCTCAGTGGTCTGGCTGTCATCAGCATTAACCATGAAGTTCGTGATCAGATTCGATACAATGATGTCATTGATGACTTTGCAGCGAGGAAGGCCAGCACTGTAACCCTTGAAGTGTGGAGTGAAATGAATATAGTTCTTTAAACAACGTTAATTTGCACTATTTATATTATACAATTTATTTGTTTATTTTTAATATATTGTTTTGATTATTTAACACTCTTACATTTACATATATTATTGTATTGTTTGTTATTATTATTATTGTTTGTTAACTAAGTTGTTTATTTGTTTTGATTATATAGTGTGCACTTTGCACTCATGCTCTTGCAATGAATGAAGGTGCAGTACTTTACTGTAGAACTGTTAAGAATAGGGTCTATGATTTTCCGTATCAGAAAAATTTATTTTCTGTTTCACATTTTGGTGAATTCCGTTTTATTCTGTTTCGGCTAATTTTGTTCAGGAAGATTAATGGCTTAAAATGAGTGAATAATATGTGCCACAAGTGACCCAGACCTTCTCAGATTGTTGTTTGCCAGCCATCCAGGGCCGGCCCTGGCAATGTTGGCGCCCTAGGCGGGATTTCATAATGGCGCCCCCCCCAACATACATACGCAAATTGTCATGCATCCCCAAGAACTTTTGGACTGTAAACAGATGCACACACAGGCAGACAAAATTCTAAGCTATAAAAAATAATGAAAATATATAATAAAAATATAAAAAGTCTGAACTCAGCTGTAGTGACAGCATATCATGTCATGTCGACAAAAATAAACATTAATGATGTCCACAATTGGGGTGATTCTACCTCTATATTGTTCTTTCTTCTCCTCCCCTACTTTGCTGCGCTTTCTGAATCGTGCACCTGATAATTTAATCCTTTTTTGACTCATCTTCAACTCTTACCACAGTCTAAAACGCCCCCCCACACACACACACAAGAGAGTATGTGCCTGTGTGTTTCTGTCTGTTTAGACACAACTGACAAATGTGTGGATTAAGCAGTGTTTGGCAAGTTACTGAAAATTAGTAATTAGTTACAGTTACTAGTCACTTCTTTTAAAATTAATTGATTTACCCCACCAGTTACTGTATATCAAAAGTAATTAGTTACTAGGGAAAGTAACTTTTAAGTTACCTTTATGTCTGCTTTTTAATTGTAATGAATATGAACAGTACTGAACAGTAAAAATTACCGGATCCTCTGCGTTATGACTCATGCTCAAGACCCTCGTCTCGGTCACGTCACTTTTTCGCTGAACACAAACCAGCACGGTATTTGTCGGACCCATTTTTCAACAAACCAGGTTAATCCAGCAGGTCTGTTTAAGAAGAAGATCAGCTGCTGGAGATCAAAAGTGACGGCGGCCTTAAAAGTATGTTTGAGAAAACAACTCTACCGGTGTCCTGGATTAAAGTCACGGCAGAATGCCCTGAGATCGCCACAACAGCACTAACAACTCTGTTGCCATTTCCGACATCATATCTGTAGTGACATGATAGATCGTATGAAATATATCAATTTTCAGTGTGTTTTCCAGCCCGATTTGCTCGCAGCGAGCGAAAACAATAGAACAGACCCCGGAACCATCGCTGCAGATTGCGAGCCGGCCGGGGCGCTGCCGGTGCGAACAGCCCAATTATTTAACATGGGCGCGGAAAGGAGGCGGACAGCTTTCGTGGCGCTTCGCGGCGCTTCCATCTCCGGTGCGTCCCCGGGTTTAGAAGATGATGTTGTGATGTGAATGTTTTGGTTTACATTGCATGTGTCACGTCATGATAAATCAGTCCCTTGTGCCGCCCTCTCGGCATTTTGCGCCCTAGGCAACCGCCTACTTCGCCTATGCCAGGAGCCGCCCCTGATCCTACTACAGACCGATATCCAACCTCCCCTTCCTGTCTAAAATCCTTGAAAAGGTTGGAGCCAATCAGCTGTGTGAGTTTCTCCAGGAAAGTAATGTATATGAGGACTTTCAGTCTGGGTTTGGAGCTAAACACAGCATGGAGACAGCCTTGACAAAAGTCACTAATGACCTTCAATAGGACTTCGCTCTTCTGGACTGAGGCTTCAGATGTTGATCCTGGAATCTGATGGAGCCTCACTCCCAGTTTGGGACTCTCAATCCCCAGTGCCCCTATAACCACAGGGTTCACATTAGTCTTAACCTTACACATTTCTTCCAGCTGTACTTTCAACCCTTGGTACTTCAAAATCTTTTCGTGTTCCTTCTTTCTGATAATGCTGTCAGCTGGTATTACCATATCTACTATTACTGCCTTCTTCTCCTGTTTGTTGATCACCAGTACATCCGGTTGGTAAGCCGCTAGCTGTCTGTCAGTCTAGAATCTGAAGATCCATAGGACCTTAGCCCTGTTGTTTTCAACCACCTTGGTGGTGGGTCCCATTGGGATTTGGGATCTTCTAATCCATACTGGGTGCAGATGTTCTTGTAAACTATTCCAACTATTTGCTTGTGCCTTTCCGTATACGCTGTTCCAGCTTGCATCTTATACCCTTCAATCATCAATCAATCAAGTTTTATTTGTATAGCCCACATTCACAAATCACAATTCGTCTCATAGGGCTTTAACATGGTGTGACATCCTCTGTCCTTAACCCTCAACAAGAGTAAGGAAAAACTACTAAAAAACCTTTTTAACAGGTAAAAATATGTAGAAACCTCAGAGAGAGCCACATGTTAGGGATCCCTCTCCCAGGACGGACAGAAGTGCAATAGATGTCAAGTGTAAGAAAACATCATCAGGATTAAAGTTTTTAGCAGCATCGATGAGGGTAAACATTTTTCAATACTATGTGTGAAGCAGTCCTGCTGCAATCATAGTCTCTGGTCAGCAGCCAGCAAGATCACGATCCAGCATCAGGATGGGATCCACTATAGTCCACAGTCATTGTCCACTGCCGCCAGTTAGGATCCATCATCAGACGCCGCCTCGGTCGTGGTCCACCATCATCCGATGCCAACGTGACAAAGGATCCTCTATTATCACTGCGATCAGCCGGCACGATACAGAATCCACAAAACTGGATCCACCATTGCGACCTCCGACACGCGATCCACAATCCTAATCCATGGTGCGGCCACAGCTGTGGCCCTGCATCCGCGGGCGCTAAGGCACAGAAACTCCGGGAAAGGGGTCAAGTAAGTAACATGTACTGATGAGATAAGAATTATTTTGATGTGATAAGTATGGAGAAGAGGAAGGAGAAGCAGGAAAGAGAAGCTCCGTGTGTCATGTGTCATAAATTCCCTGTGCGTTTTAGCGTCATCTGCCGCACTAATTAGCTCTAACTATAAGCTTTATCAAAAAGGAAGGTTTTCAGTCTACTCTTAAACGAACTGAGCGTGTCTGCTTCTCGAACTGAAAGTGAGAGATTATTCCACAGCACCCTACCCTTCTGTTATATGCTGGACTGTCTCAGTGGCGTCTGCACCTTGGGTCTTGTCTGTTGCGATAAACCCTGAACTCTATGGCTCTTGTTTCCTAGGGTCTAGCTGGTGTGACTATTATTTCTTTATTCACTCAAGCCTGAGGTAAGGCGGTTATCATTAAGGATCTTGCCTAGTGATCCACACTAGACTCGAACCCCTATCTCCCTTCCCAAAGTCAGTGGTGTAGCTCACTATACATATAGGTGATATATATATCACCTATATGTATATATATATATATATATATATATATATATATATATATATATGCAAACACATATAAACCCAAAATTGATAAACTTATCATACACACACACTGGTTTCCAACCCTATACACCCTGAGAACAAATTAAAAACATTATTTTGTTATTATGTTTTCTATGCAACCCATAACTTTTGTTTCATGGAATGTCTGTGTCATTCACTAACAAGCAAAATGAATAAAAGTCATAAATCATCAACTCAAAGAGACAGACGTATGCCTATTACAGGAAACTGGCCTAAATAATTCACAGCACATTACTTTGCTCTATTCAGCCAACTACAATGGTAAATTGAGCTTTTCCTCTGATCGACCACTCAAAGTTTCACTCAGCCATACACATAGAAATGATACTGGGATTCTTCTATGACCCACAATATATATATATCAGTATCCTGCGGCTGTGGCTGAGGGGTAGAGTGGTCGTTCTCCAACATGAAGGTCGGCAGTTCGATCCCCAGTCTGACCCATCTGCATGCCGAAGTAACCTTGGCCAAGATGCTGAACCCTGAATGGCCCCCCATAGAATAACAAAGTGCTGCGAATAGATGCACTGTATGAATGTGTGTGTGAATGGGTGAATGTAAAACTGTAATGTAAAGCGCTTTGTGTGGTCATAAAAGACTAGAAAAGCGCTATATAAATACAAAACCATTTACCAAAACCATTTAAGGACACTATTCTATTACACTAATCCGATTCATAATTGAATACCCTTTATGCACAATGATTCGATACTAGACAACACTATACCCACTTAAATTGAAGCAGGTTTCCCTCGGCTCCTTAAAAGGTCTTTGTGGCAGTGGACCATGCCACGGGCTCTCACCACAGCAGCCAGAGACAAACCATTCGCTCTTCAACATCTCAACGTCCGTTATTTCGAGACCATGGCGCAAACGTAAACTTAAATACAACGTAAATCCAGCATCAGTGTCGGCCTCTCCACCGCTGAGTGACCAGGAACAGGGGCTGCAGGTCCTGCAGCCGTCGGCCTCTTCGCTGATGAGGGACCAGGCACAAGGCCTGCAGGTGTTGGCCTCACCACTGACGTTGGGGTAGGAACTGAGGCAGTGGGTGTGGAAACAGGAGCAGGGGGCGTGGAGACAGGGCCCTCCGGTTTCCCTGCCGATCTTGGAGCAGGGACAGGAGTATGGAGCGTTGGCTTCACCGCTGACCTCCGTGCAAGAACAGGGGGTGCGGCTTCACCGCTGACCTCGGTGCAGGGGACGCTGGACTCGGCACAGGGGCAGGAAGGGGCTTGGAGAAAAGACCAGGTTTGGAGACGTCACAGCAGATGTACCCAAAACCTAAGCTGTGCCCTCAACCAGCTTCAGTGTCGGCAAGGGCGCAGAATCGATGACATGCCCGCCGCCGGCTTCTCCAGAGCTGTGCAGGGATGTGGACTCGGGGCCGTGCTCGCAGTCACCCTCAGCTCTGCATGCAGACAGAGAATCAGGGCCGTGCTAACCACCATGCTGAAGGAGGTGGTCAGCCAAACAGGCCAGCTGGCGCTCCATCAGCGTCGTCTTCCTCTCCACCTGCCTCAGGAGCATCTCCAGCTCTTGTCTAGTCTCCGCTCTCTGCTGCCTGTACGCGGTCACAAGATCCTCCACCATCCTCACCAGACTACCATGGTAATCCGAGGTTCTCAGCCAGTCCATAGTCCATGAGGTTCACGTCCGATCCTGAATCCATCAACACTGGCAGCTGCAGAGAAAGAGAGGAAGAAGACACAGTAACCAGAACCTTTGGATGTGAAGGGTTTGAAATAAAGTGTGTCTGCCTCACCAATTCCCTCATCAGTGATGAGCCCGATCTTTTAACAGGCATAAGGTGAGGAGATGTCCTGACTGCCCTAAGTAGAAGCATCTGCCCTCCAGGAGTCGAAGGCGCCGCATCTCAGCTGACAGTTGAGTGCGTCCTAACTGCATGGGTTCCCCAGCTCATTCAGGAGATGATCCACTGATAGATGAGCCGAAATCAGCTGCCGTTGAAGCATGAGCTGAACCAGGTGAAGGTCGACAAAGACTGGGGCTTTGGATCTTTCTCCTTCGGTCGGAAAGTCTTTTATCAATGCGGATAACAATGGCTGTCAATTGGTCTAAGTCACTGGGTAAGTAGAGAGGAGCTAACTGGTCCTTTAACTGAGGTGAAATAAAGCTGATTGGTTCCAGCCGCTATCTGCCGCTAAGATACGGAATTCTATGGCATGTCTGTGACGCTCAGCTTACCCTGACGAAGGCTAACAAGTGACCTGGCTTCCTCTCTACCTGGAGAGATGTGCGGAAAATCCTGGATAGCGTATTGGTGAATGTTTGGAGGCTCTCCCACACCGACAACCTGCGAGAAAAAAAGACCGGTAATCACCAGAGTCGCCGGAAAACCTTTCCGGACAGTAGAGTCTAATCATGGAGACACTGGGAGATGTGGTGGGGAGAACAAGGGCGAAGCCGGGGCTTCGGTGACTGTAGTGGAGGGAAACGCCATGGTGGACGCCTGACCACTCGTTGCTTTGCTGGAACCGTTCGTCTCTTGGAGTCGCTGCACTTGCTTAGTGAAGAAGATAAGTCGCTCACCAAATGATGTCAATAGCTGGGTGTGTTGGATACTGGGTGCAGCGAAGCTCTCTCTCAGGGTCGTACTTCCTCCTCCTGTCTCACAATCTTTTTTCCATGCGCTTTAATGGGGTTGCGCAATGAAGCTGAGTCGGCTGGGTCCACGTGTGAAGATACCTAAAGAGATAGATACAAGCGTGAGTATCAAAGTAAAACAGAAAGTGACATAAGACATGAACCAGGAAATGCTGTGAGTATGTGTGTGTGCGTAACCATGACAGAAACAATAATTCAGGCCAGGAATTTGACTCCATCATAGGCCACTGCCACCCTGTTCACTTTATCAGCCACACCACCAATCCTGTAGGCTAAACCTATTTTTTCATGTAACAAGTACCAGATTACTTATGAATTTCGCCTCTTTGCTCATCTGGGAGGAAATTTATCCAGATTACAACATGTAATTTATCTGAATACTGAGTATTCAAGATGGGTGAACCCTCAAAGACTGATTAGGAATTCACCAATGATTCTATCATAGCGCATACAGCTAAAATATTCAAATGTTTATATTTATTTTCAAGAACTAAGCATCAAAAGTATCAAAAACGTCACACACACACAGAGAGAGAGAGATTTAACACAAGCTACAACAATGTTAATAGGTAAAAAGTTTTAGATGACAACTTTCACTCAATGATGTCCAGTTTAGCCTGCTATTCATATTTATTTATTTGTATATGCTTAAGACAACAGAAAATAACGTTGATATTTTAGTTTAGGGTACACTAAGACCTAACATAAAGCATAGTCCATAAAACTGAAAATGTGTGTCATATGCACAACAATTACATTAAGCAGTTGCTGGCAATGAAATGCTTGGGTCACAGGCTCTCTTGTACCAATCTCAGAATATTACAAACGCTAAAAAAAATAGAAAATAAAATATATATATCAAAAATATCTACGGGCAGCGGTATTAAAATTAGACTGTTTCATGTTTCATATGTGGCCAGGGACGTATTTGCGTTCGCACTGCAAAAGAAGGTGTCAACAATGTGATGTCATGAGAGGGAGTGTCATCGAGGGTAGATACATACATACAGCAGAGACAGCAACCAATCATGTCACCCGGCGACTACATGACTACATGTCCTACAGTCAGCAGGCCAGCCAGGGCCAAGGCTGCTGCCTAGCTGAAAGAGATTGCCCTGGAGAGAGAGGAGGACAGACACAGAAGGAGACAGACAGATAGAGAAAGAGAGCTTTATGTTACGAAAAGAACAACAAATGAGAAGTTCGCCTGAAAATACCTGTGTTTGTTTTGTTTAGCCGCTGTCTGCTGGAATCAAGTCAACCTTTGGCTAAAAAAATCGGAATACCTTATTTGAGTTAGAAACCACTGCTTGTCGTCTTCATTTGTGCACCTACGCCTCACAAGCTTCTTCTGACCTCTCAAGACATCACAACATGTGTCCCGGACCACCTCCAAATGTGGCCTCGGCAGTCGGATTTCAAAAAGCATTGATGATGCATTAGAATGCATTCCCACATGTAGCTCACTTTATGCTGTCAGATCACTCAAGACAGATTTTAA
Organism: Limanda limanda; assembly: GCF_963576545.1. NCBI lineage: Eukaryota > Metazoa > Chordata > Actinopteri > Pleuronectiformes > Pleuronectidae > Limanda > Limanda limanda. The sequence continues at coordinate 23,218,837 of NC_083637.1, read as the reverse complement.
TACCAGGTCTGAAGGGCGTCTATATGTGTCCTTCTTGTCCCATTCAGATGGTTGGTACTGTAAATCAATTGAAATATTGTGGCTGGGTTTATGGAACATATCAAATAAGTGAAGCATTAGCATTCTGAGAGGCGTAGCAGGTTGGTCTCGAACCATCCACTCATGTCAGATTTCCAGTAAATAATGCAAATTGCTGTAATCCATAATTTAAAAATACACGCTGGAAAATGCCAAAGCTCTGTCATTCAAAATGACAAATTATTGAAAAGGTGGATTGCGCTAGGTCCTACATTAGGTCTGCAGAGATTTGTTTCTGCTGTGGGTGGGGGAACAGAGGACAAATACAACATATAGAGTTTTCATAATTTTTTGTGTTTTTTGTTTTAACAGGATGCTGGTCTTTTATAAAATATCTGTGTTGTTCTTAGTGTGAGATTTAGGTTTACTTGAGGTCAGCAGTTCATACTGATGATACTGTTGATTAAAGCTGTAATGCATATTTCTGATATCACTAAGCTAAATGAAAGAGTAAAGATATTTAATCAATTGACCAAAAAAAGTCAAACTGAAAAAGATACACCTCAGCTGTCGTCTCTGCCTTTTCCAGTGGCTCACATTGTCAGTTCATACGGCATTGGACCCAGGGCCGGCCCTGGCAATGTTGGCGCCCTAGGCGGGATTTCAGAATGGCGGCCCCCCCAACATACACACGCAAATTGTCATGCATCCCCAAGAACTTTTGGACTGTAAACAGATGCACACACAGGCAGACAAAATTCTAAGCTATAAAAAATAATAAAAATATATAATAAAAATATAAAAAGTCTGAACTCAGCTGTAGTGACAGCATATCATGTCATGTCGACAAAAATAAACATTAATGATGTCCGCAATTGGGGTGATTCTACCTCTATATTGTTATTTCTTCTCCTCCCCTACTTTGCTGCGCTTTCTGAATCGTGCTCCTGATAATTTAATCTTTTTTTGACTCATCTTCAACTCTTACCACAGTCTAACACGCCCCCCCCCGCCCCACACACACACACACACACACACACACACACAAGAGAGTATGTGCTTGTGTGTTTCTGTCTGTTTGGACACAACTGACAAATGTGTGGATTAAGCAGTGTTTGGCAAGTTACTGAAAATTAGTAATTAGTTACAGTTACTAGTCACTTTTTTAAAAAGTAATTGATTTACCCCACCAGTTACTGTATATCAAAAGTAATTAGTTACTAGAGAAAGTAACTTTTAAGTTACCTTTATGTCTGCTTTTTAAATGTAATGTATATGAACAGTACTGAACAGTCAAACACAATAAACATATTTTTTAGACCTATTTATTGTAATCAACAGGGCAACAGGCCCATTTGTGGGTCATTTGGTACCGGGCCGCACAGAAAGAATAAACATTTTACAAGTTTTCTGTTTTATCTATTATCCGGTAATTTTTCAAAATAAAACCGTTTTATTTTGAAAAATTACCGGATCCTCTGCGTTATGACTCATGCTTTATGCATGTCAAGACGCTTGTCTCGGTCACGTCACTTTTTCGCTGAACACAAACCAGCACGTTATTTGTCGGACCCATTTGTCAACAAACCAGGTGAATCCAGCAGGTCTGTTTAAGAAGAAGATCAGATGCTGGAGATCGCAAATGACAGCGGCCTTAAAATTATTTTTGAGAAAACAACTCTGCCGGTGTCCTGGATTAAAGTCACGGCAGAATACCCTGAGATCGCCACAACAGCACTAACAACTCTGTTGCCATTTCCGACATCATATCTGTAGTGACATGATAGATCGTTTGAAATATATCAATTTTCAATGTGTTTTCTGGCCCGATTTGCTCGTAGCGAGCGAAAAAAATAGAACAGACCCCGGAACCATCGCTGCAGATTGCGAGCCGGCCGCGGCGCTGCCGGTGCGAACAGCCCAATTATTTAACATGGGCGCGGAAAGGAAGCGGACAGCTTTCGTGGCGCCTCGCGGCGCTTCTATCTCCGGTGCGTCCCCGGGTTTAGAAGATTATGTTGTGATGTTAATGTTTTGGTTTATATTGCATGTGTCGCGTCATGATAAATCAGTCCCTTGTGCCGCCCTCTCGGCATTTTGCGCCCTAGGCAACCGCCTACTTCGCCTATGCCAGGAGCCGCCCCTGCAGCCATCAACAGAACAGAAGACTAAAAAAACATTTTTTGCAGGCGATTGGGAAGATGAGCGAGTGAATGTGACAGGCTGTAGCGGGAGTGAAGCTTGTCTAGAGCGCCAAATGTGCTAGTTCCAGCCCTGCTAACCCTATAGCCTTAACCCACACACACACATGCGCACACAGACCCAAGCGCGCAGCCACACGCTCTGCAAGCCTGGGGGCTGTGCGTGTCTCTCTCTTCCTGCTTCTTCAGCCTGGGTCTCATTTGGATCCAGGACACGGAGCGATCCTCGGTGTGAGCCTGTTGCCTTCCAGTCTATGGTGTGAACACAGACACACACACATACACACACACACACACAGACACACACTCCTGGAGCCGCGGGATCTGGATCCAGAGGAAGCTGCCGCTCGTCAGCCTCAGACCTGTTTCAGGACGGACTCAGATCCAGTTCACTGGGCTCCAGCTGCAGTCCTGATCCTGATCCGCTGTGTCCGACCATGGGCGGCGGGTCGTTCTTGAGATAAGCAGTGAGTCACTACGGTTTAGTCCTTCCAAGCTACATAATCCCACAGACATTGACATGTTTATTCTGTTCGAGCAGTAAACGCAGTTCCGAATATTTTAGACGGTGGTGGAGAAGGTGGACACAGCTGCAGCTCAGAAAACTAACCAGAAACAAAATGTCCTGGAATAGATCTGACCCTTTGACTCCAGCTTTTTGATTCAACTCAACTAATTCTAATAAACTGTGGCGCCCTGATGGAGCGTGATGTTAAATCATATCTCAATTCATCATGCTCCTGTAGGTACACCACTGCATATAGGGGAACCTGTAATAAGTAGACACAAACAGAATCACTTTGTTGAGCAGAAACATTATTTTTCCCCCCTCGTCTGTTAAAGGAGGTCTGTTTGTTTTTAATGCATGTGGGGAGAAGTTGCATAAAGCCTTTTGTGGCACTAGAGGGAGCTGCACAGTTGCCTCATGTCACGTCACATGAGTTAATAAAAAAAAATTGAAGTGAACGTTGTGAGGACATCGAGGTGAGGTTAATAGTGAGGCTGGCTCCTTATCTCTGAGGCTGTGACGTCACATCAGCTGCTACAAGCATAGCACACATGAAGGTCTGAACCATAGACCACACATAAAGATGGACGACGTGTCTCCACCCTCTCTCACTGTTTGGAATTGAATACAAAACGATCTCGGATACGAATGCTGCCATCTCGCTCATTTTAAACCAGAGTCTGCTGCATTAGCGAAGTTCGGCTGGTACACACGACCCAGCTGTCAATCATCAGTGTGATAACAACTGCCTAAAATAACCCAAACCATGTTTTAGTATAATTTATGTACATCCAGTGACTCGGAAGAGGCAGGGTTTATAACCTATACTGTATGCAGCCAGCCACCAGGTGGCAGTCAAGATGCTTTGGCTTCACTTTGGGGATCTTTTTACGTACAGTTGATAATTTGAACGAATTGGTTTGGGATAAGGGTTAAAATGGTGTTCAAATTGCAAAATGGTTAATGTAGGCACCAGTTTTTCAGACTGGCAGAAATTGTGGGATGAGTAGTTTTTCTGCTGCCTCAGTTTTTATCAACTAAGTAAATGAAGGCTTGATAAGTTGTAATCAATGCTGTGTTCTTTTGTGATTACACCGATGCTTCTGTATCCCATCAGCTGACACCAGTGGCACCAGTTATGGGAGCCAGACGGACTTGGTTCCCGTGGGTTCACTGCCAGGGCGATGAATCCCCTGGTCCAGACCATGACAGGGAGAAGAGTTATGCTGAGCTGTTTGATCAGCTGGACCTCAACAAAGATGGACGCATCGACATCGTTGAATTGCGGACAGGACTGGCCGGCCGAGGGCTTTCCAGAGGCTCCTTTGATAGGGTAGGACACCTGTTTGTTTGATATCATGCAGTGACATATACTATATGAGGGCTGTGGGTGCTACATGTATATTACATGTAAGATAGAGTTGTCCTGCTCTCATCATCTTACAGCCTGTGAGAGATTTCCTTTCTCTTCTTATGTAAAATGTCCTCAGACCTCAGCAGGAGTCAAGGACATCAACAGAAAACCTTTATTGTGAATACACACGGTCTGTTTCTCCACGCTCGGTCGACCTGTCTGTTTTGGAAAGAAGTGTGTGGGTCGCCAAGAAGACGAGACTCACTGTCACTTTGTCACATGTTACTTCTTCTTTTCACTCCGTGTGTGCGTGTGTGTGTGGCTGTGGGTATATAAAGCAAAGCATGGCATCTATTTTGGTACAAGCAGTAGGTCTCTGTAAGATGAGAATGGTAACCTTTCTCTCAGTCTCACAGTTTTTTCACATATAGATCCCTGTCCAAACTGACGCTTTTCTTTCTTATTGGAATATAATTGTCATTGAAAAAACCTAAAACATATAGATTTATTCTCTGGGCTGACTTTTTCAAAACCATGTGATAAAAGAGGTGTACTTTTATATTACAGCATGAAATCCTCATGTGTAACATACTTAAGTTATATGAGAACAAACTGTAGGATGTAGGTAATTCCTCAAATACACAACATGCTGTAGCAATATTTGTCCGACCCATGGCAAGGTTGAGGTTTAGACAGCAAACTGTGAGTGTAACCTTGATTTCACAGCTGTCAGGGTCACCTGTGTTGTGTTTGCTGCTAACATATGTTGTAAAGAATGATTCATAGATGTACAATAAAACAATAATCGAGCAGCATGATAAGAAGTCTGGTGTTACCAGCGAGGATCCCGCTGCAGCTGCCAGTGAGCGAGAAAGGCCAAGCATCTCTCTGAGCCGTATCATAGAGGCATATTTGGCTTTCAGACTGTAGCTCATACAGCCTTTGTTTGCAGCCAATCTTGAAATTAACTGTTTGTTTTTTGGTCCCTGAATAAATAACAGCTGAAAGTCCAGACCATCGTTTCTCATTGACTTGGCTGTCTCTACTTTCAGATTGTCCAGACTGGGGACACCAACAATGACGGAGTACTGGACTTTGAGGAGTTCACACAGTATCTCCGCGACCATGAAAAACAGCTTAAACTCATGTTCAGCAGACTGGACAGGAATAATGATGGTCTGTATGCATCTATGAACACACTCGAAATTATAAATAATTTCACTGTCACTTCAAATGTCCATATTTAGTCACTTCTCACTGTGTGTGATGGTGGATATTTGCAGGTCAGGTGGATGCAGCGGAGATCCAGCACTGTCTCCGTACCATTGGGGTGGACATCAGTCACGAGGAAGCCACCAAGATTCTACTACGGTCTGAAAAAGATATATTGATTATTTGTCTTGTAAACAGAATTTAAGAAAACAAACTCCACTTCCTCTTAGTAATCCTCTGTGTTAAATAGTAAATGGTTACTAGATATTCAGCGAGATTAAACGTCTTTTTGTACATCACACATCTGATCTGAGCTGTGTGTCCGGATATGATTCATCACACTTTCCAATTTCTGAAGGCAAAAGACACACAAGCGCATTAATCTGGCTGATGTGGCCAGAGAGGTGTTGGAATCATAATGGATCATGGATCATGCAAACTCTTGTTCCTACCGTCCATATCTTTGTGTCTACTTAATGATGCTACTTTCTGCTAAGAAAAATATAATGTCCAACAATTGTTTATATATGTTTGTCACCCAGTATTGACAAGGATGGTACCATGACAATTGACTGGAATGAGTGGCGTGACTACTTCCTGTTTAAGCCCATCACTAATATGGAGGACGTGGCACGCTACTGGAAACACTCGATGGTGAGGTTAAGCACACTCAAACATGTACACTTTCAAAAACAAAACAAAGCAGTTTGTTAACTTGTGTGCTCAACTCTCTCTGTCGTCCCTCCCTGTTATTTTTCTTATATGTCACACTTATACGCCACCATAACCTCAGTAGATGTTGGATATAGGGGAGCAGCTCACAGTCCCAGATGACTTTTCAGAAGAGGAGAAGAAGTCGGGGTATGTGTGGCGACAGCTGATGGCCGGAGCATTTGCCGGATCTGTATCACGAACTGGAACCGCCCCCTTGGACCGCCTCAAAGTCTTTCGACAGGTCGGTCGGGGACGATTACGATCTTGTAAAATAATCATTCATGAGTTACTACCTTTGTGTGACATGTTTCTGTGATAACCTTCCTGCTCTACTCTTCCAGGTTCATGGTTCCTTCATGTTCAGCGGCAACGTGCTGAACAGTTTTCAATTCATGGTGAAAGAAGGAGGACTGCGGTCGTTGTGGAGAGGCAACGGAATCAATGTTCTTAAAATTGCCCCAGAGACTGCAATCAAGTTCACAGCCTATGAGCAGGTGGAACACACAGCAGCAACTTGAAGATGTACATGTCTGGAGGTTGCTCTGGCTGTCTTGCAACCTCAGGTTGGCCAAAAGACTCCAGGAAGTTCCTGCTCCAAGTCAAGAAATATTCCAGGACAATGATTAGGCTTCAATTTTGAGGAGCAAAAGCTATATTGTTTATTCCCAGTCTTACTGCTAAACTAAGGTAGCTTATCCAAATGTGTTCCACAAAAGGGTTGAATCTGTCTTTTAACAACACTCCTTCTTCATGAATCTAACACCTTCTCAAACTATGATTAATTTACTCTTCTTGTTGCTTTAACGCTACATAGATCAAGAATGTGATGCGTGGCAGCAATGAAACAAGAACTCTGAGGATTCATGAGAGGTTTGTCGCTGGCTGTCTTGCAGGAGGTACAGCACAGACGGCCATCTACCCAATGGAGGTAATATCTGGGTAATATATTTCTAAGAACTTTCATGTAAGATGAAGAAAAGGCACTTTCTGGTTTGCATGAATGACGGGGAAAACGCTTGACCTCTTTTCTCTTTCTCACCGTCCTTTTTTGCAACTCCTCTTTGTGTTCCCTACAGGTGCTGAAAACTCGTCTCACACTGAGAAACACAGGCCAGTTCTCAGGAATCGCAGACTGTGCCAAACACATCCTACAGAAGGAAGGTGTCACAGCCTTCTACAAGGGTTACATACCCAACCTGCTGAGTATTGTCCCCTACGCTGGCATTGACCTGGCTGTCTATGAGGTTAGATAACAACGATAGTGCACAGCCCTCACAGCACTTTCTGTTTCTCCTCTGCGTTTTAACGTCCTCTCGCCCTCGTTCCTCAGACTCTGAAGTTTGCCTGGCTGAACAGGAACAAAGGTCTGGCCGACCCAGGGGTCATGGTGCTGGTCGGCTGTGGTGCTGTCTCCAGCACCTGTGGACAGCTAGCAAGTTACCCACTGGCACTGATCCGCACCCGAATGCAGGCACAGGGTAAGGTTCATTCATACGAGTGTCAAACTTAAGTGTAGAGCCATCAGAGGAGCTTCAGGGATCACTAAGTCTCTGAGCTCTACTGAAGTGATGAACACCATTCATCTGTGATATTTTGTATCCATGCAATCACATAATGTGGATTCCCTAACTCCAAGTGAGCCATGAGTTTATTTTCAGTTTGGCCCCTCTTGTGGCAGAATGGTCACAGTGCACGCTGCATAACCACAGCCTCCACGATTTATTGCATGTCACACCCCCTCTCGCTTTCCTATTTGTTTCCTCCCAAACTGTCCAATAAAGGAAAATGCATATTGCAAGTTAATCCAGAGGTGTTTGTCAGAAATTCTAACAAACAATGTGACAACATGGAAACTGGAAAGAAACTGTAGTTTGATTAAAAATGGTCCACTTGCTCATTTTCACTAGGGCTTTTTAACCGCATCTAAAGCCCAAGAGATGTGGCTGAAAGCTGATTACTGGACCTGGAGTTAAGATGACAGATGAGTGGTTGTTCATTGCATTAAAATATTGCTGTTCAGCGGCTGAATCGCTTTAGATGCTGTGGTATAGCTGAATTTACAAACAACATATGATGTGACCTTGATGTAATTCTGTCAAAGCAATAATAAAGGTACATTTGATTTTTATAAGCTGCTGTCCTGGGTCATAGTTCAATGAACCCTGGCAAGTGTGAAATCTGTCAAAAACTTGAATTCTTATTTATGAGAATAAAATGTAACTCAGGATCCACGTGCTAGTTTTTTGGAGCCTTCAACTTGCTCCTTACTCACTCCATAATTAATCCTCACAAAATGTGTTGGACTTTAATATTGAGATGTGGTTGAAACTGAGAAGAAAAGTATGTGGACCTTGAATTAAGACTTTTTGTCAAACACTGTTTCCAGTGTCGCATTCGATGCATGGTATGCTTTGGGAAGTGGTTACCAACGGCATAATCACAAATCTATTTCCTCCAAAGAACACAGTAGACACCACATTGATAGTGTTACATGAAGTGAGAAAGAACAATGAGTTAGTGAAGGCCCTTTTCTCTCTCCTCAGCTTTAGTGAAGGGAACCCCGAAACCCTCCATGTTGGCCTTGCTTCACAACATTGTTACTCAGGAGGGCTTCGCCGGACTTTATAGAGGAATTTCCCCCAACCTGCTGAAGGTCGTTCCTGCCGTCAGTGTGTCCTACGTTGTCTACGAATACACGAGGATCATCCTGGGAGTGGACATCGAGGGTAGGAGGGCAGGGAAGGGGAATGGGTAGAAAAGGATGGATGACTTGTGCTTGGGTTTTATCAACGTGCACGTACGGACGTGTTGGCAGTGCATGAGGAAAAGGGCCTCGACGGGGGATGAAAGTTTTGACTTCTCAGGTTGAAAATCACAGGATGGAAAACAAACCATGGAATGGATGGACCACATCACACCTGAAGTGGCAGCTGCTGTGAAGAAGTGTGATATACTGCATTACAGTGCATGTCAGCAGTTGAGTGACAGCTAACCTACTCGCCTCCTGCTATTGCATCAACTTGGACGGATGGAAACTTGCATGAACTTGCTTGAGAACAAACAGGAGCCATGCCAGAAGCCATGTTACAATCCTGCGGCATTATTTTCTCTCCTAGGTGATATGTAGAGACGATAAAGGACTGGTGGGAGGATTGATCCAATTTCCTGTTCTGCAAGTGGAAGTCTCTGAAGTCTGGTGAAGTTTGACCCAGCACTTTGATTGGCGTGTCTTAAACAAATGTTACAAATACAAAAGTACAACACAACAGGGTTTAATGAGAAATGTTATATGAGCCCTTTGCAAAATGGTGTGCTTGTTTTGTTATTTTTGAAAAACAAATTAAGGTCCAGTGCCATAGAGTCTTTTTATAAACTGTATGTTCACATGCAGTTTTAATATTATAATGGAGAGAACAACCTATATAATAGATTGACAAGAAATTACTTTTGATGACAAAGAACGGTTTGGAACTGTCAGTATTTATTATGGGAGGTGCAAATAAAAGCATGCTTGGTGCTTTTTTTTTTAATGCGACTTTGTCTCCATTTAATTTTAGAGATGCAAGATCACTGCACTAATACCAGGTCATGAATCACCTCCTCCACCTGACAACAGCCACTATGTTCAGTCCTTTCGCCTTTAGATTCCGTGCTGCAGTAGCTGATAAAATCATACTCTGTGCTTCTGTTACATTGATATTAAACATCTTATGGTTTGTACATTCTTTAAACGTTCACCGATTAGCTGTGCAGTAAACAAGCAAATGAAGATGTAATGAAATGCAAAGAAGAACAACTCATGTGCAGTTTGACTTAACATGTTGCCAACAAATAGTATTAGCAAGAGGTTTTTGGTAATGTTTTATAATGAATCTTGGAATAAGTTTCCTTGACATTACTTTATAGTTTAGTTCTATTTGTAGATGCAGTTTAACTGGTAAATTTCCACTTTGTAAATTCTAAGACATTGCTAACTCTTAAAGAAGTCTTGAAGTTGCATAGCAGGTGAGTTGAAGCTGACAGGTTTCAGGCAAGCTCTCCATTAAAATATATATATGAAGACTTAAAAAAAAGGACAATGTATAGATTTGAATATTTGAATGATCAACTTTCATTGTCATTTAATCAATAATTATCAGAAATTACATTATTTCTTGTCAACTGTTGTAGTAATTAACACAAAATAGAATCTTAACACATTGAAACGAATAAACAAATAATTTTAAAACATAACAAATTTGATCATTTTACCTTTTTTTTAATAACTGAATAGATCAGTGGAGTTCCTGTTACTAATCAAATATAGATCACAGTACTAAAAAGAAAATATTATTTTGCAGAACATTCTGCTCCAAAATAAAAGAATTTCAAATATTTCACTTTCATACATTGTCTCCTTTGATGAATTCGTCATTGTGTCGTCATTGTAAATAAGACGATATTCCTCGACGGTGTGTAGTTTACCCTCCAGTCCAGGGGGTGGAGGTGTTTATCCACGTCACGCTGGCCGTCCACCCTAGTCCGTGAAGAGAAGAAGAAGAGGAAGAAAACCCGGGTGGACGGAGCTAGCGGGATTGATTGGTTGGATTTAAGCCCTGAAGTTTGCCGGCGTGGTCCCGCGTCTCTTACATTGGTGCCCCCCCCCTCCTCCTACGCTCCCGTGTAGCCTTCCCGCTTCTGCGCAGCTCGACCCGGCCGCAGCCATCCAGCCTGCCCCCTTGTGTGTCTGATTGCCCCTTGTGAGCAGCATGTCTGAATACGGCGGTGTGCCGACGAACGGAGTCAATGCTGGGATGAAAAATGATGCTTTTGCCGACGCTGTACAACGAGCCAGACAGGTAACCAACGAGCGGGGCTTCTAACGAGGACGGCCCCGAGGAGCTAGTTAGCTGCCGGGACACAGCAGCTAGCTTAATCACCCGTGACGTTAGCCGTGCCGGACTCGCTAGCTAACGAGCTAGGTAGCTAACAGCAATGCTAGTTATTTGTCTAAAACTCCCGCCGGGTTGAGGGATACACTGAACGGGGTTTGCAGGCCTGGGCCGAGCCGCGCTAACATTGTATTCTACTATTTCCTACAAACACATCGAGTAGAGCCAGCAGGATGTTTTGAGCTAAGTTAAATGAGGTTAGCTCCTTAGGCTAAGTTAGCGAGGTTAGTTGTGAGGTTAACGATAACCACATCGTGAAGTTTCGTCCTCCTCGTCTGTGAAACCTCGTTTTAGTAACGAATCACAATCAAAAGACAATGGATGCGAATGATTTTTTATCTTACAGTTATGTTATGTGATTGTATTGTGGCGATTTCTGGCCACAACTGAACAAAAGAATTGGGTTATTTAGTGATTAGTAGTTCAATACACAGTGGCTGATTCTTTACAGCCTGAGGCCAGAGTTGCACGTTATACGTCTTTTGTATGAAGTAAACGAGGTCATGGTTGCAACTTATCATTTTGTCTTGGTCTTATCGCGATTAATTCATTAGTTTATTATGTGTTCAACATGGCTCGCACATTCACCTAAAGCCTTGTGCAGCAACTGATTCGTTTGAAGAGCAGCTTTGAACCCAAATATATTAAGTTCCCCGCAACATAACAATGGAGGAAGACACTTAACAATCTGAGACATCACACACTAGAAACTTCCACATTGAATCCCTACCCGTAAGTATTGTTTTTCCCTGTAGTTAAATGAAAGTACTTCTGAGATGTATGTAAAATATTTTTATTTTATTTTAAGTAGAAAAGACAGATTTCATAACTTTTAGTCAAGCTCCGAAAGTACTGGCTCTTACATTTCCCGTGATACTTGGCACTACACCCTTAGTCCTTACTCCTTTCATTTTTTGTTAAATCCTCCCTGCCAGATAAATACCCAATTCTTTCAAACTGCACAAACCCAATTATATGTTTTTAGTCCTAAAGCCTAGACAACCTGCTGACCCCATCAGTTAGTAATGGGTTTGAACTCCTTGACTAAGCTGATCTGGTGTGCCATTAGAGCTGTCCTTTAGTTGAAATTATCACAAAAAAGGTTAATGATTTCAAGGCTCACTTACTGGTCATGGCGATGGTGAAAAACTTAAAACAAAGCATGCATCCCTGAAAGTCCTGGATATTTTATGTTGTGTTGCAAAGGCTTGATCCAGTCTTCCCCTCTTTGTAGATTGCAGCTAAGATCGGTGGAGACGGTGTCCCCTCAGGGAGCAACAACGGAGGAGCTGAGAGTTATCCATTCACACCACAAAAACGATCCTTGGAAGAAGCAGGTTAAAATTTAGCTCCAACAGACACAGTTTTGCATTTTTGTCAATTCTGTAAGACTCACGTTTTCTTTCCCCTAGATGAACCCGATGCCAAGAAGGTAGCATCACAGGGTGAAAGAGATTCTTCATTGTGTAAGTTGAATACCCACGATAATCTTATTACTAACTAGCTCGTCTCAGCATCCAACCACTCACCAGTTGTACTTCTCTTACAGCTATTGGCGCTCAGCTCGCTGCTCTGTCCCAACAAAGGTATAGTGCTTATTTAGTGTTTTCTTTTACATAAACACGTATGTAGCATATGGTCATGACAGAATCGAGATCCTTTTATTATATAACAATATTTTTTTCAACTTTCTTTAGTGTCAGGCCCTCTACAATGACTGAAGAGTGCAACGTGCCGGATGCCATGGTCGGCCTCAGTGAGTTAACTTTCGTACTATTTCTAAACCATGCAAACAATGTCCTCATGACTGTGTTACCCATGTTCAAACTAAAATCTAAATGTGCTTGCTTTTGTTCCAAAAGTCATTGGTCGAGGAGGTGAACAGATCAACAAAATACAACAGGATTCTGGCTGCAAGGTCCAGATTGCTCATGGTAAGTTGCGCTTTACATGTATTTGCTGAATCGACACAATGTTTCCCGCTACTCTTGGATTGACACATATTTTCATAATAATTCACAGACAGTGCAGGACTATCCGAAAGAACTGTTTCTCTGACAGGGTCACCAGATGCCATAGGGTAAGTTGGTGTTCATATTTATGTTAAATAATTTGTAATGCCAACCACTTCACTCACAGACAGAGTTTGGTTTCTGGGGAGTTTTTGTTCATGGTTGTTATGGGATGAAATGGCAGCTTCGGTCACAGGTAATGACACTCTTAAACTTCCCCAGAGATTGAGGTTATAATCTCACAAACTATGGAAGTTATAATAAAAAGATCTGTCACTAGTTAAGGTTGAAATTGGCTAACATTTGCAACCATATGCTCTTTATTTGTGTAATGGCAAAGACTTGCACAACTTGGACATTTCTTACAGAGTTTGGCCCCAATTTCAAGACTCTCTTGATGGGGCAGTATATAAAATTCTGTTTACTAAGATTGACAAAGTTAAATGACTGTAGTCCTTAATGCCGATTAATAGATATAAGACATGTGGAAGTCACTGGAGGTTAAAAGCCGTATAGCTCCTCTGATGGTACAAGAGTTGTCAGCACACCATGCACTGCCAAACAACTAAATGAAATGTTTGTAACTTTGAAGAATAATCATTAACATTAGTGGGAACAGATTGGTAAAATATAAAATTATCCCATAAGTTAACTACTTTCAAAGTTTCCCATGATCTGCTAATGCAGACAGAGGCATACGTCAGCAGTTCTAAATGTTGCAGCTGTCCTAGAAATGGAATACTTAATATGCAGTTGAAGCTGCTCACACTTCATAGTTGAGTCTGAATATTGTGACCTTTTCTCTAAATTGCTTGTATTCCGTGTTGACTTGGTCTTCTTTAATCACATCATCCCCCCCTTTTAAACTTAATTTGCCTTCAGGAGAGCCAAGGCCCTCATAGATGACATAGTGTCCAGAGGTCACGAGTCGACCAATGGTCAGGCGGGTTCGATGCAGGAGATGATCATCCCTGCCGGCAAGGCTGGCCTCATCATAGGCAAAGGAGGAGAGACCATCAGACAGCTACAGGTGAGAATCAGAGGGTATATTGTCTCTTTTGTACAAATTGTGAAAAGTATTAACTGTTAAAAGAGAGATTAAGTTACTTTACCATGTGTCTATAATCAATGTAACCTACAAATTCCTAGGAGCGAGCTGGAGTTAAAATGATACTTATTCAAGATGGATCTCAGCCACCAAACGTAGACAAGCCGCTACGCATCATTGGAGACCCCTACAAAGTGCAGGTACATTGTGCACCATGGAGAAAGTTGTGATAAAGAGGAAAAATGTCTACTGTTTGTCATATCTTACTTTTCACCTTTTTTTTGTAGCAAGCAAAAGACATGGTCAATGAGATTCTACGAGAGAGGGATCATGCTGGTTTTGGAGAGAGGAGTGAATACGGATCAAGGATGGGAGGCGGCGGTGGTGGCGGAGGAGGAGGAGGAGGAGGAGGTGGTGGCGGCATTGGAGGTGGTGGTGGTGGCGGCGGCGGTGGTGGCGGCATCGAGGTACTTAATATTGCATATTAAAAGCTCAGTATAGTTAACATGGTTTTGATTATTACACTCAGCAGGTTTGAGCAGTCATGACGTTTTCTTTTTTATAAATCTACAGATAGCCGTGCCCCGCCACTCAGTGGGAGTTGTGATTGGTCGAAATGGGGAGATGATAAAGAAGATCCAGGGGGATGCTGGAGTGAAGATACAGTTTAAACCAGGTGAACCTGCCAAACACTTTTCAAATATCAAACTGCATCGAATTTCATTAAATGTCATAAATATTAAGGACCAATAATAGCTATAATACTGCTTTAACTCTGCAGTAAAAAAAAGACTTACGGCAAAATGGTAGAAATCTCAATACTTTTGTCCATGTGTTTTCATCATTCTTAGTTTTATTTTCTTCTATTTACCCTATCATAACTATCCTTATTGTGCTGTTATGTCTGTCGCTAGTTAGTGTTACAGCTGCTCTTAGTAGTTTTGAAGAAATATGGATCAATATTATTGAAAATTAACTGAAATTATCCGAAATATATATTTCGCGGTGGACTCTTCAACGTCTTGAACTTCATCCTTTTGTTTTCAATTATAAGCCCTCATTGATAACATGGCATGTCCTTGTCATTCTTTACAGATGATGGTACTGGTCCTGAAAAAATTGCCCATATTATGGGTCCGCCAGACCAGTGTCAGCATGCTGCATCGGTCATCACTGACCTGCTACAGAGCATCCGTGCCAGAGAGGAGGGTGGACAGGGGGTAGGTACAGAGACCATGATGTTTTCTAAGTGTTGCTCTTGATGTCTGTGTTAATGACAAAATAATCCATTTCTGTTTCTTCCACAGGGCCCCCCAGGTCCTGGTGCAGGTATGCCGCCTGGTGGTCGAGGGCGGGGTAGGGGCCAGGGTAACTGGGGTCCTCCTGGTGGAGAGATGACCTTCTCTATTCCGGCTCACAAATGTGGGCTTGTCATTGGCAGAGGAGGGGAAAACGTCAAGTCTATCAACCAACAGACTGGTGCATTTGTTGAAATATCTCGTCAGCCACCTCCAAACGGTGACCCAAACTTCAAATTGTTCATCATCCGAGGGTCCCCACAACAGATTGACCATGCGAAGCAGCTCATAGAAGAAAAGATCGAGGTTTGTTTAAGTTGTTCACATGGTAGATTTAAAACACAAATGAAATAGCTGCACGAAGAATATGGCCACGGAACTGATTATTAAATTGGCTTCTTTTTTTCCCGCCAGGCTCCATTGTGTCCAGTGGGTGGTAGTCCTGGCCCCGGAGGCCCAGGGGGTCCGATGGGTCCCTATAACCCCAATCCATATAATCCAGGCCCTCCTGGAGGTGCTCCCCAGTAAGTAAAACCCATAAACAGCTCTTTAATGCACCAGTGGTGGATTTTCTGTTATCTTAAAATTATATATTGAGGCAGTTTATGTTCTTAATCTGTCATGTCCCTCTCTGCAGTGGAGCTGCACCTGGGGGCCCCCAGTACTGTCCTCAGGGTTGGGGAAATAACTATCAGCAATGGCAAGCCCCAGGCCCACATGACCCAAGTCAGTAACTAATTTTTTGCACTTCCATTCACACCATTGTGTTTCCATACATAAATACAAAAGCTTCTACCTTTTTTGATTCATTTCATCTTTTATTTTTAGATAAAGCAGCAGCAGCAGACCCGAACGCAGCATGGGCAGCATACTATGCACAATATTATGGACAGCAGCCAGGGGGTGCCATGCCAGGCCAGGCTCCAGGAGCTGCCCCAGCAGCAGCACCTGGAGACCAGAGCCAAGCAGCACAGGCCCCAGGAGGTCAGCCAGACTACACCAAGGCTTGGGAGGAGTACTACAAGAAGATGGGCATGGGTAAGTGAGATTTACTGAAACAGTTCTGTCAGGATGTGTTTTGTGTGACATTTGAGACAAGACTTCATACTAAATGTAAATATTGCCATTCCTTTAAGTGACATCCCTATTTTTAAATGGAGGGGCACTCACCTAGAGCACATACCTCTGTCAAGGCCGACAGGTCTCTTGTGAAACCACATTTTAAACTCACTAGATCCATAGTTTTATTTGGATCTGTACCCTAATATTTGTCCATATTTTTTACATTTCCATACACTGAAGTATTGCATGTTACTTATTGTTGCTTACTGATGCCTCTTTGTGACCCTTGCCTCTGTAATATTGCAAAATTCCCAAATGTGGGACTAAAAAAGGATTATTGTATTTGTCATCTTAAATAAATATTAGTTTTATGGTAATCTGTCTGGTTGCTGTAATCTTGATAATTAAAAACAGACAACAAACAAATGCAGACCAAAACACAACTGCTTGGCAGAAGTAGTTCATTACTATTCTGTAAAATAACATACTGTTTGTGTGGTATTTTTCCAGCTCAGCCAGCTGGAGGAGCAGCGGCAGCTGCTCCAGTTGCCGCCCCAGCAGCAGCGGCAGTGGCAGGAGGAGGAGCGGCAGCTGGAGGCCAGCAGGACTACAGTGCAGCCTGGGCGGAGTACTACAGACAGCAGGCTGCCTATTATGGACAGGGAGGGCAGGCACCTGGACAGCCAGGTGGTCCACAGCAGGGACAACAGGTACCGTATTCATAATCAGTGTTAAAAATACATTTTGTAAATAGCAAGGTCAAGAGAGCCAACACATTAGCCTGCCTAAAATGTTCAATACCCATTTCATAGAAAGATCTCTGAACTCTGCCTTCTTGTGTCTAGGATTAAATACCATGACAGTCATTAAATAATGTTATTTGGATTTTTTTTTCCTCATTAATTGCAGACTCGTAACTGACAAGAATACTGTGTACGGCAACATAAACAATAGAACATTAATATTTCCCTCACCTGCAGCACTTCTGTGCAAGGAGAAAAAAAGAATACAGCAGATAAATAGGCCTACATAAAAAATATTAAACTGGAATTCTAGGTATAAACAGAACGAAAACACCCATGAAATATGCCAGAACAAATGGCACAGTAACAGACACCTTCAAAATCTCTTCATGCCTACTGGTTATTCAGATTTAACAACATAGCACAATGCTGTAGGATTATTGTGCACTGTGTTTTCAACTCATAAAGAACATCTGTGACATAAAGAGTAGATGTTGGTTTTTATAAACAACTCTTTAATTGTCTTTGCCATACAGATTGACTTGACACTTCTGTAAAATAATAAGGTTAGATCACCATCTTGGCAGGGAGCAACCAGATTAATCACTTTGTACAAGCAGAGAAATTAGCAGCCAATCGTTTTTGTTTAGTTCAGCAGTTGCGAAGGTCTATTCTTAGCATGATTTGAGACTTGGTAAATGATTATTGATTCTGCATAAAACTGTATTTATATTTCTTATGGCAAAGATTGATTTAATAATATTCTTTCTGTGGTGTCTCTTGTCTTTTCAGGGCCAGTAAACAGTGGTTTGGTCCGTTGGACGGCTGCGATGGTTCTCTGGACTTGTTTGTTTTTCCTGTCAAGAGGTTTCCCTTTTGGATTTAATAAGACAAGACCATAGGTTACTCATCAACCCTGACATTTTTTATTTCGAACCTCCGTTTGTTTTTTAAAGTCAAATTTGAAGAAAGGAAAAAGGGAACTGATTTTGCCCATGCGTTGATCAAAGCACTACTTGGGACTATTAAATTTGCCCCTTCACCTCACCCACACCTTGTAATACATCTGATAGATTATTTTTTTCTTTTAATGTGAAATATTGAGCATTTTCTTGTAAACTAGCACAACAGCATCTCACATTTTACTGGTTTTCCCCTTCTATTTCTTGAGGGTAAAAACTGTCCAGCAGTATTTTGAATATATTCAAAAATTGTGTTTGTAGGAAAAAAACAGTTGCAAATTTTTGGTCATTTTTTTCTTTTCTTTTTTTATTCTTGATACTTTTTTTTTTTTTTTTTTTTTTTTTTTTTAACATTCCCAGTGTTTAAGTTGCAGGTGTATTTTTCCTGCCACGAAGATTTCTTATTTTAATTTTATTCGTTGTAATTATTTTCCTCACAGGGGTTGTGTGTCTGTATACAGTGTATGCTACTGAACAGAAAACGTGTGGCTGTAATAAGCACCAACTGTCCTACATGTGTATGTGGGTCAGTTGTGTGTGTGCATGTATGTGTTTGTGTGTTTGACTGCCCTCTGTTTAATTTCGACAACATTATTGTTGGAACATATTTTTTTTTTTCCTCTCCGGTAGAATTTGTTATTGTATTCTGTATTTTTTTTTTGTTTTGTTATTTTTTACAACTTGTTTTTAAAAACTTAAAATAAAAACATGAAATTGCAAGTGTTGTCTTCACCAGTAGTGTTGGTGTGTGTGTGTGTTGTTTCTCACCGTGGAGGATCTACCTGCAGTGCATCAGATGAATGTGTAGTTTCATGGTGGGCTCCTGCTGCTGGAGGTGTCTCAGTGACGTCAGTGGGGGTCTTTAGAGTGGTGGGCTCCTGCAGGATGTCACCTCTGTCACGTCATACCTTTGTTTTGGTTTTGATGGATGTGTCCACCGGCGAGTGAGGCTCGTCTCGTGCTGCCTGCGGACCAATCAGGACGCTGCCCCGCTGCAACGAGGGACAACAGTTCGGAAGGAGATGGCGCCCAGCTCGAAATCCGAGAAGGACGACGGCAAACAGAAGGCTCAGAGGAGACGCAAAGACCACGTCGTGAAGCTGCTCATGCGGGGGAAGGTGGGCCTGAGTGTGACCCCCGACCACTGTGCTTTATAATGAGGGAGCACTGCGGTGGAAGCCGCCTGGTTGCTAAGAGCGGGCTAGCTAACGGCTAACTCTCAGCTAAAGGCTAGCAGGTTGATGATTAGCTAATGCTGCAAACTATGAATACAGCGCCTGTCTCTGGGTTAAACGGCGTTCTTCGTCATTTGTCGTAGTTTGGCCTCTTGAGCTAATGTAACTGGCACCGCAGCAGCATGCTAGCGATTAATGCCAATGCTAAATACCAGTTTTATGTTAACGTTACAGCTCAGTCGGTGTTAGCCTCTGCTAGCCCGCTGCAGCAACTCAGTGAGTTAACCTCTTAGAGAGCCGATGTACTGTGTGTGTGTGTGTGTGTGTGTGTGTGTGTGCTCAGTGCTCCCTCTAATGCTATACTCAGCTGTCCTACTGCCTGGAACGGAGTGAAGCTGAACCCCCCTTGTTCAGCTTCACTCCGGAGCCACCACACGTGAACGAGCTCTTCCACTAACACAAGTGTTTTATCTTTGACCCACATTTTAAATGCCTCATGTTACATCATGTGTGTCAATCTACATCTCCCTCTTCTCTCCTCTGCAGCTGTCAGGTCAGTTTTCTCAGCGCCTGTTCAGGAAACTCCCGCCTCGAGTGTATGTGCCTCTGAAAAACATCGTCAGCGAGGAGTTCCTGAGAGCAGGGTCAGTGTGCACCTGTGTGTCTATTAAATGGGTTTGTTGTGATCCAGTACTCCACACAATGTATTGTATTACACCTTGTTAAGCCCTCAAGTCATTTCAAACAGCATGGGGTCATTGGTGTGTGAATCAGGCGTCTTCTGATTGCCAACAGGGATGCAGTGATATGACAACTTATTGTTCTTCTACCTCAGGTCAGGGTGTCTGATGCTAGAGTTCAGAACTTCGACCAGTGCTGTCTTTTTCACTAATGTCTGCCTTCATCACACTTTGATTTGGGTCATTTTAATATGAATCTTTGGTGTCAATCAACCAATTTTACAATGGCATTGACTAAAACCTCTTTATTTCCAATGGCCCTGTCACATCACTGCACCTGATACACTTCAAGTGTTGACCATACTCTGCTTCCTCTGTGAGCTGAGAGTTGCATGCTTTTTCTGGTTAAATCTGGTTAAACATTAAACTAAATCTGGTTAAACAGCCAGAGCATTCACAAATTGCATGTGGACTGTGTATACCCTAGCAAACATGGGGGGATGACGACATTTATGTTTCAAGAACCATAGCAGTCTGCCGGGTTATGAAACTATGAACCTGCCTCTATGTTGTCAGCATCAGCTGCAGTATTGATGCATTGTTTTGGATTATCTTTACCTGCTAGGAACCAGTGCATGCACAGTTAGGATCTATCATTGTTAAGTTGATAAAAGAATAACAATTTTGTCACCTTTCCGGTTCCAGACACATCTTTCTTGGCTTCACCAAATGTGGCCGCTATGTTCTTTCCTACACCAGCGACTGCGGAGAGGATGATGACTTCTCTTTCTATTCCTACCATCTCTATTGGTGGGAGTTCAATTTGCATAGTAGACTCAAACAGGTAATGGAATCCTCAGTGTGTTTTAGCCCGCAGTTTCATATCCAAACAAACAACTATGGCAAATTCATTCCCACATCCTCCTGTTGGAATTGGAGCTAGTAGAGTGTGGATAATTCAGCTGAATATATATCTTGTTGGTCCCCTAAACATCTGCTTTATGTCTTCAGGTCCATCATGTGCGTCTGTTTGCGGGGGAGGAAATCTACAGTGACCTCTACCTGACTGTGTGTGAGTGGCCAAATGACCACTCCAAAATAGTTATCTTTGGTTTCAAGTAAGTAATCGTTCACTAACCCCCCACACCCTTTTCAGACTGTATTATGATGTCGCTGTGTGTAATTAATGGTAATTATATTTCTGACCATGTGTGGTTCTCACTCAATAGTACACGCAGCTCAAGCTCTGTTCTGATGAACCTGATGATGAGTGATGAGAACAACAGAGATATTTATATCACCATCGCCTCCATGCCACCTCCTAAACCTTGCTCTGTCTGCTGCCCAGTTCCCGCAGCCACTACCATACGCACAGGTAAAAAATATACAAACGCACTCCAGGAATGCACCTCGCTGCTTCCATCTCTCTCATCTATCTTCTTGCTCTCTCTCCAGGGAGTGGTGAGTGTCTCGAGCACGGCTACCTGATCAACAGCAGGTACCAGGTGGTGTATCCCTTCCCCACTTTCCAGCCAGCTTTCCAGCTGAAGAAGGACCAGGTTATTCTGTTGAACACGAGCTACTCTCTGGTGGCCTGCGGCATCTCGCTCTGCTCAGGTAACGCACACAAACACACAAATTGGCCTGTCCGTACATTCCTCGGTTCTTGTCTTCTACCTGTACTCAGACTATACAAAATTGTCAACTGTCTAAGATGCACTACAAATTTACCTGGATAGGTCACAGGAAAATGGTCAGATTGGGTCATTGATCGAATGCTCCGTCCGTCTGTGTAGGGAAATTGTTGCTATAATAACAAACACCTCCAGGTACATGTGACCTTCAGTAGCTCTGGTTAGACAGAGGTGGACCACACGAGCTAGACATCCTTACTTTTGCTCATTTTCAAAAACATTTTTGGTTGTGCTTTGTTAATAGAGGGGGTCAATAACATTGTCCAGATATTCTGCATTTGCATGTCAGCTTCTCATCGTATGTCTCTTGCAGGAAAGGAGGGTCAGTCATCACAGATCCTCTACACCAAGAGAGCAGCATTGTCAAGTCAAACCTCCTCGTCTCCGTCCTCCACCTCCTTGGCCTCTCCTTCGTCACTACCTCAGGGATCTCCCGAAAGTTGTCTGCCACCCAGCAGGCCTGCTCCGATCCCCACGTCTCCGAGCCAGTCGCAGGCAGCCGCGAGAGCCCGGGAGTTTGCAGCTGACCTCTTCAGGAGGGCGCAGGGAGGAGGAGGAGGAGGCGCAGAGCTAAAGGAAGCTGAGGGCCAACAAGAGAGGGAAACTGATGAAGGTGAAAAAGAGGAAGCGCAGACACCAGGAGACAAAGGGTTAACTGGAGAGAGGAGGAGAGAGAGGAGGGAGGAGGAGAGACGGACTAGTTTACCACAAGCATCAACATCCACTGGGCGCCACAGTTTTAATCAGTGCCCGGAACAAGTGATGTCTCCTGAATCCTCTTCCTCATCACCTTCATCTCCTCCAACCCCGTCCTCATCCCAGGAGGTCGGACCCTGTGAGCCTGGATATGTGAACTACTCACACCTGCACTACTGCCTCCACCAGCCAGGGGCAGCAGAGCAGAATACAGGAGGTGACGCAGAGAGTGAGTGATTAAACACTGGCCTCTTTAAGGTCCTGTCGGAAGCTGCTGACTGGCTCTCTCCCCTCTGCCTGTCTCTAGGTTATGAAGATGATAAAGTTCAGCTGCCTTTCACAGTGACTGATCTAAAAGGGCGGAACCTGCAGCTGGTCACCGGGCCACACAATGGACAGGTGGGTGTCGGTGCCAGTGTATCATGTGGTTATGAAACTTAAATCCCTACAGTCAGAAATCATCTGAAGGCCTTTTGACATCAAGCTAGATGTTGAGCCAATCATAGCCTCAAAATGTGGTTAACTTCATTCTAGTATTGGATACTAAGATACCTCAGTTGTTCCAGTTTATTTTGTGAGCATTTGCAATCCAGTTGTCCTTTGTTGATATTTCCCTGAAAAGTCGTCACGCAATCAACTACTTTTCCGTGACCCTCAATTATTTCTTGATTAATCACGTGCCATTTCAGAAGCTAATAGATAAGTCAGCTTTTAAATGTTCAGTTCACCCAGAAATTAAAATTCACTCATTATCTACTCACCACTATATCAATGGAAGTGCTTCAGTCCACAAAACAGTTCTGGAGTCTCAGGGGTAAACAGTGTTGCAGCAGAATCCAATGCCATTGAAGAAACCAGAGACCGAAGCTTCATACATGTTCATGTTTTCCCTCTTGCAGAGTGTGTGTGTTGAGCAGCTGACTCTCGACTTTGAGTATCTGATCAATGATGTGATCAGGAACGATGCTGCCTGGGCCAGACAGTTCTGCTCCTTCAGTGACTATGACGTGGTGATATTAGAGGTTAGTACACAAACATACGGTACCGTCAGCCGTAATCCCATCATGAGTAACTTCACAGAGATGTACACGTTTTCCAACTTGTTTCACATTCTATATTCAGTCTATGGTTTTTAGCTTTCATGTTTCTGGTCTGAAAAATTGAATTAAACAATGAAAGATATGACATTAAGCAAAATGAGGTGTGTGTTTGTTGTTTATCAGGTGTGTCCAGAGACCAACACTGTGATGATAAACATTGGTCTGCTGTTGCTGGCGTTCTCCAACTCGGATGAGGAGCACTGCAGGTATATGTTCCCCTCTCTGCTGCCCAGCCTCCTGTTTATTTGCTGTCTCTTCATCGTTGTTTTCAGAAGCAATCCTCATCAAGTCTGTTTGCCATTGTTTCTGTTCCCAGGCCCAACACCTACCATTCCAACCTGCAGGTGAGCTGGAACTTAAACACAGGGGTGTGTTGCACCGTGGGTGTTGGAGACCTGACAGAGGTTAAAGGTCAAACCAGGTGAGAAACTTCTGCCACCTGCTTGCCCACACTTTTCTGTCTGTCTCCCAGTTTGTAGTTAAATCCGTTTCTTTTTGTCTCTCAGTGGGAGTGTGTGGAGCTCTTACAGGAAGTCCTGTGTAAACACAGTGATGAAGTGGCTGGTTCCTGAGAGCACCTCTCGCTACATCAATCGCATGACCAACGAAGCTCTACACAAAGGTGAGTTAGACCCAGTCACACACAAGTCCTTTTCAGATCTGATCACAAGTGGGCAACTTTATGTTCACACCTGACTCAGAAATATGCAAATAAACATTTTTGTCATTTTTGTTCACAAAGACCAAGTGATGTTTTTTTATCCCGTTGGATCATGCAGTTAATCAATGCATGTAGTTTCTAATGAAACTATATTTTATTAATTTGAAAAACACATAAAAAATCAATTGGTGGGGGTCCATGTTGATATTGCAGTGGGGAACACAAAAACATCTATGTGGGAAACACTGAGAAGTGTAAATAGACTTTGGATGCAAGCACAAATTCAGACTGCACACCTAGTGAGCTGTCCACCCTTTGCTCTGTCACGCATGTTGTTTCCAAAACTTCTTTGTCTTTGTTACCAGAAAATGTTTAATCAAAAAAGGTTTGAAAGTTTCCTAGTAACGTGCCAGTGAGCCAATACCAGGATCCTGAAATTGAAGCTAGATCAAATTCAGTCATTATTTGTATAATGAGGGCTGGGCAATAAAACCATATAAAAATTTTCCTCAATAGCAATAAAACAAAGGTTCCATATATATTGATTTATTTCCTGAGGATTGTTAAACAATGCTCAGGAAAACTGAGAAAGTGTTACACATAATTGTTCAACCTCAGATTTGTAAATGTTTCTTGTAGGCTCGTCTCTGCAGGTGTTGGCCGACAGCGACAGATGTACCTGGATTGTATTATGAAGAAAGAAGAGGGTCAGAAGTGTCATAGCAACAGAAACAAATGTCGACATGGCCTATATGTCAGTATGCAACCCGACCCTACTCTGAGAGAAACTGCACACATGTTAAATCACAGTGCTTTGGTAACTTGTAGTTAAAACACGTGTCAAATGGAAGCTGAACCAGGAGCACTGTAGATAAAATACTGTTAAGCTGAAGTTCTTTTTATTTTAGGTGATCCGTGTTTCAGTTTGCAGCTTTCTTTATTTCTTTTGTAATTGTGTACTTTATTATTGCAAGCACCAAAAACAAGAGCTGGACTGAACAAAGTTTTTGTTTTTAGTTTTAGTTTTTCTACATAAAGACGTACTGTTTTTTTATGTTTGTGTCTAAAACTGAGCGTATGCAACCTTATAAGGAGATCTGTATGTATGTGTGTGTGCGTGTGTGAGAGGGCATATTTACTGTTTCTGTTACATCTGACAGAATCTACATTGAATTGAATTCAGAAGCTGGACCAGTTCAGACTCGCTGTGTTCATTCATAAGACTGCAGTATTTAAAATTAGACAAATTAAAACCAGGTCACCTGACTCTAAACACTTTCTTTTTTTAAACCTCTGTCATGGAAGTAGAGGTTTTGTTGGAGTCACCTGCTCAGTTGTTCCACATTACGCTGTGTGATGGAAGGCATGGAAGTAAGAGTATTTTTTGTTGGAATATTTTGTTAAAATAAAATGTTGAAAAGATTTGTTGTATGTGGTTTGTTTTTATGTCAAAGGGTTCAAAGTGCACTGTGGTGCTTGCGTTTTTACAACTGTATTTTGTTATGAATCGCTTGATAATCTAATGTCCTCAATCTTGAATCAATTTAAAGGGGCACTCCACAATTTATACACAATAATTTTATTTCACTGATCAGTTCAGATAAACAGTGATTCTATTTATTCTTCTTTGGAGAAGCTTTTGAAAAACTGATACAACTGCTGATATTACACAGTGGTGTTTTGGGATTTCACATGGGTTGGAATTCTAAGAGGTATTGAGGGTCTAAAGAATGGAGTGTTGCATTATGGGAGATACACAAGCCAATGGTTTAGGAGCTTGATCCAGGTTAAACGTCAGGATATCACTATCTCTACTGCTTACATTTTACGATTATTACTTAAGTTGTCGCAACTTTATGGGGTTAAAATACTACAACTCTGGTGTAGGTGATGAAGTCGAGCAAAGACAAGTGTTCCCATGAAGAATGTAAACAACCCTAAAAAAAAAATCCGCTTTGTTTTTCTGAACTAATGAGTCTACTTCAAAATCCACCTTTTAGCATGGGTGTGGGTTGGTATGTATAGTGTATCTTTAAGCATTATTTATGTCATCACTATAGATTGTCGGCATTTCACAGACACTTTAGGACTTTGGGACCGTTCAGACAGAAATAAAATCGATCATGTGCTATCTCAATTCAGAAAAGTGTTTTTTGAATGCAATGCGTTTCTGTAAGAAGAGAACATGGCAAACATTGAGAGCAATCACATCTTTTTAGTTAACAGTGAGAATAAAGCTACAATATTGATCACAGGTTTGAGTACAAAGGTCTTTAGGAAACAGCAAGAGGCCCTCGTTTATAAAATATTCTGCAGCACAAACAAGGGACACTATCCAAGTCACATAATTGTTGAGTTAGCAGTTGATTTCAATTTTCCTGGCAGGTTTAGTCGTCTACCGTCACTATGAGTAAATGTAAATATACCTTTTTTCCTATTCAGTGCTCTTTGGTGGGATCTTAAAATCAGGTCTTCCTACAGTCTCCCAATGACTATCATCTTTTCTACAAATCCAACGCTTCATAAAATCAACATCGGCTCCTGCCTACGCGTGAAGCTGCTGGTTGAGCATGTGCTCTTTAGAAAAGGTCATTTTAGAAAGCCAACCACCATATTTACATGCTTGGTCCATAATCATCACAATAAAAATATAGCTCAATACTCTGGATGGTGGACACAGCACGACATGTTTCTTAAGGCAGTGATGGTTCAACAACATACAAACAGTCTACATATTTGACAGCATTCACAAAAGGTACATAAGATAGATTATCTGTAATATATTCAACATAGAAACCCAGAAAATAAACATCTACTTTTACACTACAAAAACTGTGGCTTGGATGGAGGGATGGATGGAAGGATGAATGAAAAGCAAACTGGGTGGACTCATCACAACAAAGCTCAACCATCAAAAATCTTGGTTTCTTTTCTAAACAGCCCACAAAAGCTCATGACAACACCAAAGCCACTTCACAGGACCTTCATTTAATAATCCACCGATACTGAATATATAGAATACAAGCTTTTTTCTTTCTTTTTTTCCAGGCTATTAATCTCGCAAAGGCACAGGGTATCAGTTAGTTGGCCAAAATGAACCAAAAACCACAAAGTCAAATATGGCATCCACAAATAGCTGTAAATCACAAAATTGCAGTATCATACCAGATGCTACTCTGAGACTAAAAAAAAACATATAAATCATAATTCGGACTGTGCTGTCCAATAAAGTCCAGCTCCCCTGCATAGTTCATTGCTTTAAAGGCAATGTAAGATAGTTTGGAGTTTAGACGTTTTACAAAGGAAACTGCTGCAGTCTTCTCATCTCTCCACAGAATCAGGTCAGAGGTTAAGGCCGGGCAGCAGGGAGGCCAGAACACACTGTCTATACTGTACAGCTGAGGCTGGCCAGGAGTGGATACTGACGCAGAGCCACTACACACACACAGGGAAGGCACAGGGAAGGATTGTAAATGATCAGGTGAAGGCCAAGAGAAAAAAGAATGGCAGCAAAAAAAAAAGCAGAACATACATAATTGGCAAAGGGTTCTCCCAGTTTCATCACACGCACCAAACGGCCACAGACTCTACGTCAAACATCTCGACAGAACGCGATGATATGATGTTAAACTCAAAGCAAACATGGGCATGAAGTGGAGCCTGTTAGTTATTCAGATCACTGGCTAAGCTGTGTGCAGATTTAGAGTTGCCCTGGGCTGCTTGGCGGGCGGTTCCATCGACTCCTCGTCGACCGCGCTCAGAGAGCTGGACTGCAGCACGAGGTCGCCGCTCTCGTCTTCACTCTCCTCTTCCTCGTCCTCTTCTTCTTCTTCTAGTGGAGAATCACAGTGACACGACAATGAGATAACAGACGCTAGACGCCGGAACATATTTGTGATGAGAACCGTGGCGAGTTTACCTTTTTCCATGTCTGGAGAGGTTCTTCTCTTGACAGTGCTGGCAAACTACAACACAGACAAAAGATTGGACATTTATTAAAGTTGGTGCAGTGCCCATTCTTTGAAGTCTATGGTTTTCATAAAATGATACTGAATTTGCTTTATTATTGTTCACAAGAGTGGTTCATATATGTTTGAATGCTGTTATTTTTTCATACATATCATGTTGGCTATTTCAGAGTTCTGTGAGGCTTCACAACATAACGTTTCAAAGTGATTCTATTAATGTTGGTGCCATGCGATACCCGTGAATGTCTCTGGTTTGTTGAAATAAAAATGAAATTGTCAAGATGACATGGTGGGACATATATTATTGCTTATAATTATATCAACAGTACAGCTCTGGGCCACCAGTTGCCAACCACAGCTGTTATCTATTCAAGGAATAAGAGGAGGACATGTTGAACTCGGTCCACAGACAGTTCAGCCGTGCATCCGCTCTCTGCAGGGCCGTTTCCCTGTTTATGCAAAGTTTATTAATAGTGAACGTATCACGTGTCCAAATAGCACCATGTTTCCCTGGCCCATTCACAACACACAATGCAAGTGTGAAGCTGATAAGATGAACGGTTCTATTGACGTGCATTTCACATACAGACAGACAAACAGACATTTCTAGAATTAGTAGGTCGATCAAATGTATCATAATGTGAGAGACTGACAAAATGAGTGGGTACATACTTCTCCCATGACAGCAATGGGTGTCTCTCCTTTAGCCTGGGCCACCCTGTGCTCTATCAGGTAGTACATGTACTCATCATACAGCAAGCGGATCAGGTGAAAGGAGCCAAAACTGGCGGCGCTGCGTAGAGTCAGGTCTCGGATGACCATAGAACTAGTGAGAAACCAGAGGAGAAGCACAAAATGTATCCTCATCACAAACCCAGCAGTTTTTTTTAGCTGCATCTATATTGATCAGGTTTTTTCCACTCACCTGTAGAAGGACCAGTTGAGCAGGAAGATCTTTGCAGCCTTCGGTAGGGCGACAGGATTCTGCTCGTACGGCTTTAACATTTGGGAGACGACACTATCCAGCCAGGTAGCCCACTGCTCCAGGGAGTTCTGCTGCTGCAGAGTCATTTTAAAGTCCTGCTCCAGCCTCTGGACCACAGTGTCATCACACTGACACACCCAGGAGGCCTGCTCCTGAGGGGAACGCGTGTCAAAACCATCAGGGTTCTGCTGTAATTCACTTTAACATCAACACCAGGAAAATAAGAGCCGGGGAGGGGTAGAGGAGAGAGACTGTTGATACTAACAGACCTGTACATTGGTGAAATCCACACGGTTGAGGTCGGAGAGCATCTGGTTGATCTGAGCTGAGTTCTGGAGGACGGCGCGGGCGGCCTGAGCCAGGTGGTTCAGGCTGGTGTAGCGTCGCAGCGTTTGGGAGAAAGAGCTGACGCACACCACCTGAGGAAAGGGGGAAAGGAAAGTATGAATATAAGAAGTGCATGTCAGGAGGCCGTTGCTGCAATTAGGTCCAGCCAGCTCACATGGAACTCAACCAACATGCAAAACAAAACAAAAGATACAGTTACATCCCATCATTCAGGTCACACATGTTAACATGCATGATGATTCTTTGTGTGTGTGTGATTTGTATCTCGTCTAAAAATGTTTTTGAATTATTCCAATCTGACACCCATTGCATTTGCAGCCTGTAGCTCTTTGGTGAAACAAGAATGTGGATTTTTTTCCTGTTCAGTGGTCCCTGCTTAAACTTGATCTAGAAAGCATTTGGATAGACATTGATAGAAATCGTTGACGTTTGGTCGTGTTTGGGCATGAAATACAAATATATAAAAGAAAGGATGCAGAGCTCTGTCCCTGCACTGGCCTTCTTTTAAGTATAGGATTCAGCATAAGATTGTTTTGTTTTTAAATCTTTAAATGGCCTGGTGATACAATGCATTAGCTGCTCCTGGCTGTACCTTTGTCAAGGCTAAAGGGAAAAAGTGAAGTGAGTGTTTACTGTAATCGCTATTAAGCTTCGGAATAGTTCAACATTTACAATTAAGTGTTCTGCCTCTGCAGACCTATTTAAGGTTAAACTGAAGACCCACATGTTCTCTCAGGTTTTTTTTGACTGTCCTCGCCTTTTAGCCTTTTTATCCAATCTTGTATTTCTCTTTGTTTTCATTCTATGTACAGACACTTGCTCGACTCTGGTTGTTTCAAAAGACTTGATATCTTATCCGTGCAACACACAAATACCTTTATGCGAACCATCTCCTCTGGAATGTCCATCATGGCACCTGTCAACCAATTCTCCAGACTCTTGGCAAAGTTACGGATGGCCTGAGTTAAGGCACCTGAAGCAGTGATGGTGGAAATTGAGAGGGGAGAAAGAGAGAGAATTACATTTTGATTTAAACCTGAAGAGTGTCATAGAGGAGAACCCCCTAAACCTTGCCCCCAGTTTCTATCAGCTTTCACACTGAGATCCTGTAAATCTAAGAATTACTCTCGATTACCTCACCAGACAGTTTTGCATTCAGGGCTCTTACAGGCCTTAAAAACTTACTCGGGATGGGTCTCAGTACGTCCGGGATGAGGATCTCCACCAGAGTCTGATACAGCAGGTTGTCGCACTCCTTCGTCCAGCGCAACACTGGCTCGAACTTACACAGCACCACCAGGCAGGACTTGGGCAGTCGCTTCTCAGACTCATTGTGCCTGTGGGAGCGCATGAGATTAGTTTCAACAGAGGGTGTAGTAGTGAGCGCTGGTTGCATCGTGCGTTTGTGATATTTACAGGTTGAGAGATTCGGTGTCATTGCTCTGGCTGAACCTCCAGAAGGATTTCCACAGTGTCTCCACGAGAGTGAACTGAAGGTTGACCATCACATCCAGAACGGCCTGTGAGGAATCACAGACATAAAAACACAAAGGTATTTGAAACTTTTCAACTGTATTAATAATATTTTCACATTTTCAATTCCTCAGTAGTACAGGGAGCTTGCTATCTTGTTAGCACGTTTTAACACCTATGTGCTGCACTGTACAGCTAATGTATTTCAACCTTCCTCACCAGGTTAGGTTAGGTTCTACTAAGGATGCAAACTTGAGAATAAGGACGATGTGAACAGTGTGTTTGTGTCTTCTCTCTGTTCACTGCAGCCTACCTCACAGTGTTCTCTGTAGAGGGTCTGAAAGGCCTTGAGGTGTTCTAATAGGATCCCATCAGGCAGGGGGCCGTCTTGCAGATCCACATCCACAAAGACTGGCAGCAGCCTTGACGCCTCTACACCAGATTGAACAGAGGCAGAGAAACAGAGGAACATGGAGATGAAACAGTAAGCTCTTGAGTTCCACATGTTACTACTTTAGATTAAAATCATAGAGTAAGTAGTAGAAAGCAATGGTGGACTTCATGCAGTTGTTCCTCACCCAGAAACTGCTGATACTGTTGGACCTGGGCTGAAATATCACAGAGCCCCGCTGCCTGATGTTGACCTGTCCCACCTGATGTACCGTTTGTGATCCCCTGTGTTTTCTGAGCTGGCTTTATCCTGTTAGAATACCCAGCATTCACGGGGGCAGAGAGGAAGGAGTCACAAAAAAAAGCAGGTTATGTTTGAATGTAGAGCATTTGAAAAAATTCACAAGCAAAGCAACTGTTCCATCTGGCTGTTTGAATTAATCTTTTAATTCAAAACCACTTTATTTGTCCCCAGAGGGCAACTCAAAGGCACATAGAGCATGTCAAAACACAAGTGAAAACAAGGAAGAAACAATGATGACATCAGTGCAATGTCCACGGACAGTTACAAAGTTGCAACACATGCCACGGGCATTTCGAATGGACCATGATGTGCACTGATGTGACTTCATGCTATATTTACAGGATCTCAAAGGTAATGTGGTAATTCAAGGTTTCACAAAAGTAAAAGACCATGCGCAGATACCTGTTTTTCTGTGAAAAAGGCTGCTGCCTCATCGCCATGTGCTGCTGCTCATCCATCAGTCTGAGGAGTGGGGAACCAGATTTAATCCTCAGGCCGTAGTAGTGGTACTTAGAATTCCCTCTGAAGCAAACGCAGAGAAAGGTTAGGACAGTGACCTGACATATAAGTCTATCAACACTAATGTACGTGTGTGTGTGTGTGTGTGTGTGTGTCTACCTAGTCCCTAATCTTCTCGTACGTAGCCCCATGAAGACGGATCTGATGAGTTTCCCGAAGGATGCAGCATTAACAGGTTCTAGTTTCTGCTCCTGGCAGTGCAGCAGGTAGTGGTAGTAAAGGGTACAGCGAGGTAAACTAACCCCCTCCGCCCCCTCGTAGTTATCACACAGCCACTGCACCTAGAGAGGGGGGGTCACACAATTGTATTTTTTGAGCCTTCATGTCATAGATTATGCTTACGTACGTTATTTTCGTTTTACAACTTGAGTACTCACAGTAGCAGGTGGGGCACGAGAGTTAGGGCTAGTGTAACTCTGTCCTCCTCCTCCTCCTCCACCTGCTGATGCTCCCCCTCCTCCTCCTAACACATAACTTCCCTGAAGGAGGTAGCCCGATCCCCCTGCAGCTGCACCGCTATTGGCTCCTCCTGTTTCCACAGAAACTGAGGTCACAGCCCCGCTGATGTCGGACTCAGAGCCGGGCGTATCCTCATAGTAAGTGGAAGAGGAGATGGGAGGGGTCTGGGAGTAGAGCGGCGAGTCGGAGAAAGGGTAGTTGCTTGATCGACTGGACAAGAAAGAAAAGAACATGCGTAGAGAAACATGAATACACAATAGTTTTTATGACAAGGAAAGTTGCATTATGTGTTTGATTGATCGTGGTTGTCAGAGAGCATTTCTGAGAGATGTGTAAAAATCCGCCAGAGCGGTTTGCTTTTCTTCTCACATGTTGGATGTGGTGAAGGTTGCATCTCCGCCTCCGTCCACATACTGCACTTGGCCAGGGTACACATGCTCCACCTGGCGAAAGAAAAGAGGAGACATAAAGCAGTGTTCACAGATTTTTATTTTCAGGGCAGTGCAAAAAGATGTTGAATGTTTGTTTCTTTCAACATTCAGTAGACATGGAGCAACACTAGCATTCAATTGACGCTGTGTTTATGTCCAAATGAGGACATGAAAGTATTCACTCTGTTTCAGCTCTGTATTTGGTCTCCACCACTCATGGAGGAACATCTCTTGCTCTTTAGCTGCTAATTGCTCCACAATGTTCTGGCTAGTCACACATTTCCCCTGTGTTCTATGTGTCCTGTGTTTTGTGCTTGGCAGGGCAGTGTCCTGTGGGTTTTCTAAGCTTTTTTGTCTGCTGGAAACAGGTCTCCCTGCTGTGGCGGAAACAACATCGATCAGAGCAGAGAAGCAAATCAAAACCGAAATAATGAGCTGGAAAATGCTTAAACGCTCAGTTAAGGTGAGAGAAGGGAGATAATGACCTCCACTGTGGAGGTTGTGTTCCTTTGGATTTGATTCTTTGTCTGTTAGTTAGCAGCATTATGCAAAAACAACTGGACACGATTACCATGATACTTGATGGAAGGATGTAGGGTGGCTCAGGGAAAAATCCATTAGATCCAGATCATGCGGCTGATCCAGGATTTCTTTTTTATTTTAAGTATAAATGGTGATTTTCAAAAAGTCCATTGATTAAAAAAATCTGGTATGTTAAAGGGACTGATATATATGTATCTGTGCAATTTGGTGCTGGATCCAAGTAAAAATCTGGATCCAGTCTATCTAAATGTGGCTCCATAAGGGGACTGTTGGGCCTTGGCAGAGGTCTGATCTCTCTGAGAGCTATTTTAGTTCTCTGTGGATTCATCCATACAAGTTACCACAGTCAAATTTAATAATTAAATCTATACATTTAATTCATCATTAAAAAAAATAAGAGCAGATTAAATGTAGCCTTTAATCGACATCGAAATGGTAAAAGTAGTGAAGAAGTAGCTCAACTGGATCAAGAGGGTTTGTGTTCAGAGGAAGGGCAGAGCAGTGCCAACGCAATATTTGAAACCTGTTAGACAGCTCACCATCCTGATTATCAGTGGAAGCCATGTTGTTGACCGAATTTCTCAGATGTGTATTAGATATCGGATTACAACCAGTGAAGCAAGGAAGTAGAAGGGGGGTTGTTGACTGCCAGTAAAGATGAATATAAGGTTGAATATCATGTGTGTGGCAAGGCAAACACACTGTTGAGGTAAACTGTGGAGAAAGTGAGGGATCAGCTTGAGAGAGTGAAAAAGCTAAAGTGTGTCAGAGGTACAGGCACTAAATTCTTTCTCTCCTACATCCCCTACTCTTGGACTTGCTGTTTAATGTCCCCCTTGACAAATTCATGAATAATGAACAAATGATGGAATTACCCATACATTTAAACTGAAAGCATTTAATGTCTAGTCTCTTACATGATCACACAAAATGTCTTGTGTGTGTCAGTTTACCTCCTGGTTAATGAGCACCGGCTGCAGGTTGCTGATGTGGCCTGTCTGAATTCTCTTGGCTGCCTGTGACACTGCCTGCAACACTGACCTCTGCTGTTGAGTAAAGTCAGAGGGTCAAATAAAACTCTTCCGGCAACCATCCCTCTGTTTATAACCTGCTCCTATGGGCTCAAATGGCTGATATGGTTTGTAAATATGCAAAGGGCTCACCTGTGCGGTGGTCTGCACCGGTTGGACCACCTGAGTAGGAACGCCAGGGCCTGACGGGCTGGAGTCCGACAGACTGTCATTGGAGTGAACGGAACCCTCTGGGGACGGCACACGGAGCGTGAGGGAGAGAAGGTTCATCAGATGATCAAATAAAAAGCAATACAAAAAAAATCCAGCCAGTATCACCACAAGTTCAGTACTCACGACACACTGCTTCCAAATCGTAATAACAGCCGCTGCAGAACATCCTGCAACTATTTCTTAATTTTTTTTTTTTTTGCTTGGCAGAGGAGAGACCGATAGCAAAGGGGGAAAGCGTGTGTCGGTCTGAACTCTCATTTCATCTTTATATGTTGCATGCAGAAGGACAGCCTTGGACAGCTAATCTCCCCAGATGGAGAGAGAAATCCCTCCATCTTGTAAACATGCAGATCAGATGAGAGGGAAATGAGAGATACATGAGGGATGGAGGATAGAGGGAAGGGGAGTGGGCGGATGGGGGAGAGGGTCATATTCACTTTCTTTAAATCCTTCAGGTGAGAAACAAGTGTTTTGCACCGTGCCGCTCTGTATTGTACTTTGAGGTAACTGCTGCAAACTGCCTGGGTGAAGTTACTTCAGCCGAGGATGTTCGAATGTCCCCCCTGTCCCTTCGATTGTTGGTGTGTTTGTTTGTAAGCAAGATTACACAAAAACAATTTCCATGAAACTAGGTGGAATTATGCGATATGGGTCAGGGAAGAACCCGTTAAATTTTGGGGTGGATCCAGATCAGAAGGCAGATCCAGGGAATAATTATTGCATCTTGATGGGAAAAAATCTAGTAAATTTAGAGAACTGATCTGACCGTTGGAGCTTGGTGGAGGTATGTGCCATCCTAGTTACTCCTTGAGCCAGCACAACTCGGCACAAACTATCATTCAATATGAGTTCATGTTACGATAGCTGGTGGAAAATGAGATTCAGTCTCTCCTCTGATGGTTTCAGCTCTAACTGCTTGTGCCTCACTTTCACTGGGCATGTCCACAGAAATAATTGATTGATTCATTGATTGACAATCACATATTAATTAGTAGTCTTTTAGAAAACTATTAAACATTTTTGGGTTGCAGATAAAGCGTAGCCAAAGAAAATTAAGTAAAAACATTTACAGAATCAAATCCAGAAACTGGAAAGGCCCCGGGACATAAAGGCGGGCGATGGAAATGCAAATGCTTTTCAGTGCACATAAGACTTAATACCTAAACCCTTTATTTTATTGAGATATTTTTGCAAACAACATTTAAACCATTAATATTTTGAATATGTGGTCAGCTCAAATAACCGCAGAATTGTATCTCCTGCATTATCAGAGATGTGGGGATGTGTCACTATAGGCCACATCTCTTAGCCGATTGTGATGGACACGTGTCTTTTTTTTCAAGGTTTGCATTAAACACATGAGACACATTGACTGATAAAGAAAAATGATCTTCCCATTTGCCAGGTTAACAGGTGAAGCTTAACTTCTTATAATCCCTGCTGAATTCATAATGCTGCTGCCGTAATGAAGTCCGAGAAAAGCAGAAAAACGTTTTTGTCCTTTGTAAGTGTCACATTGATCGTTCTGTTCCATTTTCTGTTTAAGAAAAACAAAAACAAATTACTACTGCTAGCAGGAAGTAGGTAATCTTTGTGTATAGTAAAACACAATGTGATGTACTGGTTTAAAAGAAATGCTAATGTACATCATCTGAGCCTGCAAACTAAAATGTGAACACATGTAACAGATACACAGCACAAATGCTGCACTGTATTCTCTAATCAAGTAGTTATACCAAATTATCTGAGAAACAGTACTGAGGCAAACTGCAGTCCATGCTTCCGATGTAGGGGGATTCTTTTTTAAATGAGCACATTTATTCAGATAACTTAGTCATCCAGGCCATGGCCATGTGACTCTCTCCCTCTGGGTGAGAGTGCATAGTGTTACATGATACTAGCAGGCAAAAAGATCTGCGAATAGACAACCCTAAAATAAACATAAGGATAGACTCCAGTTGGGGTCGATTCCCTCTCGCTTCCACCATCTTTCAAAATGCCGGATTAAACTGGTTTCTTTTTGACTAAGCATGTTTTTTATATGAGGATACGTTTCAAAAAAACACCAAAAGCCTATTTCAATTTGGATTCTATAATAATGATCAAAACGTCAGTATACCACTCTCTATCTAGAACAGTAAAAACAGCAGAGTAAAAGAAAAGTCAGATTCCATCCATCATTAGTCCACGCTCCCACGTTAGGGACTGTGCAGCCTAGCAACCGAGTCCATCAGCGTGTTCTGTCCTCATAATGTATGCACCATCGAACCAGACAGGCAAACTACATCACTGGTGCCTCAGCTCTTACAGGATTTAGGGAGTCTTCAGTCATCATCCAATCAGAGACGATTGTAAAGATGGCATGCAATTCAATAGGGCATAACATGTGTAACCTGGACTTATAAACCCAAACAATAACTAAACATCATCTTTATGAAAATAATAATATTACTACTATTTAATTTTTTCTTTACTGCTCAAAAAACATTTGAAATGGCAATTGGTCCTGGAAACCTTGTACAAGCGTTTGTCATTGCTTTAAAGATCTTGATACAGATATCTAAACACAACTGCCCTCTGCCATTGATTTCTAACTAAAGTGTAACACACTGTGCCACACAGGCTGTCAGTCTCCCAGCAGGAACCAGCCTGGTGTTTATAGCTTATAAGAGACTTGCAGGACATACTGAACCTCTCGGTGTAGCGTGTCCTGTGTGAAAGCATTGTGTGTGTTCGCAAAATGTGAATTGTACAGTGTCAGTCATACATGTGCCTCTCACCTGTGACTGTGACTATGATGTACTGAGGAGAACCACTCGGACCATTACTTTTCTGGACCGTCGAGTGCTGAATGTTGGGGGACACATAGTGCTGCGTGGGAGTGGTCAGAACCAGTGCCTTCTGGCTCTGGGCCTGGGTGGGCGGAGCTTGAGAACAAAGTGCATCCTGTCCGGTTTTTGAGGCGCCGGACGATTGGTTGGCTGTTGCGGTGGTTCCAGAGGTTGGTGGGATCTCGGACAGGAAGTGTGTCGTCTTCGTGGACGAGGGTGTGGTGGCAGCAGTTGTTGCTAAGGTTACCGAGTTGGCCTGCTGAGGCTGAAGGTCCTCTGAGTATCCAGAAGTTGCCATGGCAACCAATCCTTTGAGGCACTAGTTCTGTGGATAAAAGGCGAGGGAAGTCATTAATGAAAGTGCTGCAAACACATATGGTTGGCTTATCATAATTTCACAGAGGTTTTGGCTAGATAGAGCTAGAGTGTGTGCACACAAATGTGTTATGTGTGCATGTGTGTGTGTGTGTGTATGAGGAAACATAAACCAGAGGAGGAAGTGGGGCTTTTGTCTCAGATTAAGCAGCAGTCTAAAGCCTTTCCTGTTTGATCAACAACAGTGCAAAATTAAGATCCATAAATGAAAATAAGTCAATGTAGTACATTTCAAAAGCAATGTTAACTCACTGTGTCAAATTAAATATAATGACTTAACTGAAAATTATAAAAAATCTGAAAAAAATTAAATGCCCCACTGTCCCATCTGGAATTAAACGGATCAGTTGTGAGGCCCACTGTCAGACAGGAGTCTCGGGCCATCCCCCTGTGGGACAAGCCCCTCCTGCGGGAACCAACAAGGCAAACAACACTATCAGATGATCGCACCGCACACCGTGTGCACGGAGGTGGCTTGTCGACTTTCAATGTCACACCAAAAACTTTTTCCAAAGTCACAAAAACACGTCACACGCATGCCTCCGCTTGCGTGACTCATTAACCCTAATGTCGGCCGAGCTGCCCCATGTGCTTCCCTGTGCCCAGCGGCTCTGGATCGCTGGCTTGAAAAGTGAGTTGCGGAAAACGAGAGTGATAGCTTCCCCCGGTTAGCAGCTCACGTTGACCTGTGACGTCTGAGCGAGCCAGCTAAATGCTCAACCCTCCTGTCGGGTGGCAGATCAATCTGTAACCACGTCACCGATC
Source organism: Limanda limanda (assembly GCF_963576545.1). Taxonomy (NCBI): domain Eukaryota; kingdom Metazoa; phylum Chordata; class Actinopteri; order Pleuronectiformes; family Pleuronectidae; genus Limanda; species Limanda limanda. The sequence goes on along the minus strand of NC_083637.1, from coordinate 23,180,133 downwards.
ACGCCTCGCTCGGGTCTCAGGCGTCACGTGGAGCGGAACGACACACTCTTGACAGATGTGACGGAAAAAAGTACGACTGGCCACTACAACACACACCCGCCATCTTGTGCTCTTATCAAAGATCTGACATCGCCATAACAACGGTGTGCGTTCACAGAGGAGCCAGCAACCACTTCCATCCCCGAGAGTCTCCAGCCAGTCCACGTTACCGCTGACGACTGTACAAACAAGCACACGTATTCAAATGTACACAACACGACACAGTAGTACTGAGATATTTTACGTTGTCACCTCTGCTTTATCCCAGTTTTGTCCGTTTTAGTCGTTAAAGTTTTTTTCCCCCTTATATTTCGGTTGTTGTTGTTGACTCCCGTTGCTTGGTTCTTGTCGCCAGGACTACCGTGACTATGGCGCCTCGCCTTCACCGGGGCAACTGTTGCTACCCTCCCGTTATCGCCCCGCCCTGCACTAGATGCTGATTGGTTGACCTGGGAGGTGGTCGCGACGTCATTAAAAATACCGTTCAGTGATTGGTAGACGTCCCTGTCTGTCAATGTTGTCAGAGCACAACGTCCACTTCTAATATGACTTTTATGATTGTACAGAATGTACAATGTTGATATCGTCCCTCACATCTGGCCTTCTCTACTCAATTTTATTGTGTGTGTCAATGCAGTCTCATCAGGTGTGTGTGTGTGTGTGGGCTTGATAGTGTGTGTGTGTAACTGTGTTTGTGTGTGTGTTACCACTGTTGTTGGGACCATGGTGAGGACCTCAAATCTGGGGCCCGTTTCAGTAGAAGCGTATATAGGTGAAAACATGTTTTGGGTTAAGGTTGAGGTTGAGGTTTAGATTAAGTTAAGGTTATTTTTAAGATTAAGGTTGAGTTAAGGTTAGGGTAAGGGTTCGACAAGTGGTAACTATAGTAAAGGTTAGAGTAAGTCTCCAGGAAGGTACATTTATAAGGTGTATTCATGGGAAAGTGAGCACATCCTGACTGGTCCTCACTTTCTGACATCCCTTTCAGTGGGCTGTTTGGTTAAATTTAGAGTTAACACCTTATTTTATGGTTAGTGATAGGATTAACTTTGGGTTAGTTAGGGTTAGGGTTGGGGTACAGCATTTAGGTATGGTGGCCAAAGTAAGAGCAAATCTCCTATCAAAATCAACGCAAGTCGCCAAGGACTTAATGTTGGTCGATGCAATGTAGTCTGGAATCATGGATACACAACTCTGTGTGTGTGTGTGTGTGTGTGTGTGTGTGTGTGTGTGTGTGTGTGTGTGTGTGTGTGAGTGAGTGAGTGTGTGTGTGTGTGTGTGTGTGTGTGTGTGTGTGTGTGTGTGTGTGTGTGTGTGTGTGTGCGTGTATATGTGCGTGTGTAAGTGTGCGTGTGTCAGTGTGCGTGTGTGGCCGCCAACGTATATCGCCCCAGCTATTCTTGGGTTGAATGAATAGTGATCTCCATCCAATCCCCCAGCAGAGCAGATAGCAAGGAGGAGATAGTGCAGGTGACAGCACGAGCCCAACTGATGTAAAGGTCATGAAGGCCATCAAAAGGCCACGTGTGGTTAGATAGCCGAGAGCTCCGCTGACAACACCTCTGGCGTCATTCGCTACTTAATCACAACTTTTAATTTTTCTCCATGTGCATTGTTGCTCCTAAAGGTCTCCGGGTCTTATCTCTGGGCATGACAAATAGTGGAGGTGAGCTGAGGTCCTATATAAGCGGTTCGAGATGAAACGCAAACCACACAACGCCTCAAGCGATTTCCAGCCTTTGAAAGACCTCCAGCATCTTTTCAGTCTCACCATGTGGAAGGCAGCACTCTTGTCCCTGGGTTTGTTGGTGGCTCTGGTAGACCGGGTGCGCTCCAACGACGGCCATCCCTCGTTCTACGGGGTGAAACTGTGCGGGAGAGAGTTCATACGAGCTGTCATCTTTACCTGTGGTGGTTCTCGCTGGAGGAGAAGCATAGGAGACTCAGGTAAGACTGTGTGCCAGGGACTATATCTGCCATGTTTACCTAGAGCCTGAATGCAATATGAAGAGATTAACCTTTCCTTTTTTTTGAATCAGCTCTCATTGGAGAAGAAGCCTTTGACCCATGGAACACAGACCCCATCCATCATACCAATGAGCAGGATACTGTAGAGTCCAAAGGATGGAAAGATCAAGCGCTGGAAGTGGCACCGGTGGCTACTGGATTCAGAAACTCAGCTCGCTTGCCGATCTCAGAGGAGGTGCTGGAGGCTCTGCGGAGTGCGGACAGGAAGGGACGGGATGTAGTGGTCGGACTGTCCAACGCCTGCTGCAAGTGGGGATGTAGCAAGAGTGAAATCAGCTCCCTGTGCTGAACCTAGTCTACTTAAACATGCATCTTGTCCTATCACTCATGCAGAGCTCCTCTCTTTTTCTGTGATTCCTCCAGTTTTTCATCGTAATCATTCATGAAATGACACTTCCCATCCAACTTACCGTCCTTGTGATTTGACTAATGGATTCAGGAATGTGAATGTGTGTTCAAAAGTTGTTTATTGTGATTATAACAGATTGATATATATATATATGTTTAATAAAGCGTTATGGAGGTGTTACGAAATGTGTCTGTTCGTCTTACTAAACATAAGCCAAAATGATAGATCATGCTCACATTTCCACTTTTGGGAAACCTTGAAGGATTTTGAAATGGAGGAGGTGGTGGTGACTGTGAGCACATGACGTGTCCTACTATTCTCTGATTTACATGTGGTTGTTTTGAGGGTTAGATATCGTAGATTTGCACATTCACAAAGCACTGACATCCATTGCAATAAACCTGCATCAGCGATAAATTAATTTTAAAGCAGTGACAGCAAATCTGGGCTGAACAAGTCTAACATATACAGGCTTTTATTGATGGTGTGCTTAAAGGATGCACTGGTGCTCATGTCCTTGCACCCACACCCTGCATCACCTACGGATCATTGTGCAGTTACATGGATGCTGCATCAACTGGAAACTGATACCACCTGGTGGCCAGAAACAGAACACCACGCAAAACAATGCATATGCCATTAAAATGTATGTGATGCATCAATAACTAATTATCCCACCTCAACATAGTGTAACATACCATACACTGATTCCTGTTCATTAAATATAAAATAATGGGAACATTAAAAGTTGATCTTGTGTCTGCAGTTACTCGTTCCTTCCAGTACGGAAGCCGAACGCGATCAAACAGCTCACCCGGCTTGATTGCAAGGCATGCGATCTGTGTCACATACCAAGTAGTGAGCACACAGATCTACCGAGGTCACAAGTTTGCGTTCAGCTACACAGGTCGAAGTCATCGTTTGTTTAATGTGAGCGGCTCCAGCGTGACTGCACCACCGTCTATAGGAATATAGATCTGCGACATTGGAGTGACCAGGTAAAACCTTTCGCGGCACTTTCTAGGTGATGCTAGCTAGCCGTGCTGCTGGTAGCGACTGCTGGGCGGTGGGCTGTTGTGGTTATCGTCGTCTCGGGGGGTTTTATGTAGCAACACAACCGTGACAACCCCGCGCCGGGTCTCCACTGTCCCCGGAGGATCTCTCCCGGCGGCGGATTTCTGTGTGAGTCCGGTGCGGGATGAGCATCACAGCGATGCTAAGCTAACCTGCTAGCTAAATGAGCCGATACATTTGCCGCCTGGGCCTCACGTAGAAAGCGGCTCTGCAGCGAGTGGCCGGAGGTTCTTTATTCATACAGCTGTGCGTTGTTAAAGTCCACCGTCGAGCTGCATCGCTTGGTTTAACGTAGCCAGGATCGGGACATGCTAATAAACAGCTATGCTAACAGGAACGTCATAGGCAAACACTGTGGATGAACCTACATTGAGATCAAAGTACCCAGCCGTTACGTTTGCAGTTAGCGAGTATTTGGCTCGTTATTGTCGTGTATTAACATCTGCTACAGTGAATGCGCATTCTACGTTAATTCTACGTGATGTGAGTTGTAATGCACCGAGGTGGGGCCGTCTGGTTGTGTGTTGCACATTCCTCCTAAACAGGTATTGTGTGTGTTCGTGTCTTGTAGGATGGAGTGGCAGCCAGATGAACAGGGTCTGCAGCAAGTGCTTCAGCTACTGAAGGACTCCCAGTCCCCAGACACAGCGACACAGAGAGCAGTGCAAGAAGTATCCTCATCTGTGTGTGTGTGTGTGTGACTGTGTGTGTGTTTGAGGAAGGATGACCCGTTCACTCCTAGTGTTTACACCCGTCCTGAGTCAAGTTCAGGTCTGAATGGTCCTCAGGTCTCAGCCCACAGTCAGAGGTGGACGGACAGATGTGGCCACATTCTTTGAGCTGTGTGAACATGTCTAGGGGCAGATATGAATGAATACAACCTCCTTCTTGCTCCTCAGTGACCATACAGTGATTTCTTTGTGACAGAACACCACATAAGGATTGATACTTTTCTAAATTAGTTTTCTTCACAGCTGCATTCATTCAGCCCCTCCTCACTCCTCTCTACCTCTTGCTCACTCATGCAGACACACCCACACAAGCACATTGGTATCGGAAACATCCATATACTCAGACTGGGTAAAACCACACTATTTGGTCTTTGCAAACACAAATGTGATATGTGATTAATGCATTTTGAGCAGGGAAGTGCGACCTGATCATAATTGGCCACAGGAGTCGCATTCAGAGTCGTTTTAGACAGACACACTTAACCCTGTCCACTTATGATTGAATATTTCAGGACGGATGTTAATAGCAGGTCTGAACAGTATGCGTAGGAGAGGGTGAGAGAATAAGTACGAGATTTGAACTCCTCTGTGGTTGCTTGTTTGTCATAATGATTGACTGTGACAACTGACTGTACATGTTGTCCTGTGCAGTGTAAAGCCAGTGAACCAATATGATTTACTGTTAATCTATATGACTCCACTCTGCCACAAAGGAAAACAAGAAACATGAGTGAGAATGAGCTATACCCTGTGTGTGTACATGTTTGATCTCCTTAACAGAACCTTCAGAAACTGGAGCAACTTAATCAGTTTCCAGATTTCAACAACTATCTCATCTTCGTCCTCACAAGCCTCAAATCTGAGGGTATGTATGTGCACGTCAAAAATAAGGATATTGACTACAGAGCGGAATTGTTGTTTCCTTAAAAATTTACTTTATTGTCTGCAGCAAATATTTCCGTGAAAACCTCCTTCCCATTACAAATAAATAAATAATGTGTCTCTGTCTCCACCTCTCTGCTGCCTTTTCTTTTAAAGACGAACCAACTCGCTCTTTGAGTGGTTTGATACTGAAGAACAATGTGAAGGCTCACTACCAGAACTTTCCTCCCAATGTGGCTGACTTCATCAAACGAGAATGCCTCAACAACATTGGAGACCCTTCACCGCTCATCAGAGCTACGATCGGTGGGTGTTAGAGCGAGAAAGAAACAATGGAGAAAGAGTGTTAGCTGCACTTTCTCACCAGTGTGAGTCAGACTTCTATGTAGGTGGTTGAATTTCTGCAGGTAATGTGGCTGTGTGGGAGCAAGCGTTGTATTGTCGAGAGATTCAAAATGAATGAACCTGCTGATAAGTGCAGTTATTTATTTAGTGAGTTTGTAAGTAACTTTTCATTTTTTATCATCAAGGTATCCTGATCACGACCATAGCCTCTAAAGGAGAGCTGCAGACGTGGCCAGAGCTGTTGCCTCAGCTCTGTAATCTGCTCAACTCTGATGACTATAACACCTGCGAGGTCAGCCTCACTAACCTGCGCACACAGAAGCTTTGCAATGTTTTGCAATAATCAGACTTGTTTCTTGTGATTTAAAAATAACAACTTTGTGTATCATTTTCTCTGTCAGGGTTCTTTTGGAGCTCTGCAGAAAATCTGTGAGGACTCTTCTGAGTTGTTGGATAGCGATGCTCTGAACAGACCTCTCAACATTATGATCCCCAAATTCCTCCAGTTTTTCAAGCATTGCAGCGCCAAGATCAGGTCAGTCAAACACCCGACTTCTCTGGCTGACTCTACAAGCTATTTGTGTCGCCTCCTTAGCCCACAACAGTAGAATCTTCCTGATAAAAATCAGTGGCTTTTCTTTTTTCAGATCCCATGCTATAGCGTGTGTGAACCAGTTCATCATTGGTCGAGCTCAGGCTCTGATGGATAACATAGACACCTTCATTGAGGTGAGTGCTTCAACTTTGTCTCGGTAGAGCTTGTGTTGTTATAAATAAATACCATTTGTTTTGATCGTTTTCCCTCCTTTCGATCATCGAGAAAACAAGACCAGAGTCGTTTTTTCCAGCACCCCTCCCCGGACTCTCGTCTAGCCCCTTCAGAACTGATTATATAACAGACAAACAAGGCAATGCAGAAATATACGTTTTGTGTTTAAGGAGAAAAACGACATAGAAATATGCTGCAAAGCTCGTTTCAACCACTGATGGTGCAGAAGGAAAGCAGTCGTGTTATCCTGGAATCAGACCAGTTTCCAGCCAAACATCACCCTCCAGTTTATTCCTGTTTGTGAAGTATATGTAAAATAATTAAGTGTAAGACAGTATTTCCCATGAATTATTAGAGGTTTGGAAATCTCCACATGGACGACCATAAGAAGAAGAAGCGATGCCCTGTTTATCCAGGAACATTAATGAGTTAATCAGGTTTTTATAGAGATTTTTGTGATGATTAGAAAACATCAGGGAAGATGCACACCTCTATGAACTATCTTGACTGTGGCAACCCGCCCTAGTCTAATTTGTCCTGTCACAGTTTTTGACCTTAGTGTTTGCACACATGCAGGCTTGTTACCAATTTAACAATTTTCGACTCCAAGCTGATCTCTCCTTGTGTCTTTCCCACTCAGAGTCTGTTTGCCCTGGCCGGGGACGAGGACAGCGAAGTGCGGAAGAACGTGTGCAGGGCTCTCGTCATGCTGCTGGAAGTCCGCATCGACCGCCTCATCCCACACATGCACAGCATCATCCAGGTGAGAGTGGGACTTGATCAACCAGACAACATTTGCTCCTTCTCTCACTCCTCAACACTCCTCCCCTCATGACTGCTTCTTCTCGTTTGGCTCCAGTACATGCTGCAGCGCACCCAGGACCCAGATGAGAACGTGGCTCTGGAGGCCTGTGAGTTCTGGCTGACTCTGGCTGAACAGCCCATCTGCAAAGAGGCCCTCTCTGGCCACTTGGTCCAGTAAGTGTTTATGCCATGAGAATCTTGCACCTGTATAATGTGATGACCGAATTATTTCAGCTCAGTAATATTGTTGTTTTCTGTCTCTGTCTCAGGCTGATTCCTATCCTGGTGAATGGGATGAAATACTCTGAGATTGACATCATCCTTCTAAAGGTCAGCCACACCTGGACAAATCAAATGTTTCCCTTCATACTCTGCTCTCTCTTCTCTCAACTCTTCATTCATATTTCTCTCTGTTGTTCCTCAGGGCGACGTTGAAGAGGATGAGGCAGTTCCAGACAGTGAGCAAGATATCAAACCTCGCTTCCACAAATCCCGCACCGTCACACTGCAGCACGAAGGAGGGGATGGCGAGGAGGGGGAGGACATTGATGAAGACGATGATGATGATGATGATACACTGTCTGACTGGAACCTACGTGAGTTACAGACAAGCAGCTTGAGTAATCCTCTCTAGTAATCATGTGGTAGTTCTTACTATTAAGGTACTCTCTCAGATGGTCTTATTTTTTTGAGCAGTGGCTAAATGGAAAAGGTTTATTACAGCTCCTTTTTTTTTTTCACCCATTACAAAACATGCCGAGTACACTGTAGCTACACACACACAGACACGCACACATACACATACACACACAGGTAAGCATCTAGACTTTCATTACACTACCTCTGGGACCCACTAATGGTCCCATTGGTCTGTAGTTGTATTATTTTGTGCTCTGCTGGGCCAGTTTTTCACCTGCAGCATTAGATTTAAAATGTCAAGGTTATCAAATGCTTACGGTGTCGTCTCTTTGTAGGGAAGTGCTCGGCGGCAGCTCTGGACGTCCTTGCCAACGTGTTTCGTGAGGAATTGCTCCCCCATCTTTTACCCCTGCTCAAAGGTCTGCTTTTCCATCCTGACTGGGTCATCAAGGAGTCTGGCATCCTTGTCCTGGGGGCTATTGCTGAGGGTAAGATGTGGCACAGACTTGCTATTGAAATACAGTATACTTAAGTGAAATGGGTGATTCATTTTTTAGATTACATTTCAGGTTCAGGATTAAAGGAAACGTGTATTCCACATTTGAATTGATCTATCTTGATATTTCATTGATGACTTGGTTTTAATGTTGAATACAACTTTTTGTCCACCCAGGCTGCATGCAAGGCATGGTACCTTACTTGCCTGAGCTCATCCCCCACCTCATTCAGTGTCTGTGTGACAAGAAAGCTCTGGTCCGCTCCATCGCTTGCTGGACTCTTAGCCGCTACGCCCACTGGGTGGTCGGCCAGCCCCCCGACGCCCATCTCAAACCCCTCATGACTGAGCTGCTCAAACGCATCCTGGATGGCAACAAGAGGGTGCAGGAGGCGGCATGCAGGTACAACCCTTTCTTTTTCCATGTCCATCTTTTTAATCTCTCACTTTCTGCTCATTTACCTCTTTACCATCTTATCTTTGCTACAGTGCGTTTGCCACTCTAGAGGAGGAGGCGTGTACAGAGCTGGTGCCGTATCTCAGCTTCATCCTGGACACGCTGGTTTTTGCATTCGGGAAGTATCAGCACAAGAACCTGCTCATTCTCTATGATGCCATAGGAACATTGGCAGACTCAGTGGGACACCATCTGAACCAAACTGTGAGCTCCAAAAGACACGTGTCCGTACAAAGTCCTGTTTTGTTGTATAATACGACGACAAGCCAAACTCAATCTCTTGTGTTTCTAGGAGTACATACAGAAGCTGATGCCTCCACTGATTGCCAAGTGGAACGAGCTGAAGGATGAAGACAAAGATCTCTTCCCATTGCTGGAGTGTCTGTCGTCTGTTGCCACAGCATTGCAGAGCGGCTTCCTCCCCTACTGCGAGCCTGTTTACCAGCGTTGCGTCACCCTTGTCCAGAAGACACTGGCTCAGGCCATGGTAAATGAAACACACTCACTCACACATGGGTTTGCCCATCAAATTCAAGCTTTGCTACATTACATATACACTTTATCCCACCTCTGAATTTTTCTTTACGCCTGTTTGTGTCTCAGATGTACAGTCAGCAGCCAGACCAGTACGAGGCCCCCGATAAGGACTTCATGATCGTGGCTCTGGATCTTTTAAGTGGCTTGGCTGAGGGGCTTGGGGGCCATGTGGACACACTTGTGGCTCGCAGTAACATCATGACTTTGCTTTTCCAGTGCATGCAGGTGAGAAGAGCCTGTGTATTATGTCTAATTTGAATTTAAAGGCATCATTCTTTACTGGGATTGTCGACCTGTTCCTCCCTTTCTCATGAATTTCCCATCTCCAGAGTGCCTGGGTACAAATGTTTCCTTGGACTGTGAACTGATAAGGTTTTGTTGGAAAAGGTCACTTAGACTCACTTTCTTGTGAACACGATATATCTGGAACAACCGGAGGCTATTTCATTTCTTGTTCCCAAGAGGTCCCTGTGACCTCGCTCAACCCTTCTTACACTAATTTAGCAATTAAAATTTCACACAAATGACTGTGAGGATTAAATAATGAAGTGATGACATTTTATATCCAAAAAGCCAAGTGTCAACTTCACTCAGGAAATGCACAGATCTTTTGCACTTTCACTCAAATGATCTTGAACCTTTTATAAAACTGTAATTGAACAAGAAGAACAGCCACATTGTTAGATTTCTCCACAGGATGAATGATAACATCTTCTGACACTGTGTGTTTACATTTCTCCTTGTGTCTGTGTCTTTTTTGTCCCAGGATACGATGCCCGAAGTAAGACAGAGTTCATTTGCTCTACTGGGTGACTTGACCAAGGCATGCTTCCCTCATGTCAAACCATGTATTGGTAATTATCTAATTGTCTCCCTCACTTACACAGACACACATACTCTTACACGGTACACACACCAGGAGCTCTCACGATCCTCCTTTGTGTGTATCCAATGTGATGTTAACATGTTTGCGTGTGTGCTGCAGCTGAATTCATGCCGATCCTCGGGACAAATCTTAATCCAGAGTTCATCTCTGTCTGCAACAATGCAACCTGGGCCATCGGAGAAATCTGTATGCAGATGGGTGAGTTTTAGCGAAAACCTAAATTATGTGATGTCATTAAGTGTTTGTGTGGTTACATTTAACAAGAGATGCTGTGTGTTCTCACTTTATTTTTGTTCTGCTCTGTTAGGAGTGGAGATGCAGCCGTACATTTCCATGGTCCTGAACCAGCTGGTAGAGATTATTAATCGACCCAACACCCCCAAGACCCTGCTGGAGAACACTGGTATGTGAACATATACAGATGTGTACCCCCACTAAGGAGGTTTAAGGAGGTTTATTTTTAAGTAAGGTTACAGGGGACTGATAGCACAATGCAGATAAAGTGACATTTAATGGTTCACATGGTAGAAGTGAGTGCATTTTGTGTCAGAGTACTGGACACACTCTCGTCTGTCCTGACTGATCTGTGTCCTCTTCCAGCAATCACCATCGGTCGACTGGGATATGTTTGTCCTCAGGAGGTTGCTCCCGTGCTGCCGCAGTTCATCCGACCTTGGTGAGAAACTGTTGTATCTCTTGTTTGATGCCTCTCATTGCCAATTCTATAGCTGTGTCATTTAATGTACAACATCTGAACATGCACGGTCAGCATTGGCAGTTTCCATATATCACTGACACACATGCTCGATCTCTCTTATCTTCTGTGGGTTTACCACATCAGATTGTTCCCTATGTTCTCTCTCCTCTCTCTTCCATTCTGTGTGCTCTCATGTTAGCTTATCTGTAAATGCAAGACTTAAATTCCTAAATTCCTTAAAATGCTTTTCCATGTTATCACATTGCTGCAGAACACAATCACAGAATTACAAGGACTGTAGCACTTAGCATTTATTTAACTTTTTCAGTTTGGTCGTAGCTCACTTGTGATTTGTATTTTATTTTACAAATATATAGTTAACCCTCAAAGACAAGATTAGAAAGTTAAAATCTTTGTACAGCATCTGATTGGTTTATTGTGGGCGGCAGGTGCACATCTCTGCGGAACATCCGAGACAACGAGGAGAAAGACTCGGCCTTCCGTGGGATTTGCATGATGATTGGTGTGAACCCAGGAGGAGTGGTGCAGGTGAGGCTTTGTGCACTGTAAGACCTGAGGTTTCTAGGGTTTGAGCTTTTATGAGACCTTTTATTTATAATCTCTTCCTCTGTTTGTTCAGGACTTCATCTTCTTCTGTGATGCGGTGGCGTCCTGGGTGAATCCTAAAGAGGATCTGAGAGACATGTTCTACAAGGTGAGGTTCCAGGTCACATGGAGGGGCGAGGTCCAAAGATCGAAACCTCAATCTCCCTCCATAATAACAAAGATACACAAAGGCATAAAAATACCTCCCGGTGAAAAGGCGGTGGCATACACGTAGAAGACTCTGACGAAGATGTCCAAAGAGTTTGTGGTTATAAGAGCCGACACTGGCGTCTGTGTGTTGTGAAGAAAATCACGTGATCTCTGCAGCAGTATTAATTTGTCACTTCCTGCCTCTGCCTGCGGTAAGACAGAGATCATTTGCTCTACTGGGTGACTCAACCAAGGCATGCTTCCCTCATGTCAAACCATGTAATTATCCCATCGTCTCCCTCACTTACACACAGACACACACACAGACACATACACCAGGACGTCTCACCATCCTCCTTTTTGTGTATCCAATTTGTAAAAAAAAACACCCTAAGTTTTAAGAAAATAAAAAGAATTCCTGGATCTGCCAGGAAATGTAATGGGCTCCTCCTTAGCTTGTGTCCCATCCTACCACGTTTCAAGAAAATGGGTTCTGTAGTTTTTGTGTAATCCTGCTAACAAGCGCACAAACGACAATGAAAAACAAACCTCCTTACTTGAGGTAACTGAAATGATGACATTGCTCATTTTGACAGAGAAACCATCCCCATCCACTGAAACCGATCGGTCAGTCGAACAATCAAATGCCAGGTTGTTGCTTTCATGAAACCGGATCTTGATGAAGGAATAGTTAGAAAAGGGTCACACTAGTTGCAAGAGAAATTATTATTATTATCATAATCCTGTGGCCCAACTGCTTAAGAAGTTGAAAATGACTTGACAGTTTGTCTAAAATAAATGTTCTTCCACAGATCCTGCATGGTTTTAAGGAGCAGGTTGGGGAGGAGAACTGGCAGCAGTTCTCAGAGCAGTTCCCCCCACTGCTGAAGGAGAGACTGGCAGCCTGCTATGGCGTTTAGATTCTCTACACCCACCCAAGAGGTAACTACACGTGGGCTTTTTATTTAAAGTCAAATCACGTTGTATAAAGGATTACACTGAAATGTATTTATTTTGCGTCTGCTCTCCCTCTTTGTCCATCCTCACAGGTGAGCCAGCAGGAGGAGGGTGAATGGGAAACTCATCCATCTGTGTATTGCACTGCCCTGATCTGGGGGGAGGGAGAGGGACGCTATTGGCCGCTCCCCCTGACGGACGGCCCCCACGCCCTATGTGTTTGTCCATAGAGGGAGGGTGGGCGGGTGGGAGGGAGGGACAGGGGGACACCTCTAGATTAACTAGGCAGGGACCCGACACAGAAAAACTAACTGGTAGGGACAGATAGAGAGGGACAGATAGAGAAGGACGGAGAGAAGGACACGGAGGAGAGATGGAGGGAAAGACAAGTAGGGGAAAGAGGGAGGCAGGGAAAGAGACCAGCTCAGAGAGAGTCAGGGAAAGAGAGGGAGGGAACTTAATAACAAGGCAGGGAAAACTAAAGAGCTATAGAACGGTCTGTTACTGGCTGGAAAGACAGTGGAGATTTTAATGGGATTCCTAATTGTAAGAGTAACCGATAGCTTGACCGACAGGGACAGACCAACGTACACCGACTCAAAACATACAGTACACTTGCACATGCTGTACATGCAGTACATGGAACTGACTGCGGGTGGCACTATCATTTCGACTTTTTGAGACCTACTACATGTAGTTGGGGACAGACAGATAGGTGTCCAAACTCTGTTCAATTTCTGGGTGATTTCTTTCTTTTTTTCCGGGGAATAGGATTCAATAAGAATAAGTTCATCTGTAGTAACTGAATTCCACTGATCTGTAAGATAATCTCTCGCTATCCACATCTATGTTTCCTTCATTTTGAACAGAGAGCTGCTTGACAGAGGTATCCGTCTGTCAGACATATCCCTGTCACATTTTCTACCGGATCAACGGAGAGAGAGAGAGATAGAGGGGGGGAAAAAACATAAATATATATACGAGAAAGTGTCTTTCACAGAAACCATTCCTCTAGGAGAAGGAGGATTAGGGCTAACACATTTGTTTTCTCACCAGACGGGACAAAATCATAGAAAGAAAAAACACATCTTTATTTGTGTGTGTGTTCTGTGTATGTCTCTGTGTGTATGTGTTTGTGTGCGTGTGTACAGTGGGGCCCATAAATCTCGAGACCACTTTCCGAACAGATGTTTGGGCCCTGTGTGTGTGTGTGTGTGTGTGTGTGTGTCCACGTGCAGTTTGTAAATCCTTACTCCGGCATTCTGTGTATACAGTGAAATGTGTATTGTTTTTTGATCAAGGTACCGAGCTTAAAAACTTGACTCCCACCACAATGTCCTTGGCACCTGTTAACTGTGACCAAGTGTGTGTATGTATGTGAATGTGTGTTGCAAGAGTGTGTATGTGTCAATGTCTGCATTCGTACTGATATCCATTTGATGCCATATTGATATCTTAAGTAAAACAGTGATTAGCAATGCCATTGTGTTCTTTATAATGTTTTAAAACTGGTCCATATTCTTTTTTTTTTTTTGCTGCTACTGATGAGTTTTGTTAAATTCGCACAATTAACGCAAAAAAGTTTTGAATTAATGCTATTTTCAGTGACTGTTTCAGTTGTTTTTTTGCACTTTTAATTTAATTTTACCTTTTTTTGTATGGACATTTTTTTAACCTCACCCATATGATATGTCGTGACCCTAATGTCAGTGTTTGTCATACTGTGTTGCACTGTGAAATTAAGTGTCTTTGACTGGCAAAAATATCCCAATACTAAATGGCAAATAAAAACAACTTTGTGAAACTGCGACTAATCCGCACTTTTACAATGACTAACCTTGCCATATTGATGAGGTGTGTGTGTGTGTGTGAATGCGTTTGTTTGTGTGTGTGAGAGATCCTGCATGAGTATGCGTGCATGATTACCCTTTTTTAGCCTATGAGCATGTTTTGGATAGTAAGTGTTTATCTGATGTGTGCACAGTAGGGGCACAAATTACTTTGGTTTGCTTGGAAGGGTTTGTAGCCTGCCCCAGCCGACGGTGTGTGCATGCTTTGTGTCTGTGTGTGTGCAGTGGTGTGTGTTTGACGTATGTGTCTGAGTATAATGATCGCCCTTTACACACCAACACACCACCTCAATTCACAATAAGGGGAAAGCTGAATAATACATAAATATAAGCTAGGACACTGCCAAAGAGCAATAGCCAGGGGAACTTAACAATGGACAATAAGTAAAGACAAGCTGCTATATTAACTTTCAGTTTGTACATCATGATGTAAAGTAAAGGCACTAGGGAGCTTTTTAAGATTAATCATAGAATAAGGGTTAGTCAGTAAACTTAACTACAGGGATCTGGATGTTTTGATTGATTCTGTGCCATTGTTTTCCAGCGTGTAGACATTTGGAAACTTGTACTTTGATTGGACCTAGACTGTGATCACGGAGATAATCAAGCCAATCACAAATCACTTCAAATACAAGGACAATCTGAGCCCGGGTCCAATTCTATTTCAACAATCTCTTTAGTTCAAAGCTTGTATGACGAAATGTCTTTGGTTTCTTGTTAAGTTTAGTGTTTTTTTTAATGCGATTAACTGATGTTTTTAGTTCCACAAACAGTTTCTGTATCTGAAAGATAAGTTTACGTTTTCTTTGGATGATGCTGTAGCAGTGACAGATTAACGGACACAATGGGTTTCAATTGTTACAAAAAAGATGGGAACAAAGGAGGAAATTAAAGGAGAGGTACAATATTTTATTTTCTAAATTCTGCTTATATAATAAAGAGCATGATATTGTTGCTATTTAGCAGAAAGATTTTGATACATTTTTTTGTGGATTACTTTTACCAGATGTGATCCTTTTTTTTGAAGGTGGGAATGGAAATAAAATGTTTTTTCAGTCTATTACATGATTTACAATTTGTGTGTAAAATCTTAAAACTCCCAGGGGAGTGTGGATTATTGGACTAAATCACAGCTTTGTCTCTTATTACCAGTTAGGTGGTTGGGAGCTGGCACTATGGTGCGGTGGTTAGCACTAAGGCCTCACAGTGAGAAGGTTCTGGGTTTGCACCATGGGCGTTTCTCTGTAGAGTTTGTATCTTTCCCCTGTGCTTGCATATTTTTTTACAGGTACCCTGGCTTCACCTACAGTCCAAATTTGAGACTCTTTATTGCCTCTACAGGTGTGAATATGAGCGTGGATGGTTCTGTCTCTATATCTCGACCCTGAGATGGACTATTGACCTGTCCAGGAACTTCTTGTTCTAGGGTCTATACTCCCAACTCCCTCCCTCTAAGGATAAGTGGTACAGATGATTCATGAATGGATATTGAGGTGTTTGTGGCTCAGGGAGAAGAGTTTGAATCCCATTCTCCCCCATTCGGTGCCAAAGTGTCCTTGGGCAAAACACTCCTGATGGCTGTGCCAGCAGTGAGCGATGTGTGATAGAGAAAGTGCTGCACATGGATGAGCTGTATGGGTGAATGGCCAAACTACTGTGAAGCGCATGAGTGGTCATCAGAAGAAAAAGTTTATGAATACAAACCATTTACCATATCACTGGGAATATGTCTGAATCCAGAGTGTGCCGCTTTTGCCAAGACTGGAACTCTGGACTGAGAAAGTATCTGTGTTTGTGTGTTTTTGGACTTTATTGTAATTTGTCTTTGGGGGGCATTTCAGCCGGTCCTCATTTTCCAAGTGCCGTCAAAGGGTTGCAGTCGGGGTTTGGGTTAAAATTTGCTTAAAACCTGCAACACAGATTGATATGTCTCCCAATGTTTAAGGTTCGAGGGGACATGGCAGACGGTAAGTATATGGAAATAAAAAAATAGAAAAGAGGTAAGTGAATTAGGTTCATATGCAATC
This sequence comes from Limanda limanda, assembly GCF_963576545.1. NCBI lineage: Eukaryota > Metazoa > Chordata > Actinopteri > Pleuronectiformes > Pleuronectidae > Limanda > Limanda limanda. The sequence continues at coordinate 23,163,810 of NC_083637.1, read as the reverse complement.
CCAGCTGTTTGAGGTAAGAGTAAAGTTAGGACAAGGTTTGCATGTTGTCTCATTTACAGATGTTTCATGTGTTAGTTGGCAGGACCCTGGAGGGTTAAGAGTTGTGATGGTTACGATTAGGGTAAGGGGCTAGGGAATGCATTTATACCGATGAGTGTTCCTACTAACAGATGTGCAAGAATGTGCGTGCATGTGAAATACAAGATGGTCATTAACATGAAAGAGGCTTTGACAGAGTGAAGACTACACAGTGCTGGTGTCCCTCACCCTAAGCTCCTGATACAGAGAGCTGATTCTAAACGACATGCTCACTCTGCAGAATACTGTTGCCCCATCTTAGCACAAACATACAGATCACTGAGAAAAGTACCATGTGTTTCCAGCATAATTGTATAGAAGTAAAGCAGTTTGTTTTCCTTGGGAGTGAATAACCTTCACCAAGATATAAACTTTCTTAATAGTAAAAGTAAAGTAAAAGTAAAGTTGCTTGGGTACAAATGTACATAAGAGTACTAAAATCAGTTTTAATATACTTTCATATTAATTTGACGCGCATTTGGGCCGTCTTTCCAAATAGGCTCCTTTTCAGTCCTGTCAGAGGCTACAACAGATTCATCTGTGTTTATTAGAAAGAATGATCACTTGGGTCTATATTAGTGTCTGCAGATACTCTGCAGCCTCGTAAACAATTGTAATATGCTGCAGATCTTTCAGAAACCTGATTCATGCTCTGCTCCATAATAGCACATCGTCCTTTGGTCACTACCCTTTTTCAAAAGAGTAAAGTCTTCACCACTAGTTTAATCGATCCCTCTATGAAGTGTCTTGCTGCATTAATAGCACTCAAACATCTGAGTTCTCATTAGTCAACGAGTATCGAGGATATCTTCATTCTATTATTCAATTATGTTTCAATTATCATGTCAAATGGCACAAGTTGAAAAGTTTCCCCAGGTGTTGGAGGAATCACAGGGTCCTCACGTCGTCATCAAGGATTTGAGCCGTAACAGTATCTGTCTCATCATCCTCAGAGTAGCTTCCTTTTCACTGACCACTGTCATTATCATAATCAAACAGAGGATGTGGCCTCCAATCATGTTTGGGAAACAAGACCCATTGGAATGGTATTGTTTACCCTGAAGCTTTGGGTGGAGCTGGGGTTGAGGAAAATCCCTGTGTACACTCTTCCTCGTGTCTGTGTCACCAGCTCCATCCTCACTTTTAGTTTATGGCTTTACCAGCCCTGTGTTCAGAGAACTAAAGCAAACACCATCACGTGTATGAGAGCAGTTTGTGGCTAAATGAAATGTGCATCTGAAAAGTGCCACAAAGTGCTGCCATTGTTTTGAGAGATAAAAGATTTATGACACCAGACTCAGGGGTGATACCTATAGTGTACATCTTTGTTTAATAGCTTCCGTTTAAACTGATATGAACTCCTGTTCTGTGGGTGTGATTGTTAAGTGTCTTGTTCATGTCCCCATGGATTTTGCTGCCCGAGAAAGGTATAGAGACATTTCCTCAGCGTCACTTGAAAGAGGACTTTAACATATTTTCATTCATGAAAAGCCTCTCATAGGGCTAACCAGTGGTTCTGTGGAACCGGATCAGGCACACGCACAAGCACAGATCACCTGACTAAATAAGTGTCCTACTTCCAACATTTATTTTAATGTTATCTAAGTTTTTTTTTACATGCCCTGTGATGGCATCATTATTCAATTAAAGGCGTGTTGAGTTACAATTCTGCAAGACATCACAAGCCCCTCCCTTTCCCACCACAATTCAAGCATGTGAATCAAGTATCGAGTTTCGTTTCTTTGGCTTTTGCTATTTGATGTCTATCAGGTAGCGATAGAGTAAATTGGGTTCACAGTTGTGAAATGCAAAGCATCGGTGGGAACACCAAATATACATTTATACGTACTTTTATGTACTTATACTTAAATAAATGTGTAATTAAAAGATTATCTATCTATCAAAAACAAACATAAACAGACGTCATGTTGTATGTATCTTTCTCTCTGTCCCTGTGTTTTTATCCGGTTTCTATCTGTATCTATATCACAAAAAGGTAAATGCCACAAAAAATCTATCATTTAACAAGAGTTGTTTTACTGCGTTTTCATGACCAATAGTATTTCCATGGCATTTACATTAATATTCTGACACTGTAATTTAAAACATAATAATGATCGATGTGGAGTTAATGTAGAGACAACTACAGTAGGGTGACAAACTCATATTAAACCGAAAAAGACAAAACTTCAAAAATAAAAGTGTCATCTACAGACAGAAAAGCATACCTACAGTAAACATGGCCCAAAACCAGACACATGCCGGAAATATGTGTGATACACAAACAGGAGAACACACACGCTGTAGACTCACATGTTGCTCCTCATTCCTCTGACGTATGTTTTAATAAAGACAAACACTGTGTCGTGAGCAGGCACCGGTTCGATTTACAAGTCTCTCAGTCGATGGTCTGCTGGTCATCAATGTCCTTGTTTAGAACAGCATTTTGTAACGTTTATGACACATCCACACGTGGCCTTGTCCTTAGAAAGATACCGTATCTCGAGAAGATAAATACAATGTGTTTTTACACAGAACAGAACTTATTAATCGCACTATATGAATGTAACTACTGCTGTGTCCCAATTCAGGTGCCGCCTCCATCAGAGGCTGCATTTGAAGGCCGATTGCGTCAAATCCTTCTCAGGCCGACCTATCCCAGGATTCATTGTGCTTAGTGTGCAAACTGCTTTTCAAAGTGATATGGTACCAGCAAGCAACAAGACCAAAAACACCCGATTATTAGAAATGTTTCAGGCTTCAACTCCACTGAACAGCTAACATTGCACATTAAAAAAAACCAAAACAGGCATTAAAACTTCTTGTCATGTCCAACCGCAGCTCTGGTGCTCGGCGACGGCAGTAAGGACGGATCGAGCTGGTGACGCAGATCACAGAAATCCTCCGTAGACCAGTCCGTCCCATTTCTGGTCAGCCATCCGCTCTACGTGACCCACCACCCTCCTTCGCGCCTAAATCGTTATACAGTTTATGTAAAGGTGACTTCTAGATTTTTATCTTTTCAGATCATTGTTCCATTCGCGTCTCCAAGATGTAGGTACTGTACTTATGATTACGCCTACACCTACGGCAACAAGCGTGATGTCATTCCTCGCTGATGCAATCCTCATGCTTCTTCTGGTTTTGTCACTGTATCCTTAATGTGTCAGAAGTTGCTGAAGATCTCTTGTCTCTTGTTCCAGTCCATAGGGGGCGCTCTCTTCTTGTTGCGGCCGGCGCGGGCATTTTGCTTTGCCTCGGCAGCTGTCGGGCTCAGTCGAAGGCCACTGTCCATGAAAGGGTCTGAAACGCGCCTGTCGTCCTCATCAGGCACCTACAACACACACACAAACACACATTTGTTAACACAACACATTCAGCAGCTTCACATTCCTGTCACTTGTTTTTATGGCGTCTTACATCGCCTCCTCTCTCACCTGGATGCTCATGTCTGAGCTGCTGATCTCTGATTGGGTGGTGGAGCTTCTAGAAGACTGGGATGCTAAGCTCCCGTTGGTGCGGGACTTGGGAGACACCGTTGTGATGGGGGAGTCTGTCAGCGTGACGTTGATGATTGGTGCATCCGTCCCTGGCAGTTCAGTGGTGGGAGACGGAGTGGGTGGGACACTTTCTGAGGCCGACTCGTCCACATAGACCCCTGAGAAAAGAAGACACAACATTACCCAGGATGACAGGAGAGTATAGCAATTTCTAAGTGTCTGTCTCTGTGTTTGTGTGTTCTAAAGTGACCTTTGACTTTGCTGGTGGTGGGTGTGATCCCTAGTCTGTGGAAGAGCCTGTCTGTCTCCTGGTCGACCAGGATGAGGTGGACTTCCTCCCCTCCTGCTCTGATGAGGGCCACCACCTCCGAGTGCCTGAGAGCCTCGATGTTCACTCCATTCACCTGAGACAGAGAACAAGGAGATGTCAGAGGATCGAGGTATAGGAGAGAATGAAGTGATTTGCTTTTTTCTGCCTCCACCCTGCGGTCAGAGGCATTATATTGTTGGGTTGTCTGTCCGTATATCTCAAACAAATTTGGTACAAACGGATATATCAGGAACATTAAGATTAAGATTAAGATACATTTATTTGTCCCAAACACATGCACAGACATACTTATGCAATTGTAGGGAAATTTAACCTCTGCTTTAAACCCATCTGGTGCAGGACACACAGAGCAGTGAGCAGCCCGGCGCCTGGGGAGCAGATGTTGGGGGAGTAAGGTGCCTTGCTCAGGGGCACTAGACAGGGTAGGGAGAATCCTCTTGGATTTTTGGACAGATCAATCCAGGTTTGTCTTTTTGTTGTTTCTCCGTGGAGTCGAACCAGAGACGAACCAGAGACCTTTTCTGCCCATAGTCCAAGTTTCTGCCACTAGTCCACCGCCTCATCCGTAGGGAATATTACAATATTAGTTGTTTGCTAACAACACCGGGCAAATGGGATTTCTAGTCCTCTCTGTTAAGCACATCGTAACTTTACTAAGAGAAGTACTGCAAAGATAATGTTAACTATTATTATATTACTGATTAAACATAACCAGAGACATAGGAGGAGAATAGGAGACGAGGAGAATAGGAGACATAGCTAAGTTTAGGGAGTAGCCATGACACCACATGACAGGCAGGAGTCACAGTTTGTCTTTTCTTACAATCAGCTGATTTGAGTAGAAGGAAACTGATTTGCATGAAATCTCTTCCTGCCTCCACAATGTTAACTGTTCGCCCCCCGACACAAGTGCATGCAGGTAAACATGTCATAAAACAAGAATCACCATCTCCCCCTCTACACCTTGTTTACAGATTATTCCCTTCTCTCCCTTTCCCTCTTAGATTAAGACTTCTCTCTCCCCCCTATTCTAATCTTGAGTTAATCTGCTCTAATCTAATCACACCTCAAGTCGGTTAACTGTACTGATAAATATGGGGAGGGGTGCTGTTGTTTTTCCTGACAATTCTCCAAACATTACTGTGTGTGTGTGTGTGTGTGTGTGTGTGTGTGTGTGTGTGTGTGTGTGTGTGTGTGTGTGTGTGTGTGTGTGTGTGTGTGTGTGTGTGTGTGTGTGTGTGTGTGTGTGTGTGTGTGTGTGGTGTGTGTGTGGTGTGTGTGTCTGTCTCCTTTGGGTTGTATCTTGATGAGGAATAATAATTATACCCAACGTAGATTTGATAATGTCCATGTTACATCCTGCTGATGGAGATCCTGTGACTATAGAATATAGAACGTTTTGCAGGAATTTCTTGTGGGTGAATGCAATTCTGCCTGACCCATTGATCACAACTGTATTTGGACAATGTCTGATAACTAACCTTTAGCCTACCGTCCTGAACTGCCACTGTTCTTGATTGGCTAATAAGCTCTTCATATGCATGGAAGCCATTTAACAAGACTCTGAATGATCTGTTTGACTACCTCCACTAGTCTGTCTCCGGGCCGGATGTCTGCGCTCTCTGCAGCTGAACCAGGGTCCACAGAACGGACAAACTGTCCACGCCTGTTCTTATTGCTGTGCAGGTTGAAGCCGTAGCCGTTCTCCCCCTTCACAACGTGACACAGTCGGGGGAAGAGCTCAGTTGTCAACTCTGGTGAGGGCTCAGACTGAATCTGTAATGAGAAATAAGACAAGAACAAAGTCTTTACAAAAACAAATAATCAGAGAAGTCGATAAGATACAAATTACCTTCAATAAATCATACCTATATGAACCTTAAAATGAAGTAGAGTTGGATGGTTTAGCCCATTTACAACAAATAGAAATAGTATTTTATATCATAACTTTCCATTTCGTAAACTATGCTGTTGTACTAAAGATTTTTTTTCCTTCTTGTCCGACCAGCCTCCTTCACTTCAATGTGATAATAAAATACTCACTTTAAAGACCTGAAGCTTGCCTCAATCCATCAGAGGGATTTAGGCATTATTAAATTATCAGTGCATTGATAGGTGGAGATTGACTTGAAATTAGATCTGTCGAGGTTAATTAACACCTTTGTGACACAGTGTAAAAACTAATACACAATATAGGAGCTACTGCAAGGATTTGATGTTGGATTGTGCAGGCTAGAGCGTTCACAACAATATATCATATCATGACACTTCTTATTTAATTTTTTATTTCTTCTATTTATTGAACTTTTTAAAATAGTGTTTTTGTAATTGTAATTATTATACATATCTTTTATTGTTATTATAAAAAGGCACTTATTGTATTATTTCTATTGTTTTTATTATTGCTATAACATTTAAAATCTTTTTCACAATATGTTATAGTCAGCATTTTTTTGAAGCACCTTGAACTGAACTAACTGCTGAACTAAAAACTAAAGGTGCTATCCAAATAAAGTTTGATTGATTCATTGATTTTGTATTGTATTGTATTGTATTGTATTGTATTGTATTGTATCATATCACAGGTATTGTATCATATATCCGTTATATTTTGCCCTCTTGATTTCTCTGCGTTCATTTTAAAATTCTTAAGATTCATAAGAATCATTACAGTACATTATGATTTGGTACTATACAAATAAATTTGAATTGAAATTGAACAGATCAAATTTCAACAAACAAAACTTGTTATTACTTTTTTTTTTTTTTTATGAATCTATGAATCTACCACTTTTGAATAAAGTGGTAACAGAATGTTCTGGTGTGGCTGTGAACCAGGAGAAAGTGGCTGCTGGGATGAGCCAGTGGGCTAAGTGGATCTACCTGAGAGACATTAGTACCAATCCTGAGTCTAAGGACTAATGACAGGAGTTGACACATTGTGTGACTCACCTGCCTGACTGAACCTGCCGTTCGACTTCAGGGTACATGCTGGTTGTGTGTGTGTGTGTGTGCGTGTATGTGTGTGTTTGTGCCGTGCCAGGACAACACATTGGTCCGTGTCCTGATGGCAGCTCAGTCACAGTCTGGTGCAGTGACTGTGTCATTATGGCTAAGTTGACCTGAGGGCTCTCTGATAGATGTCTCTGTACTTTCTGCTCCATTAAGAAAGATTCAGAGTGCGTGCACACACAAACACACAAACACACACGTGCACATGAAGACACACTCATGATGGGTTGTCCCTGACTGTCAATCAGAGTGTTGAGCTGTAGCAATGGAACAGATCACCATGGTGCCAGGTCAGGTCGCTGTGGTGATGGGTCACCATGTCTCCTTCTGCTTTTAAACATCAGTCTTAGTCGCTGCCCTGTTTACTATATTTACCCCATCGGCCCAAATTGACTCCCAGGCTGAACACCATGCTGACCTGAAATAAACTGATCCATTTCATGTATTTTTTCTACAGATACAGTATTTGTATGTTAAGCAAAACTGTTAGAGCTGAAACAATTTGTAGATGAATTAATTAGTATTATCATATTATTATCATACTATTATTTTTAGTGACAGTTTTTTTTGCAAGCAAAGATTCCATATAGTGTCTTCTTGTTTCCATTCCACTGCTTATCTTGTTTAATAATGTTATAAATAATTTCATTTTCAGGGCTTGGACCATTCGCTGGACAAAATAATACATTTGAAAATGAAAACTTGGGTTCATTTTCAAAATTATTTAATTAATTGAGTTAGAAATCTATTTGTCAATCAAAAACATAGGTTTGTTGCAGTTGCTGTAGTCCCAGTTCAGTGTCTGCAAGTTTTTGTTTCCAACATTTTAAATGGAATGGCAATGGTGGAATTTTCATATACAGTTTTATGAACAACTTAATTAAATACCACAAATTTTACAGTATAAATATAAATGTTAGCAGTAATCATTTTAAGTAAGTCAAATGTACACAGGGAGGTTAGTGGGGGTGTTCCGTTAGTGTAAGTTAACTGCGTGTGACTGTTGCGTGGCCATGACAGCAGTCAACACTGTGGTTACGTAACTCTACTGTATATGGGTGTCTGCTTTCATAATAATATCATGCGACGTTGAAATTGCGTCTGTATTTATATGTACAGTGCGATGAATGTCAGTGACAAGACGTACGTCACAGAGGTGGAGAGATGAAAAAGAGATGGTGATGTGAGTGTGTGCTGTTTGCATGAAAAGCACAAGGCGTCCGCGGTAACCCCGGGATTAATATGCTTGGTTCTCTAATCAGAGCTGCTGAATTAGAGGCCAAAAATAATCAGTCACACGCTTAACACCCAATGTTAAGGTCTAGAAAGTAATGACATTTTTTTGTGTTGATTTACTTATGTACATTTGTCACGTATTTGTACTTGGCTTAGGTAGATTGTTTACTTATTTTCCGGTACTTTTCACTTTCACTCCACAACATACACCAGCAAACTGTAAATAATGTTTACACCGAATTGCGTTACTTGTTACTTACATTGATTCTTTTAGATATTTCTAAGTGATCAATACTGAGATGAGAATTGGTCCACTTATCCAAACAGAGCAGGTAGGGCTGAGACTCGTCCATTAATTAATATGACGGTGTTTTCATTTGCATCATCTGCAGCATTCTTTATCAATATGACAGAATCTGTCTCATTCTTGCATCAAACAGAATGTACAGTAGGCCCAGTTAAAGATGTAGTAGAACGTTGCATTAGGAAAGAGGCTACACTCGGCAAGTCCTTTAATACCTAAGTATACTTAAAAGCAAGCAATTATTGTTGTGTATAGGCATGTTAATACTGGAAACCTTAAGGTCCTCACAAAAATACTTTTTCTTTAGGTAATCATATTGCTAGTGGAGGAAGAAGGAACTATATGTTAAATGTTTCATAGGGTTAGGGTTCTTCAAAAACAATGCTACATTGTCTTAAATATAAATTCTGAATTCAAATGCAGGAGGGGAATTGATTAAGAGAGCTCCTTGTCCTCCTTCATGTCCGCTTTTTTTTGTCGGATATATATTTATGGCAAAAACACAATTTATTAAAAAAAACTCTGCTCCCAGTAAAGGTTTATTTCACATAGCTCATGGGAACAATGTCAGAAGCCTTGTGATAAAAAAAAAACAAAACTAAAAAACATCTACTGTATAAAATAACTGTATTGGATAAGGCTGATATGTGGATCCTCACTTGTGATGTAATAGATTGCACTGGGTTGTACAGGGGCTGCTGTCGTTGCACATGTTGTTTTATCTGAACGTTTTACCGAAAAGAGAGAGAGAGAGAGCGAAAGAGAGAGAGAGACAGTTGTGACGGCCAGCCTGTATTTACCGTGCCTTCGGCCAAACAGATGGCTGTTTGACGGGAGCTGCTGGTTCCCTGGGATCCTGGTCCCACTTTGTTTGAAGCCCAAACACTGAGCTCAATCTCTGACAGCCAGTTCCCAGTTGTTTCTGCAGCCGCATGTCATAGTGATGTCTGACGGGCACTTTTGATTTTGCTGCATCATGCGCACTGGCAAGTCAATGTATTTGAATGAGTTTGTTGTGAACAGCTTTGAGAACATAGAAAAGAATCACCCCACCTATTCTCAGAGTCAGTGGTGTGCAGATGTCCCGCACTAGGAGACGTTAGATGCCTCAATCCCAAATAAACTACACAAATACATTACAAAGCATGTGTAAAGCAGTTATTTTAAATCTGATCCCTCCTGCGTCTGCTATCTTTCCTCCCAGCAGACATTCAGAACCTCCAAAACCTTTAAGCTCAGGTCAAGCAGTGAGCGATAAACTCCAAACAGTCCCTGGGTGCACTGCCTCAGCCGAGCAGCCTGTCAAAATAAGAGCTTAAGAGCGACAGACGTCTGAGATTTTCACCACTCAGACTGTTTTCCTCTGTCTCTTTATAATGCTGTATACAAAACAATGAGGCTGTGAAGGGACAAAATCATTTCTCAGTGAAGTCTATGGTTCACACCTCTGACTTGGGCACACAGTCTCACACTGTCTTTCCCAAAGTGGAGATCCGGCCTCCGTAAACAAAACCTATTGTCGTTTGAGCAGAGTTTTGTCTACAGTCAGGTGGGAACAACCCAACAGATGGAATCTCATTGTGTGAAATGAGACGTCTTTGTAGTTTAAATATTCACAACTATGAGAGACGTCAGTGGCTTGTAATAATGAGGTAAAACAGTGGATTCAGATTATCCGAGATGTTTGATTTAAACCTCCTCTAATTCAGAAATTTCTTCAATTTTTTTTTATTATCCACAGAATCTTCTTTTACTAGACTTTGCTGCTTCCCTTTGACTGGAGGACAAGTGATTGCAGTATTTTTGTGTGTGAAAAAAAGGAATTCAGCCGCAATATTGTGAATAATGCCGAATCCTTCCAAGTCAGTCCATAGATATTTGAACCCAAGTGCCTTGACTTGTCTTTTCTTAACCTCTTTTGTGTCTTATGCTCTTTTTCTTTGTTTTTCTCCTCTTTTTGTCTTTCTCTCTCCGAGTTTGTATTGGAACTCCAGAGGCCGGTTTCTGCCCTGTTTTAGAGTTTTTCATTCATAGCTGTTATGAGAAGCCACAAGACCCTCTCTTAAGGCCGCGCTGTTAGACTAACAGGCAAAGAGCTCCAGACTAGTGCTCGGCGGACATTAGGTACAAGAGTGGTACGCTCAGTGTCTCACACACTCTAAACACAATAACCCAACAAACCATTTCAACTTTAGACGTTGGCCTGTTCCCTTCTTTTTCTTCTAATAAAAACAGGTCATCCATAAGAGCCGTCTGATTATACTGACATTTGACCACAAAGCAGAGTCTTGTGTGTTGATCTCCCCCCTTACCTCTGTGTCAGTTGTTGTACTTGATGTCACTGAGGATCTCTTGACCTTGCCTTGCGTAATCACATGAGTGGGTGAGTCTGCAGCAGGAGGGTGAAATGAGTGTGTCTGGTTGGGTGACATGGGTGAACACTCTCTGGGGATGGGAGAAAGGGAAGGGGTGGTTGCGGGCGAGAGCAGCGGGGAGAGAGTTCCCATCTCCACGGCCAGGTCCTCGGTGCAGGCCAGGCCTTCGCTGAGGAGGTAGTCGTCCGTGTCTCTGTCCACCACCAGCAGCCGGGTGCGGTGGTCCACCTCCCGGATACGGTTCACCACCTGCAGTGAGGGAGAGAGAAGTGGCCGAGAGGTGGATTGAGAAATATTAAAATGTGATTTATTTGTGGTGTAATAACATGTTGTTCACCCTGAGCTGGCCTGTGCATAACATACTTCTGAGGTGACAAAGACACCCAGTGATTCCCATTACACAAGGAGCACATTGACCCATTTTAATAGCTCCCCTCCTCCTCCTCAGGCAAAAGAAAAAGTGGTCCAACAAGTATACAACTCATTGTTTGCAGCTCAGAGAGTTCATGTGGCTCTCCTGGCTCATGTCCAACACAACTTTGCACCTGTGGTGATTTTTTCCCCAATCTCTATATAGTATCACTCACTTGATGGTGGTTTTCTTTCTCCACATTCTCCCCGTTCACCTCCACCACCCGGTCCCCTGGTCTCAGCCCGGCCAGGTCAGCCGAAGAGCCGGGCTCCACTTTGCGTATGAACTGTCCGCCTCTGTTCCGCTCACCGTGCAGGTGGAAGCCGTATCCGCGCTCTCCCTTGGTGAGGAAGCAGAGCCTGGGTCTCAGCTCACTCTCCATCCCTGCGAGTGGCAAGGTGGGAAACAAGTCCGAGTGTCTCAGGGGAACAAACAGCTGCTTGGTCCAGGAGCTGTGGGAACTCTCTGCCTCTTAATCCAATGTACGGCTGCGCGCTGCAGTGACCGAAAGATCACCATCATTTAACATGATGCGAGTCCATTAATAATCCCCCCAAACAATTCAATAGAGAAATCAAAAACTAGGTTAAAACTAATGAGTGTTTAATCCATTGTGCAGAAATGCAATGGGCGCGGATACGACCGCAGAAGAGGCGGTGCGCGCTGTGCGTAAAATAGTGTCCAAAAAAAAAACACGGACAGGAGCTAAATCCCGTCCATCAATAATCCAACCTGATCAGAGATTAGAAAGCTTTTCCTCACACGTAACACTTAATTCTCCTCGTCAACCGGGCTGGTGTCCTCCTGTCCGACCCGGTGAGAGTGAGGAGGCGTCGACGGCAGATGCCACTACAATCACCCCCCCCCCCCTCTCCCCCCCTTTCTCTCTGATCTCACACCTGACGACTCAGCGCAGCCGCCCTGTCTAGTGGCACACAGACTATTACCTGTCCGAGGAGTTAGTGCAGAGGAAACAAGGTTCTGTGATGGAAATCTGGAGATACAAGAGGCTGGAAACAACATTTATCTACGTGTATTTAATAAGGGGCTTTCTGCAGAAAGGATCAACACACCGAGAGTCCCAAGGATCTCAGAGTGAAGATGAAGAACAGTCAGATGCACAGATCTTATTTGCCTGAGCCAGTTCAAACTGGTTCTGTAGTGTAGTTTTAGACAGGAACCAAAGGACAAGAACAAATGATCTACATACATTTCTATTGGGTTCCTTGGACAGTCAATAAGTAATGGAAAGGTCAAACAGGTATATAGAAAGGTCAAACAGGTTGCAGGTCATAAACATTTCCGGTCCTGGAGTCTTAGACAGGTGTGCAAAGAGTTACTCTTCAACTATCAAATAGGTTTCAACCATACTTTGCTATTTTCCACTACACCAAGTCATTTTTCCAATACAGTTTGTTTGTTTGGGGATGAAATGAGTGCACAGAGGGCAGCCAAGGTGTCAGGACCGTGTAGTGCTAAGAACCCAGAAGCCCCCCCCAGGTGGTGGAGGTGAATCCAGACCGACTGTGACCTGAGAGCGGAAATCTTCCTGATCCGCTCGCTGTCCCTGTGCCTTCACATGGAGATCAGATAAACGGAAGGGTTGCGTAAAAAGGAGATCTAATCTCTCATGAAATATAAAATGTCCTGGTCTTTGTGATGTGGAGGGAAGGGCGTGTATAGGAAAAACAACTAAACAGAAGCATCTCGTGTGATTCAGGACAGCAAAGTACAAGATATCACTGGTATCCAGTTAGAGGAGAGATGACACATGACGGGGACAAATATTTGTTTAGATGAGAGTTTGATGCCTCAGCTGATGTTCGCTTGTTAAGCCAGTAATCCGCAACAGTGCTGCTGAAGTGCCCTGGAGCAATGTGCCATAGCCACATGCAAAAGGTGAAATATTACATTTTTGCCTGACTCATGCTGTCAGCTGTTTCATGGTCAACACTCCCATGCGTGCTCGTTAACTGTAAATGTAAATGTGAGGGCTCAGTCAACTCTGCTGTAATCAACAGTCTAATAATTTAATTAACCGTTAGAGAAAATAAATGTGTGCATTTCTGACATGTTCAGGTAATCAGATCTTCTGTAGAGATAAACACAGGTGGAACTAACAGCACTCAGGTGGCTCTGTTCCACTGAAGTGTCTTAATGAGGTGGCAGTGATCCAAGTAGTCCCAACACCTAATAGGATGCACTCCTTACTGCTAGTGATTACACTTGCCCTCTTCCTGCTATAACATGCCTGATACTGTGATTACTGGACGTTTTATACCAGACAATACTATCTCTGCAAGTTTCTTAAATATAAGAAAGTATAATGTAAGCAAGTGTAATGTACTCATGGGACAAGGGTTCCAAGAAAATCCAAGTTCAGTCCTATTACATAACAAAATAAAGAATAAATATTTACAGTTTAAAAGTCAAGTTCAGAGTCTTCCAGGTTGCCTTAAACGATACTATTATCAATATGAAATAGTCAATTTTATTGTTGGACAATAGAGTTGAGATAAAGTTTTTAAGATGTTGTCAACAGTCAACAGTTGTCAATAACACTTTAGGTGAATGTGTTTTAATTACTCGCACGAGCAGAAAAGATAATTACAGCAAGCAAAACCTGTTTTGATCTTCTCATAGGCACCTGGCTGCTGTTTTCATACAGGCTTGAAATATAGTGAATAAACAATTCAAGCTGTGCTGCTATCAACCTGCCACCACTTGTTGCATAGTTTGGAAAGAGCCCACTAGGATGTAGATGTAAATCGATTCTGTAGTTGAACCACAAATACAATGTTTACAGTGTTGGGTCAGTTTTTACAATTAGTTTCACAATTTAGGGTAAAATGTGATCTGCCACACACTTATTTAACTACGAGCTTTATTGAGAAATAAGTTATTGAGACAACTTAATATTTTCGCATGTTGTGAATCCTGTTCATCTGGTTTAATTTCTACAGTGATGTAGAGTACATTCCAGGTCCAGTATTCATATGCATATATATGTATGTGCATCCAAACCTAATAGACATTGGATTAGTACCTCTGCAAAAAGGGTTATTTTCATAGCAGTAGAAGAATTTCGCACGGTGGAAGGAAGAGATACAGGCCAAACAAGAACCCAGTAACTTTCACTTCATTAAATATTGTGAAATTCTAAAGAAATTATTTAGAGATCTTGAATGAATTTTCTTTCCCAAAATGCCACAGAAATCTCTCTCTTTTTCAATTAATGGTAAACCTGAAATTAATGACCTTAACACCTAGTTTTCGAACATTCCTTTTTTTTATTTGGTAAAAAAACTAATCACTAACAGTACAAAAATATTTAATCTAATGTGAACGGTAAATAAACTGTAATCACGATGTTTAGCTTATATTGCTGGTTTCAGTGTTTGGTCACAGAAACTAAAATTTGTGCGATGAATCAGTGGTTCAGTTTGTTTTTAAGCCGCCTCCTCTGTGTGGTCGGGGGAACAGGTGAAGACGGGGACTCCTTCTTTGCAATTCAGGTTCACTTTTAGTTTTGACGGAAGACTTCGGGCTCGGAGAGTGTGGCGATCCAGCTTTAGGTCTCTTGGTGGGAGAGTTCTTGTGGGCAGAGGGACAGCTGTGCTGGTTCAGACACACGGAGCAGAGGGGGTTGATGGGAAGACAGACCTGCTGTCCAAAACCCACCAGCAGCCAGTTCATCTCACTCCACAGCTCCCTGCAAAACAGTGTGAGAGGAACATATCAGCCACTTTAAACCTGCATCAATTGTTTTTTTTATCGTGCTGACCCCGATCGTTGTAGATTTTTTCGGTCCTTGCTAATCAAGTTGTTGAGGTCAGCAGTGAACTAGCCATGCTGTTACCTGGGCAACCACTCCTCCAGGGCCTTGCGTGTTCCCTCTGGGTTCTTGGTGGGCTTCCTGAGCCAGAGCAGCCTGTTAGAGATACGGTGCACATGTGTGTCCACGCCTAAAAAAAAAGACAACGTCAATTACAGCAGGCAAACACACATTTATGTATAATGTGTATAATTATAAAAAAAACGTATAAACTTGATGTAAACTCTCGTCACATGATTTCAAATATAAAGCAGCTTTTCTTTTTTCATTTTATCGTATTTTTTTCTAACCTGGAAACCATATCAACCTCAGAAATTCTTTAAGACAAACAACCAAACAACACCATTTGCCTCTGTGCCATGTAACAAGATAATGCGTTTAAAAAATGTATTGCAAAAACAGAAAATCAATTACATAACATTATATATGTTAATAGATGATTATACAATGAACTAGAATGACTCTCAGAAGAGTGGATACTTTTTTCAAGGCCAAACATTCCCTTTAAATTCAATCAGGCTGTTTTTTTCCTTTTAAACTGAACTAACTAAAAGTCTCTGTATATTCAGAGCTCTATAAACAACAGGAAGCATCTTCTAATGAAATCGATAAATAAAGTTTGAAGTATACTTAAGTTCAGTTTCAAAATATGTCAAGTCATGCTGCCCTGTTAAACACACTGTATGGATTTAATTCCATAGGATTTGTAAGTGGCTGTGGATTCAGCAGCGGGTCTCTACCTATTCCAGACACCTGGTCCCAGGCGATGTCCATCGCCAGGTGAGCCATCTTAGGTCCAACTCCTTTCAGGCGGACCAGCCCCTCCACGCTGTTTGGGATGTCCCCTCCAAACTCTTCCTGCAGCATGGCTGACGTCAGCTTCACGTACTTCACTTTAGTCTAGAGAGGAGTGGGCGTGGAGAACCCAGGAGAGAACTCACTCAGGTGCAGGAACGGACCAGGAGGTAATGAAGGTGGAAGTGTGGCCACAGACTGATTCCATTAAAAGTTACTGATGTAAACCGTGTGAGGACGCAGAGGTGATGAGTCTTACCCTCCAGAAGCCGACAGGGTAGATGAGTTTCCCCAGCGTCTCATCATCAGTGTTGAGTATATTCTCCACTGTGCAGCCGTGTGCCCGGAGCTTCTGCATGGCCGCTGCCGTCACCTGGTCCTTGGTCTGACTGGACAGCATGAGTGACACCAGCACCTGGAACCTTCTCACCTGTGCCGACACACACAATAACAGAGGGATTAAGTGAACCACTGACTTATGCAGACATGAAAAACATCTAAACCCCACCTACATGTGCAGGGGCGTCTGTGTCGTAGCATTTCTCTGCCCCCATGTTGTCTACAGGTGCGTCTCGACCGCTCCTCATCTCGCGAATGAAACCTAACTGTTTCTTCCAGTCTGGAGGTTCCCACTGTTCTGTCTTCACCAGTGAAGCACCCTCTCCCTCCTCATATTCCACCTTAATTTGTCTCCTCCTGCGGCCTTGAGAAGACAGCGGGAGAGCGTCCCTTTCGGTTTTTGGTTGCACACTGTCCTGTTGGAGGAGTTCATGGCGTCCGACTGAAAGAGCACAGAGAAGAGAGGCTGAGATTTACCTGACACGGTCTGGGAAAACTTTAAATCTGCATTAAAAGCCAAATGCAAGCATGACCAAACAAGGTTTTTGCATATCTCATCAAACATCCCATCCAAAATCGGGTCCAGTACATCAAGGTCACGTATAAACCATAGACTGTATATGGTATAAACCTTACACCCCAGCCTGTCTACCCCGCTTTGGATCGGCCAATCGGCTTGCTGCTGCCTCACTGTGAGCTAGCCCCTTAACATAATCACGACTGTTACTCCTAAATGATTCTTGCTGTTCTGGGTTTGTTCCCTCCTCGTTGAATGCATCATTATTGTAAATTGCTTTGGATAAAATCATCAGGTTAATGATACGTGATGTAATGTCAACGATGGTTATGTTTGATTGTTGGCTCGTATATTTGTTTGTTAGCAAGATTACACAAATTTTTCATTTTCACCCATTAAAATTTTGTGCAGATCCAGCACTTTTTTCCCACTTTCTTCAACATTGTGAGATGGGGCATTTTTCTGCATTTTCACCATTTTCCCTGGAAATTACTCATGGATCTTGATGAAAAAAAATAGAAACAATAGATCCCTTTCACCTCAATCTTACACATCGGAGCTTTCATTATATCTGCCTCGTGTTAACACTAACTTGGGGAAGACAGCTTTCTTTTATAAGGCACCCTTCATTTGGAATGAGGTCCAACAATCTTTAAGGTTGTGCTCATTTATTTCATTAAGGGAATTCTCGAATCTTATCTCATGTACAACTGACTTCTTCTGCAGTGATTGTAACCGTTAGTTGACTTAACCATAGTATTTTATTGAATCGTCAAAAATGATTGTTTATGACCTTTTCCTCTGTATTACTGTACATATATATGCATATTTATTTCATTCTTATTTATTTATTTTTTCTTTTAATGTATTAACTCTTCATTGTACCCTCGGGCACCATTGTAAATGAGGGTCTTATTCCTCAATGTGTTTTGCGTGGCTTAAATAAATAATCAATTAAAATTTTTTTTTTACAATTCTTTGGCCATGTAACGTCTGTGAAAAGTTCGTAAGTAAGTGAAATGTAACTACTTACTATTTTAGATTCCCCTTAATTTGACGTCAGCTCCAGACTTAATATAACTGAACCAGTCCATCTACATTAGGCCACACTGGGTGTATTGTGACCTGTGCCTGTCTGCTGACAGATGATACTAGTGGGTGAACTAGAATCTGCAGCAGCCTGAGTGGCAGCTTCCTCCATCTACTGGTGTATTTGTTGTAGTGTTTCCAGTTTAAGATGCTACAGTGTCCCAGTGAACCGTAAACACATCCACACTATTTCCCAGTCTCTGCACAAGAGTCCATAAGAAACCAGAGGCGGTTCATTCATATCTAAATATATGTTTTCGCCAGTGTCTGTGCGCAACATTACCCGCTGATAAGGGGGCCGAGGAGGGTCTTGGCTCAGAGATCCTCGCCTCCTCCACCTCCACCTCCACCTCCGCGGAGGAGACTGGATCCACGTTCCTCCGTCTCCGGCTGAGCCTGGAGCCCAGAGAGCCGGCTGGTCTGCGGCCAGCAGTGAGAGCTCCACCCCGGGGGACCCCGGACCTGCTGTGGGAGAAGTAAGGAGAAGTCATCCTGAACCACGGTAACACATCGCAGACCCTCGTGCTGCGGAAGAACACAGCCATGAAGCCAGTTTCTCATTCGGTGTCGGGTCACGAGGAAAAGCAGAAAGAGTTGTGTAAACAAATAGATCATTTATTTTAGTGTATATAATCATTAATTTCACGTTTTTATATCAACAAAAATATTCTGAGCTTAATTCATCAAAAATATCCCTGCACCCATGTGTATATCATTTTATATGCTGTAACTATATTTTATAAATGTATAAAAACTGATTTATAACTAACATAATATATATTGGATAATTTCACTTTTAATGTAAGTTTTATAGTAGAGTTGATATTATAAAGTTTAGCAACAAAATATGACCAAAAGTCATATAATTTGTGTTCTATTAATAATAAAAACAATAATAATATCGAAACAAAAATGCTTCACAATTAAAAAAGCACACAAGTTATAACACAAAAAAGATCAAAAAAGATCAAATCATAAAAACAGAGTCATAGATAAATTAATAAACAGAAATGTATGCATAAACACCCATTTCTACAATAAAACTAGAATTAGGTCACAACTGGGAATACAGTACGATAAAAGTATTCTGTATTTGTATTTATGTGTTGATGACAACAAAATTGACTATAATACAACTTAAAAAGGGCTAAGAGTGAAAAAGCTTCCTAGATCAAGTTTCTTCAATATCGTAGCTATGAAAGGATTATGCTATGAATATGTTAGAATGAACTGTATAGTATATGTGTTTTATACACACTTTCAGTAAAGGTCGCAAATAATAAACAGTTAAAATACAGTAAAAAAAATACAGCACAAGATAAATGTCTATTTTCTCCAGGTGATAATGTGTTGAGTGTTGCCAGAAAACAAGACTTAGAACATTCTCAACTTTACACGTTTAATAAAAAAACTTTTTTATAAAGATTGATACTAGGAGTCAGACCAAATGCAAATACTAGGATACATTACCAGGAGCAGGGGCGTTATTGGGGCCAGAGAAAAGCTGAAAACTTTAAATAAAACATAGCAACAACAATGTTGAGGCCCCTCTTGAATGTTTATACAGGAGACTGCAATGACACCACAGTCAGAAACAACCTAAGAAAGACCCATCCGTAGTAGCCTTCTGCCTAAAGCTGTGGAATGGTAGAGGTGTGTTTAAAGACTCATGTTGCATCTGTATGATGTGTGTGATGATGGGGTTTCATCTTAAACCTTACTACCTCAGGTGTGTGCTCAGTATAGACTCTGTTTATAATTTTGATAATAGCAGCGGTTGTTTTGACGATTGTAATAATGTGGTTGGTAACATATGTTTCTGGGGAAGGGGGGGGGGGGGGGGGGGGGTTATCGGTTTTGCTCTGACACACTCCTGCCAAAGAGGTTCTTGTAAAGTACAAAAACGAACAAATAAATGTTGTTGCTTTTTCTTATTTAACAATCAAACTGTTTAATTGTCTGCAGGATACTTAACAGTGTAACTACTGCTGATTTCCAAAAGCTCCTCTCACAGGCAGTTTAGCGAAAATACAACTCCACACTCCCAATAAGAAACCAACTTCATCATCGATAGCTCGTTAAGCTAGCTACTAGCCGACTGTGGCTGACGTTGTAGTGTCAGTATAAACGAACACAACTTTTAATCGACTGTCAAAATATGTTTACGGGGCCATTAAGGAAGATACACGCACAGATTCCTTCATTTTGATTGGTCATAACCCAGAAAAGCACACTAATTACGGGCTTTAGCGTAGTTTTACGGCTTTAGCTCGCTCACGACTACATTTCCCATGAGCGAGCGCGGCTGGCGTGTTTTTGTAGGAAGTGCTCCTGTCACGGCTTTCATGTGTCATCCGGTGCAGGAGCGGAGGAGCGAGCTCGGCCCAGAACAAGCTCCGGGCTGCGGGAACACACACACACACCGAGGCAGGAGGACCCGGCTCGGCTGCAGGAGGACGGAGCTGCGAGCGGATGAAACCGAGAGAGACTCCGAGGTGAGGAGCAGGAGGTGGAGGAGGAGGCGCAGGGTGAGGAGGCGCCGTGCATGTGTGCGTTTCAAGCTAGCAGACCTTGGCCACCACAGGGGAAGGATCGTGTCTGACAGGAGCCAGGTACCGGGACTGTGAACACGTCGCTGAGGGTTCAGCAGCGTCATGGTGCAGCCTGCGGTCCGAGCTGTGTGCTGTTCCCACAGATGATGAGCTGTGGTCGGCGGAGGAGGAGACTCTGCACCGCTGCTGCTGCTGCTGGTTGTTGTTGTTGTTGTTGAATAAGAACTGAAACAGAACAGTCGTTGTTTCTGCTGCTCTCCTCCCCCCTCCCTCCCTCTCTGATTCTCTGTCAAGTCCACATGACAGTACATTCTTTAAACCTGCCCCCCCCCCCTTTTCCTCCCCCTCTTCCCCCTGGTTTACACATTTACAACCTGGGACAAACTTCACTGCTGCTGGACACTGGTCACTGGGAATGCACTGCTCTCTTGAACTAAATCACATACAATCATGTGAGCATGCCAGAAATGTTCTTTTGTATAAATACCAGAAACAGGAATACACCTCTCCATTGATGCTTTATTATTCTGTCTGTCCAGGGAGAGCGATCCCTCACTAGTGACCCTGAGGTTTCTGTGTTTTTCCCCCTGTTAATATCTTTGGCTGTAGTTTTCCATCACTCTGAGTTAAGTTCACTAAAGGGTTAGTTCACCCCAAAATAAAAATCCACTCATTATCTACTCACCCCTGTGCCGATGGAGGGGTGAGTGAAGTGTTTTTCATTGTATACATGAATTTCATGTACATATTTGCACTTAAACAGATTAGACTTATAGTACAATCATGTATAACCCAATGTTGAGAATAAATCACCTCAGCTAACTTTCTAAGTGAAAGTCCTGATGTTTTCCCAAGAAATGTCTAAAACCTCACACTGGGACAAACTTCACTAGTGGTCAGTGGTGTTTGGGAATGCACTGCCCTTGTTAGAAGGGTCTGTGCAACCAAATTACCTGAAATAGTTTTCTCAAATAACTGCAGTGCTCATAGAATAAATGTATGAATTTGTTGTATAACAGACAGAGTTACAGCACAATCATATACAACTCAATGTTGAGAATACAACTCAAAGCGGCTTTAAATAGACGACACAGGGAAGAACTTTGAGTTTGTAACAATATACCTATCAGTGGTGTGTAACTATGACCATGTTCGTCATGGGATGTTCGGGCTTTTTAGGTTTTTGTAATGTATGCTGTACTGTGATGGTTGTTGCCAAGTTTCTAAAGGCGTGTTTCTCTTTCATTAGGCAGCCGCAGTCCCAGCCTACGTAGTGTGTCGCCGCTCCAGGACGGGCCATGAATAAACAAGCAAGCAAGGAGAGTCTGAAGGACAAGGTGAAGGGGATCTTTGGTCTGGGGACCCCGCGCCCACCCAGCAAACAGAGTGATAGCAAACCATCGGAATTCATTATTACCGAAGACATCATCAAGGTGTGCAGAAGAAACCATGCACATTCTCACAAACACTTAAACTCATCGTGCTGTCGATTTATTTACCCATCATGTTTTTTTCGGGCCTCACTCCACCTCTGTGTCTTTCAGGAGCTCCAGCCCGACTGTGGCCTGAGCAATCGCATTCGCATGATGAACCATGTCTGCGA
Organism: Limanda limanda; assembly: GCF_963576545.1. Classification (NCBI taxonomy): domain Eukaryota; kingdom Metazoa; phylum Chordata; class Actinopteri; order Pleuronectiformes; family Pleuronectidae; genus Limanda; species Limanda limanda. The sequence goes on along the minus strand of NC_083637.1, from coordinate 23,141,832 downwards.
ACTGGCAAAAACTAAGAAATTTGAGGAGGTGAGTCTCCTCTGGGTGTCACATTGTGATACAGCAATGCATGCAAACTTCTGTGTTTATTAACTGTTCACATCTCCATATGTGAGAGTCAGCATGCAGTGGAGGCACTCTGGAAAGCTGTGGAGGACATGCTCACTCCAGAGCAGCCACCTGAGGCCAGACATGCTGTCCTGCAGCTGCTGAGGGCCATTATACAGGGACAGGTATATTCTCAGTGTGGACATGTACACAAGCAGCATGCAAACCTAGTTCTTGTCTTCTCTGAATGGCATTCTAATTCACTGTTTATTTGAAGGGCGAGCGACTTGGCCCTCTGAGAGCCTACTTTTTCAGGGTGATCAGAGATTACCAACCCTGCAACGAAGACCTCTCTGACAGGCTGGAAGTTTTCAAGGCCTTAACAGAAAATGGAAAGGACATCACATACCTGGAGGAAGACATAGGTAAAGCTGTTTGGACATTACACCTTATTATTGTCTGGTTCACAAACCTAATCCTTTTTAAAAATAATTAACAACTGCATTTTTCCCTCAGCCAAGGGGGGTTATGTTTTCACCTCTCCATTTTGCTGTTGGTTGGTTTCTGTGTTTGTTTGTTAGCAAGATTACACATAACAACTGAATGGATTTCGACAAAACTTGGTGGAGAGATGTTGTATGTGTCAGGGATTAACGTATTTGATTTTGGTGTGGATCCAGGGATTTCTTTATCACTTTCTTAAACATTGTGAGAGAGGGTGTTTTTGAACATTTTCATGGTTTTCCCAGGGAAAAACACAAGGATCTTGATGAACTAACAGGCGTATGTAGGGAATTGATATCTATGAGTGTGTGGAATGTGGTGCAGCTTAAATAGCCATGGGAGAAGCATGAGCCATCCTGAGTGCCATTGTAGTTGTCATTTGGATTCAGCATTTCAAATCTAGATTTCACTGTCAAATGCAGAGCAAACACCGATATGCAAACACTTTGTGTTTTTCTCATGTCACATGTTTCAACTTGTGATCACTGTTCCCTTTTTGCAGATGTTTTTTGTATTTACATCAGCTGATGGTGTCCAGTTAAACTAAGATTGTTCATTAAAAGTTCAGTGTGCAGGAATTATCAATAAATCAATCAATCTTTATCTGTATAGCACATTGTATTCATGCAGGTTAGTGCAGTTCAATGTGTTTCACAATGTACTGTGAAGTTGCGTATTACCACCACCTGAATTCACCCCATCTCCCCCTCTCATTCCAAATGCGTAGAATAATCTACAGTGGCCTGGAGGTCTGGCAAAAACAATCAACTTTAGAGCCAGTGCTTTGTTTGTACATTTCAGGCTACTGCAGAAATATGGTGGGTGCAGCATGTTGGACTATGTGCAAGAGGACCTGCTTCCACTGTAGATATAAAAGGGCAAATCTTTAGGAAATGATTGTTAGTATCATCTACAATCAGGGCTCAGATATGATGGTTTTTAATTAAGTTTTGAATCCTCAGTTGTAGCTGACAAATCCTGGCAATATATATTCAGGCTGATATGAGCCACATTGGTTGTAATGTTTGTATTTATAAATTGTGACGGCACAGATGTTCTTTCAAACACTTTATCTACTGGTATGTTATTTTCTGTCCCAGCTCGGTTTGTCCTCCTGTGGATGGACATTGGCCTCACCTCAGACTTTCTGCACGTTCTTGTTAATCTGGTGAAGTTCAACAGCTGCTACCTGGACCAAAATGTCTCCACCATGGTCCAGTAAGTCCAACATACAAAGAGCAAGGCCATGGTTTTGAGTTTCTCTCATTTCTGAAATGTTTGTGACTTTTTCATGCTCTGTGGTGCCCTCTGCAGGAAAATCTGTCTCCAATGCAACAGAACAACATCGTCAACAGATATTGAGGTGGGTTATTTTTTATTTAACAGAGCTTTACTTAAACTCACTGGAACAACTATAACTACAGTGCAAATTAAAGCTGAAGAACATTTAAAATTCCTCTTCAGTTATCTTTTTTACGTTCATGAGTACACAATGCCCTGCTCAATAATTATAGATGTAGTTTCCTTCTTTTGCTCTTTAAATGATGCAGCGCTTGAGTGATGCTTCCAGCTTAGTTTAAGCTGCACAATCGTTGGCCTGATTGTCCTCTTACCGACAAGTTTTGTCAACAAAAGGCCCTGATTGGTCCTGATTGGCCCTGATTAGCTGTCATCGGTGGGTGTACGCAAACTCCTCGACGTGATTAGAGACTTTAAATACACCTACATCTATAGAGGGAGGCAATCTTATTTCATCAGTGTTTCTCTGATTCTCATATGTTAGTTTTGTCTTATTTCATTATTAATGTGCAGTGACATACTCACACCTCCACTTTTGAGCATTCTGAATGCTTTGAAGTGCCAATGACTCATGATACAGGAAACAGTTTACCTTTTGTGGAGCTTGGAGAAATACATAAATAAGTCACATGCTTTTCTAATTATTGGAAAACCTTTTACATTTAAGGCAAGGCAAGTTTATTTGTACAGCACATTAAAAGGCAGTTCAAGTTGCTGTTACAAGTACTTGACTCAATATATAAGAGGCATGTGGGAAGTAGGAATCCAAAACTTGCATTTTGCATCTGTTTAAATAAATCAAACAGGAATTAATTGGATTTTTATGCTGAATATGTGTTTAACTTTAAACAATTAACAGACAGTCTGGTGTAACAGGTTTGTAGTTAACTGCACTTTCCTCCAATTTTAAACCTGAAAATGACAAATGGCTTTATTGTAAACAAAGAATCTGTATGTTGTGTGCAGGTAGCTCTACAGGTCCTGGATGCGGTGGTGTGTTACAATTGCCTGCCTTCAGACTCTCTCACCGTTTTCATCATCACACTCTGTCGTACAGTCAATGTCAAGGAGTTTTGTGAATCCTGCTGGAAGGTGAGACAAGGGCACACAAACACATCCATGCACACACACTTCACTTGCATTTTTGAAGTGATTTGATGGAGCATAAGTCATAATCACGTCGGATTCTCCTCTCTGCTTCTGCAGCTGATGAGGAAGGTGTTGGGTACTCACCTCGGCCATAGCGCTATTTACACCATGTGCCGCATCATGGAGGAGAGGTAATGTTCCAGCTTTAATCATACATCTGTGTGTGTGTGGTGAATGAATAAGCATATATTACTGTGGAGAGGGTTTATGTGTGCATCTCATTTACAACCTACAATCTTCACCAGGATATACATGGAGGATGCACCGCTGTTGAGAGGAGCTGTGTTTTTCGTTGGAATGGCACTGTGGGGTGCACACAGACTGCCTGCTCTGAAAAACACACCCACATTGGTTCTGCCATCTTTCTACAAGGTAACACACACGCAGGCACACACACACATTTTCCAAATTAACCATTTGGTCGATGAAATATCAGAAAACAGTGACATAAGCAGGTCAGAGTATTCTTAACCAGACATTGACAGTTTACTATAACAGAAAAAATATTAAAACCCCAAATTATGAATATTGAGCCTAATCTCTTTATGCACCTTCATTATTGTTGCACATTCTGTCATGTAGTATCCAGTGAGACTTTCAATTGTTACTCATCTCCAGTTCTATAGAAGCTGAGACTGACAAATAATGAGTGAAGTAACAAGTTACTTGAAGCTATTAAGGTGAAAAAAGCTGTCGAGGTGACTGTTGGTGTCTTATCTCTAACACAGGCCATGTCGTGTGCCAATGAGGTGGTGTCCTATGAAATCGTCCTGTCCATCACCCGGCTGATCAAAAAGTACGGCAAGGATCTGCAGGTGGTCACCTGGGACATCCTGCTGGGCGTCATTGAGCGACTGCTGCAGCAGATCCAGGTACACAGATAAATGCTGTGTTCTTCAGATGTGACAGGCAAACTCTGGAAAAGGCCCAGATCCAATTTTCAGAGTTCATTTCTGAAAACAGCTACACACATGCACACAAAGAGTCATATAACAGTTCTTGTTTGACCAATTGGTCTTTCTCATCTGGCTTCACAGACAATAGGCAGTGCAGAGTTGAAGTCCATCGTCTATGAGCTGTTGACGACAGTAGAGGAGCTGTACGAGCAGAACGGTTATCATGGCTCCACAGAGAAGTTCTTCATTCTGGTGGAGAAATGTGCTGACAAAAGACCTGTAAGCTTTTTGAGTATCTGTCTCTTACTGTGCCACACTGTCTTGTCATTTAATCCTCCTACATACTTCTACAACTTATTTTAATCATGCTCTTTTGTGTCTGACAGGATGCATCAGTGCTGACCCTTATCTCGTACAGGGCCCAGTCTATCCAGCCAGCCAAGGACGGCTGGATTCAGAGCCTTCACCGCCTCATGGAGAAATTCTTCAGGTAAGATACACACACTCACAGTGATGAATACACATTGAATACTTTACCTCTTGGTATTTTCATTCTCTTTGATAATCCTCAATCCCTGTCTCGCCTCATCCCTGCTATGTTTTATCTTTATTTCTTATCCTGTCCACCACTTTTTATCCCACTGTCTCTCTGAAAGGAACGAGACTCGCAGTGTGATAAGGATCAAAGTGCTTCACATCCTGTCCTTCGTTCTCAGCACCAACCGACAGCTGTACGAGGTCTGTACACTGACACACTGACACACATATCTCTGCATTCCTACTGTCCATTGTGCTGTCAGCCAACTTGTATGTGCATTCCACTGTCGAGACACAGATCTATTCAGCCTTTTGTTCTATCTGCCACGTAATAGCTAAAGATTGGAGGTATCATACTTAACTTATATTGTCTGTTTCTGTAAAATGAAAGGGTGACTGTTTTGCTGTTGTGAACTGATGTTTGACGCAGGTTTCTCCAACTCATATATCATTATGCCTCAAAATTAATAGTTTTCTTCTTCGACTTCTTCCAGGATGAGCTGATAGAAATGGTGGTGATCCCCCAGCTCAGTGGGATAGCTGAAGACCGGGACCTGGCCGTCAGAAGGCAGGCCACCCAGCTGCTGGTGGACCTGGCTGAGGGCTGCAATACGCACCACTTCACCAGTCTATTGGACATCATTGAACGGGTACACAGTCTCATATTTACACTTCACTGCTCTCCATTTTAGCCAAGTTGAGAGAAGTAACTCCGGTGTTTGTTTTCTTTCTAGGTTGCTAGTCGCTCACTGATTTGTTCAGGGCCCCTGGAGGTTTCTGAGAGAGACCCCATGGCAGAGTCTCCTATGGAGGACATCAGGACTGCTATACTGGGCTTGCTGGAAATCCTGCAGGTAGACTCAATCAATCAATCAATCAAATTTTATTTGTATAGCCCACATTCACAAATAACAATTCGTCTCATGGGACTCCACACTTATAGATGTAAAGGACTTCAATTAGTTATGAGGTCAGTCCTTTTTTTGCAGATCCTCACCAGTTTGACTGTTGACCTTGTTACAGCAGTGGAGAAGTGTACTCCAGGCTTTGTTATATTTTGTTAAACCATAACATCGCTGTTTGTTTAATATATAAGTTTATATACATATTTTATATAAGTTGTGTTTGAACATGTTGTGAGAAGGACAATATATGTCCTTACTCTTGATTTTAATCCTTTAAATTGAATTTAGCAAATGAAAATAATAAAAAATGGAAACACAAGTGATTGAATTTGATGATCATCTTTTTTTCTCTCTCCTGACAGAGCAAGCTTTACAGTCTACCAGCCAGCCATGCCAGTCGTGTTTATGAGTTGCTTATCAGCCACCTGCAGCTTCACTATAAAAACAAATACTGTTCAGCTATTGCTTCCAGCATTAGACTTCAGGTAGGTGTAATACATTTCTCTCCATATTTGTCTTTTACTACATTTATAATGGCATGTACACATTTGTTCCTTTTCATTTTCTGCCTTTAGGTCTTTGACTTTTTCTTGATGATGCGAGCAGACTCTCTTCATCGTCTCGGAGTCCCCAACAAAGACGGAGCCATAAGGTTCAGCCCTTACTGCTACTGTGACACAGGGTGAGGACGCACACGCACCACTCATTCCAAATATCTTTCTTACAATTCAGTCTATTAAATAATCTGAAAACTATCTCTTGTGTTGATTTGTTGTTTCAGGGAGCCAGAGAAGCGAGTCAGTGAAAAGAAGCCGACAGGTTCAACATCTCCTCCTGCTGGTAGCCCAGCCCCCCCAGCCGCTCCTCCCCCTTCAACAGCCTCTATACGCTCAGCCTACCTGCCCTACGCACCTGCCTTTAATGTCCTCCTGCAGGGCCTCAAGATGGTACACACACTAACACACACATTCAAAGGCTGAGATTTCACAGCTATTCTTAAAGATATCTGATTTGTGGGGTTGTTTGTTGTCCCCTAGGAGACAGATTGGAAGGTGCTGAAGCTTGTTCTGGACAAGCTGACTTGGATGCTGCAGTACAAAGTGCTGCTGCTGACGTCACCGTGCAGCTTGGACCAGCTCTGTTCTACACTCTGCTGCATGGTATTGAAAATGAACTCACTTGCATTCAAATCTGCATTTACAAGTCTTATATACATACATAACTTCCTTTATGCATGACATGTTGCTTATTTCTTTGTCTCTGTGCTTGTAGGTGACAGATCGTCTGATCTCAGAGCGCTTGAAGAAGACCCCGGAGGGGTTTTCCCGCACTGATGTTCAGCTGGCGGTGGTTCCTGTCCTCACGGCGATAACCTCCTATCACAGCTACCTGGAGCAGTCCAGACAGGTACGGACCCCAAGCCGTCTGTAGAAAGAAAGTAAAATAGGCTTGTCGGATGTGTTCATGATTATCTGATTCAATGACTATCAATTTTGGAGGAATAACGTCCACAGTTGGACAATATCCCATCATTAACGGTTTCTGTTTAACGCACACAACTTTATTTTTTATATTTGCCAGCCACATACATGGATAATCATCACCATACAACTAGATGTGATTTCACACTAACTCTTTTTGGTTCAGACCTTCTGACTTTTCAGTTTAGTCCAAACAGAAATCACCAGTGTGAAATGTTCCTGAGACCACGCATGTGACCAACGGACCAAAATTGAGTCCGATCAAAAGAGGTGTTCTTGGTTTAGATCAAACTGAACAGTGTACCAGATCGTTCGCAGTGTGGAAACACTTTGTTGTATAGTTCACACTTTTGGAATAGCATTAAATAACTGAAGAAGAAAAAGCAGTGGAAGTAACTCACAGGATTGCTTGTGGTCTTTGCCTCCAACTATAATATGTAAGACAAGAAGGACGTTCATTCTGCTGGCTGTTATACTGTAATGATATTACAGTATAACAGTTTGATTAATTTTAAAATGGGAATAAAGAATAAAGAAATAATAGAAAACAGTAAATATTAGATTCATACAATAGCACATATTAAGATACACGCCTGTCTACAAACACATCAATGTCATATATAGGTATTCGCAGCTCATATAAGTGAGGACAACAGGAAGTATATGTGTCATGCAAAAGCCTTTAAATTACAATGTGAAATCAAGTCTAACCGAATCGAATGTAAACAATGTAACAAAGACATGAATCTTGGTTTGGACTTGGCGTGAAACGTCCCTACTTTCTCCTCTGCAGAGAGAGCTGGTTCAGTGCCTCGAGACTGGCCTCATTTACCGGTGTGCCAAGCAATGTGTAGTGGCCCTTACGATGTGCACGGTGGAGATGCCTGACATCATGATCAAGCTCCTTCCCGCTCTTATTGTGAAGCTCACCCACATCTCTGCCACTGTTGCCATGGCGTCTCCTATGCTTGAGTTCCTCTCCAGTAAGTACCAACAACTTTTCTCTAAACCTTTTCTTGTCATTGTTTCTTTAACAATCAATGTTCAGCGCTCAAGGTCAGATCGTCACGTCAGATTTTCACAGAACCAGCACAAAGTGGAGGTGTTGGATTGATCTGTTCTTTCCTCCATTCTGTGTCATAGCTCTGGTGCGCCTGCCCCATCTCTATGCCAACTTTGTAGCTGAGCAGTATGTCAGTGTGTTTGCAATCTCTCTACCATACACTAATCCCTCCAAGTAAGTGCGCACACACAGACACACACTCACATTTGTACATCTACCTTAGTGAGGACATTCATTGGCATAATGCATTCCCTAGCACCGAACCTTAACCATCAAAACTAAACGCCTAAAACAAAGTCTTAACCCTGAAACAGCGTTTTAAAAGTTGGGCAGAAAGTGAAGACTGGCCAAAATGTCCTCTCTTTCCCAAAATGTCCTCACTCTGTAGGTTGTAGGCTCAAATGGTCCTCACAAAGCTATCTGTACAAGTACACACTCACACAAAAATATATATTTTTCTCAGAAACATTATGAAGTACTTTTTTTTTTTCAAATCCTTTCAGGTTCAACCAGTACATTGTGTCACTGGCCCACCATGTGATTGCTATGTGGTTCATACGCTGCAGACTTCCCTTCCGCAAAGACTTTGTTCAGTACATCACAAAGGTAAGTGCTGCTCTGTCTTTATTGACTTTGTCAAAACTTTCAATTTTATTAAGCCTCTTAGCCGGCAAGAGGCAGTATGTTCTCGGGTTGTCCGTCTGTCAGTATGTCCCGTTCTCTTGAGCACGATATGTCATGAACCCCATGAGAGAATTACTTCAAATTAGGGACACATATTCACTTGGACTCAGGGATGAACTGATTAGATTTTGGTAGTCAAGGTCACAGTGACCTCACAAAACCCAGTTTTTGCATTAATTCTAGTTTTGAAATATAACATTATCACTGTTACGCAGAAAAAATACAGCCAAACTCACAGCTTCTGCAGTTTCTCACTCAGAAGCACAAACAATGCATATAGAAATACATAGTGGAAAAAATTAAATATTGACAAAAAGAAAGAAAATGCTCAAATCCTATGCGGGAGTCATGTAGTGTAATTTCACTTCATCCAAGCAAATATGTTTCACTCTTGCTGAAACATTTGATAAATGTCTCACCCAATTCAATCGCCTTCAAGTGTCATTTTCTGTCATCCAGTCAATACCTCTTAATACCTTAATAGTAATTTCATAATAATGCTTTTAATTAATTGTTTGACATTGGTGGGAATAATGGGAAAAATACTTATTTATTTTCTTGCCAAGAGTTACATTAGAAGTGCTTTACCTCACATGCTCCTGTGCTGAATAAAACTGGGGCTGTTAGCCAGACTCACTATGCCTGGCCAATAGATGGTCCAGCAAATCTGTAAACCACAACTTTACATTTTTGCACAGATAAAACATTTTATAACCCAGTCTGTGACCCTTATATCTAGATTTTTGGTCCTTTGTTTTGAGATTTGCTGCAGATTCTGTGTGAAGTCTACCTACAGTAATTTGTGTCCCTTTTTACGTTCACCTGTTTGTCCCCAGGGTTTGCGTTCCAACGCCCTGCTGCCATTTGATGACGGACACGAGCAGAGTCCCTTTCGTGCCCGAAGCACCAGCCTCAATGAAAGACCCAAGAGGTAAAACTTACGTTCACACAAACACACTCAAAACGCTGGAAGTGCTGACGTACAAACCAGCAGAACAGCAAACTGCCCACGTGGTCATTTTTGTGTAAGATGGTTGGTGTTGCCAAGGTAACGGGGGACTCAGCATGACTGCTACTGTGGCACGATGGTTGCAATGACTTCTCTCAGGTTGCCATGGTGGTCATTAGTTAATTTTGTTTATGCTTTGTCACATTTTATGTGTTCAATTTTTCTGCCACAATTTGAGTTTATATTTTTAATTTTATTTCTCTTCATTTTAATAACATACAGGGGTGGACAAAATAACATGAACACCTGTGTAATGCAATCTCATCTCTCATCAAAGGAGAAATAATGATTAAACTCTGGTCGTTTCTGAGGCTTTACAATTGAATGTTTTTATATTTTTTAGTGGATTGTTTTATATCATCCAGGTGTTTGTGCTACTGTGTCCGCCCATGGCTTGCCCATGAATCCCTGGCCAGACACAGACTGGGATCAGATTTCTAACCTGATGGATATCTAGTCGCAGTCTGCAACAACTCCAGCCAAAACCAACCAATCAGAGCTCTGTATGAGATTAAGGTGATGAAGGTATATGTAGTGATGAGTTGCCCCTGATTTATTTTCATCAGGGACAGGGTAGCACAAACTCAGTGCAGCTTATATTGAACGCATTGGGGTAGTGTAGGATAATATGGTCAGGCACCTGATCAAAAGATGGCAAGTCGTGGAGTGTGAACTTAGCTTTACTGATACTCTGTCTTTGACAGGAAGTGTGTAAGGAAGCCATAAAGTGTTTCTCAGCGACGCGTCTCATCTGAACATGTGAATGTTTGTCAGCCTTATGTGTCTAAATCGCGTTAACATTTTATGATATCATCACTTCAAGTATCTAATTAAAACTTAGTGTAGGTGATCACAGAGACAAGGGACAGATGTTGGCTGTTAATTTGCCGCCTGAAAAGAAATTGAGCTTCAGAAAAATGCCCTGCAAATAGCAGTGTTGATGAGGTTGTTTCTTCCAAGAAAAACGGTTCTTATCCAATATTTCCCTGGTGTTTTACAATGTGTATCTGAATCAATCATTCAGTCAATTTTATTTGCTTATCCCCACATGTCTTATTTTCTGCCTTCGAGATTCATAGTAGCTTATTTACTCTCCTTCCTCCCTCCTCCTCCTGTTGTTCGGTTGAATACGTTTGAGGAAATATTAGCGCAGCCTCTGTTCAATCTTCTTTTAAATCATTTAGAAACACATTGGATCCCATCACTTGCCAAAAACCTCATAACGCCCTTGCTGCTATTGCAATCCAGCACACTCCCTGTTACAGTAGTCCCTTATGTCAGTGTCTGCTGATCCTCTGTATCAAACCCACTTTCAGTGTCCTATATTGTGTTATCATTTATTCACCCAGTCACCCTGTCCTTGTGCTGCTCATTGTCCACTGCTGGGTTGGAGTTCTGCACGTCAGAGTCCTATTGGACCATTTCAAAGGCTTTTTTCATATTGATATTGCTCCTGGTTTTACGATTACATTTGGAAGTCCCCAAAAGTCTCTAGAAGAATCAACTTTTTGCTAAGTGTGGTATTTTGTAGATTTATTGAGTCCTGTCTTGCTTTGCTCCAACCCTCAGGTTTAACCCACAATTCATTTTTAGTTCCATCACCTCCATGATTTCAGGCCTGTGCTGAGTCCATCCCTACTGTTTTACTTCTCCTGTTCGAGTCCTTGGCTTCACTATGTACCTGCTCTGTGAGATAATGTTTATTTTGTTGCTCTCCTGAATACTTTTTGTGCGTATTTTCTTTTTCTGAACAACAGAAGCTATTTTACCCTCTGCTGTAGCTTTGTCTGTTTCCTTTCGTTTGATGTTTTCTCTTTTTCTTACTTCGCTCTCCTGTAATCTGAATCATAGTGTTCACTGCTGTTAATTTTCACCTTGTTTTGTTTTTCTTTCAATTCTTCATTCGACCCCCCTCCCCTGCCGCCTGCGATTGGGTGCTTCGTTGTGGTTGTGGTTTTGGGGGGTGGTCGTGTCACCCTGGATCCTTCCTAATTTGCTCCTGACCCATCCCCTCTCTTCCCCTTTGGCCTTTGTGGCCCTGCCCCCTGCTCCCTCCTCCCCTCCCCTCCTCTTCCCTACCCATGTTGTGTTCCACTTGGCGTTCCTGCTCATGTTGCTCTCGGGACGATTCCCGCTGTCTCCTCCTCCCTACACTCCCCATACCACTTCCACCCTAACCGCCACCACATTGCCACCCGGGCCCCTTTCCCTTGCCCCTGGCCATGGGTACTCATCACCACCCAGTCTGCGGGCGGCAAAAGTGGCGAGGGCAGCAGCGGCGGTAGCCAATAGCAGCAGCTCTCCTGTTAAAGAGCTGAGGGACCTGTCAGCCATGGACGCGTTCCGCTCCCGCAGCATCAGTGTCTCCGAACATGCGGTCCGCAGGTTAGAGATGAGCCTTCCGGGTAACAAAACAAAAAAACTAGAACAATCCAAACACTTGTTGCTTCCTCCATGGGATGGTTGAGGGTGTAGGCTCATTGTCATGTGGGTCCGTTGGGCGGCCTTGGGTGGTTTGTTGCCAGGGACACCTGGAGCGGGGGGGTGCATGCGACAAAGGTTTGTGTGTCGACCCTTTTTGGTTTGTTTTGGGCTGCGATCATACACATGCTGTGTAAAAGGTTTTGTCTTGTGATTTGCTTTTGCATGCAGTGTTCGCAGAAGACATCAGAAAACATCTTGACCCATGTTGAAGCTTTGCTCTTTGATTTTGCTCTAACACAGGTTTTGTTTTTATTTTAGTTTCATTTTTTGCTTGATTTTTATTTGTGTGTTTGTTTTGCTGGGTGATTTTTTGCTCAATTGGCCTAGTAACAAATGAATGGCAGGAGGGCCGGCTAACCACTACATCCAACTACTCTGCCTCTCTATTCCTGGTGGGAGGGCACGACAACAGCACAACAGCTTTGTTTGCTTGCTTAACAATTCTTTTGTTTTTTTGCTTTGCTCCACTCACAATTAAACACTGTGCTGCTCTGACCATGGCAATCTCTCTAAGTGGGATTTAAGGACTCGCTGGGCTAATGTGAACTTTGAATGCAGTTTGATCACAGACTCAAATCATTCATATCCATCCCTTACCTTAACAACTTTACGCTTATCTTTGCTACTTGAGCATTTGACAGATGTGCGATCTATCACTGCAGTTGGCTGATGTTGCTCCAGCGCCTCACTCTTAAATTAATCGTACCTCTCCTGCCCAACAGATGGCAGTAAAAGCCAAGCTGTGTAATTTTTGACACACCAAACTCTTTAATAAATTTTATGCCAGAGTGAAACATGGAACTTCATGAGCTTAAACAGCTGCAGTGTGGATCTGTTTGACCGCTTAAACCGCTAAATGGCTGCAAATCTGCTTCTTTTTCCTCAAATGGTTGGTTTTTATGTCTCTTGAATGGACACTGGTTTCACCTTGGACAACATGACCTTATTTTAAGCTTTTAGGTGTCAATGCGGCCTACTTTAATAAACAAATTTTGAGGTGAAATCAATCACCTACAGGTTTTTAAATGATACGAACGGATTGGCTAGTGTATCTGCACTAAAAATAACAAAGAATTGGGTTTCTATGCTTAATTTATATTGTTTAAAATCATTCAACTGAAGTATAATGGATAAAAATGTAGTAAAGACTTTGAAAGCATTGACACAAGGCAGTGGTGAGTGGGTCATGTTGTCTGGAATATGTGTCCATTAGACATTGAAGTGAAAAATTAATTATTGGCAGTGTAAGAAAGGTAAGTATAAAAATGTGTCGACTAGTTGTCTGTCCATGTGCTGGGACTTGGTATGAGTGAGAGATTTCCTCTTGTTCCCTCTAAAGAACTGTTCAAAATGTCCCCTGACAACATCATTTGCGAACACACCTGAATTGTAATCTTGACAAGTCATCTGAAGCTGAGATGTATTTCTGTCAAGATAACCTTCCCCCCTTTATAGAGTCACACGAAGCTAAAACAGTTCCCCACAAAAGAGCAACCAAAGACAGATGTTCCTCATGTATCAACGTCTTTGACTTAATCTTCCCATATTTGTTTTCATATTTGCATGAAAACAGCTTCTGCCTTCAATACTTGCCCACTGTGATAAACAGACACATCTCAGTCGGGCTCAGTCGTCCTCGATGTTGTTGCAAATAGCTTATGCTGAGTGTGTTTACTTCTCAGCAACGAGCCAGCGTGGCTTCCACTTCAAGTCTAATATCTATCCAGTCCTGACTGAGACTGATGTTAACATCTCTAAATGTGCCTTCACAGTGATTTGCACGCAGCCATGATTGTTGGAACTAGAAAGGTGTAACCTGCTCTACAGTGAATACTGATTGAGTGATTTGGTTTTGGCTGAGACATTAGCTGTAGCTGAAGGTTGACCACATGAGCTCCAGCGGCTCCAGCCCCCTTCTGGTTGCCGTGCAGTTTAGTGACCATGAGAACGTGTGACACCGTCGATCCCTTCCACTTGCTTCACAGAGCTTACTGACATTTAGGGCGATAAACATTGTGTTGTCACTGCTCATGTAGCCACTTATACCAAGTCCCATGTGTGTCTTTGTTTTTCTGCTTGATAAAATGTACTTGTGGTGCAAACAAAAATGTGTGAATGCATGTGTGTGTATATAGAGTTTTGTTTTGCATGTGATCCTAACAGAAATGTGCACTATGGGTGATTTTTTGTTAGTTTTTTTTCGTGTTCTGCATCTCTCTCATTTCACCTGTATACCAGATTTTGCATGTCTCTGTCTGCACTGATTTCATGCTAGATATCGACAGACTGCGTGATCTCCTCTCGCTGCTCTGCCTCTCTCTGTTGTTAAGCCCTCTCTCTGTTTTCTGCCATAGGATGCACACCTCGACCACCACGTGCAGCCTGGGCTCCGCTGATGAAAATGCGACGACTCAGGCAGACGAGGCGCTGAAGACCGTCCACCTGGAGCTCACGGAGACCTGCCTGGACATGATGGCACGATATGTGTTTTCCAACTTCTCCGCATTGCCCAAGAGGTTGGCAAGAGTTTCTTTCTATATGTCTGTGTGTTTTGTGTGGTTGGTACTTTTTAGAAGTGGTGGAAGAAGAGAGATGGTGAATAATCTGGCTTTCCTCTTAGGTCACCCATAGCAGAGTTCTTGTTGGCAGGGGGTCGCAGTATGACCTGGCTTGTGGGCAACAAGCTGGTGACCATAACAACCAGCGGAGGGGTCCGAACACAAGCCCTGCTAGGCCTGGACATGGCTGAACGTCTGGGAGGAGGAGGGGAAATGACCAGGTTAAACATGTTCACACGCACTCACACAATGGAAAAATTGCCCTTGTTTGTTTTTGTTTTGTTAAATCGTTGTTTTCTTCTCCTTCAGGTCAGATCCATCTCTACACACCCGAATAACCAAAGAGGCTCCAGCCAAACTGGAGTCCCAGTCAAGCCAGCAGCACAGCAGAGCCACACGCATTCGGGTTCGCTCCATCTCAGGTAAAAAATAAATATCCACTCTGGACTCTCAGGACTTAAGACTGTGTACAACCAACTAACTTGTTATTTACAAATACAGCTATAGTTTTTGGTATAGAAGAGTACTCTCCAATGGTGACAATTACTAAAATATCTTTTTTGTATAATGATTGTGAATTATCAAGGATTTTTTTGGTGCTGATTTCCCAAAAATCCATTCGGTAAAAAAGCTTTTTAGATGAGCAAAATGAGCTGAATTCTCCTTCCTGTTGTCTTGAATTCAGAAACAATCAGGTAGCTTTTATCCTCTCTTTCAGTCCCAGTGCATCTCTGTCCGTTCCGTATATATGTGTTATGTAAATGTAAATCAGGGGCATTCTTTTTCATTCTATCGGGTTATTTGTTTAAAGGAAAAAGGCAGAATATGTTGCTGTAACATTCAACACATTTGTTTGAACTGTGTCTGCATTTGAATTTGCATGTGAATGTGATTTTCTGAGTGTAGTTTTTCATTGGCAATGGTGGTGAAGTCAACTCGCACGATTCCAAGCTGCTTCACAACATCATCAAACTAAGTCCTTTGTCACTGTTTTGATTGAGGGACCCCTAGTGGCTGAAGCTACATATTCAATTATGTCTTTCTTTTTGACTGTTTGTCAAAATATATGTGAAATATAATGCCCTACTTTTCTGTCTGCTTCTTGCAATTCTTTGTTATTATGCTGTGTTTAATGTTTTATTACAGGTGACCTTTGTGATTAAATCAGATTACCTTATATTGCAGGTGGCCACGCTCTACGCGCCGGTCCTGCTCAGAGCCTCAGTCCTCTCGTGTCCCCTTCAGAGGGCGAGTTAGCCGCTCCTTTCTCTCCCTCGACCGGTCCCACCCTTGATGGCCTGGGTCCTCCCTCCTCCAGTTCTGTGGCCCCATCGACCCCCCCGCCTCTCAAAGACAACCCCAGTCTGGCCGATTTTGTCCCCATACTCACACAGGGCTGGGCAGAGATCTTCATCCGGAGACCGTCAGGTACATTAAATCTGAGATGCCATAGCACGGCTTTAGCACATATTGTTCAGTTTACTACATTTTACCTATAACATCAGTACATTGGTTAGTGTGATGGAACGGTCAGAATCCCTGTTGTGGTCCATTTACAGCAGTTAAGTGTCTGTTTGTGTTTCTGTGTGTCGTCACAGGTAACACAAGCTGGCTCATGTGTCTGGAGAACCCACCCAGCCCCTTCTCCTCTGAGCTCGGCAACATGCCACTGCAGGAGCTCTCCACTGTCCTGATGTCGATGGAGGGAGTGAAGGAGCCTCCTGCCCAGACAACCAGCGCTCCCGCTAGCACCGCTGCCCCCCCGCCGGCGCCCGTCTCAGAGCCCCTCACCCAAACACACAGCGGCGTCGCAGGGAAGGCAAACCTGATCCAGCGCTCCAACACTGGTGAGTGACAGTCTGAGGGGAAGCTTGAATGATCAGAAAGTTTGAGATTAGTTTTTATTTTGTGGGTGTGTGTAAGTAGTTGTTCAGGTGAGAAATAATGTGCTTAGGATCATAACATTGTCATTGTTATATCTGTGTAATAAAGACAATGGCACATCCTGACTAGTTAGCTACAGAACATAAAATCATAATGAACGAAATAATCGAATGGTACGCATGAATACACCCGTGGAGTCTGCCTGACTGCCTGTCCTTGGTCCTCTCAAATGAACTGAGCTAAGTGCCAGATTGTGTGTAAGTACTTTATTTGAACCAGAAGGTGATCAACAAATCAGTCTGGATTTAATCAGGTCGCTGATCATCAGAGATCACCGATCTTACAGGTACTTGTATTGCAAGTTAAATGTCTTGTTTTGCCGAAGCCTTATTTTCCAGAGTCCTGTGCATTTGTTTATTTTTTTTCTGCGGATCCACCTGCTTAATTTTTCAGCTGGGCCCATCTTTTTTCTTCATTCTTTCTTTTTTTACAATTTTTTTTCCTCATTGCCTTCTAAATTTCCCTCCTCATTCTGATTGGTTTGCTGTCATGTTTATTTTTTTCATTTTCACCACCATGATGGTTTGTGACTGGCTGTGGTCTGTAATGTGGCGTCATGCGCCACCAACCTGTCCTCTGGTGTCCCGCCTGCAGTTGGTGGCTTTCTGTGGTCTCTGGGTCTGGGCTCTGCCCCCTCAGGCCCTCCAGCCCCGGGCAGGTTGCACAGGAGCATTTCCTGGGCAGGTACTGTCCCCCTCACGTGTGAGCCCACATCTACCCCTCCCCCCCCCCCTCCAGAAAACCCCTGGTGTAGTGTATTTCTTCTCACTTGTACAGTACTGTCGTCACCACATGGTTTTATAATGTCCATATTATATGGAAGTTCAAATTTATTGATCGCATTGCTATTTAAAGTGTACAATTGAAAGACCAAAATTGTTTTTGTTTTCAAAATGAAATACTCGAAAAGAACAGTTATACATTTTGGAGAGTGAGATGGATTGAAAAAACTCTTACCTGCCTCTCCACTTTAAAGCTACAGCCAGGAGACAGTTAGCTTAGCTTAGCATTAAGACTTGATACTTTAGACTTTGTCTCTGCTTCTTCCCACTATCCAGAAATGCACCAGCGTGCACATTTTAGGTCAAAGTCTGTGCGATCGGGGGATGAAGCTGTTGTAGCGATGTCCTGTCAATAAATGTGCTCGGCCAATCGGGAGTCAGTCTCAGCTGTCAATCATGGCGTTTCACCTAGTTTTTATAGCATCACAGAAACCATCTTTGAGATAAATTCAATGTGTAAATTGACTTTTAACATTAACATAGAAGAAGTGGGTTCATGATCTATACTTTCGCCCATCTTTATTTACAGTGTTATTCGGAAACATTGAGAAACTTTTGAACTGTCCCAATTCAAAGTAACAAAGTTTGTCTAACAGCAACTCTAAAACCTAATCAAATTAACAGGTTATGGTTTTATATAGGATTATGGGCTCAGCTATTACTTTGCTATATGCTCCACAGTGCTCTACTGTCTCCTTGCTCCAGCTTCCTATTTGCCACACAGACAGCGAGAGTGGTATTGTTATCAGTAGGAAAAACAAATCAGAGTGTTTTCCAAAATGTTAAACTGTTCTCTTAATTTGAAGTGAGACATTACAGTATGTTTCAAGAAATTCTTCTTTTTAAGCTTCTTTTATGATGAAAAACTGTGCAAGTGAAGAACGTTTCTGCTTTACCCATCAGTCTTCTATTAACACGGGAGGGAAACACGCCTGCACTCGGATTAATCAGTCCAATGACACCTAAAGATGGGACATGATTCATTTTTTGTCTGCCTCCATGATTTATTTGTCCGTCCCAATCATCCTCTCTCTCTAACTCTTGTGTTTTTTAAATATACTCCGGTCGACCGTTTAAACTTTGACCTTGTCAACAGGAAAGCCCAGACCTCATCTAACTCTGCTGCTCTTCCTTGTCTTACTGGCCGAACTGTTGAAGACGATGTCAGAGCTGTAGCTTTAGAAGCCAACACTCCGGCAACAGACACGCCTGACTGTGTTGGCTCCTCCTTCTTTGTCGAGTGTGTAGAGAGCAGTGGGAGACAGCAGGAGTGGAGGGCCTGGTCTGGGCTGCTGTTGCTGTAGTTGCAGCTTGTTTGGGCTGCGGTTTCCCTCTAGGATTAAAAACGTGCTCGTTACTGTATCTCTCTGTAACCAACAAGCCGACCAAACAGATGCATGCGCCCTGGCGGAAATCAAGTAGAAGAAGCAGTGATGGATGAAAGCTGCTTACTGCATTGATCTGCTCTGTGTCTCTGTTTGCAGTGTTTGTTGGTTGGATTCACTCTTGGTCATGATCTAATCTCTGTGTGTGTGTGTGTGTGTGTGTGTGTGTGTGTGTGTGTGTGTGTGTGTGTGTGTGTGTGTGTGTGTGTGTGTGTGTGTGTGTGTGTGTGTGTGTGTGTGTGTGTGTGTGTGTGTGTGTGTGTGTGTGTGTGTGTGTGTGTGTGTGTGTGTGTGTGTTTAGAGTTTGTTTAATCATGTGGATGCATCAAATTATGTTTCTTGTGACAATGACTAATTTGACTTTATCTACTCTACTTTAGATTTTAGAGAGAATGTGTGATTAGTGTACGTAAAAATCATTTCTGACAGCTGTGGTGAAGTCTTTCCACCTCTGTATATGTTTTTTTCTAATAGTGTAAAAAAATTGTGGGCCACACTGTGATGTGTGTGTCACTTCAGTTTTCATGTGTGTGTGTATAACCCACATGGCTGTTGCTGTGTTCTGCTGTAGAATCTGTGGTGGTGCTGGAGGAGGGCTCAGGGATCGCTGCAGCAAACAGCCCGTCTGATTGGCCGGAGAGTGAAGAGTTTGAGCCAATGACCTCTGATCCCATCTTCATGTCTGCTGACAAGTTCACCAAGACCCCGCCCCCTGGAACACTCAGCAGGGTATGTCGTAAGCGCACACAGACACAACACATTCAACATACCCTGACAGGATATAAAGAAAACACCACATGTGCAGGTGAATAATTACATATTATATGTGGTTTGTTGTGGTTTTTCAAAGCCTAAATTAAAGTTTGTAACAGCTTCTCCACCATTGAAGCTGTTTTATCATCAGCGGAGTCAAAAGTCATCAGCTTTTCTTTTGAAGCAAGTTTTCTCACCTTTGTTGCTGAATAAAATCACCACTGCCACACATTTGCACATTTTTGTAAGAATCTCATCTGCTTAAACCTGCTCAGCGTCATGGTTTCATCATTTAAATAGCTTTAAATCAACTCTACTTATTTCCTTTCTCCTCCAGTCCTCCTCCACCTCCAGTCAAGACGACGAGAAGTCGACTCTGGAGGAAGTAAGTGAGGGAGCGATTCCCATCGATCAGCCCACCATGGGACCTTCCACACCAGGCAGCCAGGGGCCCGAGCTTCCCTTCCAGAGTCAGTCTCCGTCCCAGGGTCACGGACTTAACAAGTCCAGCTCCTCTCCGGAGCTCCAGACGTTACCTGAAGCCTTCGCCAAGGCTGCTCTGGAGTCCGAGGCGGTGCTGGCAGACACTTTGAGTCCCAGAGTGCCCTCGGATGGCAAGCCTCAGCAGCAGCAACCTCACTTTGAGAAAGATAAGGTGGAGGTAAGTGCGGGAGGGGACGTTAATGGGCTGGGAGGCCAGAGCCAAGGCGCTGAAGGTCCTGCTGTAGCATCATCTCAGAGTGGAGGGGCAAGGATGAGGCTGGAGTTTCCAGCGGCGGTGCCACAGCCTGGACCCATCTCCCCCGGCGGAGGCCACCGGCCCCGGGGTCACACCATCTCTGTCTCGGCCCCCTCCTCCAGAAGAGAGAGGAGGACGGACAGAGACTTGTACCACAGTCGGCCAGGACCCAGCACCACTGAGAAGATTTCTGGACTGAGTCCCAGGTACTCCACCATTAATGCAGGACACTGCTGCAGCCTCCGTCCTCCGTCACTTCCAATTCACTGTCGTAGTAAACTAATGTCTGCTCAGTTGGCAAGTTTCATAGTGGAGCTCTGCCAGTGCAGAACATTAAATTACAGTCCACAGCCAACGTTTACATTGAAAAGATGTTTGAGATGATGAAAAATTACTGGTTGAAATGTTACTGCAGCACATTCTTCACTTCTTCCGAGAACATAATCATACATTATACGTACATTGATGGATATATTTAGATTTTCATTAAATGTCTTCATTTTTATAAATATTTATCAGTGAATGATTTTGTATGAATTACACATCTATTGGGTTTTAAATGTCAGACAAAAGCGTGACAATGTGACTTATTACTTTTAAAAGAATGTGTGTGTCTGTGTGTGTGTATATGCTTAACACTCTTTCTCTCTGTCTTTCTCTCCTCTAGCTTTGTCTTCCTCCAGCTGTACCACTCTCCTTTCTTTGGGAATGAGGCCAACAAGCCGCTGCTGCTGCCTAAAACTCAGGTTGGTTGACCTCTGACCCGACTGACCTGATATCTGCTCTACAGTGTTGTCACCTCGCTCATGTTTTCATTTTGGCTTGTCTATCTGGTAGTTTTTGCTTATTTATATTATTTTTGACATTTTAGGGAATCTTAATGAATACAAATCTGGTATATGTAAACTACAAATATCAATGAACAGGTGAAATTATAAGCACTTTGCAGGAAATTCCTGTGTATATGGTTGGAAGTATCTAATCCCAATATAAGTATTTGCCACATGGGGATGAAGGGGTCATTCGCTTCGGCAGTGATGTGCTCTCCGAGTACACTTTTTGTAGTTTACGACATCTTCTCTCTCTGGCAGGTGATCGACCGAGCTGTGAAGGTTCTGGACCAGATGCCTCCTTACGACACCCATAAGATCGGAGTGGTGTTTGTAGGAGCTGGTCAGGTGAGAAGATACGGACCCTGACGGTTGTCTTAATTCTCAATTACTGCCGTTCTTGCTCACTTCACAGCCTCATCACCCTTCACACTTTTCAGGTTAACAATGAAGTCTCCATCCTATCAAACGAGTACGGCTCGAACCGCTACGCTGCCTTCCTGACAGGCCTGGGCAAACTAATCCACCTGAAGGACTGTGACCCGGACCAGATCTTCCTCGGAGGCCTCGACCAGTACGGAGACGACGGAGAGTTCACCTACTGCTGGCATGACGACATCATGCAGGGTCAGTGCACGTGTGACGGGGGAAATTACGTCTAATTATTATGGTGGTTGTTTGTTTTCCACGGCCAGTCTGCTCTTTTTGGTTTGAATGAAATTGTGTCTCTGCAGCGATCTTCCACATCGCCACACTGATGCCAAACAGGGAGAGCGACAAGGGCTGCTGCAACAAAAAGCGTCACATTGGCAACGATTTTGTCATGGTTGTGTACAATGACTCTGCAGAGGAATACAATCTCGGCACAATTAAGGTAGACGCACACGCACTAGCAAAAAAAAAAGAATTGTAATAGAAATCGCGTTCAATATTCATGTTTCAGCTCGAATGTCTCGTCTCCTTTTTTAGGGCCAGTTTAACTTTGTAGAAGTCATTATCAAACCACTGGATTTCGAATGTAACCTGGTCACCCTCCAGTGCCGCAAAGGTGAGACATCCGATTTTTTCTCATCTTGTTCCTTGTTGCTGTCAGTATTGTTTTCACATTGTTTTGTTATCCTGTTCTCTATTTCAGACCTCGAGGGCTTAGTCGACACAACAGTGGCAAAAATCGTTTCAGACCGCAACCTTCCACTCTTAGTCAGACAGATGGCTCTGCATGCGAATGTAAGTCTTCCCCTTATCTCTGCCTATCACACTCACTCACAAACTCACACACACACACACACAAACAAACAAACACACACACACACACACACACACACACACACAGTCAGTTCACTCTTCTTTCTAAATGTGCAGATGGCCTCTTTGGTGCACCAGTACAGAGCAAACCCTTCAGATGCTTATGCCTCCAAGTGGCTGGCGAGATTACGACACATAAAGAGGATCAGGACCAGGGTGAGAACAACACAAACAAACCTAATCACTGTCACGGGTTGTTCAGATTCTCATTAGCTTTCTGTAATTGCATTCATCTTTTCTCTCTGCTCTGACTCTAAGGCACAAGAAGACATTCAGTCTCGCTCGACTCCCGGCATCTCGCTGACCCAAGGACACACTCAGCAGAACAAGTCGTTTCAGCAGAGCAATCAGGCCCCAAACCCTGAAACCTCGGGGCAGAGAAAGAGACTTGTATCAACAGTGGACGATTTCACAGATTTTGTTTAATTACATTTCTTACCCCGGCAGACGCAAACACACAAACGCCTGCGCACACACACATGCGAGCATCCACTCATGACCATAGACAGGGTGTGTTTGTGTGTTAACGTGTGGAATAAAAAGTGACCATGGACAAAATTGGAAGTGTTGAGTTGTGCCCTGTTTACAATAAAGCAGCCATCATCATCAGTTTCTCATGAAAACATCGTGAAAGGCATCATCTGTCCATCACCTGAGTCAGCAGCTCAGAGTGAGTTCCAGTTTATCACTTCCAACAAGGAGGTTTCATCCGTGTTCATTCATGTCTGTTTTTCAGCAGGATGACTCAAAACTAGTGAACAAATTTCCATGAAAGTCAATGGAAGGATTGGGCGTTTGACCTGTTAATAGATTTTTCCAGGAAATAATTAATGGATCTTGACAGATCTATCAAACTTAATTGTGGTTTCATAAAGGGACTGTCGTGGAAGAGGTATCTATAGGACCGAGTGCTAGTTTATCTGTCCGGCTCATAACTTTACTGTCCTGGTTCAGTCACTGGTGTCTGAGCGTCTTCACTTCCTCCTCTTTGGCTAAAATATGCAGCTAAACCCCCCCAATGCATCACCTGCTCATCAGAGTTTGTAACTGTTCTATTTACACATATTTTCTCAGGAGACCATAAATGGAGCCAAAAGACTTAAAGTCATCAGGTTGTCAGAAACACCTATCCACCAAAATGGATGATTCGGTTGTTCCATAATCGCTGCATGTCTTAACAAGCAAGGAGCTCACAGGGTCAAAGTTCATGATTCAATGTTCAGGTGTAAGTTACATTCCATCTCCACTCAGGCCGTGAACCTTCAGCACAGAGCAGGACAATAATTAGTGACCAGAAACATTTCATTCTGCACAGTTCAGCTGTCAAACTCTTTATTTGACTTTGTCAAGTGCAAAAACATGAGAAGTGCTACAACTGCAAAACAAAGATATAAGATACAAAAGAGCATAGACAAATATTTTCAAAGACAAATTCTGTAACACTGTTTTAAAACAAAAACGCATGGTACCACAACATAAAGGCAGCTGGAAGACACAAAGGTCGGCTTTGGCACGGTACTGTTACACACTGTACACACAGAGCAGGAGTCTGGAGGCATCGCCTGTGAACTGCCGGGCCTCCTGTGGTTTGTACTTGACATTGCAAACAAACATCTATATTAAATACATTGATAGCTTTGGCTGAAGTGCTTCAGTTTGACTGGAGGAATGTAAAAACCTTGGAATCTGCAACACCAGTGCTTGACATAATGAAAACGCTGCTGCAGCACAAACAATACTGGTCATGAGAAGCAAAAATATATACACCACACAGCACCAATATATACAGAAATGTACACACACAAGGCGAAGAAGACTTTGGGCCCTTTTCATTCCCTTTTTTTTTTGAGATCCTGAAACGAGTAAAATCAAACGCAACTTAGTTGCTTGGAAATTGGTGGGTTTAAAGTTCAACATTTTGCTTAATGCTCTGATGGTGGGTCTGCTTTAAAGAAGGAAAAAACCTCAATCATCTTCATATCCCGTAACAACCCGTGAAAACAGGGCCAACGCGTCGCTTCCACGTTTGGACTGAGAGAAGAAGGAAGCTGGCGTCTGGACGTCTCTGTCTGCAGTTTTTGGTTTTCCTGGTTGTCTGTCCAGGTTTTGGGGGAGAGGGCGGGTTCCCTGAGATCTGCCCACTGGACACAGGAAGTATGTACGTACGCTTTATCAAAACAAGATGACAAAAACACAACCAAAGCTCAAGACACAACTGCAAACTACTGATTTGGTACCTTGAATGTCTCTATAATGACACATGAGAGTTAAATATGGTGTTGGATATCAGCTCCATCAGAGAATAAAGTGCTAAGTACAAAAGGAACAAATGAATGAATGACTCGGCGTTGGTAACAACTCAGGATACGTGAATGATGCAAAAGCTTTGGCAACGTTTATGCTAAAGATACAGTTTGAGTGAAGCTTTCTCTATTGGTTTGGATACCCAGCTTATTTCTTTACACCACACCTCTACATCAGGACAAAAGTGCTTTAAAATTACAACCATATTGAACACAACACAATAAAAACATTGAGAAGATATTGGGAGTCATTTAGCTTTATGATGTGTAAATATTCAGTACTGTGTATAAGGGACTGAAAAAGCATGTTTTTCTTCAACACTAATCTAACTCTAAACTTTACTAAGCACCATATTTTCCTTCTTTATTCCCTCTTGTCAACACTCCTACTCATCTGCACTACCACCACTTGCCACTCCTTCTTTTCGTTTTTCATCTCTCTCTCACATCCGGACCAAATACGGAGAAGATGGTGATATCTGGACCCTGAAGAACTGGCTGCTGGGATCCCAACAGACGTGTGTGTGTGTGTGTGTGTGTGTGTGGTGCCAGTGTTACTGATGTGGAGGGGACCTTCATCTGTTGACAGAGTCATATTATGGGGACAAAAAGCAAGTCCCTACAACGTTTATCGTTAAATAATTCAATTTAACTGTGGAGACATGATTAAGACACAACTGTGTTTGTGTGCGTGTGTTTGTTTGTTTTCTCGTTCAGGCTGAATCGTACGACACATTACCATTAGCACGTCGGCGCCTACAGTGTTAATTTTCGATGCATGTGTGAACCTGCATGTGCGTATATCTGTGTGTGCCTGCATGCGAATACATATGAGCTGAAAACCATAATAACGTGACTTTTGACAGACAGGCCACAAGTACCCATGGTAACCGAAATATCAAATATAAAAAAATACGGAGACAGACAACATAACTGAGAAATCAACACATTATTTTTGCCAGAGATATACAAAAAGACTGACGGCACTGTCTGCTTTCAGTTGCTTCAGTTCTCTGCTGAACACGTGTGTGTGCTCCTGTCGATGACCCCACGTAACCTCCAGGGTCACGTGTGGTCAGGGGTTAGTGTCGGTGTGGGGGATTATGGGATAGCGGGTGTACCTTGGTTTCAATGTGAGGCTGTTTAAACCAGCTCACTAAGCATCTGGCGACCTGCACCTTGATTCTGGAGTTTGGAGGGATCTCTGTAAAGTCTTTCTGTCATTTCCCCAAACTGCTCTGCTCTGTAATTCTTCTTTTCTTTCTTTCCTGTGGGTTTAGAGAGGGGGTCCACAGGGACAGAACCAGCTGCCCCCCGTCCTCCTCTCGTCCTTAACCCAACATTTACTCCCCACATTCTTTCCCTCCGCCGTTCACTTCTGTTCCTCTCTCCATCCAGAGTCCTCAGGATTTGGGCTGTCCAGAGCCGTGTCTGTCCACGTTGGGGTGCACCTTGTTTTTGAGGGGGGGGGGCTTGCGTTTCCGCTTGCGTGTGGGAATGGTGGTCGTGTGGGCGGGGTGGTTGAACAGGCTGGAAGCGGGGAGGGTCTCCCTCTCTCTGGGAGGGTCCCAGTCCCGGGTGATAGGTGTAGGAGCAGGAGTGGCAGGCAGGGACGCTGCAGGGGTACTTGGAGGGGCAGTGGGGGTTTTGGGCGGTGGGACTTGGGTCGGGGGAGTGTTTGCTGATGAGACGGGGAGAGAGGAGGAGTCACATTTATCTGCGACTGGTGTGGGCGGGGGTGCATTGACTGAAGGTTTGGCTGAGGACTGAGGAGCAGGGGGATGTGTTGAGGCCGAGGTTAGGCTGGGCTTCACCAAAGGAAGAGGTGTGGCTTCAGGAGTCTCTTGGGGGTTGGCTGCAGTGTTTCCACAATCCTTTGGAAGTTCATTTTTATCGGTCTTTTTCCCCCTCTTGCTCCCTTTGTGTTTTTCTTTGCCGCTCTTTCTTTCTCTCCATCCAGCAGAGTCCTTGTCATCCCCCTTCCCCGTCTGTTCTGCCTCACTCCTTCCTCTCTGACTCTGACCACCGCCTCCTCTGCCTCTACGTCTCCTCTTCCTCTGCGTTCGCTCCAATCTACACTCGATGTGGTACAGATCCTCTGTTGCAACGGTGACACGATCCAGCTGTTGCAGCAGGGCTTCCAGGGTCGGGAGCAGCCTCCTCAGAGAGGCTTCCGTCTCGGCCCTCTCCCTCCAGCTGGTTCCTCCCACCACCACACCGGGGCCCAGCCCCAAACCCAGGCCCAACCCGAGCCCCAGGCCGATCCCTGGGGCTTCTGTCAGACTGCAGGGGCTGGAGGAGGCCGGGCGCCACGACGCCTCGGAGCAGGCGTCCACGCTGTCAGGTGTGGGCGGAGAGTCGGGACCGTCCAGCGGCGGCAAGCACAGGGACTTACAGTCGCTGGTGGAGGATGAGCGGGATGGTGGCAGCTCCATGCCTTCAAAACGCACTTTGTGACGAAACTAAGAGGAAGATAAAAGACAAGATGGAGGCTCAGGGGAAAAGTAGGGAAATGTATGCATATGATCCAAGTAAACCTAAGTCACCAATAATTAAACAAGTTTCATATTTTGTCCTAAAAAAATCACTCATCTCAAACTATTGTATTTCTTCCCTGAATCAGAGTTTGAGATGAAACAGGAAGTGTACCTCCTTGGTCCTGCTGAGTCCCATCCACATTTTGAGTCGTCTGAGGAACAGCTCGACCATCTCGTAGTCTTGGAGGTCCACGGCTGGACGGTACAGCTCGGCTCGGGCGCGGCGGTAGTTCCTCAGGAGCACGGAAGTGATCAACCAAAGCAGCGCCAGCCGGATTACAGCGAAGCTCGCGTGGAACACCAGCGAGGTGAGAGAGCTGGAGGGTCCGGTGAACGTCCAACCGGGACGCCACGATAACAGGCCTCGTCCACCGGCGCCCAGCAGAGACAGACAGCTGGAGCTCACACTGCCGTACCCGTCCAGAACAGAGTGGAAGAGCTGCGGTGAAGGAGACAGAGCAAAGATATAGACATAGATATATTTAAATGGTCAATAGATACCAGAATTGTACGTAAAGCACCCTAATGTGTCAAAGCTGAATGTTCATCTCATGCTCACAATGACAAAAGCTAACATGCTGGTGTTTGGTAAATATAAAATTCATAATGGCCGTCATATTAGTTTAGCATGTTAGCACCGAACCAAGTACAGCTGAGGCTCATGGGAACATCATAAGTTTTGCAGGTATTTGGTCATATACCACACACCATTGGACAGTGTGTAAACAATAATTTGACCTGATGGTGGCGCTCCACTGAAAAGCTACAGTGTTGTTTATTTCAGGCTCATGGTGAAATCCTTCAGCTGAACACTGGGAAGTTGTGTTTGGAAATGTCTCACTGATTGCAACATTCTTATTTTTACATTATCCTGCCTAAAATAGTCCAGATGAGTCAAAACCACGTGGAAGAGACTTCATAAGAAAAGAATGATGCTCAGTGGAAAGCACAGGGTGCTCAACAGTGACACAGAGTAATGTTGGGTAAGTTTTCTGTTGGAAAAATAACTCTTTAACATCATTTCTCATTATTATTTTGTAAAATATTATATTTTTCCTATTTCCTCTGTTTATGTTCATGTATCATATTCATCCATCCAGTTTGACATTGATGTCTCAGAAACAGGTTACATGTCCCCGGTTCATTAAAGGTCAAATAAAAGAAAAAAAATAAACAGCCATAATGTGTCATCATTTTAGTTTGTACAAAGTAGAGTCAGTTCCTGCGATTATAACTTCTATGCTAGAAATGACCTGAAGGAGCAGCAAATCTGTTTGGCTGTGAGGCTGTTATTGTACCTGGTCTAATAATAAATATGTGGTTATGCTTATGGAAAGGTTTATCAGAGAATTGGTTTCCTGTAGATACATGTTTGGTGTGTGTGTGTGTGTTTGTGTAGGAGAGGCTCAGCGAGAGAGAAACAGCAGGAGCAGACTGGAGACTGACCAGGTGTCCTGTGTGCGAGTAGGCCAGCATCAACACCAGTAACGCCAGGGCGACTCCCAGCAGCTCCCAGACCGAGCGCCGCAGAGCTCGGCCAAACACGGCCCACTCTCTGAGAAACCGCAACTGGTGAGACGCCTGCAGGGTGACAGAGGGAGGGAGGGAGGGAGGAAAGGAACAAAGTGATTTGTCTTGATACTACATAATACTAAATAAAACACAGATTACGACTTGGGCCTTACTTGCATAGTCGTAGCCCCCACTCGTAGCTGTTATGGTAACATTACGAGCTTTATATATCTTTCATTCAGCAAATACTGTTGTCAAAAGACTAATCTCCCACACACACAAGGAGTAATTTTTGGGTCAGTGTCTATAGTTCACAGACACCAATGGAACAATTCATGGACTATTGACAGAACCAGCTGAGCTATCACCACTCACCACAGTATATCCTATTAATTAAATGAATCTGTAATGTCTAAGGAAACAAACAAATTTGCTGAATAATATATCCGGAAACACAAATTGAGCACAACTCTAAAACTTGTTGTCTTTTAAAAAAACTATAATAGTATAAAACTCCAACTATCTTATCCCAGTCAGTGGCTCTCATTCTCAAGCTAAACAGTTCTACTGAGGAGAGAATTCTTCCAATAAATATTTACTTTATAGTTACATCCGCCAAGGAGGTTATGTTTTTGCTTGCTTTTGTTTGTTTTGTTAGTTAGCAGGATTAGGCATAGGACTACAGGATGGGTCACCACAAAACTTGGTGGCAGGATGCGGTATGGGTCAGGGAGGAAACAGTTACATTTTGGTGTGGATCTGGATCAGGAGGCCGATCCAGGAGTCTTTGGCACAGGCATTTTTCTGAATTTTTGTTGATTTCTCAGAGAACAATTCATGGATATTGATGGAAATAAGGGCACTGATAATTTTGAGTGTGTGCAATTCGGTGTAGATCCAAATAAAACAGGAGTGGAGGCATATGCTTCACTGAGAGCTATTCTAGTTTTTTAGAAAATGTAAATGCAAATATGTGTTGGGGTCTATTTTCGGTGGAGAATCAATACACATATTCTCAATAAAGTACAATTCAACAATATGGATTATTAACAAGTTTCTAACTGTTTTTATATGACGGTCTTGGGCCCAGAGGAACAAGTTGTATCAAGGTTGAGACACACAGATGATACTTACTCGCTGGATTTATTGACCATAAAAAAAATCGAATGATCTACTATAAACTGTGATGATTTTCTTTTAAGTGATAACATGCCAAGTGTACTGTTATTATATTTGTAACAGAACTGACAGCTAAGAAGGTGAGACTACTAAATTACACCACGGTAATAACAATCAAACATATTGCATGTTTTCTACATTACATGTTAATAATCAGCCCTCTCTCCCTCTCGCTTACCTTGAGCACCAGTATCAACAACAGCAGCGCAGACATGACTGTGTACATCTGACTCTGCTTGGCCAGCGGGTAGAAGTCTGTGAAGGCGTCCCGCGGGTGCTTCATATACAACGTCCACTGCTCCTTGGCCATGGTGCAGCGGCTCAGGTGCAGCCCGCACACCGAAGCTGCCAGAGTCAGTTTACAGAGACCCAGGATTCTCCAGGCCGACAGCAGGTAGCCGTAGCCCTCCCTGAGGAAGCCCAGGATCCCCCGCACCAGAAAGTACAGCACCAGGGCAAGGAGAATGATCTAGAGAACGAGGAATGACAAAAGTTTCACTGCGGATGTGTCGCTTCACTATGCCAAAGACAAGGAGGATTCAACAAGGATGCAGTGGAGGCTTTGAGGTCAATATTATTAGCAGTTTTACAGTAGATCTACTTCTAGTTCTGCAAATGTCTGTCTGCATGTATGTGTGTATGTGGAACACAGCGGTCGGCAACTGGGTTCAACCACGGCTCAAAATCGCAGCCAGATCATTTTTATAATTTTTTTTTTTTTGTCAGACTGAATCAGACATTCCTTGGTACTGATCCTTTCATGGCAACAGCATTCAACAGAAACACTTCCTCTTTAGCAGTTTGTCTACTAATTAAAAGCACAATATTCATTTTGTTGCTGCAATTGTTTTGCATAAAGGTAAAATGCCTTTATTTTGAAAAGATGTGAACATGTGTCTGAAGATTGTGCCAATTCCTTAACAAAACTCTGAATTTGCGGTCATGCAATGTATACAAACTATTACAAACTATTAAAAGTGACTGTGTGTTTATTACAATAGGGGTTGCGAGTGGTTACCGTGAGAAGGAGCTGTAGGTCAAGGCCTGTGATTGGCCACAGAGAGATGACATGGAGGTCAAGACTGGACTGGGCACGCTCAGAAACTGGGAACTCGAAAAGGAAGGAGAAGACGGCGAGGAGGTTTGTGTTGATGTTGTAGAGCGAGAACTCCACAAACACAGCACGGGTCCTGTGAACAAACAAATAAACACAAAACGCGCTCAATGGGCGATCAAGAGTCACTTCCTGTTCTGAAACAGACTTTAGGATTTTATTTGTTTTATGTAACCTGGGTGTTTCCACCACAGGAAGTTCTATTTGAGACTTTCACCATCCGTTTTTGATCTACTCTGAGTTGCTCCCAGCGGAATATCTGCAACCTCGCACCACATGTGGTTTAAACAGGATTAATGGTTTGTTGTTGCCATCACTTATTCTCAGAACACTTGCTGAAAGTGAGCCCACATTCGTAGCACATCCTTTCCCTGATTGTTTTCTGTGTTTTATTCTAATGTTTGATGTTTCATAAATTTTCATGTGCAACTTTTAAATGACTGCAGGCTGCAGGCAAATTTCACCGCGGGGATATTAAAGCCTCGAGCACGCATGGTTCTGTTTTGTTCGAATCGTTGTGTAATTGTGCACACATGCACATCGAGCCCCATCTCGACTCCCTCACCCCTGGCCCCTGGATTATGGAACAGCCTGGTCAATGAGGTCAGAGAGTTTTTAAAAATCAGGTTTTTAGCAGTTTCTTAGCTTTTTTTTGCAGATAATACACATTTATAAATCTGACTTCGAATTAGGATCTAGTCTTATAGTATAACTTTGACTTTTTTTATAACCTTTTCTTGGAATTCCAGGCGTGTTTACTACCTGTAGTTGAGCCAGTGCTGCTGCTTCAGCTGCTGCAAGGAGGACGAAGCCTCCATTAGGCTTCGGTTCAGCTGGTGCACCACGTCGCCGCTGTTATACGCCCTCACTTGACCCAAACGCCACACCCTAGAAAGATGAGTGGGAGGAAATGCAGTGTAGAACATGACACATCAAAAGGGAACCAGATGTTAAAACATACAACTGAATCGGGCTGAATCTTAAGTGAACATCTGTTTTGTAACGGACAGCTTTTCAATCCTATTCTCACCAGTTTGCATCTCGACCAGCAAAATCCCCAGCGTCTTCACTTGGAGAAGGGAACCAGCCCCAAACACTGTCTCCTGCACCGGCACCACCTGTAACTGGGAAGAAACAACAGCTTGAAAAAGATCAACCTAAGACTATCTCATCTCACTGAGCTGATGACAGAGCATAAGTTCAATGAACAGATAAACAGAAATTATATACAATAAGAGGACCTGTGATGCTACACATAAAAAACTAAATGCAGTTGACTTTACAGGTACAGCGAGTTCCTCTCAGATCAATAAAGCTTCAGTGACCACGGTTAAATCTCACCTTGTGTGTCGCGGGTTTGTCGCAGCCTCAGTGTGCCGAGTAACACGCTTCCTGTGTCTCTCAGGAGGGCAGAGTCGTCCAGTAACCGTGGCAACAGGGACTCATTCAGCCACATCAAAACGTTGTCACGGCTAAAAGACACAAGAAAATCATACTGAAGAAGTGTATATACCTTTGACTAGAAGACATGAGTCATGCTCTGCTCTACACAAACCAAAACCTTTTCTCTCTTGTTTTAATAAAATGACACATGAAGGTTGATTCTCAAGAGTGTAGATGAGAAAAACTGCAGCTCAATAATAAGAGAATCAAGATGTTTGTTACCAACTAATTAAAAGCTCTAACATGTTTTGAGAATAAAAGAATATAAATTTGAACTTTGAAGTTCAGAATCTGCTTGATGGTGTGTGTACCTGCTGATGTTGTGATACTCAGGTGTGTGTAGCACTTGCTGCAGTTGATTGCGCAGTCGGAGGCCGTGTGCGTCTTTGGCAGAGTCGGAGTAGTTGAGGAGTAAAACCACCAACAGGAAAAACATATAAACCAGGAAATTCTGAAAATGAGAAACCAAACATTTAGTGATGAATCAAGACATATAGATTTAAATATCTATTCTAACATATAATATAAGTATATTACACCTTCAGCATGGTGTGCAGCATGTGGACCTTGCGGGCCTGGTGCCGAGCCTGGGACAGAGCGAAGCCCTGTGGTGGTCTCACCCTGGGGACCCGCTGGACCACTCTCTCCACACGGGGGAACTCCACCAGCACATCCTGGTCCTCCGGACGCAGGCGCCGCACAAACACTGCAAAATAAACGGCTTCACACAAGACCTGTGGGACAGAGAGCACAGCAGCAGCCGAGCAGTGAGATTTGGAAATCTATATCCAAGCTTGACAGGTTGTTCAATTAACTCAGCTCAACATGGATTATGTGATTTATATTGATCGCCTTAAATGAAAATAGGAAAACTGGGATACAATGTGTCAACGTGACCCCACCCTGAAGGGAATTCAATGAAAATAAATTTGGGTGTGTGCAGTAAGTGTATGAAATCACAGCTTTCCAGGAAGAAAGAAAAAACAGCCCAGTTATTCGCCTGAAGTCAACGTGTTTTAAATCCCTCTTGCGTGTTTCAAGGGGACAGAAGTGTCCAATTATATTTTCTCTAAAACCTCACTTTATTTCCTTTGGAGACTTTGGGGCAGCACAGAAAACAGAAAGATTTTTGTGTTAGAATATAATGTGAGTGTGTGTGTCTACCTTGATTGGCTCCAGCAGCAGACACGAGCACAGGAAACTGGCAAAACAGGAGATGAGCCACATCATGGCCATATTTTGACTGAACCCGCGGCCCGCCCAGATCGAGACGCTGTTGGTCAGAGTGATCAGCGCCCAGCTGCCCCACAGGGTGGCACGTCCACACCAGGGAGGGAACCGCCTGGGACGACACACGTCTGTCATAACTAGAGAAGGGAGAGATGTCCAGATGATGTGGGAAGCAACAAATTAAAAGCAAATCCAGGCCAAAATAAATGAAATCTGACCACAACAGCAAAGCAGAGTCTGCAGATTTTTTACAATGACCGTAGTGTTGTGATGATACTTCAGATTTCCGGTCATTGGCAACACATTTCTTTGCAATTAGTAAAAAAACACTAGCGGTTTTATTTGATTTGATTAAAACAACAGTTCACAAAAGTAGCAGGAACTCTAACATAACGAGGAAATTGGCGTTTTCAGATAAGCTTTATTTTCTGTTGAGACAACATCCAACTCTATCTCAAACAATACAGCCGAGAGACAGTATTCCTCAAACTGCTAGACTTTGATGAAAGATGAAAATAAAAACCCTTTGTTTCTGGTCATGGTTGCAAACATGACTGGAAGTTGTTTATCAAACTTAACAAATGTTGTAACACTGAAGGAAGAACCAGAGCTATCTTGTGTTTGGGACTTTTAAGTGGAATAAAAAACTAGGCATGCCACTAAAACAGTTCTCTTTAAAAATAAGATGCTATGGAAGTAGTGTTACACACACACACACACACACACACACACACACACACACACACACACACACACACACACACACACACACACACACACACACACACACACACACACACACACACACACACACACACACACACACACACACACACACACACACACACACACACACACACACACACACCTGTATTCGCGGTGAAAGCAGTTTTCGGTGGGTCCCTTCTGACAGATTCCAGAGGAAGAGGCTCATTGAACTTCTGGAGGAGGATCACTTCAGTCTTGTCTCCGAAAATGCTCGACCTGCCACACAGTGAAACACAATTTAACTCGTTCAGAGTAATGCAGGTCATTCTTTGCGTCTCCTGTGTCTTTTTCAGAGATCACACTTACAGGTCGGCCATCTCACTCTCATCGGCCTGAGGAAAGAAGTTCTGTCCATCTGCCAGGATGTGTTTGATCAGATCCTCATCTGTGAGAGAAAAGCAGCACGAGTTCAGTTTGGATCTCATAACGTCCACTGGTCCAACCAGTGCAGATCTGTCTACATACATTTTTTAAATCGGACTGATATGAGTTCAGTGTGACCTTTGAAATTTAATCAATTAATCGAAAAAGTGTTGAATTCACAACCAATCAAAATCAAGAACTCATTTTCTAAAGGCAGACCTAAGATGTCATGTATTAGAAGCTGAAACAGGTTTTGTAACTGTTATTATTTATAAGATTTGTGCAAAGTTTGAAAGGATTCTCTGAAGTTCTCCAGTCAACACATTCATCAGGTAAAAGAGATTTGTGAGGTCATAGTGAGCTTGACCTTGACTTTCAACCACCAAAATCCATTTAGTTCATCTATGAGTTGAAGTCAACACTTGTATGAAACTTGAAGAAATTCCCTCACGGTGTTTCGGAGCCGTTGGATTACCAAAACCAAAACAAATTTTGTAAGGTCACGGTGACCTCGACCTTTAAACACCAAATACTTATTAGTTCATCAGAGTCTGTGAATGTCTATACTTATTTTGAAGAATTTGCTTCAAAGCGTTCTTAAGATATTGTGTTCACAAGGCAACATAAAGACGAGCAAATCGACCACCTGAAAACATTATTTCTCTGCTCAGTGGCTGTCGCGGGCGTGGAGGCATAAAAACTATCTGGTATCTAGTACCAGCAAATGATATTCACCTGATCTGAACAACTGTTTTAAAGACGTCTTACTGTGTTTACCTGAAGAGGTGAAATATTTGTTGCGTTGCTCAGTCCCCTCCTCATCGTCAGGGTTAAAGGTCATGTCAACACCCAAGTGCCTGCTCCCCTGACCCCTCTTCAGCCTGGGCAGTCCCGCTCCGTGACCCGCCCCTCCCACCACGGACACGTCACTCAACAGCTCCGGCCAATCCCTGTCCTCCGTATCCTCCTCTGCCATGGTCCAACTGTCCACACTGAAACACACAGTGAGAGATGAGCATTATTTAGAGTCTCAAGCTAATTATTCAGTCACTCCTAATAGCTGACTTACATTCTCTCTGTTTCATTAGATATAGAACAATAATGAGGTTTTAATAACAGCAGACTCAGTGCTGCTGGGACGAAGAAGGCTTTCGGGTTTATTAGGGCCAGAGCACCTCCGGTGGGAGTTCCTATTGTATTTCAAAGCATTTGTATTTCCCTTTTGGGGCTTTTTTCAGGGCCTAGACATGCACAAATTCTCACCAAAGTTTGCAGGAAATTTAACACCTGAAAAAATATTTGTATTCTGGAGTAATTTGAAATGGGCGTGTCATTTAGAGCCCGTTCAGTGCTACAACGTAGCCCTAGTTGATATTTAACAACTTTGCATCCAAGTCTCTTTCAGTGCAAACTTTTTCTTATTTTCTAGTCTGTCTGGCCCTAGCTTAGTCCGACAGCTGGAAAAATGTTCTTGATATTTGAATTCCATTAAATCACACGTTATCTAAATCAACTGCCATGGCAACAGAGCAGCTCACCTTTTGGTTGACGGTGTGGGCAAATCGACATTGGTTTCTTCTGAGTTGGTCTGAGAGAGATAGGGAGGGAGAGAGACACAGAGAGAGAGAGAGACACAGAGAGAAAAGGGGAAAGGGGAAAAATATAATTATTTTCTTGCTCAACTGTATTTTTCATCTGAATTTTCTGAAAGAACCGCCAGACCAGAACCACAGGATTAATTTTAATTTTCATATTAGCATATGAAACAAAAACACATATCAAGACATTTAACTACAATAGCATCAGGCTCTGTTCAATTTTAAATTCCAGACTTCTCCCCTCAGATATTACCTCGCCATTAAAGAAGAGGAAGGAGCTTCCAGCCATAGAGTTCTCCAGGAAGTCATCGATCTCAACCGACTCCTGGTCCATTTGTGGTGGTACCTGCTCCACAGACACACACTGACGTTCACACACACACACACACACACAAACATAAAGGATTAAACATCTGGCCCCTGTGAAGCTTGATCATGTTTGTTTTTGTCTTCGGCAGATCAGTGTTACCATGCTTCGGCTCATTCTGAAGAGCGTGAATATGAGCAGGTAGAGCGGGTAGACAATCAGACAGGTCACCACTCCGGCTGCCACAGTCTCTCCGTTCAACGAAGCCAGCTGCGACACGGCCCACGGGCTGCAGCACAGGACAACATTCAAATATTTGGAACAGATCAGCAGTTGCAAAGTGGTAATCGACAAAGACAAAAAACACCAACAGCACACATTCTTGTACCTGTATCTCTTGTCCACCACGATGCTGTACCACAGTGTGTTGGCCAGCAGGAACAGCTGCAGTAGCACAGTGCAGCAAGTGGCTCTTTGCAGGCGGGTGAAGGGGCTGCGGAGAGGCCTCTCCCACAGAGACAGCCACAGGTGGCTCTCACACAGCGCCCTCTGCAGCTCGCACCACATGAGACGGGGCACATGGCGGAGCACAGCCTCCTCTGAAAGAAAGTGAAGGAAGACAAGAGTAAAGTCTTTGCACACCAAGTCCGTTTTTAGAACAAAAACCTTCATCAAATAAAAATTGTCCCGTGCAGAAAAATGGGACTGTTATTGCATAGGTTCCATAAAGCTGATCTAAGTACAGCACAGATATGTACAGTAACTACTATTACCTTCAGCAGTTTTTCCCTGGAGTAGGAACCATTTATTTATTTTCTTATGTGCATGCCCTATTTGAACTTTGGTTATTTTAAGACTCCCTTTTTACCGTCCTTTGGTTACATTTGTATTTAGTTTAGTTTAGTTAGACTAGAAAAGCTTCATATAAATAAAAGTTAATTTACAAACAAACTTTTAAAACAATTTAGGTCAAATTTGTTCTCTGCATGAAACCATGATATGGTCACAATAACTTACTGCGTCCGATACTTTTATTTCCTAATTCATTCCAAAGCTTCGCAGTAGCAGGTAAAATGGAGTCGAGCAGTGAGGCTGAGGAGCAATATCAGGAGCAAGGAGAATTTCATCTTCTGATCAAGGAGCTTCACAATTATCCCCCAGCACTGATGCAGCATAGTGAAAAGATGAATTTCTGTGATTTGATTGTAGTTTCTTACCTGATGGCTCCACCTCAATCTCTACACGCCCATCGGTTTTCTCGTTGTCGACCGACAGCCACTCCTCCACCAGGAAGTAGCAGCTGCTTCCTGTCTGCAGGTCTTTCACCAGGACGTACTGCAGCATCCACGCTGGGGACAGACCTGAGGAAAGGTCATGAAACAATGATTTGCTCAAATATCAGCTGGTTAAACATTTGTTGTGAATACAGAGCTTTATTCTTTCTGTGTGTGTACCCTTGTTGTCGTGCCAGATTCGTATTTTCCACACACTGCCCAGGCTGGTGTCTGTGGCGAGGTGGAAGATATCCAGAGTGTTGCGTGAGAAGGCTCCCCTGCTGTCCAGATGGCGGTGTCCACTGCGGCTCTCCCGCCCGTACAGACTGATCCCTACATGGGCCGTGGTGCCTGGGAAAATAAATAGAAACCTGCTAGATAATCCTTTATTAACATTTCATTTTTTTTAATTCTTAATTAATATGTTTCTGAAAAAGTTGAGTCATTTATTTGCAGACTCTTTTCTCTATTTTGTCATGTTTGTTATTTTTTTTTAATAAATAGATTTTTTATAAAATATGAACAGGGCATTAATCAGCAACTATTTGGATAAGTAATAAACTTTCAAGGAAAAGAACAAAATATTTGACGTTGCCAGCTTCTGAAATATGACAATATCATAGTAAAGTTAATATTTGTGTGTTTCCGTCAGACATAATAGGACGTTTACTTGTATCACCTTGGGGATCTAGGAAATTGTGTTGACATTTTTCATTGATTTGACCTCTGCCAAAGAGTTTATGTTTTCATTATTTGCAGGATTACACAAAAACTACTTAATGGGTCGCCACAAAACTTAGTGGATGGATTTGGTATGGGCCAGGGAAGTAAAAAAAACATTTTCTTCTCTATCTTGATGAAAGAATTTAGCATGTTTAGGGGACTGATATTTATGAATTATCAGCACATTAATCAATGATGAAAACATTATGAAAACTACATAAAGAAGCCATATATACAATCAAATGCATATAAATCTGCGGTCATCCTGCAGCTGTGTAATAGTGACCCCAGCTCACCTGCCCCTCGACTCCAGCCGGTCTTCACCTGAACCTCGTACTTGAAGAGACCGTCTTGGCCGCAGAGCGGAACCACACCCGCCCGGCGCAGATCCAGCTGGTCCAGCTTGTGCAAGATGGCCGCTGCAACAACATAGCTGAGCAAACCCAACACACACACTAACAGCACGACCAGGCTCGGTGCACCAGAACGCTCCTGAGGAAGTAGGAAATGGTTTAAGTGTGTGTTTAATGGCGAATGTGCACAAAGAGCGAGTGTATTTTTGTGTTGTACTGACTGGCATCGTAAAGCTGACTGCGTTGGGTGGTACAAACAGGCTGGCGGCGAAGGAGGTGAGGTGCATTGTGCGGCAGAAAGCTCTGCTGGCGTTAGTCTCTGCCAGGGGCACCATGCCATCAGTGCGCCACTGCTTGTCACTCTCACTGAAGTACTGACACAGGGAGGCAAACACCCCGACCTCCAGGCGAACACCCACAGCCCGAGAGCCGGGGCTGCAGGGCGTACTCACGTTGATGAAGTAGTCCAGTGTGGTGTCATAGGACCTGTGTAACACAGGGAAAACGTGACGCAAACTATGTCCAAAATAAACAGGCCTCCAGCTTTAAGGACAGACTGTCGACTATGTCATTTAATTAGTGTGAAAATTGAATATGACAGGAGTGCACAGAACACTATTCACAAGCTGAAAGGCATAATGGAGAACGAGCCTTTCTGCTCCGCATGCAACTGTGGTTTCATGAGCACGGTGCTGAGAGGAGCACGGACTCGCCCTTCCCTACGTGCTCGTCATTCGTCATGTTGAACTTTGAGGGGGCAGCGGCTGATGCTCCGCTCCCTCCATTGGTCCCTTTGAACACTCTAGTCCCCAGCATATCTGTGATTTTCCAACCCTCCTTAAGCCAGCTTAGTCATCACGACTATCTCGGAGAAATGTCATCATTGGAAAAAAAAAAGAGGTAGATTAAGCCAGTTCATTCTATAATGCCCTTAACACAAATAAATGCTGCATAGAACACATGTGACATGGGCTTTTGGGTCGACAGCAGTGGTATATGAGATCCACAAAGTTTGGAATTGCTGTAAAAACTGTAGGGGAGGGGTGGATCAGATCTAGGCTGGGGACTGTTCAAACTAACCAATTGAAGGAGGGGAGGGGCGCCTCCCAATGGCCGAGGTCGCACTGGACTCCGCCCCCTGCTCTCGGAACCACAGTTGAGCATGTGGAGCAGAAATAATGGCTTGCGCGTAAGGTTGTGTGCTTGCAGATACTGTTCCGTGAACCACAATATGCTCAGGTGTGGTCATAACCGTCATTATAGACCTGCACTGAGTTTCATATTCTAAACTCACTTAGTGCATGTTCAGTTTACATCATGTTAAAATGAAGTGAAAGAACTAGGGCACTTACTCTGGTGATAGGAAGAAGGTGTATTTCTTGTGGTCCAGATCTTGGCCCCTGGTCATACTGAGTGAGATGCGTCTTCGGTCTGTGCAGTTGAACTCGCTCGGCCCTGCATGGGAGTCTAGGTAAGCTGTGATAAATGGCTCCTCTTCATCTTCGACTCTGTTGTCCATCTCTGAGGCATCTGGAGGAAGAAAACAAGAGTTCAGTAAAGAGCACATCATAAAACAGTAAAAAAAAAACGGTTATACAATTGTGGATTGAATGTTACTTTGAACCTGTTTAGGCCCACTATGGTAAAGCCTCCATAGAAAGTATTTCATGAATCTATTGTCAATATAATAGTTATTATTGGCAAGCTCGTTACATTGACATTGTGACTTTCTCATGCTCCAATTGAATACTGAAGAATTCATAAGTATATATATTACGATAAAATGACATTAGATTGTAAAGCACCAGGCACCAACATAACACTTCTACTAAATTACAGCGGCAATGACTCAACACTGTTGGCTTAAGCAACCAGTATGTTTGAAGTATTCGATTGGATGTTATATTGTTCACACGCTCCTGTGGTGTTCCACTGTGTGCACTGTGGGCGTCAGAGCTCACCCTCCAGAGAAGTGAAGTTGAGCTGCACAAACAGCCCGGCCTGTCTGTTCGTGTTGCCCGCGCTGACCCTGACCACGACCGAGTCGCAGAGGCTGATGTTAATGGCTCCAGCTGTGGGCAGCCCGCCGCTACCGGAACCCTCCACGCCCACTTCAGCACTACTGCCGTTGTTGATGGCCACAGTGATGGCGAGACTGTCGTCCAGTCCTGAGATTGGGATCTGTGTGCCGTTTTCAGTGCGAAACTCCATGGAGGCCACCTCAGTGGAGACAGTGTAGTTAGCCACGTAATTGAAGGGGAAGGGGTTGGATTCCACCTAGGGAGAAAAAAAGGAGAGAGATAAAAAAAAACTCAGGAGGGTAAAAGTTATTTCAGTCACTGTTTGATGATGAGACACTGAGATCTATAGACAAAGTTCTAAAGGAGAACCTTGTACTTGATCGAATGGTTTCTGTCATGTTAGCGGTTTCCTGATGATACCTGAAAGAGCAGCTGCATGATGCTGTTTCCTGCAGCAGCTCTGCCAAGACTGTTGTTAAAAGCTCGTGGGATGGAGAAGCGCTGGCACTCTGGAAAATAGAAGGAGGAACCGAAGAAAGTTAGTCACAGTCCTTTTAATGTCTATTTTCTACAAATTATGAAGTTATTAACATTTCACCAACAAAAACGTAGCGTTCATTAACTTATGAGTCACTCACTAGGTACACACGCTCACCTGGACTGTTGTTGCCATGGTAGCAGAGCAGGCTCTGGGGGTCTGCCAGTTTCCCTGTTGCAACGATCTCAGCCCCCCTCAGCACCAGCGGCTCCTCATTGAGCACCCGGCCGTGCACGAGGATCATCATGAGCACTGAGGAGAGACTGTAAGCCTTCGCAGCCACTCGCAGGGGGTGTGGCTCTGATGAGGAGGGTGAGAAGTCCGACAGGGGGCCGCCATGCTCCTCACCCGAAGAGGAAAAGTTGGATGCGGGTGAGGGCGAATCCACATAAGAGGGCTGGAAGTAAGATTGTGAGGCTGACTGGCTGACCTGATGGATCAGATCACCTGGAGGGGGGGATATGAGATTAATAACATAGGAGGAAAAGATGAGGTTAATAAGCAGTGACATTTCTATCACTGCAGTTTGTTTTCTCATATAAACCTTGAGTGTTGGTGGGTGGTTATAGGTCGTTTCAAGTAATAGTGTGATCCAATCCCTGATCAATCTGAAGATGTCCACTGTTTCCCTCAATGTGAATCCATCCAATATCTGTGCTACTCAGATACGTTTTGTGTGTAGTGGAAATTAAGGTATACATTTTGAAACCGAAAAATAGAAAAATACAGAAATACAGACCATAAAGACATTGGTGGGATTGTGACTAAACTTGAAAGTGTATACTTATATACAGCAACACTATAAGCAAGAGAGGTAGTTGTATGGTAGTTTTACACAGCTCTACTTAATCCTTCAGTCCGACACTCAGGGAGTTTTCACAAGGTCGATACCATACAGATACAGATATTTTTTATTATTATAACACAGGACAGGTTTCAAAGGCAAATAAAAAAATATATCATTGTTAATTAAAGTACACACAGGAAAAAGGTCTTTCAAAATAAATATTACCTTCAGCCAATTTCATAATTATGGTTTGAGGTATATTATTTTCAGAAGTGGGAAGTCACTAGGTACAAATACTTTGTGACTATACTTTCAGCACCTTCCCCACATCAAGACAGATTTCAACCTAAATGACAGCAGCACACATACACACACACACACACACACACACACACACAGACACACACAGACACACACAGACACACACACACACAGACACACACACACACACACACACACACACACACACACACACACAGACACAGACACACACACACACACACACACACACACACACACACACACACACACACTCAGACACACACACACACACACACACACACAGAGTAGTGGAGAGGAGGCGAGAGCAGGTTTACATGCTCCGGTTACTTTTGCACGTATGCATGCATCTACCTATACTGATACATAGATTGGATTGATTGGCATGCCTCTGTTGATGATGTATTGTTCAGTGGGTAGCAGACTTTCAGTTTGTATGGACCACTGTAATATCATAATTGTGTTAATACCGGGATCACCAACCTCAGGCACAGTACTCAACACTTCTTCAAATCCACCAAACATTACTGCATCAGAAGCAAGACAATCCTTTGAGACGCTTATTATTCTTCTTCTATTGCTTTCTGTTGTCTCGACTTTCCTGCAATTGGTATGAAAGTCTGAACTATCCAAAAAAAGCTTTTCACGCTGCTAATGATCCGAACCATGGTACAGTTTGATCCACACTAAAGGCTCTTATATACTTCTACGTATCCGAGAGGTCTCAGCGGGGGGCAAAGAGTCTTTTTGATTTTTACTTCTCCGACGACTATCCGTCTAAAAACAATTCCCCGCCAAACCCATAGGTGGCGCAACGGAAGACGAGCTCAGAGAAGCCTACCCCATTTGGGA
This sequence comes from Limanda limanda, assembly GCF_963576545.1. Classification (NCBI taxonomy): domain Eukaryota; kingdom Metazoa; phylum Chordata; class Actinopteri; order Pleuronectiformes; family Pleuronectidae; genus Limanda; species Limanda limanda. Next base: position 23,098,298 of record NC_083637.1, on the reverse strand, counting down.
AGAAGAAGTCCACGTGCCTCTGTTTACATGTTAGCCTGCCTCCCACACACTGAACCATGGCAACTAACAGATCTAAATAAAGTGACACACAGCGGGTCAAGATGCTGATGTAATCGTTCCTTAGCGCAGCGGTTCCCCGGTCTTGTTTCCGAACTGTGTTGCTGATTCCACAGCTTGAATCTGCTTGAGGCTACATGTAGCTAGAAGCTACCCGGACCTAGCTCCCCCCCAGCTTCCACACACAGTCAGCAGGGACTCCCGACACTAACTACTATTATCCAGTGTTTGCTTCTAACCTGACGGTATTATAGAAACAGTGTCATGATAGAAGTGGAATTAAAGTCGTGACGGCGGGTTCTTGCACTGTTACCACCGCAGTTAGCATGGTGGCTAGCCTAGCCCGCTAGCGCCGTTTTGAAAGCTCGTTATAACCGTCTGTGACCGTGCACACATGCCCTCAGTGCTCTAACGAGCCACCGTCAGCCGGACAACTCCGCTGGCTTAACACACACGTCACATTAATCGTAGAATCATAGTTGTGTTCGTGTTTGTTGCTACAAGTAACCAGTAAGTTTGAGGTCCGGAAATACGGAAATGACGTCATACGGAAATGATGTCGTTCGCGGACCAATCACAGCCAAGAGCGGTCCGTCGGGTCTCCAACATGAAGACGGATAGTTAGAAAAATCAGACGTGTACGAAAAGCTGTCCAAAGCACTCGGAGAGGGCGTTTCACGACGGATAGGGCGGTCTTATCTGTCCGTAATAGAAAAAACTGAGAGGCATAAATTGGCCTTAAGACCACCTGCTGTCAGACCACATGTGGATCTGTTGGTCTGGATCTGTTGGTCTGGATCTGTTGGTCTGGGGCAACCTCTTCTATTGGTGCAGGTTTAACTGAAAAGTTCTGGAACAAACAAGGTACGTGTGAAATCGCCCAAGATATTCTGGCAGACTTCAGTTTCTCTGTTTCCTCTTAAAGACCAGGTGTATGATCTGGATAAAGAACCGCAGTGAGAGGGTGCTGTCCTCCACTTTGCAATAGACGAACATGAATAAATGACTAGTTGACAGCTCCCGAAGTGTGTGACAGTTTGCTCATCTACATGGTCCTGAAAGATGAAAACACTCATATGATAACAGCAAACTCTCCGTCTTACCCATGATGTGCAGGATGTTGTCAGCTATCTCAGTGGGAGTGACGGTGCCCTGCTTGGTGTCAGTCTGTAAAATCTCCAGCATGGACTCCAGCTTGTTCAGAGTGCTGTTCTGACACTCCTCACAGATGAACTCGCGGCTCACCGCCTGGAAAACACGTGCGGAACGGATCATTTGTTTGCTTTCTTCTCGGTTTCCATATTTTCTCACTTTATTCATTGCTTTTCTAATTCCCTATTTTTCTTTCTTTCTATTCGTGCCCTCTAGCCTTTCCTTCCCACCTGCCCCTCCCTCTCATCTTGCTCACCGTGCACTGTGCCAGGGCAGCAGAGGTCTGCTGGATGTCGTTGACCGTGTTCAGATCCAGAGCGGTCAGGGCTCTGGTGATGTTGCTGCGAACTCCGACTCTGTAGCCGCGCTCGTCTCGGGACACCCGTGCTGATTGTCTAAGCCGCTCATACTGAAAGGAGAGAGTAAATAAAGGTATAAGTATGTTAAATATACTATTAACTAGCGTGGATGTACTAATTGATGCTGTGTGACCTCTCCTACCTCATTCAGGACTGTGATAAGGGCCAGTGATAACTCTCGGACCCTCTGGGAGTCTCCCTGCTCCAGCAACTTTTTAAGTTTGGTGTCTGTCAGGTGAGACAGCCAGTGAGGAAGACTGCTGTACCCAGAGGGAGGATTTGGCAGCCATACTTCAATGGACCTGGGCACAAACACAAAACAAAATAAACTCTTATTTAATATTCTGTTTACAACTTAACAGTATAGTTGTGGACAGATGTCACTGTAAGGATTGAATAAACACTTTCAGCACAGCTCCAGGGATGGCAAAATCTGCTGACTGCTCGACAACTTCAGGTCAGACTGATTCATGAACATTCAGTGTGCTTGTACGAGATGGACTGGTTCATTAATGGTTTTTAAAATGATACATTTGCTGTGTAAGGTCACTATAATTTATTATTACTTTTAACAACACCACAAGGTTTGCTTTGTGGTTTAGAGTGAAATATGCTGACACCTATTGCTCCAGGCACATTCCTTTAGAAAAGTAAGAAGTTGATCACCTTTAGCATGCTAACGGGCTGTCACTGTGACCATGAGGACGTTAGCATTGAGCACAGATGAGTTCAACTTTAATTCCCGTAGTTGGGTATTTTTGGATCCTTTCATAGCATACTCACAAATTACTGTATTTACCAGGATAATGTACCTTGTATCAAATCTTCTTTCTAAGGAATCCCCGGTAGATATATTTTAAACTTATCTCCTGTAAACTAGTTTGCTCATCTGTAGGCCTGTTTAAGTGGTTCAGTAGAGTGACGGCATAATACTGGAGGCTTCTCTTGAGTGGCGCATTTTTAGTTGCAGCTGAACGTTGTTCAAAGCAACTTTACAGCCAAATTATCCAACTATACTTAACATGTCATGTTGATTTTTGCAGAAATTGAGTTCAATATAGACTATGTCTTTTTAATGAAAAAGTGCAGCCTATAAAAATACAATATTTTACTCATGCTAGCGCAGTGTCCATTCTGAACCTGACTGTGTGGAATGAGCTGCTAGCGTGGCCTTAGGGAAATGTTGATCAATTCAGCAAATAAAGGGCGGCTGCTGCACAAAGAGCTGTTCACCTTTTAATTAAAAGTTTGGTAAAGCTCAACTCAGTACACAGAAGCACGAACTGGAGAATCAGTTGATATTTTGGCGTGAACGTACTGTTGTCGTGATCAACAACGTCCCTTATCTTGATGAGTCCTGGCCGTCGTTGCTACAGAGCGCTGGTCAACTGTTTGTTCAAAGTTTATCCATATGTCACATCGCACCAAATTCAACACTGCATTTCCTTCTGCCCTTAACAATATACATGCCAATGTGAAGCTGATAAGGTAAATGGTTCTCAAGATATGCGAGCCACCGGACAGACAGATTTATGGAATTATTAGTTAAATACTATATATTCATTGAAGAGCTGGTGGAAGTTAAAACATGATATATATTGTTGGTGATACTGGCAATTTTAACAACCCTAAAGGTATTTCAAGGGATATAAGGAGAAAACTTTTTACAGCCTTAAAATAATTTTTCTGAGAAACATGAACAGAATCCTGACCAGGATCCAACTTTGGGGACGTATAATATTATCCAGCTTTTCACACATTATCACATTATCACTCTAGCATCATAATTTGGCAACGGAGAGTCTGAAATCTCTTTAAACTGTCAGAAGTGTAAATCAACTCTTTGGCTTTTCTCTCATCTATTTTCTGCAGGAAAGGGAGAAATCAGCAAAAAACCTTGGCACCACTTCACTAATGTGCAGACATAAGAAGGCTGCAGAAGCTGCGGAGGTGAACACAAAGAAGATTAACGTCTGAATCGTATTTGTAGTTATTGGCTGCACTCCTCTCAAGAACAGAAAAGTCAAATGTTGTTACTTGTTGAGTGCAGTGATGGCAGCTCCTTGATGGTCCTCCACTGTGATGGACACCGCGACACGTTGTCGGGCTGAGCTGAAGCCTGGAGGCAGGAAGGCCGAGTGCTCTGGACTGCTGCCTTTGTACACACAGAAGTCCTCGCAGTAGTCTTCTCTGCAGCGCGTCACCAGCAGACTGTAGAGCAACGGAGACTCCGAGTCGCCCAGGTCAGTGTAACCTGGTTGCAAAAAATTGAGGAGACAGAAAAACAGGGAAAGATGGTAATTGTTAATTAGTAAAAGTGCTTTGTTACTGTACTTTGGTAGATTTATCTGTATAAGTGCTTTACTTTCTACTTCAAACCATAATAATGTGGCATGAGTCTCATTTTGCTTTGCACAGATACAGATGGTAGAAATGGCCTTCAGAGGGGAACTTTTTAGTTTTATACTTTGAGTACATTTCTTACCCGAGCAGCTGAAGTGAACCCTGTCCACCAGCGTGCGCAGCTCCCAGCCTTCACCATCTCCGTCCCCGTACTCAACTCCTGCTTCCCCTCCACCTCTCAGATGACACTCTCCACCAGTCGGGGGCATGTTGCGACGTAGCGTTATGGAGGCCACGCCCTCGCCGTCCAGACTGCCGTCTGTCACGTGCAGGGTGAAGATGTAGGAGTCGATGTGGCGCAAGACGCCCTGCCGCAGCACCAGATTCATCTCGCCGCTTCCAGTGGTGGTGGAGGAGGAGTCCAGGACCAGAGTCTCATTCTGAAGCGTCATGGCACTCCAACGCTGAGACACAGAGGCCGAGGAGGAGAATTTAGCAAACTACACTTGGTCATTTACTCAGAAACATCGTAGGCAACTTAAATAAATATCAAAGGTAAGGAAAACTTTATAAAACATTTTTTTGATGTTGTTCAATGTTGACATTTAATCCTTAATATCAAGCAACAAAACTTAGATGTCACATATGACTAACTTTTGCATTTATCCGTCCATATATTACGTATCCTTTGAGAATTGTAGGGATTGGTGGAGCTGGAGCTCACACCCTGGACAGGTCGCCATCCCAGAGAAATTATCATTCACGCTGACACCTATGGCACTGCACGGGGTCAGACATATGTTTGAATAATGTTGAGAAACTAGTGGATTACTTGATTCTGAATTGTTATGTCCACTTGATGGTCCATATTGTAACCTAAAGTCTCACAGATTGGCTGAACTGTGTCTCCTGGATATTTCCAAAGCTTGGTTTATAATCATTGGAAAATGTTTATTTCCAGCTTTGGAATACTCAACTATAATAGGTCTGCTAGACATTAGGAAAACATGCGATATGCAAAAACATTGTTCAATATTGCAATGACGATATGACGATAAATAAACATAAACAGTCCCTGGCTATTACCCAGACTCGGTTTAAACATGTGTCTGATCACGTGTGTGTGTGTGTGTGTGTGTGTGTGTGTGTGTGTGTGTGTGTGTGTGTGTGTGTGTGTGTGTGAGATAGAAAGAGCGAGAGAGGAAAAGAGCTCGCAAGCGGATGACGAATGTGCTGCTCTGAAGAAAGATGGAACTCATTAATAAAATAAGTGATAATTGAATGATGATCAGTGTTGATATTGTGGCAACAGACAAATCAATTTTTAAACTGTAGCGAGTTAGAAAGAGAGAGAGACAGAGAGAGAGGGACACAGACAGAGAGAGGGAAACGATGACGATACATTTTCGATATATTGTGCAGCCCTACTATAAAAGCATTTCCGTACAACTGACTTAATGAACTGAAATGTTTGATTTAGACTGAACTCAACTCTTTCCAGTTGATGCTGTTCTTTGTTTCCACATGTGAGAACCACAGTGCATTTACTAGCCTGGAAAACAACAGTGAACTGATTTAAAAAGTGAGTAAGATAGAGAACAGCTGAGCACAGTCAACTGGTATTTGCAATTTGAGGCCCAGTGACTCAACAAGTGTTTTTTTCTATGTTGGTGAGGACATAACATACATTCCCCTCTGCTTGTACAATGACCTCATTCTCACACCCACACACTGCCGGCATCACAGATCCCAGGGAAAGACTTAATAAAGCTGGGAGGAGGAGATGAGGTGAAGAAGGAAAGAGAGGGTCTGGAAATGTTGATTTCACTGTCGCTACTGCAGTGACCTCATTATGAGTGTGTGTGTGTGTGTGCGTGAGTGCATATGCGCGTGTGTGTTTGTTTACCCCACGGTGAAAGCCCTGGCAGTTGGTGCAGGTCCCTCTGAGGTAGACGTACGAGTTCTGGCTGACCTCGTAGAAGGACTGGGCCTTACAGGACACACACTCCAGATACACCATGGGGATGTGACCACTCTGGACGAACACCTGTCACACGACATGAGACGATAGCATGGGAAACAGACCCTCCACTGTGTCATGCCATGTTATTTACACCACATTTGCTTCCTCTCTTGTTTACCTCGTCTATTTTTTTCTACAGTCTAAATGCCACTTCCTATTTAATCTGTTTTGGAAGCAGCTTCAGTAACACATTTCAGTAACATGCCTTGCTGATCAATTGACCAGAGATGTCAAGACAAATATTTTGTGAATAAATAGATGAGTGAGTAGAAATGACATGAGTAAAACGAGAAATTGAAAAGTCTGCCATGGTCTGTGATGACCTTCAACAATTCAACTGAAATGTTTTCACAGAGCTGCTTTCAGACAGGCACTGAACTCAGGTGAATCTTCTGAAAGACTAAATTAATAATTTCAGTATTGATATAATATTTGCTGACAGTATCATTGACAAATTATCACTGAAGTAATGGTAAGAGCATCAAACTAATGAGAAACAGAACCTCTGTTCCACCATAAACCTGATTTTCCAGACTGGTAAGATTTTGCTCCAGATTGGTGTGAGTCACATTATTAGTACAGAAGTTGACTCCCAGATAGCATGACATATGAGCTCCCCAATAACCTTCACCACAAACTTAGACTGCAGATCAAATCAAAAACAAATATTTAGTTTATTCTTTTTATTAACATAATATTAACATTTTATAATTGTTATTATTACACCCTCAAATTGGAAACCACAGACTTAAAATATGCATCTATTATCGTGAGCAGGAGATTGTGTGCACTTACAGTCTGCGTGGTGGACTCTGGTGTCATCCTGTCTTTGCTGATAGTCAGTTTGAAAGTGTATTCGACGTCTGCCTCCAGCTCAAAGCCAGAGATTCCCAGCACTGGACCGCTGGAGCCCAAGCCGAAGTTCAAAGTGGAGCAGTGCTCTGGACCCTGCAAGCAGAGATTGGACCATCACTACAGCAGATAATTGTCAAACGGGGAAATAAGATTAGGACTTACTTACGACTTAGTGTGAAACATTGATAAAACTTCACTGTTACAACAACATTAAATAGACAAGAAAAAACATTTCTTAACGCACAACATGTAATGGTCATTAGTTGTGTTTTGCTTGCGGCAACAGGCACAATGTGCAAGTGAATGACTCACCACTCCACAGTTATTTGGACAACAATGTGGTGATGAGGCCTGGTCTTAAAAATGCAGTGAAATTTCTCTGAGATGGTGCGAGGACAAAACTCTATCACAATTCATTCTATTTTTACACCAGCTTTGTGTGAGTGTGTTTTTGTCATATGATAACTTTTGGGACACTATTCAGACTTAAAAACAGTAGGGACAGCTTGTCCTCTTGTATATAGTTTTGTCAATTGGGATAAGGTTAATTTATGGGTCGAATGGTTAAGGTTAGGTTAGGAATAGGGTTAGGGTTAGGGTAAGATTACGGATAAATGAAGGGTTAGTTTAAGGTTTGGAGTCAGATTACAATTAAACAAGCAGTGGTTATGTTTAGGGTCTTTGTGAATCTCCACATACTGATTGTATGTAGATGTAAAGTTACCTAAGGTGATCTTTCACAACATACGTGTGTGTATGTGTGTAATGTGTGTCTGTTGTTTATGTGAAAGTCTATAATTGTCAGGGTAGGGAGCAAAGCACAAGCTGTGGAATGCTGAGTTTATCAGTAAACCGTTACATAAGCGTCCTTTCAGTGCCTCTGAAAGCCTAACACTCGCCCTAATCCTAAACCTAATTCTAACCATTAACCTAAAACCATGTCCTGCACCCTCAGCATTAAAGAGGCACACTCACAAACTGATCTGAGTTCTCCTTGTCACACCAATGCTGCCAGGCCTCCCTGCAGGCGGTTACAGAACTCAGAACCAGATGACCATTACACAACTTTTCCACAATCTCCTTTGCAGAATGAAGTCTGCGCTCTAAAGTACGTCAAATAAATTCACCATTAAAGAGTTTGAGAGTTGAGTTTGACAACTCAGCACTCTCTTATTTCGGTAAGACTAGAGTCAAATGTTGAAAGAGATAGAGAAAGAAACTATCCCTTCTAATCATGAGAGCCAAAGCAGGAGAGCAGAGGACATCTTTCATGTTGAGCCTGTTCTTACCTTTGAGGTACTTTGACACTCCCAGTGGTAGTGGAGGAGTGACTGGCTATCTGGGTCCAAGTTGGGGTCGTAGGACTGCTCCGCACTGAGCTGCAGGTCCTGCGTCCTCGACCACACCCTGTAAGTCCCACCTTCTATAATGGGCATCAGCCTGAGAAAGGAAACAGGATCAAATTAAAGCAACACTAAGTAGTTATGAAACCTTAAATTGACATCTTCAAATCCTTTTAATGGTACACAAACTTATAATAGGGAGAATGGCATGTCTGTCATCGCCACAGCGCCCCCTGGACACCTGGAACTGTACTATGTCACTGTGCTGTTCCGTGCTGGAACCTTACGACCTGCTTTACGTCACACACCAACAACCAGAGCTGGAGCCAGCACCTAGCCGTAGCTCGCTCAGTAAGAAACCAAATAAAGAGTGAAAATCGGTGAATAGTTCACTATTGATTAGAGCTACAAGAGGCCAAAGGTACCTCCCTGGTGTTGTGTTTATTGGACAAGAAACTCATAACTTTTGCCTGTTTGCTATTTCATTTGATCTTACTTGACGTGGGGCTGTTTTAGTGAAGTTATCCAACCCGCTAGTTTAACCTTAGAGGCCAGGTTCACCCATGTTGATCGATGTTTAGCTCCAAGTGAGCCAAACAATTTGTTTTGACACATAATGCTCGAACATCAATACCTGCCACTTGCTTGCTGAGTTTGCTTGTTAGCTTGTAGTTGAGCTTGCAGTGAACGTTTAGTGCCAGTCCCCAAAATCATGTCAGTATATTCTATAAATCAACAATGTGAAAGTAGATTACCATTAGAATCGATTGTACTAGAATTAATAAAAAGTTACTAAAGAATCTAAAAAAGATTTGTTGCATTGATTTCATACGGCATCAAACTAGCAGATTTATTGCTTATTTAGAGTCAAAATAAAGAGGGGTGAGAACAAGTAATCGACAGCTTTACACGAGAGAAATTGTTTTCCTACAGACCTGGCACCCATGACACTCAGCTGCAGACAGGCAGCCTTCCTCAGCGGCACGCCTTCATATGACAGAGAAAACACCAAGCTGTAGTTTCCTGTCACCAGAGCCATCTTGGGTAATGACAGCTGCAGCCGCCGCACATCCACCTCCACTGGCAGGCGAATGACTGGAACAGTCAAAGACTGAGAGGGCCGAGTCCCTGCTCCAGAGGACATCTGGGCATCTTTGTCATTATCACAGGAGGGCTTGGAGTATATCTGCCAGAGGTACTGAGCCCCATAGCGCACACAGCCTTTCAGATCGACACTGGCCTCCACCAAAGTGGGCTGGGAGCGCCAGATGGCCAAGCGGGGGGCTTGGACCACCTGCACCTCTGGTTCCTCACACTCTAACACACTGATGTTTACCTCCACCTGGGCCAACACCCAGCTCACCAGGTTGCTGCAGTTCACCTGACACAGAGAAAAACAAGCCGGTGAAATTACAATTAAGCTTCAACAAACAGCATCTGTTGAATACATGTTCTCATGTTTTAAGGGATCAACCAACAGAGAAATGATCTACATTGAATTATGGAATATAAAGGGACATACTTTGACCATATAGTGTCCCGGGTGTTGGTACTCATAACCCACAGTTGTGGTGTTGGTGTGAACTGAACTAGAACCGTCCCCAAAGTCCCACAAACACTCCACAGGAGTTGACCTGGGAGTGATAGAAGCCATCAGGGTTATTGTTTTATGGATGAACGTGTCCTGAGGTGCTGCGTACAGGAAGGAAGCCGTCAGCAGGTTCTGCACTAGGATGTGCTTGGTGATGTTCTGGTGATGCAGGGCGTTGATCGCTTTCAGGAAGATGGTCAGTAAACCTGCCTCCTCTGGCATGTACGACACCTGCAGTTGGGGGATTCATTGAGATACATTACATCTGTTTTGCTTTTTTGTGTGGTGTAAATCATAACTATAAAGGCTTTATTATTTGAGTGAGCTGACCTCTTTTCCCATATGTGAAATCTTGTGCAGGTGGTGTAGATCAATAGTCCACAGGAAGCTAACGGGTTTGCCTGTCAGGATGTTGGCCACAAACAGTCTCTTCACACCAACAGGAATTGCTGTGCAGCTTCCCAAGATGGACAGTCCACGCACAGGCTCCATCACCTCCACCTGGAGGTGCCGCCTCTTGGAGCTCACCTGGATTGTCACATTGAATTTTTATTAGTTTGGCTTAACTAATTTTTATCTTGTCCATATATGAAGTTAATTCAAAAGAAGAGAAATGTACTGGTGGTTCGATTCATTTGAATTTTTGTTGGACCACCATTTTAATTATTCTGATATATTTTAGTTGAAAACAAACAACAATATGCTCAATTATATGATTCAGGCACATATCTAGTATAATTACCTCTGCTGAGGTGGTTATTTTTAATCTGCATTTGTATATTTGTTTGTCTATTGACTATTAAACTATTAACCGGATACCAAGAGACTAGGAATAAAATGTATTATGGATCAGTAAAATACCCATACAATTTTGATGCTTAACATTGTGAAGTTCTTTCTTGATGCTTTCACCAATTTCCCAGGGAAAAATCTATGGCTCTTTTAAAACTTGGTGCAGCTTAATGACATTTTTTGGCGTTAGAGTTCTGGCGAGTGCTATTCTAGTTTTAAACATGCTCTTTCAATGTCAAGGAGTTTCTTTGAAAAATCACACATACCGAGATACCTTGACGCTACTGTCTGTGTGGCATTAGATTGTCAGCATTAATGTGTAAATGTGCCCACATGTGAGGCAGTGATTAATACACCTTACAGTATAAACATATATGCAGAAAAAAGAAGAAATGAATTAGTTCATTGGTAAATTCTATCGAACTGTTCATGTATCACTTTTTCGTATACGGCAACAAATCTATATAAGGCTTACGAGTTAATATTATTTAACAGCCTTGGCTGTTTTTAATATTATGTCAACGAGTCTATCTTCTATCTTTTATCATTTTAGTGAAAAGTGAACAGCCAAAGCATTGATAATATATTATCTTCTAATGTATGTCATGTATGTTCTTGACTTTACCTGGTTGTGAGCAGTGAGATTCACCATGTAGGTATCCACTCTACTGAACACGTGGACATAGGTTTGGTTGGGTTGAGTGATAACAGTGGCATCTCCACTGATGCTGAGGATCAGGTGAACGTCCGACCCTGCTGCCATAGAAATGGTGAACTCCACCTTCTCGCCGATTCCTGCAATCTTCTTACTTGCCCTCAGCTCCAACCCCTGAATCTTGTCCTGAGCAAATAACTCCCTGGAGACAAATTGCCCACTGACATCATTGGTGGCATTTAGTGTAATGAGGGACATCTTTGGCTCCTGGAAAACCAGGGAGGTTCTCCTTCCTGTGTCGGTTCTTCCGTCTATCAGCCATGTCCATGTCACATTGGTTCCTGTCAGGACCTCTCCCTGGAGTGAGACACTAGCGCCTGTTGCTATGTAACTTTGGTCTGTTACATTGGTAGCTGTGAATGTTAGTCCAGAAATGATTTCCTGGACACTGACAGTTTCTAAGACAACCTCTGAGCTAACATTATTGAAGACCTCCACAGTAACTACTTTCTGGCCAGGACTGCTGAAGGTGTGGGTCTTCCAGGACTTGTTCCATATCAGAGTTTCCCCATTCACAGACCAGCGGTACTGCAAGTCTGAGCCCTCCATGGTCAAGACTGTCAAGTTAGTTGGTGAATTGACCGCAACTGGATTGTTGCTAATCTGCAGGAACAGGCCTTTTGCTGGTTCCAGGAAGTGGATGGTTCTGTTGATGGTAAGCTGGCCCAGGAGGTTGGTAGCCCGAAGGAAGATTTCACATGGACCTGGTTTAGAGAAATTCACTTCCACATTCTTTCCGGTTACGTTGAAGCTTGAGCTGGCTGGGTCTAGTTCTCTGATGATGTTCCAACTAAATGTCATGTTGGTTCCTTCCTTTAGTCCAGCTTGAAGGTGGAGCAGGCGGTTCGTAGCAAAGCAGCAGCTGCTCACCTTTGTGCCTCCACTTCCTCCAATCTCCTCCTCTGCCAAAATCTGCAGTCCCTCCAGCTCACGTTGTACAAACAGGAAGATGCTCGCTTGTGTCGTTCCAACGTCATTTTCAGCCGTCACGATGATGTTGAAAGTTCCAACAGAGCGGAAGGTGTAGTACATGGTGTGGGTCGCTGGTATTGAGGTGCAATGGTCACAAACGATCCAAGAGAACCGGACGCCATCTCCCTTCTCCATTTGGGCCTCAAAGTGAACCGAGGCATTCAGAGGGACGTTAACCAAGCTGGCATTGACAGTCAACCCACGGATTGGTGTCAGCACAGCAACAGGTAGAGTAGTGTGATTCCTGCTAACTGTGTTGGCTGCTGTTAGTGTGATATTGTAGTTTCCTGAGATATTGTAGGTGTGGAGGGTATTCTGACCTGCAACAGTATTCCCGTCTCCAAAGTTCCAGGTGTAATTGACATCGGAGGCCTGGGAGGAAGTTGTGAAAGCATACGGTGCTTGAAGTGTTAAGTTGTTGTATTTGGTGCCATTGTGCTGAATCACAATTGGTCCTACAGGCATCAGAACCTCAAACACAACACTGGTATTACTGCTGGAGATGTTATTGAAGACAGTGACTGTCACCATGTACCGACCTGGGGTTTTATACATCGTCAAAACATTCCCAGAACCGTGGATGAGCACAGTGTCCTCCTCTCTACCAAAGTCCCACTGATAAAAGTAGTTAAACCCTGGCTCAGCTTTGACCTGGAACAGAATGTCTTCTCCAACAGCATAGAGGGATTTCTCAATGGGAAGGCTTATGTGGGTCAAAGCTGGCTGCACACACACCAAGTTGAAGAAGTTGGCCTTGGTGGCCCTGTTGACCCCGCTGGAAAGAAGCAGCGAGAGGTGGTAGTTTCCACTTTTCCAGTAGGTGTGTGACACTCTGGGGTTGCCTTGGTGTGTCTCGTTGGGGCTTCCATCCCCGAAGCACCATTCATATAGATGAGCTGATTCATTACCGGAAACCCAGGCTTGAAATTTGACTGGAGTCTGCTCTTGAACACACCCGGACGGCTCCATCCTTATCACTTGGAAGACAAACACCTGCACTTGTAGGATTGTCCAACCAGAGCTCAGAGCGTTCGAGGCGGTCACGTTTACTGTGTAGTTGCCATCTTTGTTGTAGGTGTGTGTCACGTGAGGTTCAGATGTAGAGTAGATAGCTCCATCACCCATGGAGAATGTCCATGTGATGTTATTACCTGAAGCAAGGCGGGCCCTCACAGCAGTTGGGCTGTGAAGCTCTGTTGGAGATGAGCTTTCCGCTTTTAGATCTTCAATCTCCTCATATACAAACATCTCAGCACAAGCCTCCATAGAACTGATGGTGTTGTTCACCGATACGCAAACATTAAAGTTGCCACTCTGTGCAAAGGTGTGCTCCAAGCGGCGACCTTGTAATGGCGCTGAACCATCTCCAAAGTGCCAGTCGTATTGAATTCCATAGGCTGAGGGCAGGGGGTGAGCTTCAAAAACAGCTAATTTTCCAGCGAGGAGGAGCTGTGGCTCTGTTTGTATATCAACACGTGTGAGGATGCTGTAGACACTCATGTTGATGCTCTGACTGATGTTGTCATAACGATTGGATACTGACACCACCGCAGAGTATATTCCTGTACAGAGAGAGGGGGGAAATTGGAGAGCAAGAAAAAAGTGTAAAATTAGCTATACAATCTTGTATCAATATTGCAGCCTCTTTATGACACACATCATGAAATGGAGGGAGAGGAAACAGAAGCGGGGGAAGCGAGTCAGGCTACGCGATGGGCTAAAGGCTAACCCGTACAGACCAGAGCCCCCGAGTCTGTTACTCGCCAACTCGAGGTCTCTTACAAACAAGTTGGTTGAGATCTGAATGAGAATTACAATACATTGCTACGCATCCTGCAAACACCAAACTTTAGGCCCCTATACACTGAGTGACTTGGTATTGTCCCAAGTGGGATGTTCCATTTGCCCATAATAATAGGAGTGGGGAAGTATGGATTTCTCATCCCTGTATAAATGCATTTAATACTCAAATGGTTAGGTTAAATCAGTTCCAATATTTTTAGGAGATTGACTTTATTCACAAATGGGTTCATATTTTATATATCTTTATTTTGATATGAATAAGTTGAGTATTTTGAGCTCTAAACCCCCACTTGTCGCTCTTTTGAACATGCGCCCAGGAATCTCTCTGTGCGTTTGCATTCGGAGCAGAGAGAGACAGTTGAGAAGAGAATGTAAACTGATGCAGTCCCTGATTCATGTTGTATCATTACAGTAAAAGCAATCTGAAGAGAGCTGCGGTGTTGCAGTATTTTTTTGGTCTTTTTTCACTCCTTCCAAAGCAAATGCATATGCTGTCTGGACCAAGGTTTTTACATCAGGTGACAGTGGAAACACTACCACAGAGGCGCTAAAAATCAATAAAAATGAGAAGATCCGTGTAGAACCTTTAAACTTATGTTTAAACTTACAACTGCTCCTCCATTTAAAATGTTTAACTCCGCTAAGGAGCTTATGCTTTTGTTTTGTTTGTCTGTCTTTTAGTTAACAGGTTGACGCAAAAACTACCTTACGGATTTGGGTCAGGAAGGAATGAATACATTTTTTTTTGCGAATCCAAATAAATGGGTGGATTCCAAGTGACAAGCACAGAGTCTATTGCGGGAAAAACAAATTGCATGGCACTTGCGGGTAAGTGCAAATCTATGAGGTCTGACTATCTGCGTGGACGCTTACAAATATATGGATAGTACACACCAAACAGCTATGGAGAAAACACAAAATTAAGGATCTTGTGTGTTACCATGAGAAGTTAGTTTTTGAATAAATATGAAACTGTGGCAGGACAAATTAGAATATCGCTGGCTGCCACAGTCTAGATACTTAATGGGAAATGCGGCTTTGACATGGCATTAGTGTGGGTAGAGGTTTGAGCTCTCAAACACTGAGTACACTTCTAGTTAAATTAATAGAATGGAAGATGAGTGAGGGGTTACCTGGCTGAGAGTAGATATATGTGACATTGTTGCTTAGGAGGACCTGATTGGGGGAGTCCGGGCAGAGGAGGGCCGGTGCATAGGGAGGCTTGTATTCAAACTCCTTGTATCCCCCGTCACCAAAAAACCAGCTGCAACACAACAGAGACACGTATAACCATTAAAAGAGGAGCTCAGATGAAGAGAAGCAATAACAACCATTTCCACCCACCGTGCCACACACACACACACACACACACACACACACACACACACACACACACACACACACACACACACACACACACACACACACACACACACACACACACACACACACACACACACACACACACACACACACACACACACACACACACACACACACACACAGGAAAGTGGGACTCTTCTCTGACAAGGCAATAGAGGGTTTGGAAGAAGAGAAGTGGAAACTCAAAACTCAGGAAGCCTCTCTGGACCAAGAATGGTGAGAGTGGAGGGAAACTAAGTGAAAGAGTGCACCACAGTTGGGAGGGTGGGAATGTGAAAGAGGGAGGTCGGGAAAAGAGAAAAAGAAAGAGTGGAAGAAAAGGGGGGGAAAGTACGGGGGAAACAGCCGAGCAGAAGGGAAAATTCTTGTCAGCAATCTGCGCTAACCACACAGTTATAAATCCAAGGCTCTGCATGGTATGAATGCTGCCTTGCTATTATGGTGCACAGGAAGGCAAAAACAGAGAAAAGAGAAAGAGGGACAGATAGAGGAGAAGAAACCAGCTGCCAAATACAAACAGATGTACCGTGACTGCCTCCAAAACAAGAAAAGAAGAATAGACAGAGAGAAAACAGTTTTTAATATAAAAAAAAAAACAAAAAAAACACCAAAGACAGCATCTATTTGTTTATCCATCTATGATTCTGTCCGTCTATCCCCCTCTGCACGTACCGGAAGGTGGCGGCCACAGACATGTCCACGAGCACAGAAGTGGTGAGAGTCTGAGTGGAGCCCTGTGGGACCACATCTGGAACGCCCTTCACAGAGAGGCCGGCCATGGGCTGCAGGCGGTCCACTGTCACGTTGAAGTGCTCCGTGAGGATGCTGACATGATTCCTGGCCGTCACCTGCACAAAGAAGTTTCCAGTAGGACGGTGGCACTAAGTCAACCATTAATGTGACAACACTGGGTCAGCACTCGGAACGTAGTTTCACTCACTCACGTGTGTTGTGAGCAGTAAATTAGACTTATCGGTACTTTAAGTGTTTCAATCATTTTTTATACATTTTATAAATAAACTGGTTCTGAGTTCCTTAAAAGTATATATTGGCTGGTTGAGTCTCTTTGGCATTATGACTGTTGGTCAGAAAAACAGCTGCTTAAAGGGCCCGTGTTTCACACCTTTCTGGGATGTAAGTTGAGGTATTGGCCATAAGATGATATATCTGTGGTTTAAAGTCGAAAAAAACTGCTGTAACGTGTATTCCCATGTCCTCACTTCTGCCTCTCTCTGGAGCTGCAGACAGAATAGGCTGTTTTGTCCTTCCTCTTGAGCCCCTCCTCTGATTGGCTGACTGCACTTTGAGTGACACGCGACCAGGCCTATTATTTGATAATAATACAGGGATGGATGCAAGTGACCTCCATCAGGACAACAGCTTGTTCAAGACAACAACAACCGGTTCTCCAGTTGGGGGTTCTGGGTACTGAGTCAAACTTCCCCAAACACTTGACAAACAGGTGAACAGCTCTTTATGCAGCAGCAGTGGCTTCAGGGTTCTGTGGACAGACTCCTGCAGATGGTCTGTACTTAATTACTGCAGATCACTTTTACAGTTCCTGAGAGAAAGCTGCATCACCACAGGCCAAGTAAAGAGCCTGACCTAAACAGGCAGGATTAGAACAGACACTGCACTGCTGTTATAAAAAAGTGAAATAAATATTTTTTGTAATAAGAGATTATACAATATAATAACTGTGCAGAGCCATTTGGTCAGTGTTGAGACTAAAAGAAAACCTGTCGAATAAAATGTTTATCCAAAAAATCCTACTCTTGCATGTAGGCACGTAACAGAGAGACTTCGGCAGATTGATCATGTGACGGAAACTCACGGTGAGCTTGTAGACGGCAGCGTGCTGGTAGATGACGTTGAGCACAGTGTTGTAATAGGTGAAGTAGGGTTTGTCGTCCACTGTCCATCTAAACGTGGGACTGGAGCCTTCCAGGACTGATGCTGTGTAGCTCTGAAACAGACATATATATAAACAACATGTCAACATCACACGTGGCACACATTCAACATATTCACACAACATATGAATGGCACTGTTGAGCACTTTGAGTGGTCATCAAGTCTTTAAAAGCTTTAAAAGACCATTTCACTTGCTCCATGATATCTCTGCAATCTGGGAGACTGAGCTGAGCCTGGGCGCCAGATTTCAACTTTGATCTGCGGCTGTAATCCACATTTCAAACAGGAGTTTGTACTTGAACCCTGAGACATGGGGGTTTCAGGGTTCAAGTACAAATCGGATGACCATCTGTACTTGCAAGGACATGGTCAAATTAAAGATAAAATTATAGCACAATATATCGATATGCAATCAATATGGGATATCATAACAGTGGTGATGAAAACAATATACAAGCAACAACCAATTGGAGATACAAAACCAGGGATGATGACAAAGACACCAGGGATTGTGTCAATGGTCTCCTATTGACAAATTTGAAAACGCATTTTATTTCTCCTCTATTTGTGATGGGTTCATGATTTAGTGTTTTAATTACAGGTGATGACTACTGATGATCACCACTGACTGTACACTAAGCTGTTTTTGCTAGTCCTTAACTGTTTTCTAACTTGACTTGCTTGAGCACTTGAAATGTGGCCGTCACTGTAAACACTGGATTACATGCAGGTTTCTCACAGCATCAAACTACAATCTCTTCCTCCATAACTATGTTTCTTCTCTATAAATCAGATGATAATGTAAATGATAGGTGTGAGTTATTGTCAAAGTTTTTTTTTTTTTATTGTACTGGGTTGATAAACGCACCTATAGAAGCGCACAGTAACAGGAGTTACAGGAGAGAATAAACTGTCTCTTTAAAAACAGTGAATTGGATTAAAAACATAATGCATACTAAAGTTTATGTAGATGATTTATTTAGGGGGTTGTTAACATGAATGGAAAATAAGTCTCTAAATGCCCAGGTTATCCAGTATGCATGGGAACCCTTATATCTAAAATAACAAATGCACAAATACATACACCCACCACAACTGACTCCATCAGCACTCGGTGGGCAGGGTGTGGCTGCACCACCAGTCCTCTGAGGGGCTCTTCCACGTGGACCACTATAATCAGGCTGGCCTCAGTCACGTTGCTGTGTGCCTCCAGCTCCACCTGCACTGGACCCCTCTGCTCCTCTGCTCCCAGGTTCAGTTCTAGGACTGCGTACAGGCTGGGCTCGGTGACCTTGACCCCCGGCCCTGAGCTCAGTCCGGGCCGACAGAGTGCCGCGCCGGATGAAACTGGACATTCTTGCTGGAAGGTGATGCTGCGATTGCTGCCTCGACGTGATACCTGTGTGGCGTAGCGAGACTGGACACGGAGCAGAAGACGGGTGTTGTTGGGCTGCAGATAGTAGGATCCATTTTGGGGGAGGGGGTGGAGGACTGTCAGGCCCAGGGGGGGCACCACGCGCAGTGGGCATGATGCTGAGGCTGGGTATGCTGGCTCAGCAGAGGTCACCTGAAAGTTCATTTTGACTCAATTATTATAGAAGTGCTAATAAAGGACAAAGATTAATACAGACATTTATCTGGGGTTGATTGGTTAATTTCCATGCGGTCACATTGAAAACACAAAAATTATCAATAAATTACATTGATCTATAGTGAGATTTAAACAAAAACTCCTTCTCAAAATGTTAAATCTAAAGTGAATTGCTTTATCTCACATATAATAATTCATCCTTGAACCTCCGAGATATTGTGCTCATAAGAGTGGGACATATGTACTTCCCTATGGACGGACTACCCTATCACATAATGGCCAAGCCAATCGGCTTGCTGCTCCCTCACTGCACTTGTATGGCACTTAGATAAAGCACTTTGTAGTTTGGCTTTTTTGAAGCATATTTTACTGACTTGATTCTTGTTGCTCGGGGTTTGTTCGTCATGGTTGAATGCACGTATTGTAAGTCTCTTTGGATGAAAGTGTCAGCTAAATAAAATGTCATTAGAAAAAACAAATCTTCCAGTAAAAGATATATAAGTGATAGTATATTCCACATTCTAGTTTGGCCTCCTCATGCATGTTGATAGGTGCGTGCTGGGATATGACACGCTGCTTTGATGTCTTACCAGCAGGCTGTAGAGTCCAGGCTGCGGTAACCCAGCAGACAGCTGCTGTCCCTGCAGCTGGGTCTCACTTTGTCCCACATAGAGCACTCGGACGGGGCAGACCATTTCCTCCAGCCACCCCCCCTCGCCATCCGCCACCAGCACCTCCACGTCCAGCTCCGGGTCGGGCAGGGGGTCGGCGTCAGAGTCGGCCGATCTCTCTGCTGAATGTCTGGTGTTGTTTATCCAGAACCACTCCGACTGGTTGAGGGCCAGAACCGGTTGTCGCCACTGTGAGTGTGTGGAGGACTGGCAGCGGAGCAAGGAGCCGGGACCGGCGTCATGCTGCAGGGCGATGACATCACCGCCGGAAACCAAGAGGTCCTCCAGGTATTCTTGTACCTGGGAAAAACAGGACAGTGCACGTTAGAGGCAATTACAAATCAAAGTCACAAAGATCAAGATCAAGGTTGCACATTACCAACTTTGCATATAAATAGAAGAGTCTTCTTTATTGAATCTAAGCATAATCTGCTTCTTTTGTTGCAGTAAAATGGCGGACCCTCCAGCTGCAATCCCTTCCCTGTTTATCCTATCTGGCTGTAAACACTCTCAAACTGAAGCTGGAAGTTATCCGTTTTCTATGGAAGCGTATTGCTTTCACTTGAAAAAAAAAAAAAAAGAAGCTCTGGGTAAAAAAAAAAAAAAAATTAGAAAACAGGATTTTTCCTGTTTTCCGAACATTTTTTTCCCCTGTTTTTCAAACTTTTTTTTTTCATGCTTTTATTTTGAAAGTGACGAATAGCGTCCATAGTCATAGCGTAAAAAAAGAAAAATGTTTCTTCTAGGTTTTCTGTATTTTAAAAGCAAAATTTCAAAAACATCGCTCCCTGTTAACTTTAATAACGTTGGAGGCAAAAGAAATCCCTCTCACCACTACATGAGCCGCCGGTCCTGCTGGCAGAGTGAAGACCACCTCATTTTGAAGGGTGTAGCGGGGCCTGAGCGTCCCGGGAGGCAGGCGGTGCGTCTGGCTGCAGTTAGGACAGGACCACGGCTGGCAGGGACTCGACAGTGCAAGGCAGCGGAGCTGGAAGGGACACCACTGCTCCAGTCGGGGGCAAGAGGGTGGGTCACTAGTCTTGGTGTCATTTGGGACACAGACAGCCACTGGAGAACACGCTGGACCTCCACAACCTGAGACACAAGACAGATTTTTCTTCATTGCTTAACTTCTTATTTTTAAAAGTACAATATGTAACCTCGGGCGCTAGGAATGGTAAATGGTTTTGTATTTATATATCGCTTTTCTAGTCTTGATGACCGCTCAAAGCGCTTTACAGTACAGTTTTTACATTCACCCATTCACACACACATTCATACAGTGCATCTATTAGCGGCACGTTGTTGTTCTGTGAGGGGCAATTCAGGGTTCAGCATCTTGCCCAAGGACAGTTCAGCATGCAGATGGGGAAGACTGGGGATCGAACTGCCGACCTTCAGGTTGGAGGACGACCGCTTTACCCCTCAGCTACAGCCACCCCTGAGTTTCTTACTCAAAACCAAAACTTAAAACCTTGTTTGATGACGGCCTGATGCAGGGTGAGATCATTGCCGAGGAAAATCGATCTGACCTGACTCTGGTGCAAATCATGTTCACAGATTTTTGTTTTTCTGATGATTCAAAAGTGACTGATACAAACAGGTGAAGGAAAAAACAGCCGATTGGCTAACTGGCTAGCAGGCGATCAAAATTAAACGTCCTGATATTTGTGTGAAATTGTGTGTTTCTCTGGGTTTGAACATTGTTGTGAACAAGTCAGGAAAATATATAACATAGGTGTGAACTTTTTAGACATTTAAATGAAGAATTGTTATATATTTTACCATATTACTAAAGAATAAAGAGCAGACCAAATATTTGAATACGTGACGATTTTATGTACTTTTAGATAATTTAACTTAGAAAAATGCTTCATGTTTTATCTGCTAATTGTGTGTTTGGTATATAAAAGTAACAGAAGCAAAAGTAATAAAAGTGTTTTTTACCATCGACCACTTTATGTAGTCTTTAAATATATTGTGTTTTTCATTCCGCCTTCTCTCTGTTCAATGGTAAATTATATATCATCTGTAAAAAGTATACAAATGTATTATTTTCATTAAAAACAGAGTGATATTTTAAGAAGAAAGAACAGGTTATTAAGTTTGATGTCTGTGCCGACTCATGCAATAAACTGTGTGGAGTAAAGAAATTGAAAAAAAAACTATTTGGTGTTGTTTGTCATGGATGAATTATTTTGTTCTCGGCGTGTTATGAGGTCCCACAGATCTTGACCATTGACCATCAAAACGTAATAATTCATCCTTGAACCTCTGAGATATTGTGCTCATAAGAGCGGGACATATGTACTTCCATATGGACGGACAACCCTATCACATAAGGGCCAAGCCAATCGGCTTGCTGCTCCCTCACTGCACTTGTATGGCACTTAGATAAAGCACTTTGTAGTTTGGCTTTCTTGAAGCATATTGTACTGACTTGATTCTTGTTGCTCTGGGTTTGTTCCTCATGGTTGAATGCACATATTTTAAGTCGCTTTGGATGAAAGTGTCAGCTAAATAAAATGTAATATAAATAATGGCTCTGGATACAAGCAAAAAAACAATCGACAAATAAATCTCAATGTGTAGCTGATGCGTCAGTGTGGTCACATCTTACATCTGAAAAGAATAAACGGCACATAAAAGCAACGTTTTATTGGATGAAAGAGAAATCAAACAAGAAAAGTTCTGCAAAACAACACCAAAAAGCGTGCACTTATGTAAAAGTGTTTCTGTAGTGGGAAAATAATTGCCCTGCTGGGCTTGAATCCATCTCTGAGTGGGGTCGAGTAAACGTGCTCTCTGGGATTTATAGCGCAGCTGCGTGATGTCATTACCTCCACTAACCACCGCTGCATTCACAAATTTCCCAAAGTGAAAGTTTTACAGACAAAACAACCGCTCGTCTCTCTGTGGATTTGTTTCTCGGGTCTTTCGTGTGCGTCTGCTCTCTGCTCCTCATCTTTCTGTTGTGTCTCGATGGAGGTGTACAAAAGAAAACACAGAAAGCATCTCAATCTCCTGTGCCGTGTGCCGTGTCGCAGTGTTGCAGTGTTGCAGTGCCGTGTCTGGATGAGAACAGGAGGGAGCTCAGGAGGGAGGTGACCTTGATTGGTCTTGTTCGCTCCTCTTCTGTGTCATCCTACTTTCTGTCTCCCTTCAAACTCCTCTGTCATGCTCACCTACCTAACAACTTTAGACAAGCGTTGGCCACTGTGTGTGTGTGTGTTTGTGTGTGTTAGTGTGTGTGAGGGTGAGTGTGTGTGTGTGTGTTAGTGTGTGTGAGGGTGAGTGTGTGTGTGCGTCTATTTTTATCCAACCGAAGGTATGAGTGCAGGTGGCTTGTTGTTTTTTTTTTTGTTTTTTTTTGACACCTGCTGATATTCACCAGAAATGTGTGCATGGTTTTACAAGCCGAGTGTGTGTTAGTGTGTATCTGTGCATGTGTGTGTGACTCACTGGGCAGCAGCAGGTGCAGGCCTGGATGATGACAGTGAGGGCTGTAGGTCTGGAATCGAACTTGGATTTGTGAGCTGAGTTCCTGAGTGACAAACTCCAGGGAGGACAGACGACCTGCTTGAACGAAGCTCAGAGCCGGGAACAACAGCACCTGAGTGAGAGAAAACAAAAACAGAACGGTTGACAAAAGAAGGTTTGAGGAAGAGAAAACGATGAACATTGTCGAAGCTGAGATTCCGCCTCGCCTCTATTCCACTGCTGGGCGGTTGTGGAGCAGGGAGCGGAGAGGACGAGGCACGGTGCACAGGATTTTGGGAGGTGAACACAGGCAGGCCCACAGTCCAGACTCCTGAATCTGGAACACGCACTGTGGAGGTGGAAAAAAAAGAATGAAATCAAAACGAGGAATGTTGATTACACATAAAGAAACCTAAAATGGCACTCAGTGGAGCACATACCTCGACCTACAGACTGAACAGTCTCCTTGATTTCAACCCAGCCGCACCAAATTGCACAGACTCATCAGTCTCCTAAATGTGTCTGATTTTCTTTTTCTATGGAAATCATTCCCCTTTCCAAATCAGTGAAAATATAAAAATAAAACACATTTTCTCACAATGTTGAATAAAGTGAAAATAATTCCTCAATCCGCACCCTGATCAGGATCCGCACCAAAACCTTATGTGCTCCCTTCTGACCCGTACCACACGCTTCCACCAAGTTTCATGGGAATTCGTTTAGTTAGATATGTATAATCTTACTTACAAACAAACAAAGGGACAGGGGTGAAAACATAAGCACCTTGGTGGAGGTAATAATGAGAAAGAGGACATGCTCATTATTTATGTAGCCTTTGGGGAACGTAACTAATACATAAGCTACATATCATTTTTTTCCAATCCTCCCTGTCCACCTAGTGTGAAAACATGACCCTGTTTCTTTCCAGAGACAGAGGTGCATTAGTTTGATTAAAATACGGAGATGCTGTGCCACATTACTCTGATCTAATCATAATAAAGAAGAGTCTCCGGATGCTTCTTACACAAGGAGCAATTTGTTTCAATGCCAAGTGTACTCTAATTATAAATGGTGCTTCGGAGAGCAACTCTTGTGCTTGTAATTGGTTATGATGGAAGCGGTAGGATTTGTATTGCTACACTCGTTTGTGCCATGTTTTTATTTATATGAAAGTGAAGAAGGTTGAAATTCTTCATCCCAAACAACTTAGGTGCAGAGGATATTCGTATTGAATTTCCGCCTCAGCTTCCATTTCCTCCCCCCGATTATGGGTTTCTAGGTATTTGAACTGCTTCGTAGTTTTTGTGGACACATTGTGTGTGTGTGTGTGTGTTTGTGTCTGTGTGAATATATGGAATCTACCTTGGGGCCTGTACTGGCAGACATAGGCGCGTTTGGCGTTGCATGGATGTGAACTGGTCTGACCCCGCTGATCGAGCGAGACGCACACGTTTCCACGGGGTATCGTGGAGCGAGGCGGCGGGCCCTCCTCTCCCTCCTGCGCCTCAGAGCCGTTCACCCAGTGCAGCTTTCCTGGAGAGTTAACGTCACTCAAGCCAAGCCACACGCCTCGTTCCCTGGGGCAGGGAATGGACAGGTAACACAGACATTAACAGAGGGCCTGCTTGGCAGCTGGAAAATAGGCTCCTTTACTTGTCATACAGCAAGACAGACATACAAATATCACCACGAATGTATGAAAAGAAAAGAAAATCTGCATGAAATGAACCTCGAAAAACAAAGGGCAAAACAAGGGTTAATAATTGAACGATTGAAAAAGGTCTTTTCCTTGAACAAGCAACAACACAACACACAAACCTCCCGACAAAACAGCAAGACTTAAATCGATGTGTTTCTCAATAAGTGAATTATGCGCTAGCGTGCCTTCAACAATCAATAATTGCAGGGAGGAGAGAGTAGGAAAATGGCTTCTGATTGAAGCCCGGTGGGGTGCTCCGGAGGAGATGTCAGATATTTAGTGTTTCCCTGTGATTACGACAGATAAACTCTCCACTAATGGACTGCACATCCCCTCTCAGTTTTTTCTGTCATGGCTTTTAACTTAAAAATACAATGAAGCTCCCCTTTCTGTATACACAATGATAAAATGACAGTGTGTTCTTTCTTTCTGTTGATCAGACTCTTCTACACCGGCTGAATACGACATCTAAGAGAGGGGATCGGGGGTGAAGAATAAGAAGCAGAGAGGGAACAAGAAAAAGGGTCTTTGTGGCAAAAATAACAAACAAGGTCTGAAAAAAGAGCAGCTCCTTATATAAGTGAGGGGATGGAGAAACACATGAGCGGAGGAGGAGGAGGAGAGGGGGATAAGCTCCATCTGCAGCAGGTTTTCTCTTCTCTCCTCCACTTAGGTCTGCGAGTGCAGGGCCTCTACCCTCGCATTAGCACACACAGCATGACGTGTGGACTCCTCCTCCCCGGGTGTTGGAGTTACAATGCAGCTGTGCTTTTACAGATGTGTGTTTTTGCGACCTGCTCCAACCTAAAGGAGGCCTTCAGACCAGTGCCAGGTCCGACGTGGTTTTTTTTTGTCGTGGCAAAGCTAAGAGCGACATCCTTAAACAGTGCATCACACAGATGTGCAGTGGATCACGCAAAGAAACGCGGCTGTTTTTCGAACAAAGACACAGTGTACGGTTGCCAAGACAGAGCTCGTTGTCATCATCTGTTCGCATCGGAATATGTGCTACACTGAGAAACACGTAAAACATTTCATTATTTTGAAGCACCTGCAGAATAAACAGAACAACAGCTACAACATTAATAGACAAACAAAGAACCTAATCAAAGGCATCATGCCTGAACAACAAAAGCACGCAGGGAAAAACCCCCTCAAAAGGGTCACATTCAGACAAATGTGCCCGAGACAGGAGGGGGAGAAGCAAGAAAAACACATGTTTCACACACACACACACACCCCCCCCCCATCCAATCCAAGTCCTGTTGTGATTGTCAGTGATTGAAAGTTCAACATCTGTTTTGAGAATTTGTTGTCTGTTTCAGTCTTTCTTTGGCTCGCCTCCGCAAACAGACGGCAACGTGGTGAGAACTGTTAACTTTGTAATGCAAACCGGGATGACGCATTGTGTCACGGAGCTGGCAGCTTATCTGTTCTGTACGTGCCAACATTCTGAAGGGGCCTGATATTGTATGAACACTGACATCTATTCATGTATCTATTTATATATATTTATGTGTTGTCTGTACAGAGTGATACTAACACATTGGCACAAGAGCACTCCCTGAAAGAATCGGGTCTTTATTTTGAGGAAAACTGATTAAGAAATTCAGAAAAAAATCGAATATACATAAAGAATTACATCAAAACAAATTAATTGCACAGAGATCGACACCGCGGCCCCACTTTTGCACTTCATAAAGACAGACAACACTCACTGTGTGACTTTGGGAGCCAGCAGGTTGCACAGTGCATCCGTCCTGACGACTGCCAGATCCCCGCCGCGGTCAGAACACTGTTGTCGAGCTTCGGTCCAGCTCATCTCCCCCGGGACTATCTGAAAGCAGCGTGACGACTCGGCGTGGTACACCCCGTCTTTTGGACAGTGAGGGCAGGCTGGCGGAGGACAGATGTGTGAGTCACGCCATTTCCCAGATTGTTTGAAAGCGCACAGCATCAGGGAAACATGCACCGGCTATTTTTATTGCTCGAAAAAGTTATTGCTGAAAAACTGTGTTCTGAGTTAGTCCCATGTTACATAAGCTACACAACACATTCTGAAAGCACACTCTAGAGAGCCGGTGATAAGTCAACGTGTGCAGAGAGTCAACACTGTTCAGGAACGTGCATTTATACAGTGGGATCAGTTCATTAGTCAAATGTATATTTCAGCAACTTTGCTAAATGCTGAATTTGAGCAGAAAAGGTAACACAAAGCTAATCAGATTGACTGGGATCACTTTCCCAGCTGGTTTATGAAACGGCCATCAGCTGAGGGTCCTTAGATGATCACAGCTTGTGTGTATCTTACCTTTGGCAAATTGAACGCCATCCTTTGTGATGGTCCAGTCTACCTCCACACCAACGGCACCCCAGCTGACAAGTGTGAACTCGAGGCTCTTATTGGCCACAGCAAGGGTTGGACAGTGCAGCTCCAGTTTGGGAGGAACTGTCACGGTCACTTCTCCACGTGCAGAGACCTGAGCATGAGCAAGCAAAGGATTTCTACCACAGGCCACAATGCTGAATATACACCAACAGAAAACATTAAAAATACTGAGAAAACCACCTGTTGTTTTATTGAGTGTATCTGAATAAAAAGATATTTCATTTCTTTCCGTCTCACCTCCTTGTTTCCAGCCCAGGCCATCACACTGACCGGATAGTGTCCCGGAAGTCCATATTTATGAGTTGCTGTGGTGAGGCATGTTCCATTGACCCGGGATGAAAGGTCGCCAAAGTCCCAGGACAGCGTCACCGGGGTGACAGAGGAGGAGGCGGCCAAAGCGACGGGGTCATGAACACTCTGCAGTGGGAGTGGCTTCAGTGAGATGGAGAAGTCCACCTTAAACACATCGAGAGCCAGAGTCCACCCACATTCCTGTGAATCAAAGGAAACCATGTGAGGAAAAATTAGGGTTTGGTGCTAATATGCACAAGTATTCAAAAGTAAAACAAAAGCACTTCTTGCTGTTAATTATTAAGATGTTTGTTGTTTCAAAATGTTTCATTGTTTTAAAGGGACTCTCACCTTTGTTGCATTTGAGAATTACAGCACATTCAAATCATCCCGCCTTCCTCCAATGCCCCACCCCCTCGTTCCCATCCGCGGTGTTTTATTTAAGAAACTTTATTTACACAAGCAGACTTACAACCATCCCGGTGTTTTTATTTTTTTGAAGAAACTTTATTTACAAGCAGACTTACAACCTACTGCCTCCGCGCACGCACGAATGCGCCACAAGAAGCAGACGGAAAACCTGCATGTCCATGCAGCAAACAGACAGGTCTGTCGGCCAATAAGGTCCTTCGGTCCGAAGAATTTTATTGGTTGAAGTTTTCACTAAATATTATGAGAGTGAAATAATTGTTTGTTTTTACTCCTGGTGGGTCTGTCTTGCATTTTAGAGTGTCATTACCTTATTAATACCAATTTAACCTTATCCAAAAAAAGTGTAAAAATGCAACAAAGGTGAGAGTCCCTTTAAATAGAAATGTGGTTATAGTTAAAATTATGAACAGCTCAAATTGAAAATAAACAAATCTTGATTTCCAGGTCTTTTGGGTTTCTCATGCAGCAGTGCAGAGATCTGAATCTGAGGAAGCAAGAGAGTCATTCAGTCCTAAGAGGGTAGTTGTTGGTGGGTTAAAGGAGGAAATCCTGTTTGGCGCGCTTCCAAAGGAAGGAATCAATCAAGAGAAGGAAACGATACAGAAGGTGGGCTCCATTTGCAGCTGCTCTTTACAAAGCAAACACCTGACTGAAGATCTTGCATTGCAGTGACCACAGTGTGCTACGTACCTTCATAACATGGGGGTTCGTACAGGCGGCCGAGCACTGAGATTCACTGATGAGGTTGAGCTCGGAGTTGGTGCTGCAGAGACACTCGTGCCTCGCCCCCAAGCCCCCGTACAGGTTGGACGCATGAGCAAAACACACACTGTTACACTGCTCCCGCGTGAAGTTCCCGGGTGTGGAGGAAGAGAAGATAACAACCTCACTCCCTCCTACACTGCTTCTGTCTTCATGACAGGCTGCATAGTTCAGACCTGTCAGGGGGGCAAAGAATTAAAGGGGTTACTTCACTTATTAAAGCTTATAGATATTTATAATGTTAACCAGCTTTGGACCATCTCTGCCCAATTACGGTTGGAAAGGGGCGGAATCTTCCGGAAACTTTCCATGGGAAGTTAAGCTCGGGAATTTTGAAAAAAAAAAAATCTACGCAAATTAAACGCTTAGCAATAGAAACATCGTTCAAAATTCTATTTGAACGTTGAATTTCAACCCTCCACTGTGCATTCCTCCATCACATACACAGATAATTCCCAGCATCCTTCACTCTACAGCAGGGCTATTGAGGCCTGCTGTAGTGTGCAGGACTAGTCAGGTAAGTTTCCATGATATTACTGGGGAAAATATATTAGCATGCTGATTGAGGATTGTTCATCGATTCATCTAGCATATTTCCATTTATTTATCCATCAATTGTAAAATATTTTTACAGACGATTCCAATTGTTTGGCTAACTATTTATATCTCTGGCATTGCATCAGTGTTTTTTTACAAACTTTTTTCTCATCTTATTCTACAGAACAAGGCCACGTGCACTCTCTCATGTGTGGAAACATTTCACCCCATCTAATGTAGAAGGAAAGGCTGTGTACATTTGCAAATACTGTTTAAAGACCTATGTTAAGAATGACACAACGATGCAGAAGCATATAGTCAAGTGCCCAAAGTTTCCTTAGGGCTCAAATCAGCCTATGACAAAACAAAACGTTTATATTTATGTCTGTATATGACAAGGTAAATACAGTTAGTATAAATTACCCACAACATTTCCAGTTTATTCCCTTTAATTCCCTTTAATTCCCGTTAATTCCCATGGAAAGTTTCTAACTTTGAATATTCACGGAATTTTGCAACCCTATGTCCAATCCAGCAACTAATGTCTATATTTCTTTATTGGATTATGTGTGTGGCATTAGGTCAATCTGTTTATCAATCAAGCATGCAGCGGATTGATGTCGGTGTGTATTGTTTCCTACCACAGGTGAGCAGGCTGACGTTGAGCAGGGGCTGGTGGCGGAGGTCAGGAGGGTCGTAGCAGAGCATGGCGTCCGGGCGTCGGACTCGCACCCCTCTGTCCTGGAGCCAGATGACCAACCGGAAGAGCTTACAGTCACAGTCAAAGGGGTTGCTGCTCAGGTCGCTAGAGGAGAGAAGACCAGAAATACATTCATTTGAACTCTTAATCTTGTTTGTGCTAATGTGATAAACTATTAAAGCTGACATTCCCGGCTTTCTTCACCATACTGGTGGTGGTGCTAAAAATACAGTTTGATCAGTGAGTCAAAGCAAAGATGGCAGCATTACTGTGACTAGCAATTTTTAGCAGTATACTATGAAATTATTAAAGCTTTCTCTGATACGTTATTATGCACTGTAAAAACTACACAAAGTAGTACGAGATTCAATACATTTTGTAAAATGAAATATGATGTTCAAACTAAATAACGTGAAACATTTCAGCTTTTGCAATGAAATAATACGGAAATACGAAATAAAAACTGTAAAATGCTAAAAATATCGGCAACATTTTCTGAGATTTAAAAAAAACAGTAATTTTTAATAATTACAGGATATTTGTAGGTTTTCTGTTAATTAAACCATTTTGTCAATATTGCAAGATACAATAAATATAGTTAAATATAGCTGAAAGGTACGTTTGGCAGAACTATCAACATTAACATTACGAGCTACACCAGTGCTTTTCCTGCTATGACATAACAAAAAGTAACATCTAAGAAAAAGAAGGAAAGAGCAAGTGGGAAAAAAACAGACAGGGAACAGTAATATAATCTAAGATGTGTCCGCCTGTCTTTTTACAATTAACACATTTTGCCCCACTCAGATATAAACTCTGCACAAGCACATTTCTCATCCAGAGCCCTGGTGAGGAATAATTACTACTCCCTCCCTCCCACTCCAGTCTGAAACAAAGCTTCATTCATCATGTGTGTAGGTGAGCTAACTGGAACCGCGATGCTTTGTTTTTAAAGCATGTGTGATCATGCTGAACTTCTATTTATGTGCATGTGTGATATATATATATACAACCAGGGTCCAATTATATTTGAATCCTTATTTCATATTTTCATACTTAAAGAGACAACAGAGAAAGAGGTGTTCAATGAGTTGTGATTACTTACATTTGAGTTAAATTGCATAGGTTGCTGCATGTTCTCTCCTCTATGGTGGTGATTTGGTTGTTGCTCAAATCGCTGATGGAATAAAACAGACACATCATCACAGTCCAACAAGAGCCCGTCTTTCTCCTTCACTTACAGGTTAATCAGGTTTGTCACAATTACTATCAAACCATCACTTTGGCAAGATTTATGCGAGTTACCGTTGGCAAAACAAATCTGAAGCCAATAATTGAGTCATTGGATGTTTCTCTTGCATTATTATCCAATTGTGAATAGATGCACTTATCCAGAATGATTTTTAAGATTTGTTTTTATCAATGAGAAAAAACATTCTCACATTCTCTTTACATAGAAATAGCTCATATTACACAAATATATAAAACAGCACACAACTCGAATGACAAAGAAAACATAAACACAATTTAAACCCCCAAACAACTTCAGTGCTGAGTAGCAGACATTATTTCAGACTTGTGGTGTTTCTACCCTTCTACTCTCCATGGTTTGGTTCCATGCTTCCATCGCTTGTTCTCTCATCCCTCCCTCTCTCCTCTATCCAGTAAGGCTACATAATGGGGCCGTTGTGTGGTGGTTTTGGAAGGAACTGATGGAAACCGCTAGAGTCCTCTCTCATCACACACGCACACACACGCACACACGCACACACGCACACACACACTTAAACACCAATCCAATGGGTGGAAGAAATAAGGTAATGGGTGAAGTAGGGGGAGGGATGGACAGATGGAGGGAGGGATAGAAGGAGGTACTGGGAGCCTGGAGCAGTAAGCTGTAATTGAACTTAATTGTGCAGTGATTGGTGTGTATGTATGTGTGTGTGTGTGCGTGCAATATAAAGTGTGTGTGGGTGTGTTTTCTGGTTCAGCTAGCTTACTCCTGGGATTTCTGCCTACTTAAATCCAGACTAAACCAAACTTTTCTTTCTCTCCTTTTTCATCTTCCTCATTCTCCCTCGCTTCTCTCTTTTACTTTACTAAGACCCTTTAGTTTTCCAGGTCCTCATCTTCTCCAGACTCTGTACTTACACGACTGAGAGTGTTCCACAACAGAATACACCTCTAGGGAGAATATTGATCCTGTTCCCTTGAAGATACCTAAAACATAGATGATATATAGAAATAGTTAGATGGATTGACAGAGATGCATTTTTTTTCCTCGCTAACACTCAAAGATACTCT
Source organism: Limanda limanda (assembly GCF_963576545.1). Lineage (NCBI taxonomy): Eukaryota > Metazoa > Chordata > Actinopteri > Pleuronectiformes > Pleuronectidae > Limanda > Limanda limanda. Next base: position 23,066,140 of record NC_083637.1, on the reverse strand, counting down.
GCTTGTGTTTAGATTTCCTGCGCTCCAACTTCTGCTTTTTTACTTCTGCTGTTGGTCCCTTTTATGCGACAAGTCTGTCAAAATTCCCCAACCAATAGAATGCCAGGTGAAGTGACGACAAGGGAAATTGTCCCGCCCTACAAGCAGGGTATATTTGAGTGCGAGCGCAGGGTTTTGAGTCAGCGCAATACAAAATCCGCTGTGAAATCAATACGTCGTGTTCTCAAACTGAACGACCATGCTCTTGAGATAATCCTTTTTTTAAAGTATACAGATAGACACATAAGTTGGGTATAGGTGAAAATTGAACAACATACTAACTGTACTCACAGCTCTCGGAGGCCGGTGAGACGATCCAACAGGCTGGTATCAAGGGAGGAGATGTGGTTCTTGGAAAGATCTCTGAGGAAACAAACCCGGATATCCACTTTTAAGATGCACAATGACGTAATTGACCATATGATGTGATGGGCTAAGTGCTGTGAAATGAAATGTTGTGACAGCGAAGAAGAGAGAAAGTGAAACTTTCAGCTCATAAGAAAGGAGTCGGGGATAAATAAAACCAGACCCTCTAAATATGTGAGTGGACGTGCCAAAGACCACAAAGCTGAGGACATAACAATAGAGAATCTTTGTGATGACACATCATACAACTGCTGTCGGCAAGAAATTGTCATTTAACTGAATTTTCTTAACAACAAAACGTTTGAAAAATATTTTTATTTGAAATAAATGTGACCTTTGACTTTTTCAATTTATTAAGTCATTGTTTTCAACAGCATGAAATTCAGTGAACTCTCCTAACAAATAACATATCAAGTACAATGGGTCCTTTTTATTTGTGGAGGAACAGAATATGTATTCAAACAAATAAAATGACAGCAAGGTGTGTGTGTCTGTTTGTGCTAGTGAGTAATTCTCAAGGTATATGTAATTCTTTTATCCATTGATGAAAATAAACTATTAAATTGGGCACTCGTATGATTTAGTTTAATAAATGTGCTGTTACAAGGGAGGTAAAGAGCAGCTTAAATTGAAGCAACAGAGGTCTACATCTTGACTTTTGTTTCCTGACATGCGTCAAGACACAAAAGACGATCAAAAATTTTCCATAGTGGAACCAATAACATACGTACGCCACAGTTTACAAGTGTCCCTGCTTTTTGAAACCCTGCACTCTCCCTGTTTGTAATTCGGGCTTTCTGCTTAACAGTTTAAAGTCTGCAAGCCAAAGCAAAGAAGTAAAAAGTGACGTGATGTGAAATGTCTTCTGGGAGGCCCCCGAAGGCATTCGAAAAAAATTGTGAAGAGCAAATCATAAAGCTTTAGACCTTCTATAACAATGAGGTCATGTGAGTTTCTTCATTATCTATTGAGAAGTTTAATTCAGAAGTTTATGAGTTAATGAGATAACATAATATCAATCAATAAGAAATAAGCCCAGGACTGAGAATGAAAGGTGGAAGAGGACAGCTAATGAGAACACTCTGCTGTAAAGGTAATTTCCTCCCATTCACAAGTTTATATATGGAACTGATTCCATGAAACAAAGCACCTTTATTCAGTTCAGCTCAGGTCTTTCACTCAGTGGGAATTATTTATAATGATTCACATGCACATACAGGCACACTCCCTCCGTTCTGTGACTAGGAGGGAGGAAAATAGACGAATGGAACAGTGGCTACCAGCCTACAGGGTTTACTTAGGTGCTTGACATGAAATTTTATAATGTTCATATTCAAATTCACGATGCAAAATTGGAGGAAATAAGATGCAAATGAGACCCAGTAATATTTTAAGTTCAGGTCACTTATTTCATGATTGCATGGAAATGTGTGCATGTTCGTGGGTGACCCACTTTCTTCTGAAGTAATGGCTTTTGATTTTCTTGCTTTCTTTTAAAAATACTTCCAGAAATAATTCTCTATGATTATAATACGCTACTTTAAAGCCTTATTCTCAAATAATATCAATACACATCAAAACTTGACTTATTTTTTAGGCCAATACCACAAAAAACAATGAGATTCTTCAAATTAGATTTTACATTTTGCCAAAACACAAACATATATTTTTGATATGGTTCCTTTAAATTTGCTAATGTAGAAATTGAATGTATAGAATTTCACATTTTACAGCTGAAAGGTAAAGATTTAATCTACAGACTACTTCTGTATGTATTTAGAACTCATATCTCACTAACTGTTCATCTTTTCAAACTATTGGCATGTGTATTCTTAATGGCCCAGGGAAGAGCACTGTTGTATTTGTGGCTTTTTGGACAAGTTCTATGTCCAATATTTATACAAATGATTTAAAAAAGGGGACCAGCATTCTGTAGTAGTCAATGGGGGCAGGGCAGTGTGTCTTTTGTCTGTGGACCCAGTTGAACATGTCCTTTTTATTGGATATGTTTATTATACTATATGGGACTGAGACACAGGCACACAACAGAGGCACTGATCTCTGTCAAGGTAACAAATTCATAGTTGAGCAATTTATCTTCAAAGTAAAAGCACAATGTTTAGTTGCTGCAATGCTTTATAACAAGTTGATTTAAAGACTTGGGTAGTTGCTTAACAGACCACTGAAATAACCGACATGCAATGTGTGAAGAAATAACAACAGCTCAGTAAATCATTCAAACTTACATCTAAAACTAGAGGTGTGGAAATTTCTCAATACTTAGTTGCATCGCGATGCAGACGTGGACGACTTTGCATCGATGCAGAGGCAGAACATAATCGATTCATGTTTTCACTATTGTTTTAGCGATGTCCTGCCGTGCTGCGCCAGGATCAGGACAGACCCACATTAAAGGTCTGGTCTTCCTGTGTCAGAGTCTCTGTCTGAGTCTGCTTCCTCCTCATTCCCCGTCTGGCCTGCACTCACTTTACACTAGGGGTGCAACGATTAGTCGACGTCGTCGACAAAAATCGATGACCAAAATAGTCGCCGACAAATTTACCCGTCGATGATTCGTTGGTGACGTCATAGCGCGTGTTTCTCGTGCCGCGCAGCGGAACTAAACGTTGTTTTACCGGAGGTGCTGATGGAAGTAGCTGAGGAGTGAGCCATCTCGCTCCCTTCCTATCTCTGAAAGTCGCGCATGTGCAATAGCGACGAAACATGGACCAATGTCGGCGTCCGCTGCCGCGCGCAGTCGTGCACCAGTAAGTAAAAAGTTCGGGAGAACTTTACTCTTAACATGGCCCGAGAAAAACTACCTTCAGTATCTGTACAGCGGACCTGCTCTCGAGGGCAGCAGGACACGCGCATGTGAGGAGGAGGCGAGTCCGCATCGTAACGGAGACGATGCGGACTCGCCTCTGTCAGATGTTATATATAAACGTATATACCTGCGCGCAGGATTCTAGAATCCATTACAAAAATATGGTTTAAACTTTTTTTTAACGAGTTTAAAAGCGAAATATTATCCTATTCCCTGACAAACGTCTTGTTTTAATCAAAATGATTTAGTCTGAAGAAGACTGTAGTTTCGTTTGTTTATGTTTTTATTAATGTTATTTTCCCTGTCCTTTTTTGTTAACACGAAAAATGGATACTTGATTTTTAATTTATTTTTAGTACCAGCACTTGGCCTGTTCTTGGTTCACAGTAAAAAGGGAAACTTAAATTTAAATAATTTTTTTTTATTAGCACTTTGCCTGTCCTTGGTTTTAAATGGACAAAAACTTGATTTTTCTTTGCTTTTGTGTCAACAGTACCCTTATATGCAGCAAAGTTTATTAAAAGACATTTTTTATAATGAAGTATCTATCTTTATTGTCTTTATTTTCAGTCATCACATGCCTTGAACAACCTCAAGCTAAATTTAAAAGCTGCTTGCTAAATAATAGCTATTGAGAATTTGTGTCATTCATAATCCGATTAGTCGATTAATCGTTTCAATAATCGGTGACTAATCGACTATCAGAATAGTCGTTAGATGAGCCCTACTTTACACGTTAATAATAAACACCATCACTGATGGTATTAGGACACGTACAGGACTGACGTTTGAGTCGCTCTAGAGTTTATAAGACACGTGTTTAAATACACCGTGTACACGCATTCCCCTGCTAAACAACACAAGACGTAACGTGACTCGCACAGACTGGGCATCAGTGTTAAAGTGACCGGAACGATCCGGAGTCATGATCCGACATCATCGATTAATAACGAAATACATGTGGTTATCACTTTGTGTGTGTGAGACGAGCAGACACACTCTCATACGCACACACACACACATTCACACATGCACACACACACCGACACACACACTCCTGCAGGTTATGAGTGGGTTACACATCGCTGTGTTTTAATTCTTTGTTGCAGAAGAAGCAACGCCCCGTTTATCCACGGACATAGATATGAATTCAGTACGTTTTTATAAAGATCAGTTCTAAGTGTGATGATTAGAAAACATCAGAGGAGCAGAATCACTTGCTGACCAGTTTGTCCTTTAAAGCGGTGCAGCATATAAGCCTAAACTCAACAAGTCAGTGTGGAACGCATTGACCACTGTCATAGACTTACTGTCAGATTTTTTTTAATTGAAAATCTTACTTTGTAAATTGTAATAACAGTAACAGTCTTTAATACTTTTTAAAGCACTTTAGTAAATAAAAATAGAGTTAATGTTTGTATGACTGATTTTATTAATTGATGAAAAAGCAGCAATGTGCAGTAATATAGAAAATTGTAGATGTGATACATTGAAATACATCGAGATGCATTGTTGTGCATTGAATTGTTGACTGCTGAATCATTATTGAATTGTGAGGCTAGTGAAGGTGCACAAATCTAATATAAACCTCACACAGGAATCTTAATAAAGCAAATTTGAATTTTAAACCAGGTGGGATGAACACAAAGTTTTCTAAATTTACTCTGCACCAGGGACATCAGCGAACAACATCCAGCACATAAATAATAAAAGTGAATGTATATTGTAGAACTATTTGAGGAGGACTCACTAGTGACAAAGAATAATTCTGAAGTAGGTCCAGAGCTTCACCACAGGAGAAACAAACCACCCATTCCACACAGGCATTAACAGAAACTGCACAAGTCTCTATAGGCAGAAAAGGTTATGTTAAAATGTTCTCTGAATCGACCTAAAACAAATGTTTTTATTTGGTAAAACAATTCCTTGTTACTGTAGTATCAGACAACATATGTTTCAATAATTATATATCTTTGTTAAGTTAATATCAGACTGAATATAAGTTTATAGGTAAATAAGCTCAAATTATCATATTTATGTGTACGTCCAATCATACTATCCACTACTTACATTCAACAGAGTGCAAACCCATATACATATATATCAAATTATTTCCAAACTGGTGTAGTTATTGGGGGAAAAAACAGAAGAGAGGCGAGTCAAGAAGTGAGAAAACTGAATTGGTTGAAGTGTTTAGGTGAATTGCCAAGAAAAACCAGGAGAGCAGGGCAGAGCCGAGCCGAGTTAAGTGGCTTCAGTCTCGTCAGTTCACGGCAGAGCCTCAGCTGCACGAGAGAACGGTGAGACAAAAGGAGAAGGAAAGAAATAAACAGGGAGCAAGATGACAAGAAGCCAGAGGTTGTGAGAGCACTGTGTGTATGTGTGTATGAATGTGTGTGTGAGTTGTTTGCTTGTGTGGGACACCAAGGTAGTGCTGGTCTGCAAAACAGAAATGATCTAATGTAGAAGAAGCTGTACTTCCTTTCTGATCCATATCTCTACTTTCAGTGTGCTGAATTAATAATCAACAATTTACTGCAGGAAGATGTGTATCTCTCGCTTTCTTTCTTTGTGTGCATGTGTGTGTGTGTGCTTCTGAGTGTGTGTGTGTGTGTGTGTGTGTGTGTGTGTGTGTGTGTGGGTGTGTGTGTGTGTGTGTGTGTGAACAGAGCAGGACGCCCATTCCCAAAAGGAAACATCTGTACATTCCAGACAAGCTGTGTAAGAAAGATGGAGACCGAGAGAGAGAGAGAGAGAGAGAGCGAGAGAGAGAGAGAGAGAGAGAGAGGGAGCGAGTCCTCCTCTGCTAAACCCATCAGTGGATGAAAGAGGACGGCAGAAAGATGCTCCACCCATGATCTGATCGTTCACACATTAGGCTGACACCTCTTCTTATAGCTCGACCATATACGAAAACTCATTCTGATCAAATTGGCACCACTCCTTAGACATATGGAGATTAAAGAGAGAGAGAGACAGAAAATGTGTGTGTGTTTGTGTGTGTTTAACATGACAATATAATGTGACCTTCAACATGTCTATTAACAACAGGCTCCCGTTCTCTCAGCTACCTCTGGCCACACATGGTTTTACTTACTAACACACACACACACCCTGCAAATCGCATTTTAGATATGGGCATGCATGCACATGCACACGCACACGCACACACACACACACACACACACACACACACACACACAGCACACAGCACACATATGGTTCTGTTTTACTGACGGTGTGGCCAGTGATCTAACCACTCCTTATAAGGCCTGTCTGGTGCCACTTATTCTGAGCCGGAGGATGAGAACACACACACACACACACACACACACACATACACACACACACACGTTCTCTCTCTTTGCCTAGACTTACATTTATTTCCTTACTTATCCTAACCATGCCTACAATAACCCTTACCCTGTCTTTAATCACTGACCCAAAAATCAGCTCACTCCCAACTGGCGATCCCCATTTAACTGGGTTTTGGTATGGAACACACAAACGCCCACACACACGCGCACACATGCACAAACTACATGGGTAGAGGAAATGAGAGAAAATATGAATAGAGGAAAGGATCAATCTGAAAAAACTGGGGGACTAAAGAAAAAACTCAAAGCAACGGAAGGAGCTTGGTATGTGATTGAATACGTCTCCAATCTGTACAAAACTGGTAACTGCAGGTGTAATTGCTGCCTTTCAGAGTGTCTGTGATCAGTTTCAATCCTAATACTTTGAAATGATGGGAGGGAAATTATTTCTGAAGCCTCTATAGGAACTAATCCGGCAGCATTATCCCGTAAACACTGTGCAGATTCTACAAAATGCGGTAAAATACTCAATGCTCCAAAGCTTGACATGTTTATTTAGCAATAGATTTCCAATAGATGGAAGATGTTCTTTGGGACATACTGAGCGTTAGGGTGAACTGCAGAGTCCTAGATAATGCTGCAAAACTTAATCTAATACATTTCTTGGCACATATTTTCTATACAAACTTGACACCATTGACTTGAGACCAACTGATTTCAAGCTGCTGTTCTCTGTCACAGTAATCACTAAACATCCTACATCCCCATGTGTGTTTAGTTCTCAACCCATACTGTTTGTGTGGACTGTGTTTTTAAAAAGCATCAGTGTGACATTATATTCTTTGCTTAGATATTCTAAACCTTCTCTGTAAATTGCAGTGAAGGGACGACGTGACAACACATTTCACGAACTGTTCTGGGGTATTTTAATTGTTGAAATTGACTCCACTTGTGATGAGACAGACTCTTATACTGTAATAAAACAACAAGAAAGCTTCAAACACATAGGATAACTTCAATCTAACGGAGGTCTTATTGTAGGACAGTTCGATATCATGGTGGCTCAGTGGTCTTTGTCCCTGTAAGTAAAGGCCAGCGCTCCAGTATCCCACTAAACACAGACTGCTCTGTGGCCGCTTTCATCCCCTCAGCATCACTGCCTGATTCCCTCCCTCCCCCACACACTTCTATCCATTTCTTTCTTCTTTTTCTCTCTGTTGCTCTGATGCCTTGTTTACATTTGATGGCCGGACAGACCAAGAAGAGTCTGACGGGAAGATGGAGCAGGACAAATGTGAAGGAGGAGTTCAAGATGATGGAGGTAGAGAAGGAGAATTAAGGCAGGTGTAGAGAAGAAGCAGGAGAGAAACAGAGAACAATTGCCCTACTGTGGGCTGCCAGCCAGTACCCCATGCCCCAGACAGGGTGAGGGGCCGGGTGAAATCTTAGGGTAGATGGGTCTTTACCCGACTGCAAGAAGAGAGGGAGCATGAAATTAGGGGAATGGGGCAGGGAGCTGGGGGAAATGAAGTGATGATTGAGGAGATTTGGAATGAAAAAAAACGTTCTGCATCACAGTCTGGCTAGGTCACTCCTCTCCTCTCCTCTCCTCTTCTCTCCTCTCCTCTCCTCTCCTCTCCTCTCCTCTCCTCTCCTCTCCTCTCCTCTCCTCAACATTCTGTCCATTTTTCCAGCTGCTGCTGCCTGGGTTGTCTGGTGTCCAGCTGGCAAGTGAAGGGCAGCTGTGTGCCGCGGTTAAACACACTGACTCAAAGAGCAATGCACTCACATATACACACTTTTAAATGCCGTCAATAATACAGGGAAAAATAACACAACCCTATATTCACTGTTCGCTCCTATTCTGGTAAACAAATCTGAGTCCCACATATCTTCAAGACCAAAAACTGTTTGCTTAGACCAAAAATGGGTCTCAGACCCGCAGTACCCTCTGGGGTGTGTGACTACAAAAACGAAAAATTGTTATTATTTCAATGAAGCATAATTTCAGTGGGAACTCCTTATTATTTAACTAATATAATGTAACTCAAAATCAAATACCACAGTCGAGAGGAACTTTTCAATTCCATTTGCTTATGTATTCACACACAAAAAGACTGAATAGTTGTACCATGAATAAAAAAAACTTGGCTGCAAATGGAAACAACTGTTCGAGTACATAATGGCGCAGTGGAACCTGCTTCTACTTCTGCTTTTCTCGTTTAATTTCTGACCGTGTAGACGCATCTTTCACACATTGTTGCAATCTACTGAAAGGTCACTTAGAACGAAAGCATCTGCCAAAGAAACCTAATGTAATAAGCAGCAGCGAGCTGTCATCAGCTGCAGTTTCTCAATCAATATCAAAACATAAGTCATCACATTGAAACAGAAGTTCTTCTCGGCAAAGGATAAAATAAAAAAGAAGAATAAACACAGACAGTGACATATTCTGTTACAAGGCAAACACCAAAACACTGACAAAAACAGCTGTTGCAGTATTTCCATCAACTACTGTTACGCTTCTATTTTCAAGAAGCAGGAACAACTTTAACTGATTAAGACAGCATTGATGCTATTTTAACCAATGCATTTGTTCACACTCTGTGGTGACACACAGTGCAGTCACACTCAGTAGGAACAGGCATTGTGCCATTAGACAAACAGCTTTGCCCCAATTGCATATTCCACAAAACTGGTCGGCGAAACAACAAAATTAGTCAGCTCTTCCAGCAGTGTAATCTCTTTTCATCGGTAAAATAAAGCCATTTCTGTACTTTGAACACTAACACTAGGTCAGAGTGAGTGAAACATGGTGTAACAATTCCAAGAGTTTGTACTCAGGCAAAACATTAAGCTAATACTAATACTGATACACACAATATCAATATCGACAGAATGGATTCAATCCAAGGTGGTTTGCCCGGATGCTAATCTTGTAGTTTAAGTCATTCTAAATAAGCTTCTTTTGTTGGGTTACATGCCACACCAGATCCAAACAAACAACTCGCTCCCTAAATATTTGCTTGATGTATTGCATGAGTCTTGTATTAATTAATTGTATGTCGCTACCAGCAGCATTTCCTGCCATACTGCGGACAGTTTGTTAACGTGTTCGTCGCTGTCGGAAAAATATTTCATCATATTGACGGACTGGAAGTACCTAGCAACAACCCCAATTCAATTTTCAACACCTGTGTGCATTACCAAGGATACATTTCCTACATTATAGTTACAATAGCGCAGTGCAGACAGCGATGCAAAATGAAAAATGAAAAAAAAGTGCATCGAAATGTGCTGTTAAAGTCTTTCCCATGCAGCAATATTAGGAAAGGTCCTGACACTTCTCACAACCAACCTGACACAACAGGTTACAAAACACTGGCCTGCTTCTGGTAGTGTGGTTGTAAAAAGAAAAAAGTGTGTGTGGTTACTCTTGTGATGCCTCTTCCATTGCAACAACATGATTTGCTATGCTTCATTCACCGTCATTGTGCTCACTCACTGGTGGATCAGCGTGTTCACGTGTGGCAGCAGGTTAAGGACATGTCTGTTTCCTGTGTACATTAGTGGAAGTCAGACTTGTACACGTGAGTTGTTTAACAATGATGATAAACTCATAAAACAACAACATGTAAGCACTGCTGTGCAAAACGGACACAAACAGCACATCTGCATATTTCTAGTCTGGAACCTACGTAGGGCATTATGCATGTGGCCCCAGGCAATCGAACAATGTGTGCAGGCAGTTGTAGAGAAAAAAGCAGCTTTGTCAAATGTATGTTGTTTGTAAAAGCGGGATGCTCCACATAAATTGATGTGTCACCCAGGAGTTAAATAAACCTGCAACACCACCTCGTCTGCAGCTGACCCTAACCCTGGTGAAGACGAGGACGTGCTCCGCTCTGAGGTGGCAGCATGCAGCACTGACTCCATTTTACTGTGCTCTCTGCTCCTTCTGCTTGTTGGATCCATCTAATGTGTGGCTTTCAGGTGCAGTGGTATGAAATTAATTTGATCTTTTTCAACTTCCCATCTTCACAGAGACCGAGCTCCTCTGTGGACGTGGTAACGGGAGGAAGGACTCAACATGAGGCTTAAGGTACATTTCCTATTTAATTATTGGCAGGATACAAATTTAGACGACGACTCTTTTGTATTTCCTCAGAATATTGTCGGAGTTAGACTAACAACACAGTTTTCTATTTTAACTCTAAAGGAAGTTAACAGTTAAGTCTTTAAGTATATATGACTCACCCAGTTAACAGGCTACACAGACACAGCAGGTCTAAACCGTAGATGTATGTATCCAACCACAGGGGACATGTATATGTACAGTGTATACAGGAATAAATTGATGGCTTAAGCTCAACCCTTCTGCAGTGTTGTACATAACATCATCAATAAGGTTCAGAATATACATTAGCTGACTTGAGCGTCACTACATGAATGGTTAAAAGCTGCCAAAATAAATTACCTAAATTGAAAATATGTTGAAGGTAAGTGTGTATTTATGTTTTTGAAGCATCAATTTCCGTTTCTCTTTTTTTCTGTTTTTCAGCAACAGCATCCTACACACATTTCAACCCCAATTATGTCTCTCAGAGACCCTGAAAGACGCTTGTACACTTTTCAAGTGTTTTCCATCTCAGAACCCATCACGTCTGGCACAGGGTTGGTAAGAGGCATTGCAGCCAACTATATGATTTTGTGAACATGACACAGCAGTGTACTTTGGAGGTTGTTAGTGACAAAACAGTTGCAGTGCTGCAAACTACACAGTAAAAGTGTAAGAAAGATAAACACAAAGGATAACTTCAATCTAAAGTGCATGTTGCATCACAAACTCAAATGCATGCGCACACACACACACACAAAGAGTTCCTTTTTCAGGCTGTCATGTAACCACCAGCACTGCCTCAGCAAGTTAATAATGAACCACAGCATAACTAGTACTTAAAAATCACTACTAACACAGACACAAACGGATAGAGACAGAGAGAGAGAGTGAGAGAGTAAGAGAGTGAGAGAGAGAGAGAGAGAGAGAGAGAGAAAGAGAGAGAAAGAGAGGAGGAGACGATGGGAGCTGTCTTGTCTTCTTCTTCTCTCCCTGTTCCTTCCCATATTTATGACTTTCTGGAATGTCTGTGCTTTTCTCAGTGATGTCACTAGTTAGCATCGCCATGGTAACACAACAAATCCCTCCTTGCATCTGGTCCGTACATTCAATCTTTCCTATCCCACTTCATTAAAGTCAGTGTGTGTGTGTGTGTGTGTAAGTAGTTGTATGGATGATAACCACCTCTGCAGTAGGAGGAGAAGCAGACGGATAGAGAATGAACGAGAAAGTGAGAGAATTACAGATTCTGAGTCTCGGCTGTCCGACAGCTGTGGAGCCTCATGACCCAAGTCAAAGCCAAAACTGCTCTCCGCTACAGCACGAAAGCACATCTCCGTGCCTGCGGTGTGTCTGTGTGTGCATCCCGCTCCCATGGTAACACCACAAAAGTATCCTTAACGGAACAGATAGGACCAGGATGTGTGAGACCAAGACTGTGTTTACAGTTCAGGTAAACCGTGCACTGCCCTTAGGGAGCCGCAGTCATCCACTGTGTTACAGAAAGTTCACTAACCTAAATGAATACTCTACTTTCTTACTTGACATAAATAATAATAAATCTCTTCCCTCCATCTAACTGGAACAGGAATTATAGTCTATATATAGACTTATGGCCACACTCAAAGCGTTGTGCCACTTTGAAAAACAGTTTGTTATAGAAGTGCAATGAATCCCGGGATAGTTTGGCCTGAGAAGGATCCACCAATTGGAGCCTTCTAGTTTGTTTTTTTCCCCTTGTTTGACTTCTTGTTTGTTCCCATCACCTGCAAAACACGGTAGGTTTCTCATTGTCTTATAAAATATCATCTCAACTTGCACAGTAATGGAATACATGAAAGGGTGACTGAGCAGTCATCGGTATAAATGTGTAATAACCTACTGACAAAGGTGTCCATGTGTTTAAAAGGAAAATAAGAGCAATTTGGTGGTTGGAAATAGTGAGTGGTCACATTAATTGGAGAGGAAACACAGACATCTGTGCACTGTGCATCTGTGTTACACCAACCACTTGTCTTCCACTGTGAACGGATGAGAAGTTCCGTTTACAACACATTCAGACACATGTTGACTGAGGGTCTTATTCACTTTCTCTGTCTACTTTCACGGATGATTTGTGTCGCAGCAATCATCACACTAAACAAAGGCTACAGAGAGTTTCAAAAACCTGAGTCTAGTCCGCAGGCATTTCCCAGAAGTGACTTCAGAGTTGCATAAACTGTCTAAATGAAGTGTTAAGAGATTTTTATTATGTGTGTGGGATAGAACAGATGGACCAATGTGTAATGGGAATGCTTTTCCCCAATGGCACACTGCAATATGTTCAAATGCTCCACGACTACCACATCATTAAGATTTTCAGGTGTCTGAGGCCAGACAGAATCAAGGACTGAGAAAAACTGGTACTTGGCAGATGTGACATTGGTTTTACTTAAATTGATGTCCTTTCTTGTTAGGTGACATGCTCTTGCTCCTTTTATAATGCAGCACCTGCCATATTAGAAATCAAGAAAGGGAGAAGCAGTTGAAAAATTCAATTCTTCAGATAAACAAGTTGCTATGATTTGGAGGTGGCCAACAGATTAAGCAAAAACAATTTTTTTTTTTTTCTTCCAACAGTTTTAGGGTATCGAGCAGAAAAAAAACACAAATCAGGTAAAACTGGCACTGCTTTATTTTTTCTTGCGAAAGCTTTCAAAATAAAGCTGCACGGGACGACAAACACTCAGGGCTCAAATAAGCAGGAATATAAATTATGATAAATACTCAACAGTGTCCCCTGAGATTATACTTAGACAATGAATGATAAGATCTAACAACAAAATAAACTTAGTGCTTAGAAATTGCCTCTGTTTCTCTCACACAAATTATAAAATACAGTCATAGCAAAGACCAAGGTCACGTCCCGCTGCAGATGTTTTTGGAGAAAGTGAACATCAAGCGATTACCACAGCAATTCCATGTGAGACACTCATCATGCACCTGCCTCTGCTGAACTACTCAATAAATGTCAGAAATCAAATAATTATTATCACTGTTCTATTGATGATGATGCAGAAATAGGGAGAATCTGAGCCGTGAAGCTACATTACATAGAAAAGTATCTAATGAGTAAAGTTATTGTTTAATTTATTATCCATCACTGGTATCAACATCAACCATAATGACACCGAGGGGAGATGTATTAGGATCTGAATGACGGTGCCTAATTCAAAATGAATCTGCAATAATTGTTATAACTAATGACTTCGTATTTAGGTCATTTGTTACTTCCAGCAATTTGCCATTATATATTATCTCTTTGTCTTTTCACAAATGATCAAGGGATTAATCAATAATGAAAAAAAAACTGTGCCCCATCTTCCAGCTAAGGTCGGCCTGTTATTAATTTACACCATCCTTCCTAGTTGATGTTTAAAAGCCATTTGTTTTCTGTGAGCAGTTTTTTTTTAGTAACTAATCCAGTAGAGGCCCAGGGTTTGTTCTGTCCTGCAAACAACAGTGCCAATAACAAACTGCTGAGAAACATCTGCAGAAATATGCAACAGTTATTCTCTGATCATACTTTTGTCCTGCACTCTCATCTCTCTTATTGAGACAGACATCCCAAAGACAGGTCCACTTGGGAATATGATCTTTTTCTCATCCGTTCTTTAAAAGAAAAAGGGATTAAAGTTAATGTATCATACGCTGATAGCAGCTCCTGCTCTCACAGTCGGTCCCCTCCACACATGGCTTCTGCTGGTACAGTAGGACCGAGAAGGTTTAAGTGGACTGATGCAATTAGTGCTCCAACTGAGTCGGACATGATTAGAGACAGATCCTGCAGCAAGATCTGGTTCTAATTAACATCGCACCCAACAGAGCTTTCTCCCTCTCTTTTCAAATACTATGAAAAACTGGGAAGTGACAACGTGCTGAGATAAGACAGTGGGTAAAAAAGCTTAAACAATAACAACTGCATGCTGTTTTTATTTGAGGAGAATCTCAGTTTCACTTTGCTTCCGAAAACCCGATAGGCCATATGTTTATCTGCTCAGAGTCTCTGAAGTGGGCTTGTTCCAAAGTTATTTGCATTGATTATAGGCCTGGAATTTAGGGTAAATGTTTTAAGTTAAATCAAAGAGGGTCGTTAGAGGGGAAACAAATAACTGACAACATATGGTTTCCTTTGGCGCAGGACAGAATGTTCTCGCTGCAGCCGCACCAGAGGCGGAAGACTGATCTGCACTTCAAGCACTAACGTTCATTTCTCTGGTGAACAACTCCATCTGAAACTACCAGACTGGGACACATTCTCTTACACACACACACACACGCAGACGCACACACACACACACACACACACAAGCAGTATGGCCTCTGATGAAGGCCGGGGCCACACTTAACCTTAAACTTCAAGTAAAGGGAAAGTGTTTTTTTTTATTATTATCTTTCTTCTTTACAAATTTGAGTGATTTTCTTTAAAGAGCCTTGGAGCTCGTTTTTCAAGGCATCATTAATCCAATCCCCGCATCTGTCGGAGTGCAGATGCATAACTAGGGCCGCAACTATTGTTTTGTTTAAATCAATTTATTTTATTGATAAATCATTATGTCTAATGTCATAACATTGTAAGAAATAATGTTTGCATGGGTTTGTAGCAGCAAAAGTCTCAAACACAATTTCTGCGTCATCGGTGACTCGAACTATTAATTGATCAGGAAAACAGATGGACAGTGTGAAGAAAACAGCAGGGGCGGATCCAGGGATAGGGCCGAGGGGCTGCTGGCCCCAGATGAAACCTGGGTGGCTTCTGAATGGCCCATGCCCATCCTATCAGTAGTCCTTTTTCATTTTTTTAATATTAATAAATATGACAATATGTAAAGATTTTTTATCTACAAAACAAACTGTGCTAGAACCGGGAAGGATTTTCAATATATATTTAATGATGCGTGGCTTTGAATCAAAGCTATAGAGCCAACAGTAAACAATGAATATATACCTTACTGAATCTGGAATTGTGCATGGATGTTGGACATATAATTGGGCTCTGAATGTAAATTGTGGCCCCTTTGGGGCCCCTGATTTATAAAACACCTTAGATCCACCACTGGAAGACAGGGATGTGGTGTAAATTAACATAAACCAGTGTTTATGCGTTTGTAGAAAGTGTAAACAAATTAAGGGAAAATAATTTCCTAAAGGAAAAAATGTAGAAAAAAGTTATCAATTACATGCTTCCCCAGATTTCACAGAAATCCTACTGTATTTTTTGTTTTCAGGAGAGTGTGTTGAGTTTGACCCAGCCATTAAAAGCTGGTGAAAGTGACTCCACGCACTGATCCCCAGTTACATGGCTCAGCTATCGAACCCGCGGTACTTACAGCACGCTGGTGGCCAGCGGGATGTCTGCCGCCGCTGGGGCCCTGTCCAGCCCGATGCCGGAGCAGTTGACGACGCAGGACGCGCGCTGCTCCGCCAGCGAGCAGCTGCAGTTGGCCGGGCAGGGGCCGCAGCCCCGGCCGGCCTCCCCCTGCGGCCCGGAGCCCTCCTGCGGCCCGGAGCCCCCCTGCGGCCCGGAGCCCCACGCCTCCAGGCAGCACAGCAACAAGAGCAGGCTGGAGAACAACAAGCTGAACCTCGGTGCGCAGACGCCATGTTTTCGCTTGGATAAAGTCAGTCCATTTCCACAAGGCATAGCTCACTCACATCGCATCGCCTCTGATGGTGTAAGTCCTCTCAGTCCGGTGAGAAAAACAAAGTTCACACAACGCGCGTCCGCTATTCCACGGCGTGTCCCATGCGAGGAGACAGAAGCAGAGGAAGGGGTTCAACTTGTAGACGCCGATGTGTCCCCTGCGTTTTCCCTTTAGTCTGGTCGGATCCCCTTTCCTCTGAAAATCTAACGGAGCGTCTCAACCACTCTTTCAGGGGAGAAAAAAGTTTGGGAGAACTTCCTCTCTCCTCCTCCTCCTTCCACGTCATGCAGTTCCATGCACCACCGCTGAGACCTGGCACTGCTCTGTCTCCTCGAACCTACTCCAGTGCATCACAGGAGGGATACACAATCAAATGGCCTCAAGCTTCTCTTGCATTGTAATCAAATAACCTGAATTTATAGGCAAATTTTCAGAACATAAATCATTGAATTGTTGTATTAAACACAACTGTTAAATAACAACAAACAGATGCCTCTGCGAAGGCCCAACAGTCCCCTGATGACACCACATTTAAATTAGCTTAAAACCACATTTTTATTTGGATCTCATAAATATCAGCTCTTTTAATTATTCTCTGAGAGATCAAGGAAAACCTCTCACGATGTTAAAGAAAGAGCAAAACCATTCGAGATCCACCGCCTGATCTGGATCTGCAGTGAAGTTGAATGGGTTCTGACCCAAACTGATCCTTCCATCAAGTTTCGGGGAATCAGTTCCAGTAGTTTTTTCGTAATCTTGCTAATTTACACACAAACAAACCCATGCTGATGGAAACACAACCTCCTTGGTCGAGGAGAATAAGCTGAACCAAAGTAGAGCGGTTTGGAGGCCTCTGCAGGAATTATTTTAGGATGTTTTATGTTGCGAGATATAAATTCCCATCTGGTCTCTGGCATTGGGATTAGATGAACCTTAATATGACTTCTAGTGACCTAGCCTGGTATCTGCTCCCTCCCATATGGTAACACAGAGATTATACTATTGTACTTCAGGTTTTGTCGGTTTGAATGTTCACTTGCACGTTGGACCAAGAGTTTTCCCTGTTGAAAGAACCATCAAGCTGAATTTTAATAGCAGGGGCTTTCCCCCAGAACTAGGAACCCCCCCAAAAAGTCCTTGGTTGGGGGGTCATACTTTAAGTACCAGAACCTTTGGAGTTTGGCTTGCAGCACTAAACATACCTGATAGGTTGACGAATCCAGCATTTCATTTCAGTCATAATTTAAAAAAGAATCTGTTGCTGCGGTCATAGTCTTTTAAATATATTCCAGTTTGGATAAGGACACCAAATTCAGTTAATTCAGAGAAGAAGCTTTGTCTTTGCTGACAAAAGCTGTACCACGTATCTTAAACCGCCTCTACGCAAACACAAATAAAAATGTAGGGCTTTGTTGAAAAAGAAAGAGAATACTTTGAAGCAGTCGCCTTGGAGTCCTTCATCTTGAGGCAGTGATGTAACTGCTGTGTGGCCTCCTTCACCCACAGACACGTGAAGTTTTCATCTCACAGAAGTTTGGCGATGACACTGCTCCCCAATGATCTGATTCTGAAGTGACAGTTATCCAACCTTGTATTTTGGGGCATTTTAGAAACCCCATTCCCCAGCCGTCCATCCCTCTCTGCGGTGTGTCCTGAAAGTAGTGGCACAGGCACGTGTTCGAGGTGTTTCCCTGGTATTTGACTTGGCCAGAGCCCACCCAGCCTCCCTGCTGGAATCTGGAGCGCTGCACAAAAGAAATTCCCCACAGCGACTCTCAAACTCTCTCATCCTCGTTGGTAGCTGTTCATTGCAGAGTTCATGTTGGGGAAGCAACATGCACAAGTGGATGGAATCAGGCCAAATGATCCTAAAGGTTACTTTCCAGGACAACACAAGAAATAACAGCCCTCAATATACTGCTTCCCACACAGTTACAGCCTTTACATATTTTATTTTCCAACTCTTTATTGAATCTTCATATTCAGATTGAGTGACTATTCAAACCCCAGACTGGAGTTTTTTTGGCTGCACCATTCAATCAAAATATCATTTCTG
The DNA here is from genome assembly GCF_963576545.1 of Limanda limanda. Classification (NCBI taxonomy): domain Eukaryota; kingdom Metazoa; phylum Chordata; class Actinopteri; order Pleuronectiformes; family Pleuronectidae; genus Limanda; species Limanda limanda. The sequence goes on along the minus strand of NC_083637.1, from coordinate 23,047,734 downwards.
CAGAACTGAAATAAGCATATTTAGTAGCTTTGGAAACATTGACATTTAGAATAAAAAATTGTATTCTATGAGTTTGAACATAGACTTTAAATTGTGAAATATCACAAGATAATGGATGAGCCGATAAAGGATGATTAGAAGATAGAGATGTTACTATGGCGATAGATCGACATCACAGAGAAAATGGGACCAAACAGGCTAGTGGCTTAAAGACTCCTTGCTCGTCTATAGCCTACATTTACATTTGAGTTTGACGTCATTTTGCCTCAGTCCACCAGACTAATGCTTTAGATTCTTCCTCAGAAAAGGTTTATATTGAGCTTGTGATAGCTCTAATCAATGAGGTGTAGCTGTGCAGTCTTGCTGAAAGACATGTAGGCAGTTAACACAAGGAGCTTTCCATGTATTCTTGTGTTTTTGCAATGATCAGTGACAAGCAGGCAGATAAATAATAGTTAGTCTCAAAGGGCTTCACTGGTAACTTTATTTAGCCAGTGAGCCTTGATTAAATGTAATGGTGTTCTGGATGTCATGCAGTCATGCTTGTGGCTCCATGTAGCTTTGTTTGTGGTGATTGTGTTTGTGGCAACAGATCCTGATGGTGGATTGCGAATCAGAGATGGTGATGGTGGATGGTGATTGCAGAGGCAGCTGATTGTGGATCATGATGGTGGATCGTTATTGTGGGCGTGGAGATGGATTGTGATCATGGTGGCAGCTGATCATGGACCATGATTACAACAAGACTGCTTGATATACTATATACCCACTCACATATTCTACCATTACTGACAATAAGTCCTCCATTTCAATTGTCATTGCTAATCCCTTCATTAATATCAGACATTTTTTATGTGTTAATACTTTAAACATTGACACACCTTTCTGTTGTGTTAAAAACTGTTTTTTATTAATGTTGTGAAAAGTGTGTTTTATTTGCTGATGTGCTCAGTTAGAAGCAGCATCTATTGCACTTGTATTCATCGTGGGAGACGGATCCCTCACATGTGGCTCTCTCTGAGATTTCTACGTTTCTCCCTGTTAACAGGGTTTTTTGGCAGTTTTTCCTTACTCTTGTTGAGGGTTAAAAACAGAGGATGTCTCACCTTGTTAAGCCCCATAAGACAAATTGTGATTTGTTTATATGGACTATACAAATATAATTTGATTGACACTTGATAAACAGCACTATAAACAAGGTAACGATGAGGCTGATCGGTATGAAGCTGACACTTCACTTCTATGCTATAATTAATCCTACAAAGGGGCATCGATCCATTTAATGTTTATAAAGGCTGAAAGCCACAAATGTCATAATAAATATCTAATCATCTAATCACAAAAATGTCATGCGTTTTGTTTTTAGACATCGATTTCATTTCCATCTCTAGAGTCATGCTGCTAACAGAGCTAAAAACAATATATGTACACATATGTGTGGAGAAGCGTATATGAAGTTTACTGCCTATAAGCCTATAATATGTGATTTTTTGAAATATTCTATTCCATATTTATTGATACCTGAAAAAAACGTCTTCATCGTGTCAGTGTACGGATGTTTTTACCACCTAACATATCCTACTTGTGAGAACTGATCAAAACTAATATATCGGTTGATGTACACATTTCGATTGAACATTACAGAATACTGCAGCTGGCCTACTGAACCACTTATGTATGAAATGCAGTATTTTATAAGGTATGTGTCTGGCCAGGAGCGGCCCAGTCTGGGCTGGGGGAAAATAAAAATGAGCTTGGCTTCTGTTTGGTTATAGGGAGGGTCCTCCAGCCCGGCCAGGAAAACAACACTTACTTAGGCCTCTGTCTGTGTTATTGTAGGGCTACAGGAAGAGAGGGGGAGCGGAGGGGAGAGGGATGAGGACAGAATGCCGAAGGAGAGAGTGAGGAGGGTCTTGAGAGGGTGAGGGAGATGGAAGCACATGGCAAAGAGGAAGAGAAGAGAGCTATTGTCACAGGCTGAAGGACAGGGCACTGAGAATGTGGGGGGGAAAGATGGCTATAGTGACAGAGACCTGCAGAGGGTAAGAGAGAGAAGGCACGAAACTATCATAACAATAATATTGTGCTGAAAAAGAGATGTTACTTAACCTCTGTCTCCTCTTATTGTTGGATAGCACTCAGCAATGATTACAGATCTGCTTTATTTACCAACTATCGCTGATTGGAGCCTAATTGCCTTGTCTTGCTTTTAACAGGATGTAAAACATGTTTACTCTTAACTGCTACACATTTCCTGGCTAATTAACAACTCTATATTAGTAACACTTCTTCCACAAAGAATTCATGATGAATCATTTGCACTGGATATGTAATAAAACTTTCTACAATTCTTTATTTAAGTTATTTAACAATTGTTACTATTTAAAAAGCAGTTTAATAATTTAGCAACAAAGCAGAATCATTTTTAAAAATTATGCTAGTCTTTGGATTAACTCTAAGATTAAAAAGCCCAAACGTCGATGCATCAATAACACTACTCTCAAAACATGTTGAATATAAGATAATGATATAACATTCTCAGTACAATATAACACTGATACTCTAACTTTAATTTACCTGTGTACCTCCTATTCAAATAGAACCTTTTATTTGCAGTATTTTTGCAAATCGTTGTCGCTACTTTTACTTGAGTAACATATATGAGTACTTAGTCCATGACAAAATCTATTTGATTTCCACTTAAGGGTGAAGAAAAGCTCCAATCTGATACTCAAATCCTTTTTTTACTTCTTAATGTCTGTAAAATAATTTAAATGATAAAACCAGAGAGGTGAAAATCCCTCTTGGATCATTTGATTGGAATGCTGAAAGCCCACATATTTCCATTTCATGTTAATGGCTTTCAAGAGGACTAGTTTATATTTAGGGATCCACTGCCTTAAACTGCATGTTGAGTAAATCCCCTTATAAACACTCAGTAGCCAGACATAAAAAAAAGACATTTTAAAAATCTTTGGTATGGAGTAGTATGTTGCTGGAATGAAATGCAAGATTCATTCTGACAATGAAAGTGAATTTTTGTTCAAGACGACACCTTAAATAAAATAAAATTACCTTTGTCTTATGCAAGTGGAATAGAGTGATCAATACAAATAATAGTATAATTAAGACAATGTAAACATATTATTCATAAATGGTTACATTGCCTCCTCCACCCCTCCACCTTTTAGCACTGGGTAAATGGTATTCATCTTGAACAAATGTTTTTGCATGTGTTCCCTGTTTTATCTTAGCATGCTGCCTGGCTAATCCAGGGAACATCCAAAGAATGGAGCCATCCGTGCCAAGCACAGCTGTATTCCCATTTGTGCAATTAATGGTTAAATGGTTAAATGGTTAAATGACAAAGTGTTCTTGACTGAACTTTAGCACATGTTCAGGTATTCTGAGATCTCACTCGTGTGAAACTGAGAAATCCCAGTCGTAAGGTAATACAGAGATACACATAGATATTCCAGTTGTCACCACGGAAGAGTAAGCCTCAACACCTATATAATTGAATGAACGTTCATTCATCCATCGTCTACAGCACTCATCCTTCGAGGGTCGCAGGTGCAGCTGGAGTCAGTCCTAGCTGACATTGGTGCGATGCGGTACACACCCTGGACAGGTCACCATCTTATTACGGGACTAATATACAGAGATAAACAGTCATTCACATTTACAGACATTTTAAAGTCTCCAATTAATATCCCCCCTAGCACCCTGTCTTTGGAAAGTAGGATAAGGCTGGAGGACTAGGAGAAAAACAACATAGACACAAAGGAAAACATACAAGTTATAAACTTCAGATTCAAAGGGATTAAAACTGGAAACCTTCTTGCTGTGATGCTTTTGGTTTGTGAGGTCACAATCAGTCATGATCAGTCTACATGGGCTCTGCAAGTATTTTTGGTATTTCTGCAGCATTGTACTTAATAAGAAGAGACAATTATATTTTCTTCTAAACCACAGTTAAACCTGTTACTTAAGCTGGGCTGGATCAAAAGAATTCACTCTGACGAAAGCATCTAATAAATCTTTTTCAACAGAGGCTTAAAAAAATCGTATTATATCGGTATATCAGTATTGACTGCAAATGTAAAACAATGAAGGGCATTTTTTCTGTAACGTTGACAGAGAGAATATTGCTCACTGCTACACAATAATGAGCATGAAGAGAAGAAGAGAGAGCAGAATCTTTGATGCATCTGGATATGCCAAGGCCAAACAATTTTACCTTCAATTGTCAGTGACCTCGAGCCACTCTGGTCCAGCCACTAGAAATATGGAGACTCAGAAAAGCACTCAGAGGGCCCATACCTTCCCCAAGGCTGGACAGTCATCTCAATGAGTTATTTTAATGTAATGATAGTGAATGATTTAGGAAAAGGCTGCTGGATCCAAAAATCGTATCAGTGTGATCCAGGCTGGGTTTGGTATCGGGACGACAGAGGTGAATTACAGCACCAGCCTTTTCTCAGTTTGGGGTTTTAAGAAAGAGAGGGGTAGAGAGAGGCAGAGAGAGAGAGAGAGTTTATTTCTAAAGGATGTGACAGAGTGGTTTCTCTTCTACGTGAACACTGGAGAACAAATAGACCTCTTACCCTCTCAACCTGCTCCTCCTGTGTTTTAATGAGGAAGCACTTATTTGTTCTGTCAGGAATCTGCATCTCATTTCGCCTGCGATGTGTGTGTGCGTGTGTGTGTGTGTGTGTGTGTGTGTGTGTGTGTGTGTGTGTGTGTGTGTGTGTGTGTGTGTGTGTGTGCCCATGTCCATGTGTGTTTTACCTGTCCACTTAAATAGCTTTCAGATCTCTTTCATTATTGCTAAAGCTTCACACGCAGCAACACCTTCTATTTGCAGCTCATCTAGGTGCCGGGCTGTAGATCAGGTGATGGAGCAGGCTGGACATTAATTGTAGGGTTAGTGGTTCAATCCACAGTTCTTCAGTGCTCTTATGCAAAATAAATATATATATGCAATATATTGTGTTGCATGTAGCCCCACTTTCCTGTTCTCACCAACTATGTCTTTTCCCCTATCTTTTCAAATATTTTCAAATATTTTGAGCAAATCCAAGCACAAGCAGGGCTATCTGAGTATTTCAACATCTGAAAGTGAATTAAATAAGTTCTCCCCTCAAACTGAAAGACCTCGCTCTTGAGTAGATATAGCAAAAATAAAACTTTACCGACCAGTAATAATCTATTATCTTCTCTTACCAACATTGATTGCTTCATACACACTCTATATTTTAACTTATGATCTACCTTACATTCATCACAAGTACAGACTCCTTCTTGGTTTCAATTACTTGGTATAACTGCCCTCAAGATTCTTCGAAATCTTTTATTTCTAAATTTAAAAACGTATTTAATGAACTGTCTTTATTGTAATTACATTTGATTTTTTATGGATATATTTTGAGCTTATGAGTATAAAGATACTTATCTTCTATGTTTCCTGTTTTCCTTTCATCTCTCTCACACACACATTGCCCACAGGATAATAATGGTCTTTGACAGGTGGATAGGTCAACCCTCAGCCTGTGTGATAGCTTCACCGCAGGGGATCCCTGTGAAGATAGGTATTAACTCCTTCACCCACCCTGATATCAACCAAAGAATAATGCTGTGTCTTGAATGCAATTCTTCAGTCAGTGCACTCACTGACACTGTATTACACTGTGTGCACAGGCCGCTGACTGGCATACAGCATGAATTCACACAAGGTAGTGTTGTCCCAAACATGCAGTTGTGCACACCACAACTGTTTCTTGGCAAAACTTCTGCCAGCCTCCATTGGTGCTTTCCTACAATTTTCACAAATTTTAAAATACATTGTTAGCGGCTCCCTTATAATAATAATAATAATAATAATAATAATAATAATAATAATAATAATAATAATAATAATAATAATAATAATAATAATAATAACAACAACAATAATAATAATAATAACAACAACAACAATAATAATAATACGTTTTATTATTATTATATTATTATTATATAATACATATATAATACATTTGAGATAGCACACAAAATTAAAATGCAAGTCAAAGTGCTCACATAAACGCAATTAAAACATTATGATAAAACTAAATGAGACAATAAAATTGGAAATACTGTAAGGAGCAGGTTAAGTTCAAATTTGACAGGATAAAACCCCCATCAAGTAAAAGATTTAAAATTCAGCATTTTGACATTCAACAAAAAAATAACTAAGAAAGATTATATGCGTCCAAACTTCTGGAGATATAAGGATGTCTTAACTTGTCCTTGTCTGCCTGGGAGAGAAATGGTCATACTTTGGAAATATAACTTTAAATATAACTTTAAATGATTTGACATCTCTGCAGAGAAGGAAAAAAAGGCAATGACGATGTAACACTACAAGCATTTATGTATCATGATGCATCTGCCTTTCCTCCTCCGCTCTGTGTGTGTGTGTGTGTGTGTGTGTGTGTGTGTGTGTGTGTGTGTGTGTGTGTGTGTGTGTGTGTGTGTGTGTGTGTGTGTGTGTGTGTGTGTGTGTGTGTGTGCGTGCGTGCGTGCGTGCGTGCGTGTGTGTGTGTGTGTGTGTGTGTGAAAAAGAGGTAAAAATTATAGAAACACACCTTTATATGACTGACATTTAAAGAGGCACTTAATGGCTCACTCAACATTCATAATTTACAGAAATCTATGTGAAGGAGGGAACCTTTCGAAGGTTTTTATAAATATATATTCGATACCATGAACTGAATTACTTGACAATACGACAAACTGCACATAATGTACTAATTCGAATGTACAGTTCATGTTGAGTGTTAATCTTTCAGAAAAGTACAAAAGCTGTTTCTAGCACATAATGGCTCGATGTGCTGAGAGCCTTACTGGTGAGTAATCATTCAAGCCCAGTCAAACACACATCAGCCGCTCGCTGCGTCCTTTAAAAGGAATTTAAATTCAAGATTTTTATTGTTAAATGAACAGAGATAACATGAAGCAGTCACTGTCAATGAAAAACTTGGGTCACAGGCTCTCTTTAAGCAATGCACCATCTTTGAATGTAATAAGACAAAAGCAGCGGCTTCTGGGGGAACATGTTGCTTGACAGGTCCCCAATCTTTGTGTAGCAGGAACAGACCAGCCAACAACGAGAGACTTCCAGTCATTAAGGAGGTTTATGCCTTTTATTTTGTTTCTCTTGTGGGGTGAAGTGTCCGCAGACTATGATGATTGTTTTTCTCGGTGTGATACTACACTAGTGAATTGTCCATTGGGTTTTGCTCCAGCCCCCTTGTGACCCTCAAAGGATAAGGTAATGGATGGGTAAATGGATGGATGGATGGATGCATGGATGGATGGAAGAAAGAAAGAAAGAAAGAACGGAAGGAAGGAAGGAAGGAAGGAAGGAAGGAAGGAAGGAAGGAAGGAAGGAAGGAAGGAAGGAAGGAAGGAAGGAAGGAAGGAAGGAAGGAAGGAAGGAAGGAAGGAAGGAAGGAAGGAAGGAAGGAAGGAAGGAAGGAAGGAAGGAAGGAAGGAAGGAAGGAAGGAAGGAAGGAAGGAAGGAAGGAAGGAAGGAAGGAAGGAAGGAAGGAAGGAAGGAAGGAAGGAAGGAAGGAAGGAAGAATGAATAAATGGGTGAATGGGTGAATGGGTGAATGGATGGGGGGTGGATGGGTGTGTATGGGAAGACAAACTGATGATTTTCCTTATGATTTTTAACTCATATCACTAGTTTGCCACCTAAAATCGATTTCAACATTCCATAACAATTACAGTAGGTACATGATAAGACGCCCAAAGGAGTTTTGAATACTTACTTATGTACTTTTGCTTTAATTTAAAGAGGAAGTCAACAACATTATGTCCATGGACCTTGCAAGGTCCCAGCTGCCCTTTGTTGGGGAGGCCCAGCTGATAATTTCTAGATAACACTCTCATCACCGCAGAGGAAATAAACCTCGGACTGTTCATCTTCTCTCATCATCCTGTCACAACCCTCTATGTTCTCGGGTCAGGGTTGAAGTGTCCTCTGTTTGACTACAGCCAACGATCTTTATCTGTGTCATTTCCTCAATTTCTCTGTGTTCTGCTTTGCAATAAAATGCATATCACCTACTGATGTCATGCACCAAGCCTAAGGAATTTAGAAAAATACTGCAGCACCTACCTTATCTTGAATATGTGGGTATATATTTGTATTTAGATGACTTTATTCATGTATACATAGACTTCAGGCGTGTATCTTGCTTTGGCAAATAGCACCGACTGATCTCTGTAAAGCAAAGAGGAGACATTTAATGTAAATGTGAAGGTAAACAGTCAAACGGATGAATAGAAATGATGTTTGTACAGAGAAATGATGCCATAGCTGATCTGGTGTCGATGTGAGAGCGACTATAATGAAACACCCCATTATATTCTGGTTTATCTGGGCTGACTGGTTGTGATCTCGTGATACCTCATGTCGAATGTGTTTACATTGATCCAGTTGCAGACTTTTGTATGACACATATATGTCCAGTCGTCGTCACCTATGTGTTGGGTCACAAGAATAGCTACATCTGAACAGTGAACACCCTAACAAAACATACTCAGATCTATCAGGTCTGACAACGTCTTAGTTCTTCAACAGATTTGTGTTTCCTACGCTGAAGCCATTTCGTCAGCGTGCTTCTTCTCATCTTTGAAAGTGGTCGTCAGTATTACGTTTTTTTTCCTTCTGGTTATTTGAGCATTTGCTCATGAATGTGCTTGAATCCAACACGTGTAAGCTTTGAATCATGTTTCCATAATTCCATTCCTGTCCTGATATGTGTTTATCAAAACCAGTCATTCATCACAGCCCCTGGCCGCCCAGTGTTTGTACACTGTGTGTTCATTCATTATGATCTTGTTTGTTTCTACTTATATCGCAGGGCTACATCTACTGTATATATGTTGGTTCTTGTCAGAAGGGCTGGTGTGAAATACTCTAGAGAGCTATTGACTCTATTGACTCTTTGGGCATCTGCTCATTTCTGAAAGGCTCTTGTTATATCTTCATGTCAAACAATATGCATGCAATATAAACAAATGTCAATGATCATATCTCAGCTCTACACCCCTACTCAATCTGCAACACACTTGGGGACTTTCGCTACACCTGCTAGACATCAGCGCTGACAGTACTTAAAAACATGGGGATAGTGCTGCTAAAGAGATATCTTAAGTTGCATAAATTGCATTTTTCATATAGTATTCTCAGTATTACAATGCAGCGTTTACATACTCTGTTCGTTTGTGTTTATATATGCAGTTTCCAGGTGTGTCAGGGTTCATGCTTACTGAGGTTGTGGATTGAGGGGTTTCCTGCATTATTGAGGATGCTCATACTCCTCCTGCTGACATTTTCTGTGAGATATTGAGGTTTACTTTAAGGTCTACTTTCAGATTCGAACAGGAGTCAAAACGGACATCCACTGCTCAAGGCATGTATGCTCACGTGATATATGTACTCTAACCATTCGGCTACTAGGTAAGAGAAAAACTAACATTTTGTTCATATAATCACATCCCTATCTTCAGAGATGGGCAAAAATACATCCAAATGTATTTTAAAATAAAATACCAAATTCCCTATTCCCTATTCCCTATTGTAAAGTGTATCAAAATATAGCAGTAAATGATATGTACCAAAATAAACTACTGTATTTTTGTGTAATAAAATTATTTCACTTAATCAGTAACAATAATCTGGGATTGTTTACTGATAACTCTACAAAAAATTAGCCATATTTGAGCTTCTCACCCAATAGTTCACAATACATCATATTTTCTTTTAGTATTTTTGGCCAAATCGATCTTGATACATTTTTATCTACATCAACAGAGTCTTTGTCTAAATTGGTGCTGGCCTTGAAACCTTATACCTGCTTCGCCAACCTCCACCAGCTAAAGAGTTTTGGAACTTGTATTTCTATTTGTCAAAATTGGTACAGACCCCACTAGCTTTACAACTGCTGTTGTTCAACCTTTATTTAAAAGAAAAACACTGTATACCAGGATCTCTTGAACTGATTGGTCTTAATCTTTAGATCCAGATTCGGCCCAGACTGTCACACTGTTACACTGTCATGCAGCACATATGCTGTGTGGAATGATTGCACTTGCGTGGTCTGCTCCAATTTGCCACATCTCAGCTATAAATTAGGTATAGCAATACCACAGGTCAACCAAAGGGGCCAAAGGGTTCTGTTCATGGCCCAATGCTTTTATTTCTCTTTATATTTCACCCCTTGGCCCTTTGACAGTCGTGGAATTAAATTGCACTGTGCTCCCGGTCATTTTACGCTCCTAAATTCAGATAAAATACGACAAGGCTGGACAATGGCCTGGCCTGATGATGTTTGACAAAGCTAAAAATTCTGTCTTCTCTGTCTGGGGCAGATGCTGAAATCCTAATTTGCCGCTTCGTGTCATCTACACTGGATAGGTGTGATGTTTTGTTTTCTGTCACCTGCTTGTACTAACAGTCTTCTGCTAGAATTGTAACTGAATCCAGAAAGCTTGACTTAATTCCATCAATTCTAGATTGCCATCATGGGTTCTCCATCTAGGTCAGATCAGACGTTGAGGTGCGTTTAATGAAGTACAAAATCAAAAAAGGCATGTCCCTTCAAAAGGTCTGCTTTCCTTCTACTTCATGTTGAAACCTTTTCTCTTTTTACCTCAGGACAGACGGGACACAGGAATCCTGCCTGTCTGCAGAGTTAAAAGAAGTCAGCAGGCTGCAGGGTCTTTTTATAATGGGCAATCTTCCTCTTGCCCAACCTATATGCTGAAATCAGACTGTCTGTCTCTGGTAAAATATTTAAATCCAAACGTTAAACGTATATTTATATCTTAACTTTTGGTCTGTGGCCTATTTCATGAAGCCTGGTACCTGTTACCATTCTGTCTCAATGAATCCATTAAACCTAGAACGTACAGTGGTCCATGTAGTCCTTCCAGGGAGATTACTGTAAACTTCCTGAATCCAATGCATCCCTCTAATCCTCTGTTTGTTTATTCCCTCGAGCACACAAGTGTCCAGGCTGTGTGCCCATCTCTCTCACTCTCTCTCTCTCTCTCTCTCTCTATCCCCCTTCTCTTCCCCCTGTCCTCACTTTTCTCTCAGGCTTTCTGCGCGGGACCATCGGCCATCCTGGGACCACTCTCCTTCTACGGGCTGTTGGTGCCTCACTCCAGATGTTTTGGATCTGGGTCTTCCTCCTCCAGGAGTGCCTTATCCTTTTCGCTCCCTCTGTTTGTTTGCTTCTTTCTACGAGACGTGTGAACGCTGTCCTCGGTTTTGCATATTTTTTGTTGGTGTAGTCTGTGCTCCTTCCACTTCCTCATGTCTGCTGGTGGTACCTTGATGGTGTCCCACATCACATTCTTGATTAGCGTTTATAGTCTATAATTATGTAGTCTTGTTTGGGCATTTATGTCTTTATTTGATTAGACAGATTAAGCATGAAAGGGGGAGAGAGGGAGGGGGACGCACAGCAGTCTGCAAGCCAGAATCAACTAAAATCAATCACTGTAGAGGACTGAGGCCTCAGTACATGGAGTGCCAGCTCTACTAGAAGAGCAATCACTCCCATAATCCTACTATTCCGTTCAAACATCTTTAGTATGCCGGTCTATCCTGAGAATGGGATTCTTCCTCTGTTGCTTGTTTCTTCCATTTTTTCTGGTTAAAGGTTCTTTTTTTCTGTTTTCCTTGTCTGATTTGATAATCTAAGGACAGTTTGTGAAATAATCCTGCACAGAGCTGGAATCCGCTTAAGGCAAATATGTATATCTGGTACAGGGCTACATGAATATGAATAAAATTCGTTTTGGTAATGCCGTCATCTGACGGACCGCTCTGCTGGTGTTTTTAGGTCATGTAGTGGTAATAGATGCTGATGTGTGATGTGTCCAATGTGCCATGTTTGCAGAAGATAGACACTTTGCTATGTGAAGCGAGAGAGAGAGATGTTTTAAATTAAGAATGTGTGGATGAGAATGTTCTTGTGAAATTAGACCCAGTCAGTGGCGCTTTCATCAAAATCAAAATGTCAGTGTGCTCTGTGGTTCAGTTTATGACTGACAGATAGTCAATATGAGACAGGTACATACCCCTCACTCTGATTTGGCATTTGGACATATGACAATATCATGTGCCGACAAAATCAGATTCAGTAAAAAGAAAAAAAATCCTGAGATAAAACTTTCAGAATCACCAACTGCAAAGACTCTAATTCAAACGGTGGGAATACAATATATTTCCGAGGTCAATTGTTTGATTGCTGCTGCAGAGATTATATGAAGTCAGAAAATAGCCCAGGTCACTGTGTGAGGGAGAGGGACTCACATCTTTTACTTAGAGATAAAAGTAATAACAATACACCGTTCAAAATATTAATTAAAATAAATATTGAGTATTGGGTAGTTGACAAATAAGGGTGAAACAGTATTTTTTTAATAAAGTTCTAATGAGGATTACAGTTTTATGAAATTATAATGTTCAAATGCTGAATTTTTTTAAACTCCTAGTGTTCCTCGGATTTTTTGTATAATTTTATTGCGGTGTGACCGGCCGTCACACCGCAGGACATTTTCATAATTTTGAGTCATTGCTATACAAGACTGACCTTAGCTATTATGCTAACTGAAGAATAACACAGTTTAACCTTAATATGTTTAATTAAATTTAAAAAAAAAAAAAAATTGGAAATTTTTGTTTACACTTTTTTTTAAACAAATTTTTAACTACAGCCGTCACACTACAGGACATTCGAAAAATCACACATTCATTTTCTGATTGAAAGAGTGAAATTTATGAAATTAATCAGAGGTTAACAGTCACCTTTCAACATACACAGTACATTCCAACACCTGGTAGTGGAATAAACTAAGGGCCCCTATAGTTGTCCATGTAACTGCCGTTTCAAAAATCTGATTTTCCATGTCACGCCACAGGACATTATTTGTGTTACGAAAGTTATTTTGCTGTAAATACTAATATACTAGTTTTGTGCATATTAAAACCTAATATTAATAAAGTCATTATATACAATATAATGCCAAGGCAGTTATTACCTGCTCCAGATATTTCTGGTTTATTTTGTTAATATGTAAGTTTAATGCTTCAGCTATGTTACGGTCACACAGCAGGACATTTTGCGTATTCAGCTTAAAATATAATCAAAACATAACAGATATTTCATACAAAATCATAAGTTTAAAACAAAGTACCATAATATGCATCACATCCATGTGTTGTTTAAGTGGTTAAATGCATCTAAATAAACATTCACACTTAATTACATAAAAATCATGCGTCATGTCATCCACCCTATTATCAGCATCACATTCCCATGGGTGAAGTACAATCTTATCTTACTGTAAATACATGTACTTAATCTTTGTAGGAGTGCATCGTGATTCATTTGTTGATCACACACTGTATTTCAGTATCTTAATGTGCAATTATTAATAGACTTGAGAAGACACCTCGAAATTGGACTTGGTGCAGTTAGTAAAACAAGTCTGCTCTCCTTTTTATTATATCCTCACAAGATGAGACTGAAGATCCCTCGTTAATGCCTGCGTCATCATGAAGGAGTACAACAATCTCTCTCTCTCTCTCTCTCTCTCTCTCTCTCTCTCTCTCTCTCTCTCTCTCTCTCTCTCTCTCTCTCTCTCTCTCTCTGTTAACACATCATATCAAAGAAGCAGCAGGTCTGTGTGGGCAGTAGAAAGTTGAAGGAGCGTGTGGAGCTGCTCCAGAGACAATCTGCTCAGCACCACGGACAGCGAACGATTGGAAGCTCGGCCACAAGCTATTTATTGATTTCGGGGAACGAGTGAAACAATCCGATGACTGAATCTTTGGTTTCAGGGATCCAGGTTTTTTAATTTGATCACACAGACTTGGACTTCTTCACTGCCTCCCAAAGTAAGCCAGCTCGCAATCTCTGAACGTATCATTAGTGTTGTGAATACGCGATTTAAGGATGTTAACAGTCAAATCAAACCCTAATGCGTTACAGGACATATCTATAACTCAGATACTGTAACAGAACGTGCGTAAAAGCTGTGGCACAATTCCAATCAATGCCACTGTACCGCGGATAAATTGTGTGCGCTGACAGGGTCAGATGGATTGAGACAATGTTTTAGGGCTGTTTAAAACCCTGCGACCCACACAGGAGAAGTTCGCGATTCGTGGCTCAGCCAGTTTCCGTGCGTAATGACGGATACGACTCCTTGTGAAAACTCCTTCGTTAGAATGTAGGCACGTGAAGCGAAGAAGGCGACAGGTGTGTGAAGTGCCCATCTTCTTAACCGTGGTCAGAGCGCAAACTTTCATCATATGAGTCTCTTTTACGTACACACTTGAGACAATCTGTAAATCTGCTCCAATGGAAATCATTGAAACTCACAGGGTAGAGGTGAATACTTTATTTCTAAAGCCGTGACAACAGAGAGGAACAAATCTACATCTCGATTGGGCGGAAGCATTTTCCCACTTTATTTCTGAAAACCACAATGGAGACCAACTGGACTCCACTGCCACCAGACGACAACTCCTCTGCTGCGCCAAGCCCCTTCCTCTTTTCCTACCCGCGCCTCTTCAACATCTCCTCCAACCTGTCCACCCAGAGCGTCCCCTTCCAGGGCAGCAGCACCCTGGTGACTGCGGTCATCTCCCTCACCGTCTTCATGGTGGGTCTGACCGGCAACACTCTGGCCATCTACGTGGTGCTGCGCTATGCCAAGATGAAGACGGTCACCAACATCTACATCCTGAACTTGGCTGTGGCCGACGAGCTCTACATTCTCGGGCTGCCCTTCCTCACCACGCAGAACGTGCTCTCCTATTGGCCCTTTGGCTCGTTCCTGTGCCGGGTGGTCATGACCGCGGACTCCATGAACCAGTTCACGTCTATTTTCTGTCTGACGGTCATGTCCATCGATCGCTACCTGGCAGTGGTTCATCCGATCCGCAGCACCAAGTGGAGACATCCCCGCGTGGCCAAGGCGGTGAGCGCAGCTGTGTGGGCCGTGTCCTTTGTGGTGGTCCTGCCGGTGGTCATCTTCTCTGATGTCCAGGTATAAAGACCATGTTTATCTTTGTGCCAGTCCAAACTTCAGGGAGTTGTAGTCACTGCTGCTATTTTACTTATTCTGTGGATCAACACTTGGCACAACTGTACATTATCTGCACAGTAGCCATAAAGTATTTGTAATAAATCTATTTTTGCAATATTCCGTTTCCACTACAATATTACATTGCAGTTCATATCCTACCTACCCTGTGCCTTTTTGACTGCCTACTTGTATACTTACATGTTGCGTTACTTACATGTGGTGTACTTATACGTCTACTTACACCGTGGATCAGAGATTAACAGCATTTCAATCCCAGCTATGTCCTGTACATATGGCAGAATTGACGATAAGGTCGACTGCTGTCAAATTTATATTATTATACTATTCAAAGAGCCACAGCAGTGGTGCCATATGAGCAGATTTATTTTAGTGAATTAACGGCAAATTGCCTGGATTTCTATACTACTTATGGTAAAAGCATCAACATATCTTTTGTAAATTGAACTTTTTTACGCTTTAAAATTTGATAAGATTAAAAAAACTTTTTAAATCATATCTCTGCCAAAAGCAGCTGCAATGAAACATGAAATTGGAGCTGTCATACATATAGTATGACATTTGACATTTTGTGAAATACCCTTATTTGTTTTCTCATACATAATTGAAAAAGAAAGTCCACTGCCCAAGTTTGCTTAATATAAAGCCTGAAGAACAAAGTTTAGAGCACAAATATAACAATATCCACTAATCAGCATCTCTAATGCTCACTAGTTAACACATCACATTCCACCTATTCATGTTAAAATGCTGTTTTCCTTTTTGGGGTGTTTGTTGGCAGAGAAATGTAAAGTTACAGGAGGTTGCTGGTCATCCCTGAGCCAAGCTAATCTTGTCCAATGGCTGTAGCCATTGTCTTAAAAAATAATTGATGTTAAGAGACTATTGGCAAAATATTGAACAATTCTTTAAAAAAATGCTGGACCTTTTTTTCAAGACTGTTAATCTGTTGGAGGTAATTCGTTACAGAGCGTTACATCCATTTGGTCAAAGTCGTGTTTTTGTTGAAAACTGTTTTTAGCAAACAAACTTAGATGAACTGCAAGCGACGAAATAGCGAAAGAGATCATAAGTAGAGCAAAAAGGAAACTCCATATTAATAAGAATTTTGTGCCGTGTCTGCTGGATGTTTTTACAAGCAAAGGCTTACTAAGATTTTTGCAATATCATCTTGATAATGAGATATTGCGTTTTGTTTGTTGTTCGGTCCCAAGTGACTATAAATCATAAAAAGCTGGTTTGAAACATAAGAAGCATTTGTTCACATGGAAAGAATGTCATCGCTGTCTCTAATGTCCTCTGGTTTGTAAGGTTATGAATGATATTCAATGACAGGAACAGACTGAAATGCTTCACATGCAAGCTAAATAGAAACAGCATATAATTTCAGCAGAATCTATTATATGTTAATGGTAAAAGTATTTTCAGAAAGAAAACACAAAAGCTTTAGAATAGAAGGCTTTTATGAAGAGAATGGAGCTAATGGAGTCGAAGCTGCCATTGTACAGCTGAAGGACACAGGTCTGAGAGCCACACGACTGAAAGGTTGTGTTGGGTTTAAAGGGTCCTTGTTGGTTTGCAAGTTGACACACACATTCTCTCCCGGCAGTCTAAAGTGCCATGTTTACCTCTGGTATTTTATTCACTGTATGATTAAGTTGATAGGGACTGAATTTCTGTTTGCTGTAGGTTTCCCTTAATGTATTAATGTTACTCATCTTGTCAGGAAACATTTAACTCCTGCAACATGATCTGGCCCGAGCCGAAGGACGTGTGGTCGACAGCCTTTATTCTCTACACTGCCACTGTGGGCTTCTTTGGACCGTTGCTAATCATTTGCCTCTGCTACCTACTTATCATCATCAAGGTGAGTAAATGTGTGTGTGAGGCTGATTGAAAAAAGCTCATGTATAAATTCATACTGCAATCTGCATCCACATAAGGATAATTTCCTTGATCCTCCGCATCCTCTCCATTAATTTTCCATCATCATTTAAAGTCCCATTAATCATTTTCACCGCCATCATGGTAATCAGTCTATCTTTGGCACAGGTGAAGTCCTCTGGGGCCCGGGCGGGCTTTACCAAGCGGCGCCGCTCGGAGCGCAAAGTGACGCGGATGGTGGTGGTGATCGTGGTGGTGTTTGTGCTTTGCTGGCTGCCGTTCTTCATCATCAACATGGTCAACCTGGTCGTCATCATCCCGGAGTCCAGCGTCACCGCAGGCGTTTACTTCTTTGCCGTCATCTTGTCCTACGCCAACTCCTGCGCCAACCCGTTGCTCTACGGCTTCCTGTCAGACAATTTCAAACAGAGTTTCAGAAAAGTAGGTCGGACGCCTTTCTGGGATATAAAACTGGGTCCAGGGGAAAGAAATCATTCAATTTTTTTGAGAAATACATTCATTTGCTTCAATGCCAAGATTTATGGGAAGAGAATATTACACCTTGTTAAGCCTTATGAAGCCAATAGTCATTTGTGAATATGAGCTTTAATCAAAACATTTCATTGATTGATGGATTTAGTTAGATGAGCAGACTTAAATCACTCTCATCGCTTGTCATGTGTTCATTGTTCATCTGCAGTAAAGAGCCGATTAGCTTAGTTTACCGTAAAGATTGGAGACAAGCGAAAACATCTAACCTGACTTCCTCAAAGCCACGAAGGTTCTACGAGGGTTACGTACTAGATTATTTCTTGGCTGTGAGCAGAAACGTAACTGAACGTGAAGACACAATGTTAAAATCGACTGAAATTGCATTAGTTTCTTCAGGTTATATTAGAATATGGGCAAACAGTTTAGATTGTTGCTTTATTTCTTGCTTGACTGTACGTGATAAGATCCCAGTAGATATGCATATATATTGAATGTCCTTATTTTTTTTTAGAGTTTTCTGATATCTTTAAACAATATCTGTGCACTATACAAATACATTTTCCTTCTTTGAGTCAATTTATTTCAGCATCAATGCTTAGGAAAAACAAAATATTCCCTATCTGTCAGATCTCAGCTGAGAGCCGCTGATTACATTTCTAAACTCACGACTCATGGCAAAGTGTGACAATATTTCATTTCTCTGATCAGTTGATCAATAATACATCTGACAATGAGTGGAAGCAAGTAAACATGAGCTGTATGGCACAAACCTCATTCTGAACATATTAATGTTGAAAGGGAGGTTTGATTACGATCAATTTGACGTGATTCTTATCTTACAAACTTTGTCATTTTTCTGCAAGCATATAAATAAATATTATTATATTTCTATTGAAAAATGATAATGCATATGGCCCATCTCTTTTCTGGATTGCAAGACATACCTATCTTCATCTGGTTTCACATTTAGAAAAACAATGGAAAAAGGAATAAATAGATTAAAAAAGATATGATACAATATACATTATTGTCCCTTTAGGAAAATATATCTTGGAATCGGTGCTGCACAGATAAATTCCTCCACAGTTAAAGTAAAAACAATAATGACACAATGAGAGGGAACTTTTATGTGCCAGCCCTGACCGCTCTGGTTCTCTAGCCTGGTCGGTTTTATGATCGACTTGATCCCAGGGACAGCGGCTGTTGTTGTTTCCTTTACATTTCTGTTGTAGCTGGGAAACCTTTACAGATACTTGCATCTGTGGCCCTGCAGGTGCTTTGTTTGAAGAGTATGAGGTGCAAGGCAAACGGCGTAGATGATGGCGACCCCAGCGCCCCTCGCACTGAGAAAACCACTGCGCACGAATGCATCCTGCTCTCTCCCCGTAACCAGATCTACGAAGATGCCCAGACCTGCCAGGTATTTTTTATATGTGTGTGTGTGGTAAATAATAAAGAAATCTTTAAAATGATTTGTTAATATTTTTGAACACAGTATCTAATATCATATCCCTTGGCCTAGACTGTGCGCACACACACACACACACACACACACACACACACACACACACACACACACACACACACACACACACACACACACACCCTGCCGCTCTCTGCATCACCAGTGAGTGTGATGCATCATGTTGGGTAGGATGGTAAATTAACACTGCAATGGAGGCAATTATTAGGAAACACTCTGGAGGCAGGCGTGCAAGGCTATGAGATTATTAGGGGTCTCTGCGTGTGTTTTTTGTGTTTGTGTGTGTTTGTGTGTGTGTGTTTGTGTTATAAAGAGAGTTGCAGTCGGGGAATGAAAAAGCTTTGTGTCAGTCTTTGCAGCTGGGGGATTCCCAGTGTCCCATTAGGTAACTTGCACAGGAGCAATGAGGTGCATCAGACTGACAGAGCGGCCCTGATGAGACTCTACTGAGCTCCTTCAGCTGGATCAAGGTTATCAAAAGTACAACATCTTCCATAAGCCACAAAGTATAAGTGCTCAATTATTCATGTGATCGGTTACGCTCAGAAAGTAGATTTGAGTCACATCTCTTCAAGCAAGAAGAGGCAAATATTCTTCTAACTCACATGTACATCTAAAGCCTGTGTTTTACCAGTCTATCTCTCACAGGGGACAAAGTCAGTGTCACTGCAGACCAGCTCCTTGTGGAGGTGTAATGGATTCATATGCACCTTTGCTGCCAGGAAAAGGAAAAGAAAGGAACATTTAAACGGAAATAAGTAAACAGAGGCTATAAGTCAAAGTGACATTAAACCGTCTCAGACTCTCAGCTAAAGACTGAATTCCCTGGGTTTACCCGATTTCTAGTTTGTATGTTTTTATTAGTTTTTTTGTTAATTTGTACGTATTTTTCACTTTTGTGTTTTTTTTGGTGAAGCTCTTTGTAACTATTTTCTATAATAATGATAGTAATTAGCAAAAAGACTTTGGTCCTGACTGATGTGGTGCTGTGTGTGGTTACCATGGTAGCAGCAAGTATAATTAATACAACAGGTATATCAAATTGTTTGCTAAAAAGAAACAGTGAGGCTGCTGGCATCAATGAGATAAAATTAAACTGTATCTCATTCATACTGTACATGTGTACTCGGTAGTTGAACATTTATTATTCAGAATCATATCGTTCGCAGCCCAGAAGGGTTGAAAACCTTTGCTTTGAACAAACCCTAGACTTGTGCATGTGATGCAGAACTGAATTACTATAATCTCTACTTTTTGGTTAACTTTCTATTGCTTTTGATGCCCCCCTCCTCTGCTTTCAATGACTCCTCATCTTCTCCTTCTCCTTCTCTGAAGATTTCTCCTCACCCTCCAGACTGGCCTGCCTCGTACACAGCAGCAGACCTGCACCGCTCCACCCCCACCCGTCCCGCTCCCTCCTCTTGCCCCGGGATCGGGCCCACAACTGCCACCACGGTAACCTCCACCACGGCCACCCCTGCTGATCCTCCCACCGTCACCGCCATGACTACGCCTGCATTCTCTGCAACCACAGCCCCACAGCAACAGTAGCCAGTTAACCCGGATGTCAGATTTCAGGTAATAGAGAGAGTTACGGAGGGACAGCATGACATGAGACTACAGAAGCAGTCGCATCAGCTGATGAAAAAAATGGAAAACACTGACGCTCTTTCGCAGTGACTGCTTACATTTCCTAACAAACCCGAGCACACTCATTATATATCCATTGCAACGTTGATGGTCCACCTCAGTGAAAGGACCTCATGAATATTTGTTCATACCTCAATGTGTTGCTGCACCTATGTGATTCATCCAGCTGTTGATCAGGCCCGAGGTTACTTTGCACCCATCCATCTGACATAAGTGCCTTGTCGGCCACTCCCAGCAATCACCACGGCTCCTAAATGGACGCAGAAACACTGACACCTTCCTCCCCTCACTTCCTGACAGTTTGTCATGAGACATGTCAGAATGTATTTTTACTTTGAACAACCCAAAATGCCATGGTAGATAGATTTAAAGCCAGTGGAGTTATTTTCCGATTAAAATCCTTGTCCTACGACAGCTTTAACAAAACATCTTAGCACAATTGTCTGTTTCTTGCGCCCGTGCACTCACAGCTCAGCTCTGTTTGCTTTACTTGATTTATATGGGTAAATAGTGAGGAATGAACTGGACATCTGTACATCTTTGTGGAAAAAGCTGAAATCTTTCTGTATGGTGTTTGTATTTTAAAAATAGCTGGCTAGCTGTGAGTCAGCCTCTCAGTCATTGGAAATATGACTGTTTGCCTGGTCAGTGTACTTCTTCAAACATGTAGCCTGGTCACAACACACAACCTCAGACCTCTTTGTATATAGGCCTCTTTCTTTATGTCTTCATATATACGGGTGTCTGTGTGTGAGAGAATGTGTGTGCAAGTACATTTGTGGCTGTTTTGCACGTGTATTGTTATGTGTTTTCTCTCTGCAGAGACTCTGATGCTGGTAATTACAGGTTTCACAGCAACATATACTGTTGCTAATGTTATTATATGATCACCTTGTTTACTGCACAGTGGAGGCAATATATGGTCAGCCTGGCCACTCATTGCCTCAGCTGGCACAGCCTCTGTTAGCTTTGCGCTTTGAACTGTATATATCGCAGCCGGGGACTGTGTATGTATGGACGACACTTCTCCACTTCCTCACACTGTACAATAATTAAGCCAAATATCTTTGACAAAAGCGCTGCCATCTTGTGCTGGTGACGTCATTTGAAGCCAGAGTCTGTGCAGTAGCAACAGTGGATAAAGCCCTGGTATCAGAGGATCAAATTCCTGCTGACGCACTCGTATCACACCCGTGTCACACCCGTGTCACATCCGTGTCACATCTGTGTCAAACTGTCAATAATCCAATACAATTATTCTGATTCGGCTGCTACAAAGTTTACTTCGGGGACTCCAGAAGTGTTTTGTGGACTCAAACACTTCACTCACCCCTCAACAGGCATAGTGATGAGTAGATAATGGGTGAGTTTCATTTTTGGGTGAACTATCCCTTTACGCCTATATTGTTGTAGAAAAAAAATTACAATGACGTCGTAAGAAAATCTCAATGATGGATGGATATGCTTTTACTCCCACTTATCACCTGTGCAACGAAATAAAATTCATTAGTGACACGCAGCAGCTGATTAGGTTAATATAATGAGTCAAGGCAATGACTAAGCCTAATGGAATCTATCCCTGCTTGAGGAAATTTAAATTTAAAAATGCTGTTAATAGGAAAGGCTTTTTTGAGTGTAAATACAGAGCCCACGCTGCATACTTTACCACATGATAATAGTTGTTCAGATGCTTCAGTGCTGTATGTTTGTTGGAATAAAATTGTGAGATCATAAACCCAACATTTCTACTTGCTGTTGTCGCACAAACACACCCAGACACCTCTGCACTTTTTAGCCAGGCAATGAGGCAGACAGCCCCAGCTCTGTGACCTCAGAGAGGAACACTGTGGTCAGACCTTCCCTCATGCTCATATTTATAAAGACAACATCTGGTGTGCCAGCTGGAAGACCTGAAAACATGTCCCACGTTTGACACAGTCTACATCGAAATCACAAACCGTGTGATTACATAACCTCACATCTCTAACCCGCGTGTCAACAGGCCTGTCATGTCTTCGCTATATGAGGCATAAGATAGGAATTCAATTAAAGGTTCTTGAGTGTGTGACACAAATAATAAGAGGAAAACTATTGAATCTCACATATCTACACACACTATAGCTTATTATAGACACAGAAAAACACACCATAAACTCTCTGCCTGTAAAAAAAAAATCTACACCTACAGTATGTATTTTCTGAATTAATTTTTATAATCGGTAGATTATACATGAGCAACAATTTAAAGAACAGACAGTGACCGCAAGCAGTATGTTTCTCATTACATGGAGACGATATAGACTTAGACTACAGGATGAAATGATTCGATTTTAGTGGTCAGATGTGACTGTGACCTCACAAGGCGCATTGATCGAAACAACTTGAGGGAATCCTTTCACATTTGGTACAAAGATTAACCTGGACCCAAGGATTAACTGATTACATTTTGATGACCAAAAGTCAAAGGTCACAGTGACCTTATATGAAATTATGTAGATGGCAATTTACTATTACAGTATTTTTTGATATTTTTTCACAAAATAGGAATTATTGGAAGGATAGCCCCTTGAGATATCACATCCCATTTTTGAGGGGGTTCTAAATGCATAGACTGCAGCATTACTTACACTAATAATACTGACATTTTGCTCATCCTCTCCCACCCACACCCCCAGACTTTGCCTAGTGGAAAAGAAAAGTAACAAACAGGTTGTTTTGAAATATTTTTAAATGTGATGTTTGCCTATGTTGTAAATCCAATCTGAATAAAGCACCTCTGCAAGACCCTGATAAAGAAGAGTGTTTGTGTGTTAGATATCAAATAAGCAAAACCTATATAGTTAAATAGATCTGTAAACATCAAGCCTCAACCTCAAGTTATGTATAATAGCAGCTCGTAGATTCAATACAAATTACTTTACTATAGACTTAATATAAAGATGTGCGACATGTCTCCACTTTCTCACAATGTTTAGATATGAATACAAATTATCTCGGATACACGTCGTCCATCTTTATTTACAGTTTATGACCTTAAAGTTTGACTTAACATTAGTTAGTTACGCTTCTTTGCTTCTGACATTATTATAGAGGTGACAGCAGATCCAAATTACATGAAGTCTGCTCTGGGTTCAAGCAGCTGTGTGATTGTCAGGAATCAGGTAATAGAGGCTACTTCCTCTCACATCACGACAGGGAGAAAGCATCAGACAGCTGCTCCTCAGCTTGAGAGTGTGCTTCACTGCCTTCATTTCAAGTCGTGGGACAAGCCTGATTGTTATATTACTGACTCACTATTAAAAGGTCTTATTCCTCCGGTTCAGAACCTGATGAACTCTTGTTACATGTTGAAACATGGTGTTAAACTAATGTTAATCTAAAGAGAGTTCAGAAAGAGAAAAAGAGAGAAAACATTTTCCTTTTGTCCATAAATTGTCCCCAAGGACAGAGAAAGTAAATGCAGTACTGTGTCCTGTTTGTTGACCACTTATCCTTAATTCTCTGATATGTTGCTCCCAGTCCTTCCACCTTGTACCGTACAACATAAGAAGAATCAGACCATACTTGACTCACTATGTCACCCAGCTCTACAGGTCATGATTATCTCCCTTTATCCTGAATGAAAAGTTTTCAGATGATCCTGAATGCCACATCCCTTCTGGTCCCAAATCAGCCTAAAAGAGCTCATGTCAGTCTGCTGCTCATCGACCTCCGCTGACTGCGTAGTCAAACCTAAGATGCTATTGTCCAACGTGCAACTTCTGGTTCTACAGACACTAACAGCACTTGAACAAAATCGTACGAGCATATGATTCTTCCCGGCCACTGAGTTCCTCCAAGGAACATCGTCTGGCATTAACGCCCCCATGTCCCTGATGCTTGCGCTTGAAGACGGATTTCTTGTAAGAGCACCTCCTCTCTTTATACCTCTAACACCTGTAACATGTCTCTTTAGTGTTTTTGCGCACAATGGCGAAGTTCGTATTCCTTTTATTTTATATTAACTCTATTTTTCTGGAGAGTGGCAGGAAGTGGGGATGTGTCGTCCCTAGTTGATTTTGCCCGGGGGTTCAGAAATTAAAGAGCAAAATAATATTTAACCAATTTCAGTATTTCCTTCAAAAGATTCTCAACTAAATGTATACTGTTAACATTTGAGCATATCACATCTTTCTTTTAGTAAATGGATTTTGCTCAGGTGAAGTTTGACATCAGGAACCAGTCCCTGTAGCAACTGGGAAAAGGTCAAAGTCATCCTCTGAAGGTCAAGGGTGAATTTCCATGATTGAGTCTTAATACTGTGTTGATTGTCATGTGTTGCACCACAATCTATTAATTATTGAACCCAGGGGAAAATAAGAACAGCAGAAATCATATACTTATTCTTTCATTATCTGACTCTGCGTGCCCTTGTGAGATTCTTCTGTCCCACAACGTCTTCAGAGACGACCAATCTCTGTAATGACCACAGACTGGATGTCAGCTCCCTCATCACTTATGCAGCCTCTCAAACACTAACATAGGCACATATACACTCGCTTAATAGCATCATAGAATAAATTATACATTACTATATATATAGAACACGGTCGCACACTTTATCATGGATCCATGTTGGAGGAAATCTTTATCTTTAGTGTTTCCTGCTGGCAGCAGCACAGTGAAAACGTGTCTAAATAAAACCTCCTTCAGGAACACAATTAACACTTCATATGTGATTTATACTTTATTCTTTTTTGTTATAGAGCCTATTTTTGTCTTACCCGCATCATAAGACACTCAGTCCCCACATGCACAAACGCCTTTCAAAGCGATTCTAATAACATTCATCTCTTAGTTTGTGATTCATAAGTACAAACTGATGAATCATTCTCATCACTGAAATGTTAACTTCCGTTTTATGTCCCTTTTTCTTCTCTGTGAGATTATTATAGACATAAGATATGCCTCTCAAAGGGCCATCTGAGCTTGTTATGTGCTCCCTCGCAGAAAGCTCAATCTCTGCATTGTAGGAGGTAAAGTTAATCACCTGGGGTTTGACTGTCACTCAGTATATCAGTCTTCAGACTCACTGGCTGACTGACTGTTTGCTGCACAGAAAATAATCTCAATGAATCCCTACATGATGCTGTTGTGAGCACATCTGTGCAGAGAATCTTCTGCTGTGTTGTGCATGTGTGAAATGAAAACTGCGGGTAAACACTGCAGCCAGTTCCCCTTTTTATATCCGCAGGTATAAGAGTCTCCACTTGTCTTTTTCATAGATTTATCAATTGGTTCTTGTTTAATGGTGTACGATCACATCGGGACCATTAGGGGATGTCCTTTTCTACGATGGTAACTACCTGCCCCCACCTGTGGTACTTAATGTTTCCATTTATGGTACCTAACTCCATTATTTCCATTATTATAAGCCTTTTTGAAAAAGCTGCTTCACTAGAGTACAAATTGTATTTCACCAGATGCAGCTTATGAGCTCAAACGGGTTGTCACTGATGAACAAGAGCTCTTCGATGTCACCACTGTTGCTTCGCTCCCTCACTATTTCATGCCTAGCTGCTTGTTTACAGTTTCTAAAGCTTCAAATTGCATGTTCGCTCACACTAGTGTGTATTGTGTTCAGTGAAGGCCTCTACATTCAATAATTTAGCACAAAGTTCCTCACCCCGCCTCCTGCTGGGACCGTCAAGTCAAAAGGAACGCCTGGTTTCTGTTGGATGAGGGGGTTTCGTAGGCTGGCTTTGCTTGACCTTTATCTCCGCTTCTTATCACTAAACAAGCTTAGACACCAACACAGGAACAGGCACAGGCATGCACACAAAGCAGGAGAGGCAGGTCACAGGACATCACTGATGACATGAGGTGACAGAATGGGTGAGGGAGAGAGAGAGAGAGAGAAAGAGAAAGAGAGAGTGAGAGACAGAGAGAGAGGGGGGGGGGAGAGAAATAATAAAAAAGGTACATTAATGAATTTATACAGACAAATCTGTGAGAGGAATCTATATAACATATGTAAACAACAGATTGAGGCACATAAATTATGCAGTGAAACAATTGATTAGAGAAAATAGAAAAACACACATGTTTGTACTGCTATTTTTGGGAGGACAGCCCCTTGATATGTCCCTAACCCTAACCCTAAAATCAAGTCTTAACCCTCAATCAGCTCATTGAAAAAGTAAGGATTGGTCAAAATGTCCTCACTTTCCAAAAATGTCCTCACTCTGTACAGTCTATGCTTAAAATGGTCCTCACAAAGATATAAGTACAGGAACACGCACACACAGTCTTCTCTCCATTTGAGGAAATCGCATTGACATTATTTTCCTGAAGACTTATTCTAATGACTACTTGCTAAATCCTCCCATGTCTTCCCATAAAAATTCATTGATTTCTGCTATGGGAACTTGCTATAGTTCCTATAATAAATCCCCATAATCTGTAAAAAGGTTTAGGTCCCCACAACGTCAGTAAATTCTGGGCCGACCCCACACAAACGCACGCACATACACACATGGTTGTGTCTCCATGACTTCAGAGGACATTCAATTTACTTACATCGATTTCCTGGAGATTTACTCTAACCTTAACCATATTTAGTACCATTACTAAAGCCGGTATTGTGCCAGTGCAACTTGTGATACCCACTACAAGTCCCATGTTTTTAACCTTAACTTAACCTGACCTTAACCCATGTCTTAACCTTAAAATTAAATGGTTTACATTCCAGTCACCTCCTGTGGCCACATTTGCTTCAATTTTGGTGACTGTCAGCAGGCATCATTTATTCTTTATCGATGATGTCCACCTGTCTGCCAATCATTGAATCACTTTCTCTCTGACCCTTGATGCTACAGACAGATTTATGATCTCCTCAAGCTCTGTCTATGTGCAGTGGTTTCAGAGACACTGATTGGTTCTTGTGAAAAACAATAGACAATCAATGAAGCACCACTTGGATCCATCAGGTAAAATTTTGAAGAAACCGAGATGTGAAATATTGTCAACAAACACATATATTACATATATTGGACAGACAGCAGTGCAGTCCTCACTCTCGTGGCAATTTCTGTTGAGTTGCAGCATTAAAAATGCTAACATATCTCTTAAAAAACTAAAAGATTTAACCAATGGATAACAGACCACTGTAGTTCCTCTGCTAGTTGCTACATCCAGGGGCAGATCCAGGAGCAGTGTTAGGGAATCTGATACCCCGTTGTAAAATTGAATAGTGCTGGGTTGATGACAGGGCTGGTTCCGAGATGGTTCATCCTTCAAACCTTATAAGAACCAGTTTGCTTTTCCATGGGCTACAGCAGCCTTAGCGCTACGTCCTTACGTCAGTGTATATGTGGCTGTCTATTATTTCTCAGCAGCTTTCCCACTGACTTTAGCCACAACAACAATGTGGACTATAGCGTCTGTTTTCAAGTGTTGCTAATGGCTTTGCACACCTGCATCGACATCCAATCAGGACTGGTTCGAAGCGTCTGCACTGGTCGTCATGATTGCTAATGGCCCCTTGGTGTTCTTTTATTTTTCCAATCAACTAATCACTGTCTACTTTCAAAACACTAAACCTACCTTTTCAGCACAGCTTGTGGTGTATAATTATGGCGAGTATTTAATATTGTTTGTTTTATCTGCCTTCTGTTTTTTTGTAATCCTGTAATATTTTTAAAGTGTCATACGGATTAAATGTATTATTTGTATTATCGTCGTGCACATAGTAACACTTTTAAGTGATTTTTCTCAAAGCTAGAGAGGTAAAAGTAAACAAGGAATGACTTAAATGTGCACAATACATAATCAAAAATTGTGCATCTGTGGGAGACATATAATTAACCTCTCAGTGTAATTGATGGCCTCTAACACCACTTGTGAGAGAAGCTTTGCTGTGACACTTTGTTACGAACAGACTTCTACAAAGGGATGCAATATTCTTTTGGAAGTTGCACATCTGAAAGACATGCTGGTTAAAACCTTTAGATTCAGCTTAATAGGGAATGTGGGATGAAGAAGAGGAGCTGCAAAGCAGAGCTGGAGGAAATTAAGACATGCAACAGAAGCAGGTCAAGTGATGAGCCTTGAGATTAAAGGACCAGAACAGATAATACCAGTACCTTTTTGTGATCGTTGTGTTTACAGTGAGATTTGTTCCATTGAGAATTGACACTCTGATATTATTCAAGAAGTCGTGTGGCACGTGGATTGGAAAGTCTTTTTAAAAACCCTGTTGATGTATCCTTTATATTTTATAATGTTTCTACATGTAAAACTGTACAGAAGCTCAGGATGAATCATGCTTCTCTTTGGTTGAAGACACCCCGGTGGGATTCCACGAGTTTTGGGCCAGACAGCGAGGTCTGCCGGGGAGACAAATGATGAGCAGGGGTGTTGAAATATGAAAGGCCACGCTGTCGGGGGTCTGCATTTATCGCTCCAGCTTTTCTCCCTGTCTCTCTCCCCTGTCGCCTCCTGACACTCTCTGCTGGTCCTTTCTCCTCTCGTCACCTCTCTTCTCTGCCCTCTCCCCCCAGCTGCACTGCACTGCCGTCCTCCTCTTGCCTGACCTCCTTTTCAGCAAAACCTGAACATTGAGTGACCAACAGTTCAGATGGCTTATTGGTAT
Source organism: Limanda limanda (assembly GCF_963576545.1). NCBI lineage: Eukaryota > Metazoa > Chordata > Actinopteri > Pleuronectiformes > Pleuronectidae > Limanda > Limanda limanda. Next base: position 23,018,410 of record NC_083637.1, on the reverse strand, counting down.
AACATTTATCAGTTTATTGCCAAAAATGATAACCTCACTAACTCTAACTAGAAATCCACTCTGTTTTCCGACATGAACTCCAGAGAATATCCAGACTTTCTCCGGAGTTTTCCATTCACACATGAACAGGCAGAGGCATGATGTCACGTTATTCGGCTGGGGCTATCACCTTTCTGTCTGTCGTGTGTTAAAAATGCCATCAACCCAACCAATTGCTCTGGAATAATCTCTTGTTGTATGCTCACATGGGCTCACATTATTATGGACATTGTACAGAGTTCTTACAAGGAGGCCGGCAGGAGAAACTCCAGAGAAATTCCAGACGATCTCTCACTCAGACATTTGCGTTCTTACATTCAGCCCCTCCGAATTATGTCAAGAGATTATCTCGAGCATGTCTGAAAGAAACTTCAGAGAGATGCAACACCCACGGTTCAAATATTCATATGCCACATTGTAACTATCAAAATCGCTAATTATGTGACAATTTGAAGAGGGATGCAAGCCAGCAAAATAAATATAAATTGATAATGCCACTGTAAGAGGAAATCACAAGACCTGAGGAGCAGAACATATCAATTTTGTCGGCATATGTGTGGTGTAGCAGTAGAAGATGTCTAATTATAGCCGGAAGCTGCATTTCGTGAGCCCTAACACCTTTGCCATTTAATTGCCATAAATTATCAGAGAAAGCTACAGAAAGTCACTTCTGCTAATTGAATTCTGTGGTTTACCAATCCCACATTCATCATTCCCTCTATTGTTCACTCAAAGCTCCATCATTTGTCCCCCCCCCCCCCCCCCACCCATGTGTGTGTTAAGGGGATTACACAAGATGTTGCCAGTGAGTTTAATCAGTTTTGTTGAAAGACATTTCGAGTTCTTAACAAAGTTGTGAAAGACCCAGTTATTCGGATTCTGTTCAAGGTAGACATCTTTGATATTTGTAGCACCGTCAATGGGTCGGGCTGAAAATGCTCTGGTAAACCTATACCCAACTAAGGTCATGATATCTATAAAGATTTATGATGACTGGAGGTTTTTTTTTGGTCTTTGTTCTTTTGACTGATCTGGAATGATACTCTTTCACAACAGAAATGTGTATCTAAGTCCCCCAAAGTTAGGTACCAAACTTTGTCAGAATCCAAAATACTTTATTGATTTTACTGATTGCATTTGGCTAAAACTATGAACCCATGCTGTGACCTTGACTTTTAACGGATTTGGAAAAATTTAAATCAAGGGTAGCACAGATCCTGATCCTGTACCCAGTCATCTTGCCAGGTTTAGGCTAAATTGTATTGTATTGCATCTGATAGGTATGGCTATGACTGAAAGACAGGCACCAACAATTATAGTACACCTGCCTGCCATGCACTGTAGGTGCAAATGTACTCTACTCTGCACCAGACAGAGAACAGTCATACACATACACCAAAGCCGCAGAAGATGGTTGAGCATTCAGCAGATAAATCTTTATTTGAGCTGTTACATTTTCCTGAGTAGTGCTACTCATCAGGGCCGGGTCTAGACAGGCATGTATGAGGGGGCAGCCACAAATCTTGAGGGGGCATTGTGCTTTATTATATTATTATTATTATAAATTGGGATTTAGTTTGAGGGGGCACAACATTTATTTGAGGGGGCCAGGCCCCCTCTTGCCCCTGCCTAGACCCGGCCCTGCTACTCATTGGTTTTGATGATGATAATTAACCAGCACTGATGTGTCTTCATCCTGCCTCAATTAAAAGACTCCTTTGTCAACGGTTTCCCTGCAGTGCAGAAGTTAAAGGCTACACTTGATACTGGGAGTATGATTATGACGGTTTTGTGAGCTTGAATATGACTGAGTGACACCTCACACTGGGCTGCAGAGTCATATATGCAAGGGAACATTTAATTTTAGCTGCAGGATGACAACCTGCTGTTATGTTGCAAACTGTGCACTTACTGTATCTGAAATGTTCAGTCCAATATGACTTATGTGGGTATTGAGAGCTTTTGAGAGTTCCAATTTAGCTGAGCATGTTCTATTTATACTAATATAACTTTATCTGTGTATCATGAACGACAAAACTCAAAGGAAGTTACTGTTGTTAAGGGGTTAATTGCAGAGGACATCACTCCTTGTTAAGCCATATGATTTGTAAATATGAGCTATACAAATAAAAATGTAATTGATTAAGCAGCATTACTAAAGCATGTCTTGCTCAATATTCCTGGTTGGCTGCTTCCACCATGTGGCCACTATTCAGCATTATATCTAAAACTAGGAGAGCACACACAGTACCTCCACCAAGGCCCAACAGTACCATACATGAATGTGTGGTTCTAATATAGTTATATAAAAGTAATCAGGAAGTGGTCTTGTTACATAAATTATTTATCTGTCATAGAAAATTCAGGATTAGCCCCATTATAAGCATCTGCACTAAAATATTAAGTGAGTTCTTCCCAGACCCAGGCCCAATTTCTCCGACTGGGGAATTGAATGAGTGTAAACAGGTTCATGGTTTCCGTGTCAAAGTCACAGTCTGATGGCCTGTGGCAGGAAAGAAAGACGGACTTAATATATTAATAAAAACTGAACTGAGAAACAATAGAAATCCAAATGTTAACAGATGAACTTACCAAGACAAAGGTAAACAGAGACTATTACACATGCAAGGCTGCAGGGATCATTGAGCACAGGTGCTGAGGAGCAAAAGGGCAGGAAGCAGGAGAAGACAGAAAGTGAATCAAGACCACAGACTGTATAAGGATATATAAAGATCGAGACACACACAAGGGAAAGAAGAAGAACAGGAAATGAAAAACTCAAAGTGCAATCACTGAGAAATCCAAAAGTCAAAAAAAAAAAGAAGATACTGAGTTCATAACATAAGGAGTCTCTTATAAATTCAAAACAAGTGGAGAATTATAACAGGCCCTGGTTCACAGTCACACAGTTTCAAACAGGATGTACCTTTAGATACTCATTAAGTCACCTTCTTAAAATACTTTTCCAGTAATGCAGTGTTTGCCCAGAAACTACAACGCCAAGCTGGTTTAGCTCTTGTAAAGGAAAAACAAATACACACATGCACACACAAACACCACACACCTTTTTGCGCAGGTACACTGACGAATACTTTCCATCGAGGTATTTGCTTGGTGCTGCCAACTTGCAAACATCACACAGATTTGCCTTTTCAATCCCAACACACTCATTACATTCCACACAAGTGCAGTATTTATTTAATAAAGGTTGAGCTTTAATGTTGCATTTTAAACCTTTCATAATCTTTACTATAGTCTAGAGCATTTTTTGTTCTGACATGTAACTTCTTGTCCCAATCAATATTTGTTCATATGATCTCTGCAAAGACGTCACACCTGAGATCTTTCTCACAGTTTCCGCTGTTAAAACAAAAGAGTTTGGAATCAGTACATATTTTTAAGAATTTGGTTATCGAATATTGTCATTTCAAATACAGATAATAATGAAACCATTTAATACCATTAAAGAGTTGGAAATGTTAAATAAATAGTGATTGTGTAGGAGTCGTACTGCAGAGTGAAATGTTGAAACTCTTCAGATTAGACAAAACAGGTGATCCTTCACCTAGACCTACCTTTTCCTGGTGTTGCTCCACCTCCCTCCATTCACACTGCAGTGGTGTTTGACATGTTGTTTCTCGTCATAGAAGGAACAGTGCCAGGCTCTCTCACACCCAAGGTATCAAGGTAAGCAACAATATATATATAAAACATACTTGACAGCTAAGGTTTGGATTAAAAAAACAACAACCTAGATGCCAACTGAACCTGACATCTTCCTGATTTAAGTATTCATATGCTTCTGTTCTTCGAAATCTAAAATACAACTCAGTAGCATTTCCTTGTTACAAGGAATCAACGTTTGCTGAGGTATTAGGCATATTTCCATTTATTCTGAGCTCCATAGACTACCAGAGACACAAGGTGACAAGGTCTGTGATGAATGCAAACCTATACATGTAATATCTGTTTTGTGCTTTGTGGAGAGGGTATAAACCCTTTTCCTCACATTCGCTTCATCAACATTATCCTCCCAGGGTACTGTCCTTTTTATGGAGTAGATGTCAATGTCATGTTGGTAAGGGGAGGGTGTGGTGAGGGGTATTCAGCTGTCACATGCAACATCTACATGCCATATCTTTCTCACCAAGCATTGTTTACATCACGGATGAGTTTGACAAAAATCCAGTGAGCCAGCACTCCTCTGCACACAATAAGAGTTTGTGGTTTGGACATGCTTTTGACCTTCTCGAGTACAAAACATTCCTTTTCGAGAAAAGGGAGTGGGTACAGGAAGTTAATTAAGATGAGTCATGAAATGATTGAGTTCTATTTTTGTTGAAAGGGTAACTATTAAACCTGTTCCATTAAGATGACAAAATGTAATGCCACCCAACCTGCTCGCCTGCATACTAGAGTCAGTGACCGCTTTCAGTGTGAACTTGCTGTTGTAAAACTTGATTTGCAGGTTTTCACACTGGTGAAGAGAAAACACTACACACAATAGGCACAACCACATCCCCCCCACAGCACATTTTAACAACTGAGTTACCCGACTGTCCTTCGTTGACAGAGATCAGGGGATCACTGGAAAACATTATTGGATAAAAAGGCAGATTTCTACTCTATATTTTTTCTGCTTAGCAAGAATTTTCCCGAGTCCATTAAGCAGGCATCATGGAAAAGGGTCAGGGAGTTCCCCTGCCGATGACAGATCCAGCACCACCATACCCAGGCCCCCCTGCAGGCATTGACATGAGAGGCCATCAGGGAGGCCCTCCTCCGTCTGCTGTCTACTCTGGTGAGTTTGGTCATGGGACTTTTTTTTCTCTTTTATTGTAATGTTGTTCTTATTTCTTGAATTATTCCTCCCATCCTAACCCGTGTGGTAGGAGTGTGTGTTTAATGTTAATGTTAGTTGGGGCATAGTCCTTATTAGTGAATGTTTTTTAAACCTTTCTCAAGTGAAAACTCTGATAATGTCTTCTCATATACAGTTCAACAACATGCGTACCAGTACTCCCAGCAACAGCCTCAGTTTATGCATCCTGGTAGGTGTCTCTCTTATTTCTTGAATTATTCCTCCCATCTTAACCCATGTGGTAGGAGTGTGTGTTTAATGTTTGAATGAAGTGAGCGGTTCAGGAGCAGGGCCACGCTTCAACTTCACCTCTGTCAATCCGACATATACCTGGTCAACCAATCACCTGCTGTTTATCTAAGATTCTTCAACACAACCTTTCCCTTCAGTGGAGAAAGAGAAGAGAAAGAGACGGGGTCCCCGACCCACATCCATTGATCCACCTTCCCTTATCCCTGACCACCCCCTCCTTCATACTTGTTCTCTTATCCCAAATCTCATCCCTTCATCCCTATCCTCATCCCTTCATCCTCCCTCCCTTTATCCTCTCTTCCCTCATCCCCACCATCATTCCTGCATCCTCCCTCCTTCTTCCCAAATGTCATCCTGCGAGCCACACTCATCCCTTCATCCTCTCCTCCCTCATCCCCAGCCTCATTCCTCCATCATCCCTCCCTCATCCTTTCATCCTATGAGATGTATCTTGACCTCAACGTCCCTTAATTTCCCCTCAGTGTCAATTTATAAATTTACCATTCAAATCTTTAATTCACTTATAGTTGGGGCATGGTCCTTATTAGTGAATGTTTTTTAAACCTTTCTCAAGAGAAAAGTCTGATAATGTCTTCTCATATACAGCTCAACAACCTGTATACCAGTACTCCCAGCAACAGCCTCAGATCACACAGCCTGGTAGGTGTCTCTCTCCAACTGTCTCACTTACATATACTGTCTGGCCCTCTGACAGGTTAATGTTCAGTGACAAGTCCTTGGAAATATGTTCCACCTTCCCTTATCCCTACCCCCCCCCCCTTCATACTTGTTCCCTTATCCCAAATCTCATCCCTTCATGCTTCCTTCCTCTTCCCAAATCTCATCCCTCATCCTTTCATCCCTCACCTGTGCATCCTCCCAGACCAGCCTATGAGATGTATCTTCACCTCAACGTCCCTTAATTTCCCCTCAGTGTCAATTCATAATTTAACATTCAAATCTTTAATTCACTTATAGTTGGGGCATGGCCCTTGTTAGTGAATGTTTTTTAAACCTTTAAAGTCTGATAATGTCTTCTCATATACAGCTCAACAACCTGTATACCAGTACTCCCAGCAACAGCGTCAGATGATACACCCTGGTAGGTGTCTCTCTCCAACTGTCTCACTTACATATACTGTCTGGTAATCTGACAGGTTCATGTTCAGTGACTAGTCCTTGGGAATATGTGGATTATGATTGTCAGTAATACTAGTTTTTTTTTCTATCACAGTGAATCAGGTGGTTGTGGTGCAGCAGGTGCCAACTGAGGCTCCGGGACAGATGATATGTCCTCGCTGCCAAAAGACTGTACTCAGTCAAACCGAATACAAAAATGGTTTGCTTACGTGGATGATCTGTGGGATACTTGGAGTCTTCTTGTAAGTACAGACCCCAATACACCCACACCCACACACACAAACACAAACACACACACACACACTCGTATATATAAAGGCATGTAATCAAGTATTATTTTGACTTTCCTCCCCTCCAGGTGCTGGCCTTGCTGTTTCATCCCCTTCTGTGTGGATGCCTGTAAGGATGTGCAGCACTCCTGCCCCGAGTGTCACACCGTCCTGCATGTCCACAAACGCAATTGAAACAGCAGAGGCGTCTTACAGTTTTTTTCGATTGCATAAACACTAAAAACAAAAGGTATTACGCAATTATCATAACACCATTATAAGCACAATGTGCACTTTTTTTGCAGTGATTTGCAAAACACTAAACACACTTCAAATCCCAGCAGATATACAGTGAAATCTGTCATTTTAACCTGTACTGGATACAGAATCTTCTGTTTGTTTGATATTTGCTGAGCTTTGGGTATATGAAGAGAAATAAATTATATTTTTATCAGTCTGCGGCATTGGTCTTGTGTAGGGTTTGGTGAATTTATTGTACATTTGCACTTTCTCTGCCTACTTCACTTACAGTACTCTAATCACTGAGAAGTAGAATTGCTAAAAGTGTTTTGGGTTAGCAATAGCAGAAGCTGTGTTAATGGTTCAAACTGAATTAAGTCATATGAAACGTGTGTGTTTCATATGGTAACAAAATGTGGTTTTAATAAATGATTGTATAGTTTGTACACGAGTGTTTCATTTTGCAAAGGATCTGAGGTGTTCTGCTGATTGGGTGTGTGGTTGTGATTATTGTGTGTAGTGTTTTGAATAACTGGGCCCAGTTTTCAAAATCGTGCTTAAGCAATCCAGAAAAACTGTAATAATAATAATAATATTAATAGTAGTGTATGAATGAGCTAAAAAAAAATGAAATTTAAATTTAAAAACAGTACAGCAAATATTTTTGCAGCATTGTAAATTTAGTATATGTACAGAAGATGCATTGCTGTGGATGTAAACATCTGTAAACATTGTGAATATTTCAGGTCCCAAACAGTCCGTTTGTCAGTTTTTTGCCGAGTTCAGTTCTCTTATGGCTGTAGGGGGAGAAGTGGTTTGTCAGGGTGTGTCCGTGATTTGATTGACCTGAAGCGTCTGCCAGAGGTCAGCAGGTCAAACAGATGATGTCCAGGGTGGAAAGGGTCCTTCAGGATGTTTGCTGCTCTGCAGCAGCAGTGAGACCTGAATAAGACCTCCAGAGAGGGCAGTGGGCTGCTGGTGATCCTCCTCTGTCCTGTACGCTGCTGAGAATCCAGTGAACCACACAGAGATGCAGAACGCTCCCGATGGAGCCGTGATAGAAGGACACCAGCAGCTTCTTCGGCAGGTTGTTTTTCCTGAGGATCGTCAGGGAGAAGAGGCACTGCATTCATTTGACAAACTTGAAAATGAAAACACAGATTTGCATTTTCAATTCCCAGCACACTCAGCACATCCCACACAAGTGCAGTATTTATTTTATAAAGTCCAGGTTAAATGTTGCATTTTAAACCTTTAATAATTTTCACTGTAGTCTATAGCATTTATTGTTCCTACATGTAACTTCTTGTCCCAATCAATATTTGTTCATATGATCTCTGCAAAGACGTCACACCTGAGATCTTTCTCACAGTTTCAGCTGTTAAGAAATAGAGATTGAAATCAATACATGTTTTCAAGAATTTGGTTATTGAATATTGTCATTTAAAATACAGATGATAAATGAAACCTTTTGATACCGTAAAAGAGTTGGAAATGTTGAACAAATAGTGATTGTGTAGGAGTCGTACAACAGAGTGATATGTTGAAACTCTCCAGATGAGACAAAACAGGTGATCTTCACCTAGACCTACCTTTTCCTGGTGTTGCTCCACCTCCCTCCATTAACACGACAGTCCGCTGGGCTTTTTAATCCGGCCCGCCGAATTGTCTAGATTAAAAAAAAAATAAAAAAAAAATAAAATTGAATTTTTTTTTTTTTTTTTTTGAACTAACAATTTTGTAGCACTTTAATGGCACATGCTTATAGAACTTTGTAGTTTTGCTTTATTTTTGAAGAAATCGTACTTTCTTGATTCTTGTTGTTCTGGGTTTGAACCCAGACTGACAGGGCTGAAGGAGCCGGTGTGATGGAAATTCTGTCTCTTCTGTTATCTTATACTGAATGAATGCAAGCAAAGATACAGAGAAAAATTCCACTCTTTCTGATAGAACCAATCTATGAACTGTCTGAAACAATGGATATCCGCAGCCCCAAATGAGCCCCAAAAAAATTGGCTGCGTGCGCAAACATTCAGCATCCTTAGGGGCTAAGCCCCCCCTTTCTTTCCTAGAGACGCCCCTGACTTATTGTAAGTCGCTTTGGATAACAGCGTCAGCTAAATTAAATTTGCCCGGGAGTGTGGTGTATAGGGCTCGAAAGGGCACATGATCTCCCTTCACTATTACTCTTTGCCTAATTTACAGACTCAGCAACATTTTTTTCACAGACAAACTGCAATTAAAGAGTCATCTACCAAGGCATCTTTTTTGGAGGGCAATCGAAATAGCAAAGGCTAGCAAGCCTTTTTCTGAAGGCGGGTTTATGTTACAGTTTTTCACAATTGTTAACACACGTTTTTCAAAACAATAACGGCTTTCTCAAAAATGCACACAGAAAACTCAAAACCTCACACACAAAATGTTAAACCTGACACTCCCTTTGCAAGATGGCTCTTTGCCATCAAATCTCTTCACTGTTCACAAAATGGAACTCGTGTTTTCATTTGGTACACACAGCCACATTTTCAAATGACACACACATACCATTTATTGAGTACACACAACTAAGCATTTGCTTGCACACTTCCAAGCATTTACAGCACACTGAAGTGCAAAATTGAAAACACAATCATCGAAATGGAACACACCATATGAATGACAATGACTCTGGAGAACAAGCCATTTCTCCTTTTGTAAACTGTCTCAGTGTAGGCCTACTTTTTTCATAGTCAAACATAAAACAGCACACAAATATGCAGCGAAAAAAGGTTTATTTTGGTACACACAGAGAACAGTACAGTACTGACACAGACAGCATGAGAATGCAAGTTACAGTATGGACACAGAGAGGTCAACACAGTAGGCTACAGTGAGACACTGTAGAAAAGGAACAATATTCGATTACAGGAACAATACATGCATGTGTCAGTGCTGAATGTTTGGTACTAACAAGCACAAACTCTCGCTGTTACTCCTTGATGCGTCTGTGTTCCGTTCGAATGGGACCCTGTTCACTTGTTTCATCCGCATGGCATTCCTATGAAGAATACGGTCCAATGTAGAGAGGCTGACGGTCTGGACGTTTCTAAATGTATCTTGGTTAACCAGGATCCTAGTTTTTATTTGTCTGAGTGTGATAGCGTTGTTCTCACGAACCATATCTACAATTTCAGTCTCCTGTTCGGCTGTGAAAATGCGTGTTCTTCCTCCACGGTGTGGTTCTCTTTTAGTCCTGCAGAATATAAATACTGTGAGCACACTGTATTCTATTCTATTCCATTGTTCATCAAACAAATCAAAGGCTCAAGGCACTTTTATGCCGCAGTCCTGATCGCAAATCGTTCAACAGACCTGAATGTTTAGAGATTTGAGTATTTGTGTGTTGTAGGTTGATGCTTTGATATTTTACTTGAGAAGTGTGTGCAACAACTGAACATTGTGTGTAGTGTTTTGACAACAAGGTGATGTGTAATTTACATCAGAGTGTAAAGAAGGAGAGTCAGAGTCTAATGCGGTAAGAGAGTGTGAAGTAGTGCCAAATTGGGTCAAGCTATTGGTACATGAAGTGAATGTTGTGCAAATTGTGCCGAATTTTCGCTTTTTGTGTGTTAATAACTGAGAAAAACTGTAAAGTGTATTTTTAACACTAAAATGAGAGCGAGGGTCAGTCTCACACCTGTCTTGATAAAGAGAGCCGAGGGATTTTGTTATGGTTCATTGGGTGCAGCCGAGAGAGGAACATGGCTCCTCCCATATTTTATGATCAACTCCACCTGAAGTGAATACAACTCAGTCAAAGGTGTTAACATTTAACTCGCTTGATTGACAATGCTCTCAGAGCTTTTTTATCACTACAGGTGTTAAAACAACTCCAAAATCAACACCCACCAACTCAAAAATATTAACACTGAAAAAACAACACTACAGATTTTGCTGTGTAGAGTCAGTGACTTTTTATTCAGTGTTGGCTTGCTGTTGAAAAACTTGATTTGCCCCCCCAACACATTTAAACCACTGAGTCACTGGACTGTCCTTCATTGACAGAGATCAGGGGATCATTGGAAAACATTATTGGATGAAAAGGTCGTTTTCTACTCTATTTTTCTGCCTTCCAAGAGTTTTCCCGAGTCCATTAAGCAGGCATCATGGAAACGCGTCAGGGAGTTCCCCTGCCGATGACAGATGCAGGCTATCAGGGAGGCCCTCCTCCGACTGCTGTCTACCCTGGTGAGTTTGGTCATGGAACTTTTTTTTCTCTTTTATTGAAATGTTGTTCTTATTTCTTGAATTATTCCTCCCGTCTAAGCCCATGTGGTAGGAGTGTGTGTTTAATATTTGAATGCGGTTCAGGAGCAGGGCCACGCTTCAACTTCACCTCTGTCAATCCGACATATACCTGGTCAACCAATCACCCGCTGTTTATCTAAGATTCTTCAGCCTATGAGATGTATCTTCACCTCAATGTCCCTTAATTTCCCCTCAGTGTCAATTTATAATTTACCATTCAAATGTTTAATTCACTTATAGTTGGGGCATGGTCCTTGTTAGTGAATGTTTTTTAAACCTTTCTCAAGAGCAAAGTCTGATAATGTCTTCTCATATACAGCTCAACAACCTGTATACCAGTACTCCCAGCAACAGCGTCAGATGATACACACTGGTAGGTGTCTCTCTCCAACTGTCTAACTTACATATACTGTCTGGCACTCTGACAGGTTCATGTTCAGTGACTAGTCCTTGGGAATATGTGGATTATGATTTTCAGTAATACTAGTTTTTTTTCTATCACAGTGAATCCGGTGGTTGTGGTGCAGCCGGTGCCAACTGAGGCTCCGGGACAGATGATATGTCCTCGCTGCCAAACCACTGTATTCAGTCAAACCGAATACAAAAATGGTATGCTCACGTGGCTGATCTGTGGGCTACTTGGAGTCTTCTTGTAAGTACAGACCCCAATACACCCACACCCACGCACACAAACACACACACACACACACTCGTATATATAAAGCCAAGTAATCAAGTATTATTTTGACTTTCCTCCCCTCCAGGTGCTGGCCTTGCTGTTTCATCCCCTTCTGTGTGGATGCCTGTAAGGATGTGCAGCACTCCTGCCCCGTGTGTCACACCGTCCTGCATGTCCACAAACTCAGATGAAACAGCAGAGTCGTCTTACAGTTTTTTTCGATTGCATAAACGCTAAAATCAAACGTATTACACAATTATCATTACACCATTATAAGCACAATGTGCACTTTTTGTGATTTGCAAAACACTAAACACACTAAAATCCCAGCAGATATACAGTGAAATCAGTCATTTTCTGTATTGGATACACAATCTTCTGATTGTTTGATATTTGCTGAGCTTTGGGTATATGGAGAGAAATAAATTATATTTTTATCAGTCTGCGGCATTGGTCTTGTGTAGGGTTTGGTGAATTTATTGTTCATTTGCACTTTCTCTGCCTAATTCACTTACAGTACTCTAATCACTGAGAAGTAGAATTGCTAAAAGTGTTTTGGGTTAGCAATAGCAGAAGCTGTGTTACTGGTTCAAACTGAATTAAGTCATATGAAACATGTGTGTTTCATATGGTAACAAAATGTGGTTTTAATAAATTATTGTATAGTTTGTACACAAGTGTTTCATTTTGCAAAGGATCTGAGGTGTTCTGCTGATTGGGTGTGTGGTTGTGATTATTGTGTGTAGTGTTTTGAATAACTGGGCCCAGTTTTCAAAATCGTGCTTAAGCGATCCAGAAAAACTGTAATAATAATAATAATATTAATAATAGTGTATGAATGAGCTAAAAAAAATGAAATTTAAATTTAAAAACAGTACAGCAGATATTTTCGCAGCATTGTAAATTTAGTATATGTACAGAAGATGCATTGCTGTGGATGTAAACATCTGTAAACATTGTGAATATTTCAGGTCCCAAACAATCCGTTTGTCAGTTTTTTGCCGAGTTCAGTTCTCTTATGGCTGTAGGGGTAGAAGCGGTTTGTCAGGGTGTGTCCGTGATTTGATTGACCTGAAGTGTCTGCCAGAGGTCAGCAGGTCAAACAGATGATGTCCAGGGTGGAAAGGGTCCTTCAGGATGTTTGCTGCTCTGCTGCGGCAGCGATACCTGAATAAGACCTCCAGAGAGGGCAGTGGGCTGCTGGTGATCCTCCTCTGTCCTGTACGCTGCTGAGAATCCAGTGAACCACACAGAGATGCAGAACGCTCCCGATGGAGCCGTGATAGAAGGACACCAGCAGCTTCTTCGGCAGTTTGTTTTTCCTGAGGATCGTCAGGGAGAAGAGGCACTGCATTCATTTGACAAACTTGAAAATGAGAACTGTTAGGAATTTCAAACTTTTAACTATAGGTTGTGTCTGAAAGAACTCTTAATAATAAAGCTAGAGGTAGTTTTAGCTAGATATAATGAACATACAAATTAATTTAATAACCGTTGCTGTTTAGTGCCAATAATGTATCTTTTAGTTGTCCTCATAATTAACTTCTTGGATATTAAAGCATATTTTCATTAGCTGTATTCAACATCAGACAGAATTCAAGGAGCTGTCCTTTCTGGGGCAAAGTCAGTATGACATTGTTTAGTTTCGAGGATGCGAATGTTTACACATTCACAGTCAAGATTGTTTTGATGGAGCAGACACACACAATAATAGGTTCTCAAACCATAATGGCACAGACTCTTTTCATAAAGGCGGAAGGGGAGGTAGGAGCAGTGGGTCAATAACATTACCTTATACAAATCATTATTTTCAACCTTTCGCTTATCATATTTAATATTTGGAATTTGCTAATAATGTTTGTACGTCACAAGGATGGCCAGTCTAACAGCTGTCCTGATAGGAGAGTCGTAGGTTTGTTATGGTTAAGTTGGTGCAGCCAAGATGGCTAGAGCAAGACACTTTCTACTCAAGGCTGAAATACGAGACAACATCAGACTGTCAGGGTAGATAGAGTTGCCCTAGCAACCGGTAGAGTAGCGTAGGTGCATGACGGAGAGCTGCTCCCTGTCACTTCCTGGATTCGGTGACAAGAGGCGTGGGACTGCGGCTGGACCAATAAGGGAGATCCAAAGTGATTTGCGGTGACTCCCCTCCAAATATTCATAACCAATCACATCAATTCTACTGTTATAACTATACACGACTCCTGCTGTTCGGGGCCATTTTCATCTTCCTACTGCTAACTTAATTAGCATAGGCTGTGATAATTGTCCATAGCTATGAATAACTTTTCATTGTATCTTTAAATAAAACATTTGATTGAACCAAAATCTTGGATCGGCTTCTCTCATTATATAGGATAAAAAAACACGCCTTAACAGAACACAGATTTGCATTTTTAATTCCCAGCACACTCAGCACATCCCACACAAGTGCAGTATTTCTTTTATAAAGTCCAGGTTTAATGTTGCATTTTAAACCTTTAATAATCTTTACTGTAGTCTATAGCATTTATTGTTCCTACACGTAACTTCTTGTCCCAATCAATATTTGTTCATATGATCTCTGAAAAGACGTCACACCTGAGATCTTTCTCACAGTTTCAGCTGTTAAGAAATAGAGTTTGAAATCAATACATGTTTTTAAGAATTTGGTTATTGAATATTGTCATTTAAAATACAGATGATAAATGAAACCTTTTGATACCGTAAAAGAGTTGGAAATGTTGAACAAATAGTGATTGTGTAGGAGTCGTACAACAGAGTGATATGTTGAAACTCTCCAGATGAGACAAAACAGGTGATCTTCACCTAGACCTACCTTTTCCTGGTGTTGCTCCACCTCCCTCCATTAACACGACAGTGGTGTTTGACATTTTATCTCTCGTCATAGAAGGAACGGTGCCAGGCTCTCTCACACCCAAGGTATCAAGGTAAGCAACAACATATGACATCTTCCTGATTTAAGTATTCATATGCTTCTGTTCTTCAAAATCTAAAATACGACTCAGTAGCATTTCCTTGTTTACAAGGAGTCAATGTTTGTTGAGGTATTAGGCATATTTTCATTTATTCTGAGCTCCATAGACTGCAAACTTCACCTATACTTGTACATAGTGAAGGGATCTTGAGGTTATGATGGACTATTACAGCTAAAGTAGGCAAAGCAAAGTATAAAGTTGTAGTTGATAAGTAGGTCAATATTACAAGAATCGAGTGATCATTTAATGAGATGAAAGTCATACTTTTACAAGCTGAAGTTGTAATTAAATGAGAATAATGAGTAGGTACAGGAGGATAATTAAGATGAGAAATGAGATGAATAAGAGAATATGTCGTCATACAAGAGTTCTTTAGCTGTTGAAAGTGTAACAACAAAACCTGTTCCATTACAACGGAGAAATGTAATGCCACCCAACCTGCTCGCCTGCATAGAGTCAGTGACTTTTTAATTAGTGGTGGCTTGCTGTTGAAAAACTTGATTTGCCCCCCCAACACATTTTAACCACTGAGTCACCCGACTGTCCTTCATTGACAGAGATCAGGGGATCATTGGAAAACATTATTGGATGAAAAGGTAGTTTTCTACTCTAAATTTTTCTGCCTTCCAAGAGTTTTCCCAAGTCCATTAAGCAGGCATCATGGAAACGGGTCAGGGAGTTCCCCTGCCGATGACAGATGCAGGCTATCAGGGAGGCCCTCCTCCGACTGCTGTCTACCCTGGTGAGTTTGGTCATGGAACTTTTTTTTCTCTTTTATTGAAATGTTGTTCTTATTTCTTGAATTATTCCTCCCGTCTAAACCCATGTGGTAGGAGTGTGTGTTTAATGTTTGAATGAAGTGAGCGGTTCAGGAGCAGGGCCACGCTTCAACTTCACCTCTG
This sequence comes from Limanda limanda, assembly GCF_963576545.1. Classification (NCBI taxonomy): domain Eukaryota; kingdom Metazoa; phylum Chordata; class Actinopteri; order Pleuronectiformes; family Pleuronectidae; genus Limanda; species Limanda limanda. The sequence goes on along the minus strand of NC_083637.1, from coordinate 23,002,760 downwards.
TCAATCCGACATATACCTGGTCAACCAATCACCTGCTGTTTATCTAAGATTCTTCAACACAACCTTTCCCTTCAGTGGAGAAAGAGAAGAGAAAGAGACGGTGTCCCCGACCCACATCCATTGATCCACCTTCCCTTATCCCTGACCACCCCCTCCTTCATACTTGTTTTCTTATCCCAAATCTCATCCCTTCATCCTCCCTCCCTTTATCCTCTCTTCCCTCATCCCCACCATCATTCCTGCATCCTCCCTCCCTCTTCCCAAATGTCATCCTGCGAGCCACACTCATCCCTTTATCCTCTCCTCCCTCATCCTCAGCCTCATTCCTCCATCATCCCTCCCTCATCCTTTCATCCTATGAGATGTATCTTGACCTCAACGTCTCTTAATTTCCCCTCAGTGTCAATTTATAAATTTACCATTCAAATCTTTAATTCACATATAGTTGGGGCATGGTCCTTATTAGTGAATGTTTTTCAAGCCTTTCTCAAGAGAAAAGTCTGATAATGTCTTCTCATAAACAGCTCAACAACCTGTATACCAGTACTCCCAGCAACAGCCTCAGATCACACAGCCTGGTAGGTGTCTCTCTCCAACTGTCTGACTTACATATACTGTCTGGCACTCTGACAGGTTCATGTTCAGTGACAAGTCATTGGAAATATGTGGATTGGGATTGTCACTAATACTAGTTTTTTTCTACTAACAGTGAGTCAGGCGGCTGTGGTGCAGCAACTTCCAACTGAGGCTCCAGGACACATGATGTGTTCTCGCTGCAAAAAGACTGTACTGAGTAAAACTAAGTTCAAATATAGTATGTGCACGTGGGTGACCTGTGGGCTACTTGGAGTCTTCTTGTGAGTACAGATCCCAACACACACACACACACACACACACACACACACACACACACACACACACACACACAAATATGTAATCAAGTATTATTTTGACTTTCCTCCCCTCCAGGTGCTGGCCTTGCTGTTTCATCCCCTTCTTTGTGACCTCCTATCAGGATGTGGAGCACTCCTGCCCCGAGTGTCACACCGTCCTGCATCTCCACAAACGCTGAAGAAACAGCAGAGGCGTCTCAACTCTAAAATCACAACAAAACAATTTAGAAAAACCATTCATGAAAGAAAAATCAAATTATTCACTTTTTTCTGATAATATTAAATTGATTTCATTTTTTTAAAGAGAAAATGTTTCAACATGAACAAAGTCATAATTTGTGGCACAGTACCAAGATAATAAAAATTGGCATTATAAAATAAATGGAATGAGAATCATCTCAATGAGGGTGCAATAGCTCATATAACTGCTTATACCATGTCATTATTCAATCAGAATCGGAATCAGAAGGTATTTATTGCCAAGTAGGTTAACACCTACCTGGAATTTGCTCTGGTTATTGGTGCATACAATGAACATAGAAACATAAAAACACAATAAATACACCACACATAAGAAAAACAATAATAATAATAAAAAAACTATATATATTTACTCACTATTTACTTCTTATTTACTCACTTTTTCTAATATTTATACAAGGTAGCATTTATTGAGACATAAACATATCTATATAAAAATATATAAAAGACAAAAGATATAAAAAGTGAAGTAAAAAGTGAAATTCAAAATGCAAAAAGGCAAAACAGTGAACGGTGTCAAATTGCAATATGCAATGTAATACAGTATAATATCATATAATAAAATATAAAATATAAAATATAAAATATAAAATATAAAATATAAAATATAAAATATAAAATATAAAATATAAAATATAAAATATAAAATATAAAATATAAAATATAAAATATAAAATATAAAATATAAAATATAAAATATAAAATATAAAATATAAAATATAAAATATAAAATATAAAATATAAAATATAAATTAATGTAACACATCCTTGAGGTGTGGGGGTGGAATAAAGGTCCAAGTCAGGTGGGGGTCCCGGGCCTTATTGATAAGGCCCACTGCAGTCGGGAAGAAGCTGGTCTTGTGGCGGGCGGTTTTAGTCCTGATGGCCCGCAGCCTCCTGCCGGAGGGAAGAACCTCAAAGAGTTTGTGACCCGGGTGAGAAGGATCGGCCACAATCTTACCTGCACGCCTCAGAGTCCTCGAGGTAAACAGGTCCTGGAGAGATGGCAGATTGCGGCCAATCACCTTCTCAGCAGAGCGGATGATACGCTGCAGCCTGCCTTTGTCGTTTGCAGTGGCAGCAGCGAACCAGATGGAGATGGAGGAGGTGAGGATGGACTCGATGATGCAGGTGTAGAAGTGCACCATCATTGACTTTGGCAGGTTGAAATTCTTCAGCTGCCGCAGGAAGTACATCCTCTGTCAAATGGATAAATAACCAATAAATCGTCACTGAAATGTAACTTTCAATCTTGGTCTCGACTTTATTACTGAAAGATACCATTTATTTCTAAGTCTCATCTGAAAATCCTGAAGCAAAATAAGTTATAGTCATGTTATAACTTATTAGATCTTTAAGCAATTAATTAGCAGAATGTACTAGAGTATAGCTCTGTCATGGTAGGTGGTATTTATCAAACATAGAAATTACATCATAAAAGCAGCCATTATTATGTGCTATGAAACTCACATTGTATCACCACTTGATAGGTTCAACCACAGACTGTGTATATATATATACAGCGTGTCTGGGTTTCTGTTTACTTAACACGGAAATTATATCATTGATCTGAACTGGAATGGATAGGACTTTGCAGCTCTTTAAGAAAGAAAACAAAAAAATCTGCCTTAACAAAAAGAAACGTGAAATAGACTGTGTTTTCATGTGTATTTATCCGTAAACTTTTTACAGAACAAAGCTGTTAGTTGATTTCTCCTGCCTTACAATACAGGCAAATCTTCCTTATTCCTAAATTGTGTTTATCCATCTTTTGGAGTATTGAACCTTAAAACGTTAAATAAAGATTAGAACCATGACGCACTCTCTCACCGTACAGTTTTGTTGAAATGAGTGATAGGACTATTTAAGGTCTGTCGAACTATGTTCAAGACAAATCAAACTCAACTGGTTTTCATTACAAGGTTGCGCACCCAGGGGCTCTAGACAGCTCATAATATTACATTTATTATATTTTCACTCACTATCAAAAGTTGGTTGTGAAGACAGGCTCAGGTCACTGGTTTAAAGACTGGGGAATTCTTTAAAGCCAAAATTCCCAACACAAATTTAAATTTGACCGAAGTAAAATTTGGAGACTACAAGCGACTGGTGTCAGAAAATTTGACATTTATTTCCCCCCATGTCTCATCCATGTTTTGTATTCAGTCACGTCCTGACTTCCTGACTTGCCCTCCAGTGTTAAACCATATAAAGGCGGAATTGTTTATCAGCTGAAGTGAAAACGGAGAAAACTCGGAAGCCAGTGTTTGATCTTTAATGATTCAACAGACAGATTCTTACCCGTTTGTTTTTTTCACTGTGAAGAAGATTCCCCAGATGTTAAGGGTAAATGTTAACCTTTATTTATTCACTGAACTTAATAAGACTGTGAATCATCAATCGTGATAGATATCGACTGGAATACTGAAGAGGCACTGCATTCATTTGACGAACTTGAAAATGAGCACGCAAATTAGCATTTTTAATTCCCAACACACTCAGTACATCTCACACAAGTGCAGTATTTCTTTTATAAAGTGGAGGTTTAATGTTGCATTTTAAACCTTTAATAATCTTTACAATAGTCTAAAGCATTTTATGTTTCTACATGTAACTTCATTACCCAATCAATATTTATTCATAGATAGATAGATAGATAGATGGATACTTTATTAATCCCGTGGGAAATTTCATATGATCTCTGCAAAGACGTCATACCTGAAATCTTTCTCACAGTTTCCGCTGTTAAGAAATAGAGTTTGGAAACAATACATCTTTTTAAGAATTTGGATATTGAATATTGTCATAAAATAGAGATAATAAATGAAACCATTTAGTTGGAAATGTTAAACAGATGGTGATTGTGTAGGAGTCATACAACAGAGTTATATGTTGAAACTCTCCAAATAAGACAAAACAGGTTATCCTTCACCTAGACCTACCTTTTCCTGGTGTTGCTCCACCTCCCTCCATTCACATGACAGTGGTGTTTGGTGTTATCTCTCGTCATAGAAGGAAAGGTGCCAGGCTTTCTCGCACTTATCAAGGTAAGCAACAATATATCAATAAAACATACAGATGGGAACAGCTAAGGTTTGGATTAAAAAAAACAACAACAACCTAGATGCGATCAGAACCTGACATCTTCCTGATTTAAGTATTCATATGATTCTATTCTTCAAAAACTAAAATACGACTCAGTAGCATTTGACTTGTTACAAGGAGTCAACGTTTGTTAAGGTATCAGGCATATTTTCATTTATTCCGAGCTCTATAGACTACCAGAGACACAAGGTCAGAGTAACCGTCTGTGATGAATGCAAACTAAACCTATACATGTATAAAATCTCTTATGAATAAGAGAATGTGTGGTCATACAAGAGTTCTATTGCTGTTGAAAGTGTAACGATAAAAACCTGTTCAATTTCAATGGAAAAATGTAAATACACTCAACCTCCTCACCTACATAGAGTGAGTGACTGTTTATTCAGTGTTGGCTTACTGTTGGCTAAAAACTTGATTTGCAGGTTTTCACCACCACCACATTTTGACAACTGAGTCAACCGATTGTCCTTCATTGAGATCAGGGGACCATTAGAAAACATTATTGGATGAAAAGGCCGTTTTCCACTCTATAACTTTTCTTCCATCCAAGAGTTTTCCCGAGTCCATTAAGCAGGCATCATGGAAAAGGGTCAGGGAGATCCCCTGGTGATCACAGATCCAGCACCACCATACCCAGGCCCCCCTGCAGGCTTTGACATGGGAGGCTATCAGGGAGGCCCTCCGACTGCTATCTACTCTGGTGAGTTTGGTCATGGGACTTTTTTTTCTCTTTTATTGTAATGTTGTTCTTATTTCTTGAATTATTCCTCCCATCCTAACACGTGTCCTAGGGGTGTGTGTTTAATGTTTGAATGAAGTTAGCGGTTCAGGAGCAGGGCCACGCTTCAACTTTGCCTCTGTCAATCGGACATACACTGTGTGCACAATTATTAGGCAAGTTGTATTTTTGATGATTCCTTTTATTATTGAACAACTACAGTGCTCTCGGACAATCCAAAATGTTAATTAAACTCAAACCTGAATATTTAAGAAAGTAAAAGTGAGGTTTGGGCTTTCTTAGGAGAATATCTTTGTGTGCAGAATTATTATGCAACTAAATGAAAAATGAAAATGTTCCCATCTCACATGATTATATTCATCTGTTAAAGTGAGAATAATAAACAAACAAATCAAAATGTACAAATAAACATTTGTCATTTAAAAAAAAAAATCAGTGACCAGTATAGCCACCCTTCTTTTCAATAATCAGTAATAAGCCTTCCATTCATGGATTCTGTCAGTTTCTTGATCTGTTAACGATCGTTTTTTTGTGCAGCAGCAACCACAGCCTCCCAGACACTGTTCAGAGAGGTGTAAATCTCCCCTTTAAGAAGGGACCACAAGTTCTCAATAGGGTTTAGGTCATGTGAGGAAGGGGGTCATGTCATTATTCTTTCATCTTTAAGGCCTTTACTGGCTAGCCACGCAGTGGAGTACTTTGATGCATGTGATGGAGCATTGTCCTGCATAAAAATCTTGGTCTTCTTGAATGATGCAGACTTTTTCCTGTACCACTGCTTGAAGAAACTGTCTTCTAAAAACTGTCAGTAGGGTTTGGAATTGATTTATAGTCCATCTTCAACTTGAAAAGGTCCAACTAGCTCATCTTTAATAATACCAGCCCACCAGTACCCCACCTTCACCTTGCTGGCGTCCGAGTCGAAGTGGAGCTCTGTGCCCGTTACTGGACACTGGCCCATCCATCTGGTCCGTCAAGAGTCACTCTCATCTCATCAGTCCATAAAATCTTTGAAAAATCTGTCTTCAGATATTTCTTGGCCCAGTCTTGACGTTTCAACTTATGTTTCTTGTTCAGTGGTGGTCGGGTTTCAGCCTTCCTTACCTTGGCCATGTCTCTGAGTACTGAACACCTTGTACTTCTGGACACTCCAGGTAGGTTGCAGTTCTGGAATATGACAGTTCTGGAGGATAATGGGTTCCTGGTAGCTTAAAGTTTGATTCTTCTCAAATCTTTGGCAATTCATTTGCATAACATGTTTCTTGCGACCCTGTTGACTATTTGCAACAAAACGTTTGATGGTTCTGTGATCACGTCCCAATATCTCAGCAATTTCAAGAGTGCTACATCCCTCTGAAATACTTTTTACAATTTTTGACTTTTCAGAGTCCATTAAATCTCTTTTTTGGCCCATTTTGCCTGAGGAAAAGAAGCTGCCTTATAATTATGCACACCTTGATATAGGGTGTTGATCTCCTTAGGCCACATCCTCCCTCATTTCACAAATACACATCACCTGATATGCTTAAATCCAATAGGCATTCAAGTTTATACAGCTTGGAGTTGAAAAAATATGCGTAAAACTGATGATATGGTCAAAATACTCACTTGCCTAATAATTGTGCACACAGTGTATACCTGGTCAACCAATCACCTGCTGTTTATCTAAGATTCTTCAACACAACCTTTCCCTTCAGTGGAGAAAGAGAAGAGAAAGAGACGGTGACCCCGACCCACATCCATTGATCCACCTTCCCTTATCCCTACCCCCCCTCCTCCTTCATACCTGTTCCCTTATCCCAAATCTCATCCCTTCATCCCGCATCCCTAGACTCATTCCTTCATCCCTGTTCCCTTATCCATATCCTCATCCCTTCATCAGTCATCCCTTCATCCTCTCTTCCCTCCTCCCCACCCTCATTCCTGCATCATCCCTCCCTCATCCCTACACGTATCCTTTCATCCCTACCCCATCCGTTCATCCTTTCGTCCCTCACCTGTGCTTCCTCCCAGATCAGCCTATGAATCTTCACCTCAACGTCCCTTAATTTCCCCTCAGGGTCAATTTGTAAATTTCCATTCATATCTTTAATTCACATATATTTGGGGTATGGGCCTTGTTAGTGAATGATTTTCAAACTGTTATGGAAATTCCACTGACCAGTGTCTAAGGTTGTGGAAGTCCCCTGACAAGGTCTCGCTGCTGTGCAGTGCACCAATGACACCAAGGCAATTTCCTGTATGTGCAAACATACTTGGCAAATAAAAGAATTCTGATTCTGATTCTGGCTTTTGTGAACTTGCGGCCAGTTGTTCCATGTTGAGCATGCGTGCTTGCTAAACTCCGCAGAGCTTATTATTATAAAGACTCAAAAGCAACTCCAGTCTGTGAATTTCATTATTTCAAATCTCAAGATGAATTTCTATCAGAAAACCTTTCTCAAAATAAAAGTCTGATAATGTCTTCTCATATACAGTTCAACCTGCATACCAGTACTCCCAGCAACAGCCTCAGATCATACACCCTGGTAAGTGTCTCTCTCCAACTGTATCACAAGTACACATATACTGTCTGGCACTCTGACAGGTTCATGTTCAGGGACTAGTCCTTGGAAATAGGTGGAATGTGATTGTCACCAATACTAGTTTTTTTTCTACTAACAGTGAATCCGGTGGTAATGGTGCAGCAACTGCCAACTGAGGCCCCAGCACACATGATGTGTCCTCGCTGCCAAACCACTGTACTCAGTGAAGTCAAGTACATATATGGTTTGTGCACGTGGATGACCTGTGGGATACTTGGAGTCTTGATGTGAGTACAGACCCCACACACACACACACACACACACACACACACACACACACACACACACACACACACACACACACACACACACACACACACACACACACATAGCGCTGAGTAATCAAGTATTATTTTGACTTTCCTCCCCTCCAGGTGCTGGCCTTGCTGTTTCATCCCCTTCTGTGTGGATGCCATTAAGGATGTGCAGCACTCCTGCCCCGAGTGTCACACCGTCCTGCATGTCTACCAACGCGGATGAAACAGCAGAGTCGTCTTAACTCTAAAATCACAACGATAAAATGTAGAAAAACAATCCATGCAAGTAAAATCGAATTATTTACCTTTCTCTGATAATATTAAATTGATTTCATTTTTTAAATAGAAAATATTAGAACATTAACAAAGTCATAATTTGTGGCACAGTACCAAGATAATAAACATTGACATTATAAAATAATTTGAATGAGAATCATCTTAATGAGGGCAATAGCTCATATAACTGCTTATAACATGTCATTATTCAAATGGATAAATAATCAATAAATCTTCACTGTAATGTAACTTTCATTCTTGGTCTCGACTTTATTACTGAAAGATACCATTTATTTTAAGTCTCAACTGAAAATCCTGAAGCAAAATAAATTATAATCATGTTTTAATTTATTAGATATTTAAGCAATTAATTAGCAGAATGTACTAAAGTATAGCTCTGTCATTGTTGTTGGTATTTATCAAACCTAGAAATTACATCATTAAAGCAGCCATTATTATTTCAATGAAACTCACATTGTTTTACCACTTGATAGGTTCAACCACAGACTGTATATATATATATTAACCAAACTTACCGAATAAAGCAACACTTGAACATGCGAGTTTATGACCTGTACTGCATTCAGCCACCAGGGGTCATATATGCTTTTGCTTCATGATGTCCATCTTTGTTTCCAGTCTGGGTCTTAAACACTGCTTAAAAGTCAAACTGGAATCAATCCTGCAGATCCACCTCGAGGAGTAAGGGAAAATAATATTTCCATCTTCAGTCTACAATATCAGTGTTTTGCCTATAAACTACAAAGAAAGGCAGCTATACAGATTCATAACAATGTTTACAAAGAATGCTGAAAATGGAAATGTGGGCTTATCTCCATTTAATCAAAACAGTCAGTGCAGAAAATATAGTAGTTTGAATTGTCTAAAAGATGGGTAACCTGGTACTTCCCAGTGCTGATGACAAACATATATCCTATAGCAATGAAGTTTTTTTTTCTACACGAAAATCCACATACACTTGCTAACCAGATGTCTTTGTTCAAGGAGAAAAGCTCAGAGTGTTCTCTGATTTTAAATATTTCTGCTATAATTCAAGATTCAAACTTATAATTTCAAAAAGCATGACAGTAAACATATGTAATTTCAGACACTTAAGACCATACCCAACATACATGCTATCATCTTCTCTCACATAATATATTATTTCATGAGCTGGTCACACGCAAGCATGACGACTCATAAGACCAATTGAGTCCCTTGATAAGAAACATGGGACTGGAAGGCCGACAGCGATCACCACTGCCTCAAGGCACAAATATACAAACAGTTGAATTTCATTAGTTTGAAGTATTTTGCTGATGCCTGCCTACATCTTCAAGGTTGTACGTGTCTTTGCACCTCCCTCACTGGGTCACTTTATAATGCAGAAGCAGAGAAGTGGAAGAATGGGTTGTACAGTTGACCTGTTAACTTCATTAGTTGTTAAATAATATTTAAATACTAATTTAAGGCAAAGCAAACTGGTGATCACGTCTAATCATTCTACTTCATCACTTAAAGTCAATTAGTTGACATGCTTATTAGTGACTTTGTGAGTGCTGTATTGTGATGTTTGTTTTTTATTAATAGGTTTTAATTATTAGAATAGAATCTTTTTTATTGTCATCGCACAGTGAACAATGAAAATTAGCAGCAATCCTTAAGGTGCACAATAAAGTGTAATATATACATAACAAAAAAAATATATAATAACATATTAAATAATAATAATAATAATAGTGTAGGCATGAGGTAAAAAAAGAAGTGAAATTTAAATTTAAAAACAGAACAGGAGATATTTTCGCAGCATAGTCAATTTAGTATCTGTACAGAGGGTGCATTCCTGTGGATGTAAACATCTGTTAACAATATTTCAGGTCCCAAACAATCCGTTTGTCCGTTTTTAGCCGAATTAAGTTCTCTTATGGCTGTGGGGTAGAAGTGGTTTTTCAAAGTGTGTCCGGGATTTGATTGACCTGAAGCGTCTGCCAGAGGTCAGCAGGTCAAACAGATGATGTCCAGGGTGGAGAGGGTTCTTCAGGATGTTGGCTGCTCTGCTGCGGCACAGAAGGACACCAGCGGCTTCTCCAGCAGGTTGTTTTTCCTGAGGATCCTCAGGAAGAAGAGCGGCTGCTGTGCCTTCTTCATTGCTGCAGTGGTGTTATCCATCCAGGAGAGGTCCTGAGCAATGTGGGTGCCCATGGGGGGGCCCAGGAACCTGAAGACTGTGACTCTTTCAACGCAGTCCCCATTGATGTAGAGTGGATCGGGGTCTGCTCTGTCTCTCTTGGAGTCTATTATGAATTCTTTGGTTTTCGTGGAGTTCAGGACCAGATTGTCTTCAGAGCACCATGGACTGGGTAAATGGTTCTAGATCACTGAGGTCTGCCGTCATTTCATTTCAGCTGGAGGTGAAAGCAAAATAACATCTGATTTGGAGAGGTTTAGTCTGAGAAAGTTGTTTGCCATCCAGAGATTTATTACAGCGAGTCACTTGGGGAGAGTTGCATGTTACACGTGTAATTTGCGGGTTGTGACAGAGAGCTTGGTGACGAAACAGGTGGAGGTTTAAAGTAGGATGGGTTGATTTGTACAACAGATGGAGAAGATGTGTGAGGGAGAGTGTCCTTTAAGTTTCTGGATCTTTGCTGGCTCCTGTTTTGTATCTCCGGAGACTGTTCAAAGCTGAGTCAACGGTCTGGTGTGAGTCCAAGGGATTTGAAGCTGTCAAGGCAAGGTTGTGAAGAGACAGGCTACATATAGAAACTTATTTGTTTTATTGAAATTGACTTGGAGGTGATAATTCTCAAACACATGGTGAAGTGAGCAACTGATCAATATGTTTCACTGAAATGTTCTTCCACCATGACTCTTTTTTACATGTCAGGTGGTTTCACTCACTTGATCTTATCAGTTGTTAAGACTATCTTTGCAAATAGGCCTCATCTGCAAAAGAGCATGTTTGCACTGGAAAAATAAGAGTTTGAATCAATAAAGAATATTTTAAATTGGTGGTAAGCTACTGTAGTATTCAAATTAAAATAAATAAACAAAACTATTAAATACCTTAAAAGAGTTTTGTTGGAATTGCTACTTAATGTTAGCACAGTGTGGTTATTGTAAATGATGAAATCACATTCAAAGACTTTTTTTTCATAGTGTTGCTCCTCCTCTTTACCGACGCACTAAAATGAAATTTGTCTTTCTCAAACATCACAGAAGCAAACAGTGACCGGCTCTGACACACCCTCCTGTCCTCCTTACCAAGGTAAGCAGCAAGAGATCTGTGAAAAAATTCTCAGTCATCCAGGTCATGGCATTTTCAGAAGATGTACATGTGCACATCAACAACTGGACTTGATTGTGTTTCCAAAAGTCTGGATTTAGGTGCACACGTACAACTCCTGAAATAAGACATACAAATGGGAAAGATTCCGATAAAAAAAGCAGAGCCTGACATCTTCCTGCTCGTCTGATTTTGTTCATTCATATTAGATTAAAAGGGTGTTATTAGTCCAGCAAAGGGGGCATTTGCAATGTTACAGCAGCAGAAATACATCACATAAGTAGCATGCAGTACTTGGGTGAAGGAATATAAAGCGGTATCTAACCCTAAATCGGTATCTAAAGTGTTCTGAAATATATTATGTGTCAGAATATGTACAGCGAATGGATCGCACATAACCGTTAATATTATATACATTATTTTACAAATTAATATAGTACAGTGAATATTGCACAGTTTTGAAATGTTAAAGTAACAGTTCATAGTGGTGGTGCATGCAGTTTCACTATGCTTCTGTCCTTCAAAATCTGAAATATTTCGGATGAACATTTCTGAGTAACAAGTTGTCGATGTTTGTTGAGATATAAGCATATTTTCATTTATTCTGTGCTCTAGACAGACAGAAACAAAAATCGTCTTTGTTGAATGCAAACTAAACATTAGCACGTACATGTGTTTTGTGCTTTGTGGTGAGAGGAAACAACTGCTGTAAACCTGTGTTTGTGTTTGGTTTGTATTAGTGTACCAGTTGACCGGTGGCTTTGGTTTGTCACATATGAATCAGATGCTAAGGGGCAATTTTAACCTTTATTTATTCACTGAACTTAAAAAGACTTTGAATCAGCAACCGTGATAGACGTCAACAGAGCAAATGAACATGACGGGAATACTGAGAGCAACAGTGTTCACGGAAAATTCCAGAGCTTGAACATCATGTGCCAACTACCTACCAACACCAGTCCTCTTACACACACACACACACACACACACACACACACACACACACACACACACACACACACACACACACACACACACACACACACACACACACACACACACACACACACACACACACACACAAATATCGGTCCACTAAATATGCCTGATTTCTTCATCAAAGTCAATAAGTTATTCTTTAAGAAATATGTGAAGAAAAAAAAAATCTCGCAAATTATAGGGTAGTGATTAAAATGCCTCCCTTAGTTTTTGTGTAACCCTTCAGACAAACAAACAAGTCCACCTAAGCCCATGGACACAGTTACAACATTACTGGGAAAAAACACATTTGCCAGTTTACCAACACATACACACAACATACAGTAATGCTCTACAAATATAGAAAACAAGCAAAGAGAGAAATTGTTCTGCAAACATCAGAACAGAGATTTAATAGGAACACAAACGACTGCTGAGTTCTACTGTAGAATGTGCAGAATGTGAAACTAGAAAAGTTATGGAGCTTTCAAGGGTAACACCAAAGATCTCAATCGAAACCTGTTCCTCTACTATGTCAAAATACCTGCTTCCTTACACAGAGTCAGTGTGGTAGCATTTGTTTGTTTAATTCTTACCTGCGATTAATAATTTTGCAGTTTGTCCCTCTGCAAAAAGAGTGGAGCCTCAAGCTTTAAATCTGGACCCAAATCCCAACATCTTAAACACTACGTGTCACTTGCCTTCCTTGGGAGAGAACAGTGGATAATTTGAAGAAACTTTGAATAATACATAAAAGAAACATCCTCTAGGTTCCTTTTTACTTTATTGCCTCAGTCTGAGGTTAGGTTCGTTTGTTGTCTGTAAACAATATTACTCGAAACCTTCTGAATGAAAAACTTCTGAATGGAAACTAAGTGGAAGGATGCAGTATTAGGGACCCATCAAACTTTGGTACAGGTCCAAATAAGGGGGCGGATCTAGGAATCACTTGCTTTAACATTGTGAGATCTGGCTTTTTGTAACATTTTCACTGGTTTCCCAGATTTATTTCTTATATATTAATGGGGAAAGATTTCTATAAGTGTGTATTCGGTGCAGCCTGATTTTACAGGGACTGCTGGGCCTTGAAGGAGGAATGTGCTTCCCTGTATGCCATTCTCGCTTGTCGGTTAGTATGTTTGTAAGCAACTTCACACAAAAGTTATTGAACCTTGGTGGAAGGATGGGATATGGGTCAGGGAGGAACCCATTGAAATCTGGGGTGGTTCCAAATCAGGGGGCCCATTTTTTTTGAAAAAAAGGTTGTGTGAAATTTGGTGCAGCTTGGCTGAATTTAAAAGGGACTGTAGGGCATTGGTATGTGCTCGACCTCTTCCTTATAAGCTTTTTTTCCCTAGTCTGTTAAACAGTCATCATGAATGACGACAGTGGATCTACCCATACAGTGAAAACTGTGCCTGCAGCTTTCCCTGTAGACTATGACATGGCAGCCTCTAAAGAAGTCCCTCCTAAGCCTATTGTCTTTCCTGGTAAGACATCACAACCTTTAATATGTGTCATTTCTCTTGCTTATTTTTCTCTTTTATTATAATGCCATTCTTATTTCCTGATTTATTCTTGCCATCTTAATTCATGTGGTAGGGCTTTTGTCTAATTTTCTTTTTAAGCCTTTGTCAAGCTAAATGTCTTCTTCCCATATCCAGTTGCCCAACCTGGTTACCAATACGCCCCACAACAACCTCAGACTGTGCAGCCTGGTGAGTGTCTCTCTCAAATTGTTTCCCAGTAAAAGTAAAAATATGTAGAATTGGATCATATAGATTAGATGGATATCTATATCGCCTATCCTTTTGAGGGTTTCGGGGAGCCGGGGATGTTGGAGCCAATCCCAGCTGTCATGCATGCGGCGGGGTCCACCCTGAACTGGTCCCCAGCCTATCACAGGTCACCACACAGGTCCCCAGCCTATAACAGGTCACCAGCCTATCAAATAAGCCAACATATAGAGACAAACAACAATTCACTATCACATTTATACCTTTGGTCAATTCAGAGTTGATCTTTACCAATTTTACATTTCTTTGGACTGTGGGACGCATCCTGAGTACCCAGAGAAAACCTATGCAAACACGGGGGAAACATCCAAGATCCTCAAAGAAACTTGCTTAACCTTCTCGTTTGTTTTAATATAATTGTCATTTCTTTAATTATTCCTGGCCTCTTAATCCATCTGGTTGGAGCTTGTGTTTCTTTTTCTTTTTAAGCCTTTGTCAAGCTAAATGTCTTTTTTCCAAATCCAGTTGCCCAACCTCGTTACCAATACGCCCCACAACAACCTCAGACTGTGCAGCCTGGTGAGTGCCTCTCTCAAACTGTTTCCCTGTAAAAGTCAAATTATGTAGAATTGGATCATGTAGATTAGATGGATATCTATATCGTTTATCCTTTTGAGGGTTTCGGGGGATTATGGAGCCAATCCCAGCTGACATGCATACGGCGGGGTACAACCTGAACATGTCCCCAGCCTATCATAGGTCACCAGCCTATCAAATAAGCCAACATATAGAGACAAACAGCAATTCACTCTCACATTTACACCTTTGGTCAATTCAGAGTTGATCTTTACCAATTTTGCATGTCTTTGGACTGTGGGACGCATCCTGAGTACCCAGAGAAAACCTATGCAAACACGGGGGAAACATCCAAGATCCTAACAGAAACTTGCTTAACCTTCTCATTTATTTTAATATAGTTGTTATTTCTTTAATTAATCCTGGCCTCTTAAATCCATCTGGTTGGAGCTTGTGTTTAACTTTCTTTTTAGGCCTTTGTCAAGCTAAATGTCTTCTTCCCATATCCAGTTGCCCAACCTGGTTACCAATACGCCCCACAACAACCTCAGACTGTACAGCCTGGTGAGTGTCTCTCTCAAACTGTTTCCCAGTAAAAATCAAAATATGTAGAATTGGATCATGTAGATTAGACGGATATCTATATCGCTTATCCTTTTGAGGGTTTCGGGGGAAGTTGGAGCCAATCCCAGCTGACATGCATGCGGCGGGGTCCACCCTGAACTGGTCCCCAGCCTATCACAGGTCACCACACAGGTCCCCAGCCTATAACAGGTCACCAGCCTATCAAATAAGCCAACATATAGAGACAAACAACAATTCACTCTCACATTTATACCTTTGGTCAATTCAGAGTTGATCTTTACCAATTTTCCATGGCTTTGGACTGTGGGACGCGTCCTGAGTACCCAGAGAAAACTCATGCAAACACGGGGGAAACATCCAAGCTCCTAACAGAAACGTGCTTAACCTTCTCATTTATTTTAAAATAGTTGTTATTTCTTTAATTATTTCTGGCCTCTTAATCCATCGGTAGGAGCTTGTGTTAAATTTAGTTTTTAAGCATTTCTAAAGCTAAATGTCTTCTTCTCATATCCAGTTGCCCAACCTGGTTACCAATACGCCCAACAACAACCTCAGACTGTACAGCCTGGTGAGTGTCTCTATCCAACATGACCAACTATTGGAATTGTCTTCTTTGTCATTTTCCATCTATCATCAATGCTGCTTATCCTTTTGAGTGGGCTTGCTTTCACACATGCACTGAACTCCGGAGATCTTCCGCAGTTGTCCGAAGGACGTGTGTGTGTGACCACTGTGCTGACCTCATTTTATCTGCTTATTTTTCTCTTATTGTAATTTCGTTCTTATTTCTTAAATCATCTTTCTCAAGCTAAATGTCTTCTTCTCATATCCAGATCACCAACCTGCTCACTATCTCCCTCCACAACAGCCTCAGACTGCTCAACCTGGTGAGTGTCTCTCTCCAACTGTCTCTCTCTGCATGCTTGCTTGCATGGGTGCTTGAGAAGAACTTTTCAGCTCAGAGGCCTGTCATTTTGCCAACTTCCCAGTGGATGCAGCTAGTTCTGTTTCCGAATGAAGCTTCCATCTTTTTCCCCATCAGCTGTTGTTGCTGTTCCTCCAGAGCTTGTGTTCCTTTAAAGCAGAAGCATACGCAACAAGTGCAGCTCTATCTGTCTCAGCTTTTTGTGCTGAAGATATGGTTCCCGATTTATCAAATTTAACTAAACTTTGACTTTAGTGTTCACTAAAAAACATTACAAACAATGTTAGGATTAACGTCACTGGAAACCTTGTTGTTTGGAGTAACATTTCCACTCAAACTTCGTTGCATGAAACCCACGATTTTGCATTAGCAAAACACCATTAAACATCCTTTTTGCTTTAAACAATATTTCATGTTTTCCCCCTATCGTCACGACATCAGATCAAACACAGATTCATAAGTACATTTAATGAGCATTCTCTGTCTGTGTTTTATCATTATTTACCATTAAATACATTTTCTTATACAGTTTGCTTTATTAAGTTTGTCTTTTCAATCAGTTTGTCATTTGTCCAACTTCCCAGCACAATCTGACCTACTGGGTTTGAGTTTGTGTTACATGCTAGGCTAACGCTACTAGTTTAATGGGATAGCAGCCAATCCAATAAACAAACACAAAGACTCTTTCACCCTCCAGGGTCAAACACCTGACAACCTTGGTGAGCTTTCCATGCATCCAAGTACCTGAGAGATACCATTGCTCACACACAGCGATGCCCATTCAACTAAGGGGGAAATTATATTGTTGTTTCTGCTACATATTTTGCTCCTACAAGTATTTTTTTTTCTTTAGTGATGTTAATGGTGCAGCAGCTGCCAAAGGAGGCTCCGGGACAGATGTTGTGTCCTCGCTGCCAAACCTCTGTTGTCAGTGTAATCAAATACAAAAGAGGTGTACTCAGCTGGGTGCTCTGTAGTGTATGTGCTGCCTTATTGTGAGTACACACACACACACACACACACACACAAATAGACATACACACACACACACACACACACACACACACACACACACACTGGTACATACACTAAGTAAACAAGCATTATTTTGACTTTACAATCCTCAACTCTAGGCTCTGGCCTTTTTTCTGGATCCCCTTGGTTGCGGATGCTTGTAAGGATGTGGAGCATTCCTGCCCCGTGTGTAAGACCGTCCTGCATGTCTATAAACGTAAATGAAACAGAAGTGTCGCCTCAACTCAAAGAACGAAAGATATAAAAAAGAGCCATGATGAGACCTACGTCTGTACAGGGGCCAAACCTGGCTACACAAATGTTCCTGAGCTCACACAAGTTTGTGCTTTCTTTTTTTAATCATATGATTTTAAATGCGTCACCATGTTTTAAGAATGTGAAAAATGTAATTTTTTCTGATAACATTTTTTACCTGATCTGACTGATGTCGTTTATAATAAGATGATACATCAGTGTAAAATTAAAGTATCTTCTTAATTAAATTTGAATGCCCTGTTTAAATATAGTGTCCACAAGAAAAGCCAAAGTAATATATTTTTTCTCTGAAGTTGCGATACAGATTTTATTTTGATGACATATTGAATGTTTTAATTGAAAATTGTCATGTGACTCACAATTTAGTTTTTATTCTGAAGAAACAGTATTCTCACATGAACAAATTCAAAAGAAGCGGCAAAATAAGAAAATAATTATTAATATGAATGAATGACCAATAAATCTTTACTGAGATGTAACTTTGAATCTTTTAAATTTTATTTGAATTGTGCCAAATCATTATATACATTATGTCAAGGCACCTTACATTAAAGGTTACCACCTTAAAAATGTCTTCGTCTCGACTTCATTACTGAGATGCACTTTTTAACATAAATCATTAAACATTTTTGAGATGCAAACTTAAGTCTTATTCTCATCAGCAAATCATGAAGCAAAACATTCAATAATCATCTTGTTCCATAAATTAGCAGAATATACTAAAGCAGAGGTTTTGGAAACATGAGTTACTTCTGAAGTTATGCTGATTTCTTGGGGAATAAAGGGAAACAAATAATGTCAAATATCAATATAAAAGGAATGCAGGTATGTACTATATGTGCAATCCATATTCTGATGATTTCATGCTATGATTTAAGCAATATACCCTGATGTACTCTGTGTTGGTTTGATATTGGTTGGTGATTTTTCCAATAAAGAAAAAGAAGCGAGAGAAGAGCATTCACTTTTTTTTTATTTGCTAGAGGTCCAAAAACTTGCAAATGGTTGTGTACTTGGCTAAAGACCAAATTTAAGTTTATTAAGAGACCAGCTTCTAATGCTTTCAACTAGACAACAGCAGATAGAGCCAGCAGGCTGCAAGAGAGAGCAGGCATCGGTTTCCCACAATACACCACTGCCACTTCTTCTTGATGAGTCGCACCGTTTCGTACCGACTCCCCAACAACACAGAAGATAAGATGTGAAATAAAGGAAGACTCCACACTGCACAGCACACATACCTTTACAACAGATCTACCCCACTGTGATGATTTCACACCAATGAACCTGGCACACAACCAGTAACTGTCCATCGCGGCCTCAAGGTCAAGAGGATGAAACTAAAGCTCCCCAGCTGTGAAGGTCTTTCATTATGTAAGTGTGAAGGAAGGTTTTGCAGGGTCACTATAACACGCGATGTATGTTCAGCCCAATGAGCTTTCCCCTGAGGACTTCCTTTGTGGACTCTATATGTGTCTTGTCAGAAGAGACTTGAGGTGGGATGAAGATGGGATTATGGGATGGCGCCTACTTATCGAGGTCCTGTCACACTGTGACCATAGTAACCACTAGATTACCCAGATTAGGACTGATGACCTGTGTTGGTCAGCACTTCTCTGCCCCATTGTCTCCCACTGCAGCCTTTCTTTGTGTCAGTGGACTCAATCACACACAAAGGGACAAAACAGAACAGACGACAACACACGCACTAGATAAACCTAGAGTCAGAATTTTCAAGCTCCTTTTGGATTGTAAGTAAGAAATAGTGCTGATGGCAGCTAGAGATTATTTTAACTATCGATTCATCAGACATTGATTTTGCAATCAATAA
This sequence comes from Limanda limanda, assembly GCF_963576545.1. Classification (NCBI taxonomy): domain Eukaryota; kingdom Metazoa; phylum Chordata; class Actinopteri; order Pleuronectiformes; family Pleuronectidae; genus Limanda; species Limanda limanda. The sequence continues at coordinate 22,983,437 of NC_083637.1, read as the reverse complement.
GTTAAATGTGTGGCCAATAAAAATAAATTTGTGAAAAATAAAACTATTTGCTCTTTTGCTGAGACTGCAATGAGATGTATTACCCTCTCATACCTGTACGCTAAGTATGAAGCAACAGCCAGCAGCCTCAGCAGCTGACTGACTGGAAGCAGGAGACCAGTCGAGCTTTTAACTTCCTGGAGTATCCACTGGTTACCTGGCAACCGGCACAGAAAGTCTGGCAAATTTCGGAGCTATTCCTTTCCCAACTGACACTTAAAAGGAGAAAGTGTCAAATTCTCCCTTTCAAAAATAAATGTAGCATCTTGGCTTTCGAAATGACTTGAATAATAATATTTCATAAAAATGGCCCAGATCAATAAACTGATATAATTACTATTAGTCTTTAAGAAAAACCTGTACTTTTCCTGCATTAATGATTCAAAATGTCTGCTGTAGTCATTGTTATGCACCTGAGTATTTCCCTCAATGATGGTGAATTAAGCAATGACTATAAGCTTCTAAAGCACCATTCCACGCATTCATCATTACAGTCATCTCCCTGATATCACCAATCACAGTTGCTCCTTCCGCTTACATAATATCACGACTCAAGGTCTGGATTAGCCTCTCTCGACTGCCAGAGGGGGTTGTCAGCTACATGGTTGTGGCTCTGTTAAATCAACCATATTTGTATGCAACTAATTTCCATACGATGCATAGTACAGATGGATGAATCGTAATTCTGTGTCCTCTTACAACAGGTACACAGTTCACGTACGTTGATGTTGGAAATCTTTGGTTTTGAACTGATATATTGTTAATTTTGATAGCGAATAATAATGTGTTGCCGGACTTTCACTGTCTTCTGCTACAAAAAGAGTAAATTCCTTCATCCTTCTCCGGCCAAATTTGTGATAGCGAGGAGGGGAATAAAACATTTACATGCTGTGGCGAGGCACGTGAACTTTGACCCGTGATATTCGCCTCGCAGTCGCGCCTGTGTGATCGGGACCTAACTGTAATGTCTGCTTGGAAAAGTATTACTCGTGTTGGCATGTCCTCTGGGAAATCAAAGGAACATTGCAGACACATTACTGTCACAGCTCTGTTCTTGCAATGTTCTCAGGCACTGTGCTCTCTACAGCTGATGTGCTGTTCCTTCAAGGCTGCATGTGTGCACACCTTTAGTTGCATCTTGCATCTGTTTGTCTGAGAATGTATTTGTTCATCACAAACCAGCTTTGGCTTCTCAAGTGTTCGACATCTATCACTCAGTGAGCTGACTGATATCTATCAGCTTCAATCTCCAGTACTGTGAAACAAAGAGACTCAATTAGCGGGTACAATTGTTGCCCCTTGTCATGTTATGTCCCTTTCCAACCCGACATGACGCCCCCTCCAGGGGATGAGATAAATGCACTCTAAAGGGACACTTGGCTGAATCACGTCTTCAAGGGTATTATGTAACACTCTCTATGAGGACGGCCACGTGGCCACCAGGCTCACCTTTGTTTGGATTGACCATCTGCCCCTCTCTGTCCAAATCCCATCTCCATTCTGCAACACACACACACACCATTAGGAGGCTGAGCAGGCTTCTTATTGGTGTGGTCAAATCTGGTGATTACAGATGAATCTACATGACCCACGGTTCTGGTTGTGAGGGAGAATTGTATAAGCAGCATGAGGAAGACGTGGGAGGACGAGGGCAGGAAACAGCAGGGAGATGTGCAAACGGGTGACTAATATGGGATTTGCAGTACGTCGCCAAGCTTACATGCTGTACCTTCTCCCTATCTTCTTCATTGTAAGACAGGTGCATCAGCAAATTGAACTCCCCGAGTGTAGGTGAACAGAGGTAAAGCTGGGATTGCATCTCTGCTGACACCTCCGCACATTCAGCGTGAAGCAGGGACAGAGGAGCACAGGCACGGAGAGAGAATGAATAGAGAGAGGAGGACAGGGGGAGCGAGAGAGGGGCAGAGACGGTGAGAGAGAAGAGTGAAAGGGAGACAGAAGATATATTTGACTATGTGGGTGTGTGAAGCATCAAGGCATGCATCATAATTGTGGATTCTTCTCGGAGCAGCCGGACGTGTCACTGGAGCAGCAGGACATTACTGGTCTCTCAAAGTGTGTTATTTTCTACTTCAAAACAGTGGGAGCTGTGAGCACTGAGCGCGTCATTAGAGACATTTTCAGAAGCAAAATGGAAACTGTTTTGTTGCTGCTGCCGAGAGGAATTCATTAGCTGGGATTACGCCGACACTTTGACAAGTTGAAGTGATGCAGACTGGAAAAGTATGACGCCACTTCACCCTCAATAAATCAAGATTCAATTCAAGAATATGTCTGAGGTGAGTTTGGAGTTTTTTAATTCGAGAATGAAATGGTTTTAATGGTGTTTTCATGTTTTGTGTTATTCTCATATGTGTGTACGTGTACGTGTGTGTGTGTGTCTATGTGTACTCCAATGCATGAAATGAGGATATTTTCAAAAATGAGAGTGGATCACCAATTATTATAGTTACTAACACTAGTTAAATTATGTCGATCTTGGGGCTGAGGAATAATGTCAATAAAGATCCTCTGAAGTAAGTTGAAACAATGTGTGTGTATGCGTGTGTGTGTGTTTGTGTGTGGCCCATGTTGTGGGGACCTAAATCTGTCCCGCTATGAGGACTTGTCTTTCTTATGAGCACAAAAAAGCAGACAACCAATGGCGTTAATAATGACACGGTAAAATAAATACATGTTTTAAGGTGAGAGTTAGTCTGCATGTAATGAATGTTTGTCAATGCAATGTCCTCTGAAGTCATTGAGACATGACTGTGTGTGTGTCTGTGTGCATGTGTGCGTGTGTTAGTGTGTGTGTGTAGTCGTGCGTTCCTCTGTGCTTTCGGTTACTGAAACTCGACTTCTCAAAAGCCCAGTACGCAATGTAGTCAGCCCACGCTGTTTCCCGTTCCCATGGAAACCATTGCCCAGTGCTAAAAGCAGCTCTGTGCTGTGAGTACATGAGTGTGTGTGTGTTTTGTGAATCTGAAAGAGGTAGAAACATTTTGATGTTTGATATATAACAGCTTCATTTTGTTGGCTGCTGTTTCAGCAGTATGTCGTGCATCATGGAGACCCTCTGTAGACTAATATAATAAAAGTAATTTATATCTACATTCATCTGTGCCTCCCTCCTCTCTGGATCTTCTTCCACAATGTCACTCCTGTTGTTTATCTCTTTCTCGACATGTATCTCTCTTTTTTTCCTTTAACCCTTTCTCTGTCTATATCACTGCATTTGTTTTTGTCTCTGTGTTTCTAAGATGGCCGTCAGCCCGATAATCATCTGCCTCCTATCACTGATCGGCCATGGTTCATCCCACCCCTCTTCTCCTCCTCGGGGGTGCAGTGAGGATGTGGACCCTCCGTACAGAGTGCTGTGTGACCTGGAGTCAGTCTGGGGAGTGGTCCTGGAGGCTGTGGCCTGCTGCGGGGGTCTCACCTCTCTGGTAATCACTGTCCTCCTGCTTGTCAAGCTGCGCTCTATTTCTGACCCCGCCAGGCGCTCCGGCACGGGGCCTCTTCTCCTGCTCCTTGGCACGCTTCTCGGCCTTTTCTCCATCTCTCTGGCTTTCCTGGTGGGGAAGAACCAGGCGCTGTGTGTGGTCCGCCGGGCCTTCTGGGGGCCTCTCTTTGCCCTCTGCTTCTCCAGTTTGCTCGTGCAGGGTGTGAGGCTCAGGAGGCTGGTGGCTGGCAAGACAAGCCCATCGGGCAGCACCCTGGCAGCGCTTGGCCTGGCCTTGGCCTTGGTTCAGGGCATCATCTCTGCTGAATGGGTCCTGCTGACTGTTGTCAGGGAGGGTCACCCGGCCTGCGAATATCCACCTTTGGACTTTGCTCTGACATGCACCTACACCCTGGGGCTGCTCCTCATAGCCATGGGGCTTTCTCTGGGGGTGGTGCTCTGTGGAGGAGAGTTTGGGGACGAAGGAGGAGGTGGAAGTGAAGAAGACAGAGAAGCAGAGAGTGAAAAACGGAAATGGAAGTGTAATGCTGTGTGGCTCTTCCTGTCCAGTCTGGCTTCAGCATTGCTGTGGGTGGCTTGGCTGGGGTTTTATCTCTACGGCAGTCAGGGTTTGAGGGGAAAGGGGAAAGGAGAAAGGTTAGGTGGTGGAGGGAAGAAAGATGTCAAAGTGCTGGATGAGCCTGCGCTGGCGGTGGCCCTGGTTATTCAGGGATGGATCCTGCTGCTGTTCCATGCCATTCCAGAGGCGCACCTGTGTCTCCGAAATCCTCAACAGTCCATCACGCAAGATTTCTTCGACACCAGTCACACGTCCCCTCCTCCACATTTTGGGGATGAGCTCCCTGCACGCCCTCACCGACCCTTCCCAGAAAACCAACCAACCTTTTCTATGGAGGAGCACAGTGCAAGTAAGCCAAATGTGTGTTTGTTTGTGAGAATGTTTGTGAGAAGAGAGGAATGAAAAATGTGTAGAAAAGAAATTGTGTAGAAGGTTGGTCTCTGGTTAACTGGTTCATTTACGGTGATTTTCAACAGTGACCAGGGCTGTTGACATAAAAACTACATTGAAAATGTCCCAGCCTATAGCTTCCAATTAAGAGCTTTAGCAACAACTTGCAGAGAGGGACTGAGAGAACTCCTTACCTAAGAAAAGTGGTGTCATGCTTTAAGAATTAATTTACTCACTCGACAGTCCACAGTAATTGGTTGACAGGTCACTGGTCTATGACAGTGAATAGGCAAAAAATATTCACCATACACGTTTGACAGGAGAATCCCGTTCAAATTCACTATATCCAGATTTTTATTTACATCTGCACCAAATTGTAGACGCTCATAAATATCAGCCCCAGAGATCCATGAATTATTCTGTGGGAAATCAACAAAAACATTGAAAAACCATAAATCACAATATTTAAAAAAAGTGAAGCACTCCAGATCCACACCAAATTTTGATGGGTTCTTCCCTCACCAGTATCAAATCCTTCCAGCAGGTTTTATGGTAATCCATTCATAAGTATTTGTGTAATCCTGCTAACTACTATACGGAGAAATAACCAAACAAACTGACTCAAACAAAACATGGTGCAGGTGAATATTAAATGTAATTATGAATCAAATTTAAATTTAATTCAAAGCTATAAACCATTCAAACCATAACATGCACATCAAAGCCCTGTTCAACCTGCAAGTTGTTGATCACATCAATGCCCTGCCAGAAGTGTAATAAAGCAGAGTGTTGCTCACTTCTAGCCACAGTACACTATCCAAATTCCAATCAAACCCTGTGAAATTCCCCACAGGAAGATTTATGACTCATTTTGACAGCAGCTCTCTGTATTTATTACCAAGCCAAATGCACAGATGAGGAGCTAAAGTATGAGGAACCGGGACAAACAAAGAGTGGAGGAGGTGGCAGAAAGAAATCACGAGTGTTTTCCAGGAAAGCAGACTTCAGGAGGTTGACATTTGTTCAGCTGACTGAGGAGGAGGCAATGATGGAGTCAGAGAGGAAGTCATGTAACACAGTGTAAGCAAAGGCATGGGAGGATTTATTTTTTGTTTGAAAGGTCGACGTTAGAGTATCTGATACTTTTTCTGATGGATTATGCGGTGTAAGCCATGTCTCAGCCTCCTTGTCTCTAAAATCTCTGCTCTAGAGTAAGCGAGTAATGAGCTTTTGTCGGAATACTTGCAAGTGCCATGGAAAGAAGACACAGGATGTGAAAAACTGTGCGTAGGATTTATGGGGAATCTTCTGGCAGAAATGATAAACAGTATTTGCAAATAGTGTTTAATCACCTCAAAGCAAGAATTATTGAGTTGTGGTTTACAGTGGCTATAAAGTTTGCTGGTGTTAGTCATTGAGTCATTCTGTCTCTTTATATCATAAGAGATAAACAAGACAAAAACACAGTTTTACCTCATTACAGTTTGTTGTTTCCCGCTGGTGGTGCCACTCCATTCACTCACATCCTACTCAGCTAGTGATCAGGTCTTTGAAGCTTCTATATCCAGAAATAAAAGAAAATTCAATTTACCAATATTTATGTAATGTGTGCTTGTGACACAGCCAAAATGCAGTTTGGAAGTTGTTGTTACCTTCCTGACCTCAAACAGTTGTGTATGTTTAACCTTTCACCAAAGAATCAGATACTTCCTAATGCGATGTTTAATTTTGTACTGATGAGACATTCAGGGAAGTTTTCCCTCTCATTTAACTTCGCCTATGGGGAAAATAAAAGGGACATTCCCGTCGTCTTATTTATCGTCTTCTTATAATTTTCTTATCAACTTTTATTTTATATGATTTATTATTTGTATTGCCCTTTTACTGCTTTTATGTGATCAACTTTGTATCCGGCATAGTTTACGACCATCTTAATGTTGATGCCTAGACTTCCTGTCACATTATCTGAGTTACCCAGCTGCTGGGAAAGTCATACCTCAGTATGTGTAGGATTGTCTCAGGAGCACAGCACATCTGTCAAAGTGGGTATTGTCCATGCTGGAATGATTATCATTTTTGAGATGTGACACATTGAACTTGTGTTCTGTGTCTCTGTTGGTCTGTCAGCTCTCCGGAGTGGAACGTACCACGGCAGCCAAGGGAGTGCGCGTCCTGGCATCGCCTTCAGAGGTCATGTGTACCAACCCACTGAGATGGCTCTGGTCATGAACGGTGGCACGGTAAGTTGGGCAGAAATACTCCCTCTGTGTGTGTCAGCCTCTCTTAATCACTCAATAACTTAACTCAATGGGCCTTTGTTTTTCTGCCTCCCTCTCTCGTAGATGCCCACAGCCCCAGTTAACTACACTGGACGCCGTTTATGGTAATGTGGGACGAGGCTCGAAGAGGATATATCTGAATCACTCTTGTGATTGAGGAATTTGATGTTGCCTGACGAGAAGATGGAAATATTAAAGACATCCCCTATCACTCTCAAGTGGATTTGATGGGAGCTAAATATCTTTAATGTATTTGTGTTTCTGCTCACGTGTATGAATTTGAGATTTTAAAAACAAATTGTAATAGTATTTGTGCTTGAATTTTCTTGATTGCCTTTTGATCAAATAGCTTTAATCACTGGACATGAAATCAAAAGGGAGGGAAGAGAAAGTGTTGTGGCTTCCGTAGTTAAGGACATTTCATCCCTAAGTGACTGCGTTTCAGGTGCAATACTTTGATGAGAGGTGTAGAAACACGGCTAATGTTTAATGTATCAAAACTCAGTGTCCAGTGTGACACTGAATGAGACAGGGGCAGACTATGATAACGGGAGGATTTGAATGTAGTTAAGTGAACATTTTGCTTGAGCAGTGCTAATCCAGCGCTGTTACTTGTTACCTTCCTGATCATCGGGGTTACTTACTTTGTGAAATTGTCCTTCTCTTCCTGTTTGGAATGAAGCTACACATAAGAGAAGAAAACCTGTCAGGACGTTTATGTAAATTTCCTGCATACGCCCACAGAGCTTGCTTGGCCTCAGTATTTCACACTGAAAAAAGGATTTCCATGTGTTTCTCTCCTCCATTCTATTCTCAGTGCTATCAGCCGTTTGGTACATTTCACTGGGCCTATTGATAAATGTCATGTATTTTCAAGTGATTTATAAGGTTTAAGATGAATCTATAGGAAATCTAGTTTTTTTTATAAGCATATCTTAAAAAGCCATTTAATACTGCAATAGCTACTCTGTAGTATAGGAGTTACTGCTGGAGAATGTGATTTTGCACTTTATTAGCGCTGATCTTGTCTGGGCATTGTGATATTTGAGATGCATGTGGAAGTACAGTTTAAAGGTCCTGTATTTTTGTCAGATTTAATGTATTTTGAATGTTTTCTAAAATTTTGATATATATTTATACATATATATTGGAGAAAATAACAGTTTTTGTGTTGAGTTTCCAAGCAGATTATTGACAGTTGACAAAACAATCCAAAGTGGAATTTAAAAGTGCCCGTATTTCAGCCATTTAAAGATTCGTCATTTTAATTTGGGGTTCTACAATAACAAGTTTACATGCTGTGATGGTCAAATATTTATATTTGTTACATACCATAGATATTGCTGCAGTGCCTCTTCTCATACTCTGTCTGAAATGCTAAATCCAGCTTTTGGAACAACTCCCATACAGCTCAGTCTGCTCTGATTGGTGGGCAGGCCAACTCTTTTGAAATTGTTCAGCTGCTCATAGTGATGAGCTGTAAACTCAACTGCAGCAATGGCAAGAATCATGTTGAGCCACGTTAGAAGGCAGATAAACACGTTGCATGTTACCTGGTAACACAGACACTCTACGGTAAACAAGCCAGGATTGCAACCCAGGAATTCTAGGCTCTTCAGGAGCTATGTTCCCTGGCATAGAGATAAATACCTTTGCCAAAGACGTTGGCCTCTGTAACTTAGAGCACACACTAAAGGAAAGGAACACCTGAAAAGGATATTATGGCCATTTTAAACATCTACAATGTAATGACAAAGGGTAAATCCTATCTGCAGAGGAAGGCCATTTGATACTTTTTAAAGTTTGGTCAAATTTGCTAAATAGACCTTGAGTTTGGGATGTTTTGTCAACAAGTTTCAGTGTGTTTTCCCTGAAGTCATTAACACCGTGAGCATTTCAGACAATTTCTTCAATATAATGGCAACATCTGACATGTTTTGGGATTTAGTATCTCCTTTCATTTAAATTTCTATCAAAAACAGCGAGAACATGCCTTCACTGTGACATTAACTGCAAACGTTTTGTGTTTCTGATATTTGAAAAGTTTGGCTAAAAATCCCTGCATATTTGACTGGAGAGTTGTAGTTTCCTTCTCTTGAGAAATTTAAAGAGCAGTCACCATGTTCATGTTGTGAGCATTCCTTCTCGCTGTTACACTTTACTGAATAACCAAGTTGTCAAAAACTTTGCTGTTGTGTACAGGCGTGTGCTCTGATATTGTAATTTGAAAATATTATTATCAAATAATTTTATGTAAAAATCCTATAAAGCAGAGTTTTAATTGTGTGAATATTCAAATATGAAGAAGCACTTGTGTTACTTTTTGGAGATGCTCATATGATGATAGCATAATATGAATGTCTGTTATGTGATTTGCACAAAGTGGCTAATACATCGGTGCACTTCTGCTGTTAACGACTGTCTGGTCATTGAACTGATCTTCCTTCAGAATCCTTTCCTTCATGGATCCACTTTTCTATAGGGGGTAACAGCTATTAATAGAGTAAAGGTTCTTTTTTTAAAGAAAATACCAGCAAAAAGAGGAAACATAGGGAACACCTCTTTGGTAACACATATTAGAAAATATGCTATTACAGCATAAAACACAAACTAATTATGCAAAGTAATAAAAATCCATGTGCGATTTTCTATGAAGATGATTCTGAAAATAAGTCTAGGGTTCCCACATGAAACACACAATTCACACACACATACACAATCCTTCTATTTAACTAAGGGTCAACTAATTACAATCTGGCTTATTTAAATGTATTACAGAAAAGACAAAAGCAATCAAGCATTTCTCTCATCGTGCACTTTATAGAAAGTCTAATGTAAGCTATGATTATTTAGATTTTTACTTTTCAACCTAATGCAGCCCTCCTCTCGTGCACAGCTCCGGAAGTCGTTCTCGAGAGCGCGCTTGTTGCTACAGATACCAGGGTCGTTGCTAAGGGTAACGACCGAGAGAAATAAAACTACTTCCGGGTCAAGAGAGTCAACGGATTTCCACGTGAGTTTCCAGAGTACACATTTACTAACCCACTCATTGACTCTATATTCTGTCACACACTGTGTCGTTGTGATTAAATAGTGCCAGCGTGTGTGCTATTGATGAGTTTGTCTCCTCATGGACTTTACCCGTTAGCTGCTGTTAGCTAGCTAGCATGCTTTAGCAAGAGAGTTCCATGAATGAACTTGTCCTGCCTGAGTAATGTCGTCATTGCCCTGTTACCACACTAGGATTTGCTAACTCTACTCTTGCCAACGTGTCGCTCATTCGCGTATCCTAACATTACCAGTCGATGATGTGGAGCCGCCGCCTGGCTGAACCCCCACATGTTGTGATTCACATGGAGCTGCTGCAGTGGGACTGGGATCTTACTGGTGAACACTGGCTCTGTCCTGGCGCTCATCTGCAGAGAACACTGTTCAGTTCATGTTTCACACGGACCAGGAAGTGATCTGTGTCCCCTAGAAGTCTGCACCCAGTTCCCCAAGAGAACACCATCGAGCAGGGGCTGACTTCTTCACATGTCCCACTGTGGATCAGAACAGATCTGTTGGTCGATTCTTCCAGGAGTAAACCTGTAGTTGTTGAACATGCATACAGGTTGTGTCATGTGGCCTTTACCTGAGCAGGTAAACAGCCAAGGCCAGATAGGTGCAGGAATATTCCGTCTGTATCACAAAACCAAGCATTATTGAATCATGAGGCACGCACAACTAAAAATAAGATCAGCAGCACTTTCTGCAAAGTTACGCATGTGCAGGTTTAATTTGGCTGACGTGCAGAATAATGTTGCATTATTTAATGTTGCATTAAAAGAGCACCTGGACCCGGTGTGGTTTCGTTTGCTCACCTATGTATGAGCTTATTCCTGGCAGGTTAAGGAACTACCCCTGCAACAAGACATGGATCAGGAGTCTGTGCCCTGGCAGCCACACAACGCTTGGTTAGTGCACTGTTCTGTTTGCACTTAGATCCCATTCGCACCTGGTGTCAACATCTGTCCTGAGTGATCCAGCCACTAGTGGTCAGCGCAGCGAACAGTTGTGGAGGAACCAACATGTGTCCTGAGATCCCATCACTCAGGCCAGGCAGTCTAGGACGTTCACACTTTGTTTTTTCCGCTACTTGAACGCAAATGCTTTTCTTGCGACACATATGAAAAACCACCCGCTCACCTGACGTCCCCTGACCAGCTACACTAACTGACTCCCCCCTCTCTTTTTTGCTCGCTCACACAAACACAGCGACGTTAGACACATCTGTAAACTCAGTCTGGGTTAAAACATAATTTTGTCTTAGGAACACAAACCATAAATGTGATTACATATGTATTTGATATTATTTAAAGTTTAAAAGGTATTATCTTGCAGTAACTGTTCTCCTCTTTCAGGAAAAGCTACGGGTCTGTTGCTGTGGAGAGACAAATGGAAACAATGATTGGGAATGATAGGAGTGAGGAGAATCGTGTGAAGAAGAAGAAGAAACAGAAGAAAGGACAAGCCTCTGTGCCTGAAAATCCAACAGAGGTGAAAAAAGAAAAGAAGAAAAGCAAAACAGTTGAGACAGTGGTTATAGAAGATGAGTCGAGGGATGGAGGTGATGAAAAGAAAAATAAGAAGAGGAAAAATGTCAATGATTCTCTGAATGATGCCGGAGATTCTGATGCCATGGAAACGGCAACGGAAGGAGTCAAGAAGAAGAAGAAGAAGAAGCAGCAGCAGGTAGATGATATAAACAATGTGGAAAACAATATTTTGTCTGTAAACACAGAAGTGACAGAAGAGCAAAGGAAAGGAAAGAAAAAGAAGAAAAAGAAAACCTCAGAGGAAGAAACGACTGTAGCTATTGATGAAGTGACTACAACGAAAAAGAAAGCTGTAGTGGGCGAGAATGAACTGAAGTTAGAAACAGCAGCAGCCGGAGGGACTGAGGGTGAGGATGTAACGGTCAAGAAGAAGAAGAAGAAGAAGAAGAAGAAGAACAAGGCCGAAAATGAAGTCGAAACACCTGAGATCAAAGGGAGCAAGGCAGAAACAGACAGTATAATGGACGAGAGTGGGATTATTTTAGAGGAAGAGAAGACAGAGCAAAAGAAAAAAGGAAAAGGTAGGAAAGCTTCTGTGGAGGTCACCGAAGTAGAAAATACAGAGCCAAAGAAAAAGAAGAGGAAAAAGGGAATCCCACAGGGAGAGGAAGAGCAGCCATTAATCAAATGTACAGAAAATGAAGAGGCCGGTGACACAACAAGCAAGAAAATCCCAAAGAAGAAGAGCGCTGCTGAGGTGACACAGACGGAGAAAGATGTTGGAGTTGAAACTGGTGCAAAGAAGAAGAAGAAGAAAAAGAAAAAGATCGAAAAAGTGAGTGTGTGTGTTTTATCAGAGGTCTGTGACACTGCCAGGAATAACACAGGGTCTTAAAAGTCTTCAATATATTCAAATATTATGTTCAGGTCGGACTTCATTATGTTAGTGTTCATTTAAAGGTTCAATATGTACGATTTAGATGAAAGGGATCTATTGACAGAAAGTGTAGTAATGTTTTTAACCAGGCTGTTTCATCTTTAATATTTGTCATGATGGACATTTATTGATTTAATATGGTGTGAAAAGGTCTATAATTAAATCGGCGTAAACCTGCAGGAGCCCTGTGTGCACAGGAGTGAACCGTTTGTGTTTGTGTTTGTGTTGCAGGAGGCCCCTCAGAAGGAAGTGGTGTTTCTGTCAGAGAAGAATGGAAACACTGATGAAATCAACAACATCGAGGTAAACAAGGCTTGACTGGTAAAGATAACGTTGTATATATCTGTGGTGGCTCCGTCCAACGGTTATTAAAATAAATCTTTCTACCACACCTATAGGACCCAACAGTTAACAAATGATATCTTGTTTTTTGATCCACTTAAAATAAACCTCCCGATTGTAGTTTCATATTTAACAAAAATAAACAAAGAATATATTTATATAATATAATAAATATAATATCATTTTTAAATCCTCCTATTTTCTGCCAAACGACAGTACTCTGCATGAAGTGTGCTTTTGGTTTGTCACAGGAGAGAAGACCGGTGCTGCAGATGGAAAGTGACAAGGCCTCTCAACCTGAAAAACCAGCTCAACCATCGGTCAGTATTTGCGGGAAATGTACAGTGAGATTTCCCCTTAAGTCTTTCCTGGTGTGTAGTTACTCAGAAATTGAAATAGTATTTAAATAACATAATTGTCAACACCACAGCACAACATAGAAAACCACAGAGGCTGCGATTTGCAAATAATCCCAGTTAAATTTCTGAATGATTATTTTGATGATATGAGGTGAATAACTGTAACTTAATCTTCCAGAATTCTGTGTACAGATCCAAGTCTCAGGCGCTCAAATGAGTCTGAGGTGTTTTGTGCTTTTGTTCAAAATGATCTGTGGCACAGACTAAATACTGGCTTTTGGTCATTTCTACCTTGTACCTGATGATCTCCATCAAATTGATCAGTTTTTACAATATCAGTTCCTCTTTTATGCGCCTTTCTTAAAATTGGGGCAGTGATATCATGACTCTCGTTTGAGTCAAACAAGTGCTGAGGACCTACAATAATGCAACTCTATATTATCTTTTTTTAGACTTCTTATCACACTTAACTCAAGTTTGTTTTTGATTAGCTATTTGGTGATATAAAGTTGGGTGTGAAACATGATTGACAGCTGAGATTGACTCACTATCAGTTTATGTGTGTATATTGGCAGGACGCCACTACCTTAGTTCCATCCTCTGATCAGGACACACTCCGGCTGCAAATTATGTCATTGTCACAAGATGGCTTCCTCCTTCACATCAGGAGGAAGTGGAAACACATCCATCTTTATAAACAGTCGTTGGGTGTACTACTCCTATCAAGGACTAGCGTCTAATACCTAATGTTGGTGTTTCTCAGGGTTTGGGTCAGTGGAGCACCGCACGGTTCGATAGCTCTGACCAGCAGCAGAAGTTCCTCCGTCTGATGGGCGGCTTCAAAAAGGGCTTCCAACCTGCTGCGGCGAGCACTGATGGAGCAAATATGGCGATGGGGCAAGACGCACAGCAGCAGCTGCAAAAAGGGCTTCTGGGAGAGTTTGAGCGTGCTCACACGCGCAGAATGGACTTCAGTAACAAAGGGGCAGGGCTTGGGTTTTCTGCACCGTCCAATAAGAAGTTCTCTATTGACATCAATAAAAGTCGATCGATTCGCTTTGATGATTAATATAAGTGTGATCAAAAGTAATTTTTTTGCATGTTTACTTTTATTTATGGATTCATACTTCGCTGTCTGCTTAAGTCGACTGGAGAACCTTTTAACTTGTGGAGATGTGATTATCAGCCATTGAACACAAGACAAAATGCCATTTGTACAAGCTGTATATTAACCATCCTCTTCCTTGAGGAACTGGACTGTTATTACATATGAGATAAGAACCACTTTTAGTTTATTGCAATGCCAAATCTCAGTTTACACTGATGGTGAAAAATGTCAATCTTGTAATTTCAGATTTTATATTTTAGATATTCGTCTAAATTTGACAAATTATTTTTATAATGGCAAGTGACTACAATCTGCAGATGACATTGATTTTACCTGTTACATTAAATAGTTCAGCATTTTACTTTCAAAAGGTGACATGTGTCAATATTAAATCATGTGTAAGGAGAAATGCTTGTTTTTGTCGGTTGAGTGGATGTATGGATCTGTTTATGAACTGAGGAAATCACTTAGTTTCATATTGAGTGCAAAATAACATCAATAAAACCTTTCTGTACAAAAAACTTGCTTTCATTGTTTCATTTTATTCCAGTCCTGCTCATGACATCTGCTGTAAAGTGAGGACAGATTAAAGAAAAAGAATGTTCCCTCTACGTAAGAGATACTATGGAGACATTTGTCTTTGCTTGTGGGCTCAGAATGGTTCAGTTTCAATTATGTGCTGGAAAAGAAAAATATTTTACCATCATATGTTGTTCTTCAGTATTCAGTGCATGGGAACTGAGCTTTGTTCCAAGTCACTTTGAACATTAGGCTCTAAATACCATTCACTTTACCTTTAAAACTGTTGTGTGGACATTAGTCAACTTTTTGTAACTGGAAAAGCTGAGGTTTATGAAAAATGGGACTCAGGAGATGGACTTCTTTATAGACCAGGTATTTATGAAACTCAAGTCAGCCACACATGCAGAAAGCTTCAAAGTGCAGTGCTCACTACGCAGCTTATTGTCATCAGAGCCTCCTTGTTTCAGACCAACTGCAGCCACTGCCCTTTGTAATGACACCTCTGGTTAGAGAGTATGTATTTTAATATTTGCCTTCAGATGTAATATGGTTCTTGCCCTAACCAAGTCCTACAGTTACCAAGCAACACAGTTCATCTTTTAGCTAATCTGATCGAAGTACGTAATTCCAAAGCTTTTAGCTTCTCAACATATCGGTCACATCGGAAAGTTTGGCAGTTTGGTATGATGGCTGCTTCAGAGTTTCTAAGCTGGCACAAGACACAATGTACACAGGAAAATCTGTTAAAAAAAAAAAAGCACTTAGGTAAGACTTGACCCCAGAAGTAGTCACCAAGTTGCATGTTGTTCAGTCTCTCAGAAAACACCTAGAACAGAGTTGAGAGACCACTTGACAACAGTGACTGGAGTAGGGACGGGGGAAGCTGTGTGTTCCTTGTGGAGGAGAGACGGTTCAGGGCTCTCATGCCTGTAGATACTCCGGCTGCACTCGGGCCACTTTGCGGAACTCTTTGGTGTGCGTCCGCGGGCACTGCATCTCACACCAGCTGATGGGAACCATCTGGGCACCTGGGTAACACAAGAAGACGTGACAGAAATGTGATCAAATAGTACAGAAGCATGTTGCATTCAGTGAAAAACATTTTTGAAAGGATTCCAATAAAAGATGACTGAATAGTTTGTATTTGAAAAATGTAAATGAAAAATAATATTTATATTTTTGTCCCCAAAAGGTGCTGAAAGGGAGTTTTAACGCAGCTCTAAGGGGTTCAGCCTTGTGAAATATGTGCAGAGGATTCTTATGTCACCTCTTACTGTCAGTACAGCAGAGCTAAATAACTTCTGTCAGATACTGTAAGAGGTGCACACACATGACTGACTCCAAGATGTACAAATTGTATTGCGGATCATGCCTCACATTTTTCTCTGAGATTCTGAACCTCAGTCTGAAAACCTCAGACTTACAGCAGGCACTCATCATGCTGTAATTGCTTTGTGATTGAGTAGATATGTGTTTCACCACTTCCACTGCTCTCAGAAGGAAAACAACATTCCTCCTACATCATGTCTCCTTCACTTTGCATTTTAAAATTATTTAATGCCTGGATCACTACATTTGAACTCATTTGAGCTACAGTTAGTACTTGAAAAACAGCTCTTACAATGAAAATGATCAAATGACAATTGCTGTCTGCAGAATACTAACCATATTTTTCTTAGGCTACATTGACCATAACTTTTGCACCACCTTGTGTTCGAACCAAATACTACAGTACCGGTATTCTTACTACAAAGTTCCCCATAAAATGTCTATGAAGTTTCTTCCTTAAAACATCGCATCACATTTAAGCATGTCTGAAAACCCTCTGAAATGAAATGAGACAGAAGCAAACGTTTTAAAATGAAATATCAAGTTTTACCTGCTTCACTGTGTGCCACCACGACTCCCAGCTCATTCTCAGAAGTTGTCAACAGATAGTTCGACTGAACATCACCCAAAGAAATCTGACATCACATGTTAAGGGCAATAAAAATCTATGTACACATGTCCAAACCGAAGATGGTAAAGCAAACCTATCATTATCAGAGGTGACACTTCTCTTTGAATCACTTATAGTAAAGAGATGCAGTGATGAGTTTGGGTTTAACACTAAACTTAAAATGTCCATCCGTCCTGAACCCACTTTTAATAAAAAAACACTTCCAGACATCAGTTTGTGTGACTTCTTTTGATGTGATTTTGTTGAATGTACGCAAGTCATTCCAGGAACATTCAATACAAATTAAGATAGGGTCAAGCAAAGATCCAAAGCAAACTAGAGTAAATGCTCTTTTCTCATGTGAACTAACAAATAAAATACATAAAGCTTATTGAAAAATGTGCAGCATAAAATAAAGTGGTTAACTATTTTTTTTTATGTTAACTGTTTTCGCAGTATACCTTTTTCATTTTAGAGCAATATGTCTGTAGTTACTTTCCTCTGACTCACTTCTCACCGTCTTTTCTCGGCCTAAAGGCTAGAAAAGCTCTGTCATAGGACGGCGTCTAGACCCAGACCACAGGTCGGTGATTAATGACCCCTACAATAGAGGCTGATGCCTGAGCTCAATAGTTCTCATAGCTTATGAGCAGTGTTTTTGGGGGCAGGTAAAGGATACCACTTTTGCCAGGACGATGTCACCAGGTCTGAAGCTTTTGTATGTCTCCACCTGTAGAAGTAAAGAGAAGGATTTAAAACAAGCTTCTCATTTCACTTTCAGAAATAAACTGGAGCTGCAGGGACAGCTGATGTCGAGCTTTTCGAATCCATTCATGCAAACCCACCTTGTCCTTCTCTGTCGCACGCACATCTTCTTTCCTGCGGAGTCAGAGAGAGGGAGCTCAGTTGGAATAAGCAAGTTCAACACTTTGGGGTTTTAGTCAGAACTTTTACTGATGTCCAGACATGACACAGTTCACACAAGTCAAGAACAATTAACATCCACATCAACTGCAGTGCAACAGCTCTGACTAGCTGCCACAACTGTCAACAGCACATGAAACCAAAGTTTAAAGAAAGGTAACTGTAACTGGGCCTACACTGATGTAATTAAGATGTCTGCATTTGTTAAGGGGGAAAGACACAAAGAATAAAGAGCAATGAATTAAAAAGATTGCACAAATATACTAAACAATTTTGCTCTTAAAGAATTAAGACCATACACCACGGCTGCTCTATGAAATCCCTTTTAGGTCACGTACCTGATGGTCCCTCTGAAGCGATCTTTCAGCGGCGTGGAGCCGACATAGAGGATCTGGACCTTGGCGAACCGGGGGTTGATGCTGGTCACCTGTGCCATCAAACGCAGAAGGTCATAACAAACCACCTCTTTGATCAAACACATCACTATCTTCACTGAGCTATATCACCTTAACAGATCAAACATGAGACAACGTGATTTGCTTCCAATGCATACCTTACAGGTGACTATTGCTCCCACATCTGGCAGCAGTTGTGCTTCTGTTTCCCTCACCACTGAGATCACAGGTAACTGGAAGATGACATAAATGACATGCATGAATGCAAACCAGTCTCACAAAAACCTGTACGGCTTTTCAAACCTTTTTCCCTTCGGTCACATTCACAAAGGTTGTGCAATAACTTTACAGAGACACTCCCTCATCGTACGCCTGACAGCTTCTGCAGCTTTCACTTCTTTCCAGCCCACAACAACCACACCCCTCACCTGGCCTCCCTCGTTTTTCCTGAGCACGTAGCCTGCTAGTGAAGAGTAGATGTAGCCGTGCCGCTGATATACTCCTGTGCCTGGAGAGCAGTCTTCTATGTTGCATAGTTTGTCACCTGTGAACAAAGAAGAGGAGGAAGTCAGAGGTGGTGTCAGTACAGGAGACACTACATCGATCAATCTATCAAACTTGACTTGTATAGCACTTATTCTCACAGGTTAGTGCAGTTCAAAGTACTTCATAAACAACTGAATCAATAAAAGATAAAAGGGAATAATATTTACAACATAGATGCATGAAACAAGTGAACTAGAGTAGCACTCAGTAGAGAGCATACAGTGCCAATCAGTCACCTTAAATTCAATCACAATGCATCAAGTTGCCCACAGATTAAGAAATCCTCTAAATATCCCTGATTCTTTCATAAGGATCTATGTTTTATTCTCTGGGATATTAGTGAAAATGCTTATTTTAAAAACACCTCATCTCACAATGTTAAAGAGAGTGAAACAATTAATTCCTGGAACTGCCCCCTGATCTGGAGCCGCACCAATATTTATTGGATTCTTCCTTGAATCATAACACATCCTTTCACCAAGATCAGAGGTAGTCCTATTTTTTGGTTTAATACTGCTAACTAACAAACAGACAAACAGCAACAAAAACCAGTAATATCTACAAACTGTTATTATAACTATTATGCTGACTATCAAATCACAATAATATCTATTGTCATCTACATTTTCAACATACAAGGAATTTAATTTGGTGTTTGGTGCACAAGAAATATAAATCAAAAAAGCATGCTATACATATTTAAGGGAGGACAAATAGGGACATCAAATAATACACTTCTGTGAGGAAAAAATAATATTTATAGGAGATTGAGACCATTAGTATATTTTTGACCATCATCAGCTCATTGAAATGATGGATTCATGTCAGGATCTGCCTCCACAGAGGAAACCCTGGATGTATCTACATGTAAACTCACATTAATTATCATTAGACATGCTGACAGGTTTGCTTCCCCCACTTTGCACATTAGGATCAAGAGCAACAACCGTCCAGAGCCGCACAAACACACTTGTGAACACTCCAGTGGGTAACACTTGTGTTAACATTCACCACTACTACACATTAAAATAAAATCAGGAGGTGTGTGAGTGAAAACCAGTTAAAGAAGGAATGCTGCTGTCCTGCCTCAGGCGATGGGCCGGGGTGCAGAATGAAACCTACCGTGGAAAGTAAAAGTTGAACACATTCCTTCACTGTTAAACAATAATCAACCTGAAGTAACAACCCAGAAACACACACACCCACATACTGTACTGTATATTTACCCCCACGTTCAACCACAGAGAAGTTTAACAGGGACGTCAGAGCGCTCGGTGCTAAAGCTCATCTCACACATGGCAGCTGGACACGATTCACGTTGTTTAAACCGCAGCAGAAGTAAGTTTAACACAACTTCAGCAGAACACAGAGACGACTACGAGCAGCCAGCAACAGCGGAACACACCGAGAGAGTGTAAAGTGAAGTGTACGCACATCCTGTGTGTTGCTAAAGCTAAAGATAGCGGAGCTCACCTGGAACACACAGCTTCATGGGCGACATCTTTTCGCGAAGAGCAGCTTGTCCGCTGATTGGCTGAGGCGTAGGGCTCGAGTAGATCCTGATTGGCTGTTCCCACGCTGACAGGAAGCGAGGACGGCTCGGTCCGCCATGTTGGGAGAGGCCCACACGAGGTCACATGGTACACAACATGCAACTCCCAACTTGTACTTAGTTGAGTTAATGTAAAGCACAATGTTTTGTATGTGCTTTATATTTGTCTAAATATCGCCCTTTCATCTGTCTGACTGTATTTATATTGTACCTGACTATACTTATATTCACTCTGTGACTGTTTTGTATGTGTATATAATTTTTATGTATATTAAAAACTAACAGAAGAAAAAAAAGAATGCTACTTGTAGCTCCAATTTTATGATACTTATTTTGTTTCATTCATTGTTATTTATCATTTTATTTCATTTTAACATGTGTTTTTATTGTTGAAATATTTGTACTAATATCACGCTTTTATCTGTTTGACTATATTTATATTGTCCCTGACTATGTGTGGGTGCTCTCTGTGTGTTTCAATAAAATAATAATATATATATTTTTTTATAAATGTAGGTCCTAACTTCTTGCAGGGTTTAAGCTGGAGCCAGTTCTTTCAGATTAAAACTAATATAGTTACTAGTATTTTCAAGAGTGGACAGCTATGCTGAAATAACATCGAACACTGAATTCATCACAACATTTATTCTTTTTCGCACAATGCCACAACAAACAAAATTCAGCAGTGCAGAGCACATCAACTTGCCCCTTTGACAACAGCCAGGGTTACTTTATATGTTAAACTGTTCCCATTGAGCTTCACCTACACAGGTCTTACGTTAGGAAGGAATACTTGGGATGACTGTGCAAGGTTAGTAACTTAGCTCCTATTCGCTGGTCCCTATTTGCAATTTTTGGTCAGTGCTTAAACCATATAACATGTGATACTCATAGCCTAATGATGAAATGTGTGTTTCGGAATGCCAAAGATAAAGACTAATCAAATCAAACACCAGATTTCTGTTCAATAAAGTGCACATTGTGTCTATGCCAGTCTGCGATGACACACACAGTAAATGACCTTGTTTTCACTTGATAACTAAACAGCACATCATTGAACTGTACTCTAATCCCCCGGAGAAAGGATGAGTCTATTTCTTGGCTTTGCCCTGAGCAGCCACAGCCGCCATGGCCTTCTTGACTGTCTCCTCGTCTCCCAGGAATTGCATGGGTCCTGTAGGCTTCAGGTTCTTGTCCAACTCATAGACGATGGGGATGCCTGTAGGCAAGTTCAGCTCCATGATTGCCTCCTCCGACATCCCTGTGAAAAAGATATTCTGAGTTAACAATCCATCCATGCGTGAATGCTAAATTCTTTTCATGCATCTACAGATTGAAGCAAAAGGAATTGAGGTGTTCAACAGCTGCTGCTGGCTAGGTATGATGGCATGGTGAAACACGCCCACAGAGCTCAATTAATTTCATACAAACATCATAGAATCATGTTTTAAACTATCCAACATCAAGCCCAATTTTACGGTTATTGCTTTAAGCATTATTCTACAGTCACACTCCATTCCCGTTTACCCTCCAGCTATAACGTTTTAGCCACATCACTCCCCTGCTCAGTGAATATTTCTGTCTCCTGGGGAGCTAGTCCACATCCACACTACTATGTTTTCATTTGAAAAGGCATCAACTCTGATACGGGTAGGCCTTGTGTCCACACTACTCTGGGGTTTTAGAGATGCTAAAATGGAAACGTTTGGAAATGTTGCTGGCCCCATTTTAGTTTGAAAACTCTGTGGTAGCATTTAATCTTGATGGACAGAAATTTAGATGTTTGGAAACAGTGACTCAGGGGACACATTCCTTCGGAGGATGTTTTCTATCTGGCCGGTGAAGACCACCTCCTTCGTGGGCGGCGCAGATCGTCCATGGCTGAACCATAATGAGACAGGCTGGTGCACAGAGGATCTCTGTAATCATCGTCACCAGCTAGTTCCGCCCTTATTAAAAAAACGCTAAAGTTGGACACGCCAAGAATGTTTTGATACACCGGCACACACAAGTCCAGTTCAAGCATCCATACTTCGGTGTGATTTCGTGGCCAGATCAGGTAAACTCACTGGACAGATTTCGTCTTTGTTTAACTTAAATTCTGATAAAGGGCAAAATCAGCCAATAGATAGAGTAGTATTGAAAGGGAAAAGTCATTATTCATATACCGTATCATCATTTGCAGACTATGATTGCTCTACTTATTTTTCATTATGGATCCACATCACATCCTTTTGCAGGGATGAGTATCAGCCAACTATACTGGATAATGCATTAATGTGACACAATCAACCCTTCAACCTGCATAAAAGTAACCAGATCTGCATTAGAATCAAAAGTTTTGTATCAAGAACCTTGCTTTATATGAGATTGTCAGATATGACACTAACAAGTATAAGTCACAGACGGCAATAAGAAAAAAATCAATCAGTGAGGGTCAGAAACTTGTGCCTGCCCCAGGTGAAGCAAGCATACTGTGTTTTGTAAAAATGCATTAAATAAACGCAGTATTGAGTAATACTAAGGTTATCAATCACTGCCAATTTCCAGATTTGAGTTTTAAAAAGGGGATGAACACGTCTCCGCTCATTTACCCTCGAGATGTTTGACGATGCCTCTCAGGCTGTTGCCGTGGGCAGCAATCAGCACCCTCTTTCCGTCTTTGATCTGCGGAACGATCTGTTCGTTCCAGAAAGGCAATGCCCGGGCGATGGTGTCCTTCAGACTCTCACAGGAGGGAAGCTGTTCCTCCGTTAGGTCGGAGTAACGACGGTCCTACAACAGAAGACAGAGTTAATGTTGCAGCATGATGTCACTGGGCCTACACTGATGTAATAAAGATGTCTGCATTTGTTAAGGGGGGAAGACACAATGTTTCACTGTGTGTCACCTTGCTTATGGCCTGATAGAAGTCATGCTCCTCCTCCATGGGAGGGGGAGGGGTGTCAAAAGAGCGCCTCCAGATCTTGACCTGAGCATCTCCATGTTTGGCTGCTGTTTCAGCCTTGTTTAGCCCAGTCAGGCCGCCGTAGTGGCGCTCATTGAGACGCCAGGTCCGGTGGACAGGCAGCCACATCTGGTCGATGCCGTCCAGCACAAACCACAGGGTGCGGATGGCCCTCTTCAGAACAGAGGTGTAGCAAACATCAAATTCATAGCCAGCATCTGTGGCGCATCAGGGAGAGGACATGAAAAAGATGGTATATTATTAGCATTTTAGACAAAGGGAGAGATTTAACTAACATAAACATCGAATCTATATTTGTTGCAGAGAGGAAATGCATATTATACCAATTGCATTTTATGTTGCTAACATGCAAAGTAAGAACACATAAATACTCTAGCAGTACAGCAGTACTTCAAACAAAGCAGTATAACTTAATAAAATGAACAAGTCATTCTGAACATATCCTCACATCCTATTCACAAGAACACAAGATGTGTATAAAGAAACTTCAAATTCAACACAGGTTATACAGGTTTAGTTAGTTAGCTTATATTACTGACTTTTTGTTCCTGATTTATCTTTAGCCTGATTCTGTCTATTAATTCTGTTGTCCAAGGTTTAGGTGTTTGTATCGAAATTATTATAATTTCACTGTTTTTCTCATCATTACACTTCTTATCTTTTAATTCGTTTTCCTTTGCCATAATTACAAAGCACTTTAGCTCAACTCCTTTTGTTTTTAATCTGCTGTATGAATAAAAATTACTTGATATAACTCATCAATCAATCAATGGAATTGTGTTTGTATAGCCCATATTCACAAATCTTAAAAGGTGCAACTTCCTCTGTTCTTAACCCTGAACAAGGGTAAGGAAAACCGTAGAAACCTCAGAGAGAGCCACAGGACAGGACAGATGTGCAATAGATGCCACGACGTGTTGCTGAACACATCAACAAAATTACAGTATTATAACATAATTGAGAAGTGTTCTAATGTTTATAGTATTTGTAAATAAGATCATGTCTGTTGGAAATGAAGGAAGTAGCAAAAACAACTGAAATGGAGGAGTTGGTGCCAGTACTGGTAGAATATATGAGAAGGGAATCCAAAGACAAATCGAGACCGTTGTGTATAAAATGAGGATGGTTATTCTGGGCTCGGGAGGAGACAGGCCCAGCAGGGGGACAGAGGTCTGTACCAGACTGACATGATGTCTCCTCAGGCTTTTTGCAGCATCAACATTCTCCCTGAAATACGTGACAACAGCAGTTGTTTTTATTTCAAATACTAACAGAAGTCCGTTATGGCAGGACAAGCACAATGACAGATCCCAGGCTCACTCTCTGTCCCTGCTGCTCTTCTGTCGCAGTGGCTCTCCTCTACCTGTTTCCTCACCCTGCTCAGTTGCATAAGCACCAGACTGGACGCAGCTTTAAGCCTGAATAGGCCCCGGGATGTGTGATCTGATTCGGATCTACCTTTCAGGGCCTGTCCTCCTCTCTTCGCCTCATGCTCTCCGGTCTCACTCAGATCCGCGTCGAACCAGCCACAGAAGCGGTTCTCCTGGTTCCAGCAGCTCTCTCCGTGGCGGATCAGCACCAGCTTGTACACGGCCATCCTCACACCGATGTCCTCTGCGGTGGGTTTCCGGAGACTTTGGGGTGAGAGACTCTTCCTACAATGCGTCAGCGACGTCCGCAGATTGGACCTGACTCCGCGGGCACAGCACAGACAGGCACGGAGACGCGGGCGCAGTATGGTGGATGATCTGAGGGTCTCGGTGGCTTGGAGGAGTTGACTGGTTCTGGTTGAACTTGACAGATCTCACGACCCGAGCGCTCTTCTTCCTGCTGGTTTCCACCAATGGGAGGGCGAGGTGTGCGCGCCGGGAGGAGGAGGAGGAGGCAGGAGGATGCGCAATGGCTCACGTCCACCAACACCGTGCGTCATGCAAAATGACTACTTTTACATTATATGTCGTTTAGATCTAATGTTTACGGATTAGTGTGACATTTGAATGAAAAAATGTTATTACACGTTTTAAAGATGGGGTTAACTCTGACATTGTTATTTACCTTGTGATTCTATATGGTAAATTCCACACCATTAATAATAATAATCATAATAATTACTACACCTACTACTTCAGAAAACACAGACAGTGCAAATATGAAGTTAATCAATTCAATGCAAGACAACTGATAAAATAAAGCACAAAAAAAACAACATAAGCCTGGTTAAAAGCAATATAATAATATTAACAACTATAAAACAATTAAACATAAACAAGACAAAACAAAACAAAAATCATAGATATTTCATAAAAACGCGCAAATAGTGATGATTTCATAGGGTTTCTTTGTGAATTTAAGGAATATATAGAAAATATCTAGCTTATAAAGAAGCAATAAACCCATTCAATTTTAGACAGCATCTAAATCAAAATGACTCTCCTCACAGACGCTGGTTATCCTGAGGCCTCTCCTCACGTCAACAGTATTCTAACCAGACTTCTCTCAGATGATTTGTTGCTGGAGTAGGACTGTATATTCACAGAGCTTCATGTAACCACCCCCTTGACCTTCCGGTGAAGAGAGGAGTTATCAGTTTGTTATTGAGCATTTTAAGAGGAAAACATGTAAGGAGTCCCTGAAACTAAAACTCAAATAGTTTCCTTTGGCAATCAGGAAAGGGACAGGGAGGGAGAGGGATGACTTTAACATGTGCCCAGTGTCTTACTCTTAACCACAAGGCAATGTCCTGCCTTTTTTTTATACTTTGTGTGCACTGATGATATCTCTATTGATCGCCAGGGAGAAATGAATCGGCTGTTGGGAGAAGTTAGTTGTCAGGACTTTCGGCCAGACGGTTATCTCAGGTCCTTACGGAACAAAACAGACCGAGACAATCTGTGGTTATGGGTAAATTGAAATATAATGTACAGCTGTCAAAGCATTTTTCTCATCTTCTATCAGAACCAGGAGATGGAGGACCCAAGAATGCACGGTTCAGAAGGCAGAGTGGCAGATACGGTGGTTTTATTTAAGTCCAGGTCGGGACACGAGGAGTCGAGACACGAGGCAACAGTATCAAAAGGAGCAGGCAAAAAGGAGTCACAGGAGAAACAGGTGATGGTCACGCACAGAAAAGCTCAGGAGGAAATGACGCTGGCATAACCTGAGGGAGGACGCATGGGGTTAATATGCACAGACAATCAGGAGGTAGAGAAACGCTGGTGAGTTTAACATCTACAGTGAGCTCTCACTGACGTCACAGACTTTATGTCCTCAGATGATTTTTTATTATGTTTCTTTACTCATTCAAAATCCACTTTAAAGATTAAGCACAATAAAGTAACAAAAAAAATAAAAATAAACGTCGCACATCTCCCTCATGGTCTGTTAAACCCTGATTAGTGTAAATTGTGTTATTATAAACCATCAGATTGTAGTGTGATTTTCAAGCTCTACACTGTTAAACTTCATTTTGTCTGAATATAATCAACGAGGCAGTTTAAAAGTCTTGAAATAAAACAATTATTCATCTGCCCCATTATAACAAAACGTCTTAAGTTTGAAGTTAATTGATTGGGTATCCACTGAGCTCACGTGGCTTCCGTAGGCGGAACGTTTTCGTCCAATCAGCGCTGGAGATGAGGCTGTTGACAGTTACACTCGAACGATGATTGCTTAAAAATCAAAAACACTACAACGGTCCCGCCTCTTCCCGGAAGCTGACAGTCATCTGATTTTTCTTCCCTCTATGTTTCTCCATTAGCTTCAGCGATAGCCAACAAAACAACCGTCCTACCTTCCTCCCTCCTCTCTTCTCCTCCTCTTTTCTCTCTCTTCTCTTTCCTCGGGAGTTCAAGCAACTCCTCCGTCCACCTCCAAAGACATGGACGAGACGAGTCCTCTTGTCTCTCCGCTGCGGGACTCCGGTGACTTCGGCTACGGTCCCACGGAGCCCACCAGCCCGCGGGGTGCGTTTGGAGGTACGCCGGGCTCCGTGGTGCGGATCCCCGCCGGCAGCCCGGGACGCAGCCGGGAGAGGCAGCCCCTCTTGGACCGGGACCGCGGGAGCTCCCCGCGGGAGCCGCACCGGAACGAGTTCCCGGAGGATCCCGAGTTCAGGGAGATCATCCGAAAGGCCGAGCGAGCCATTGAGGAGGGGATCTATCCGGAGAGGATCTACCAGGGATCCAGTGGCAGCTACTTCGTCAAAGACTCGCAGGGGGTAAGAATGCAGCTGCTGACTCACATCTACTCATTTACTGACTGTTGCTGCCATGCTACAGTTCCCGTTTCGTGTCATATACTGACCCACTGAGGGCTGTGATCCTCAGTCCGAGAGGATGCAGACGTGTTTTGATCGCAGTGTTCCGAAAGGCCTCTTCTTCAGCCAGCCTGAGATGACTTGGCAAATAGGTTAAAGACATGTAAACAAACCCTGAAGCTCCAAGTTTCTACTAATAAACAGGCCACGTTTAAGAAGATATTATGTTTAACTGTTTTAATGTTCACCAAAGTCTTCTTTGGGGTTTCAGCAGTTGATAAAAATATACATTGCATGCACAATGACTGTATGCATAAGTAATGAATTACAAAATACACATATAAAAAAAAGAAAGAAAATGTCTCTGAGAATTGAGCGAATTAAATGCATGTCGGGTAAATCTCTTATTATTAACACTAGTTGCAGCTAAAATCCTCCTGCAGCCTCGGTCACAGTTATGGTCATATACGATTTAATGGTGATAAATAGACCCTCCTCCTCCTCCTCCTCCTCCTCCTCAGCCTGTGTTCCCAAGTGACCCCTCATGTTTTCTCATACGTTTAACAGCCATATTGAAGACTCTCGTTCTTGTATTAATATTGTACAACAGGAGGCCTCCACCACTTTCCCTATCAGTCTCGGACTTTTGGACCCAGCTGTATGGAGACAACTAGTCAAATGTGAATGCAGGTCTTGAAAACACAGTTTTCAAATTTAGTTGAATCTTGATTTAATCAGGCAATCTTGCTTAGTTTCTCAGTCTCTCTTTCAAAAGAGACCCCAGGTCAGGAGACACCCACAATCAGCGAATAAACACAACAAGGACTTCATTAAAAACATTTACAAGAATCATGAAAGACGTCAGATAATCCCCATCTCTGACCCACTGTCAGTTGTTAACAACAACAACACAGATGCCCTGCTTGTCACCCTTTCATTCAGCTAGTTTCTCCCATTTCTTAGTTTTTTTCTTTCTGTCCAAAGTCTTAAACGTAACAGACAGTGCTGAGCTCACACCTTTGATTAGGTGCAGCTCTCGTAATCACTTTATTCTTCGAGTGCTTAACACTATCTTCAAATAGCTCCACATTCGAGACAAATCCATGAATCGGTACAAGGATCATTATACATTATATTATTTTCATTTGTCTGCTCCTATAACATCTCCTGACTCTCTCTAATCACGCTGATTGACAGTAAACTTTGATCGGCCCTACTCGATTCGACCAGTAAAAGAATTGAGCAACTCAGAGACACTCTCCTCCCACAGTGCCCCGGTCTACATTGTGTGTTGCGTTCAATCCATATTTTAAAAAAGGGGAAGTGTGTCTTTGAAGCTGCATCCTCACTCATTTCACTTTCATTTAAAATCTGTTTAAGACAAGATAATCCAGGTCTTTTATGTACCACTCTCAATCCACTCATTAAAGGCTTACCAAACAGAAATGTGTATTGTCTTCACATTGCGTGAGGTTTTTATCCAATGGCCTGCTCCCCTAACCACTCCCCCCCCCTGTTTCCTTAGTTAGTCACCAGCGTGCTTAGCAGTCATGTGCTCGGTCTCTGTGCGAGGGTATAATTCTCATCTATGACCAAGTTTCATGTTGTAATCGGTGAATGTGTGTAAAACTTGCATAATGCCACATGTGATGGCTACATACAACTCAAAAGTGACTCTGCAACCAACTCTTTTTCTTATCAAGCTCTGATCATCAGACGTCCATACAGACGGACTGAAATATGATTTTCTGCAGAGCACCGTGGCTGTGGACAGTTTCATTCCATCTCAGTCACGCTGGATTTAAATAGTGAAACATTTTCAAAGCAGCATCATCTACCATTTTCTCTCCCTTCTGTATGGTACATATCTTTCAGTCTTATTATAAAGTTTAAAAAGTAAACTATTATCCTTTTAAAATGTATATTTAACTGCCTTATACACATCCAACCCCTTCTATTTTCCTCTATTCGTAAATGTTTCAACTCTAAACCTCTCTATCGGCATGACATTCTCATTTTCCCCCTCCACAGAAGATTATCGGCGTGTTCAAACCCAAAAATGAAGAGCCCTACGGCCAGCTGAACCCCAAGTGGACCAAGTGGCTTCAGAAGCTGTGTTGTCCCTGCTGTTTCGGTCGTGACTGTTTGGTCCTGAACCAGGGTTACCTCTCAGAGGCCGGGGCCAGCCTGGTCGACCAGAAACTGGAGCTCAACATCGTTCCCAGGACCAAGGTATTGACACACTCACAAACACACACACACACACACACTGATAGTGGTACCACATCACAAATGCACCTTTCTCCTCCCCTAATACATCTTCTCCTCTGCAGGTGGTTTACCTGGCTAGTGAAACATTCAACTACAGCGCCTTAGACAGGGTGAAATCTAGAGGAAAAAGGTTAGCTCTGGAGAAGGTCCCTAAAGTGGGGCAGCACTTTCACAGGATTGGTTTGCCTCCAAAGGTAAGACAACACTTTTTTTGTGTTTTCATTTGATGATTAATTTCTCTCAAATATGTATCAAATACACACAATCTGTCCAGTATTTTGACTCAGGAAAATGACACCCTCTAAAATCTTGACATGAAAATCAATAATTGATTGATTTGATACTGAAAATGGTAGAAACCTGTTGCCTGTAAATTACATGAATTGTGATATTTATTTGTAACGATTAATTTCCTAGCATTAAATGCCATCTTACCTGCAGCTGAAATAAACAGATGAGCTGTCAAAATATCTTAGTTTGGTCTGGGATTGAGATGAATATCAAAAATACACCAATTCAGTTCACTTTATTCCTGTTGTTTGAAACAACAGTTAAGAATCAGTGTCAGTGCCAGATCAAAAAAAAACACTGTTATGAAAAACAAATTATGCTCTATGAAAAGCTTTGTGGGGATTGTTAATTTAAACACAGTTCAACAGATTGATTCATTAAATCCGGGGAATACATTTACCGTTTGTAACAGAAACACCCTGATCTGTTTCCCCTGCTCCAGGTTGGTTCCTTCCAGCTCTTTGTTGATGGATACAAGGACGCCGATTTCTGGCTGCGGAGGTTTGAAGCAGACCCTTTGCCCGAAAACACCAATCGTCAGCTTCAACTGCAGTTTGAGCGGCTCGTAGTGCTGGATTACATCATCAGGAACACAGGCACGTGGTCACAATCCTCAGCTTTCATCATTTCACAAAATGGTTTTGCAAAGCAGAGCAAAGACAACCAGTTGTTATAATTTATGGTGTCAGATTCATTGTGGAAAAAGTAACTAAGTAGATGTACTCAAGTAATTTGCTTTATATGCGACTTCATATTTGTGCTCCACTGTATTTATCTGACAGCTGTAGTTACATGTTCAGATTCAGATTTTACACATAAAATCTACCGTGGGACCATTTTATATAATATGACACACTGTTTTAAAAAAGAAATATCTAACTTGTCAAATCTAGGAATACAATGATCCAAACCGGATCGAGAGAAGTAATACAATATTCAAAGTTCTATAAATGGTTTTGGCAGTAGGATGGACTGAGTGGATTTAACTTATAGCGCAAATAAAACAATGAAACTGTATTTAGTGTGAACTGTGAACACATGTGGCTCATAATCTGTTTAATAGGGTCAATACTGGTACAGACACCTGTTCAGAGGACTGGATTATGTATCTGCTCTTCACCCAGTTTAATATGTTATTTAAAGTTATCATTAGTAATAAATCTTTAATATGTATCCTGTAGCAGGGGTCAGTCTGTCCTTCAGAACTTACTTTTGATAGTTGAGGTACAATTTCCTGATTGTTGCTTTTTTAATATGGTACCGCTACTTTATATGACATCCTCATGCTATACCTCTGATAAAGGTGTTGTTATATGGTCTTGGAGAGTTTAAAGTACATCATACTTAAATGAATGTATGTACTTATGACAGGCTTATTATCCCGGGTTGAATTTGAATCTATTTTGCTTTTGCAGACAGGGGAAACGACAACTGGCTGCTGAAGTACGACTGTCCAATGGACCCTGTTGGAAACAGGGTGAGGATACACAGACATGCACAGTGTCAACAACGTGACGTGCATTTTGAAATGCTCATGCTTTGGCCGAATAGATGTTTTATATGTATTTTTTTAACTAAGAGTTCAAATTTAATTCTTTTATTTCCCTCTCTGCAGGACTCAGACTGGGTGGTAGTGAAGGATCCCATCATCAAACTGGCAGCCATAGACAATGGCCTCGCCTTCCCCCTCAAACACCCCGACTCCTGGAGAGCCTGTAAGCAGCGACACTGACATTGTTATAACCAATCATTTTTACATTTAGAGTTTCTTAAAATATATTTTTCCAAAAATAGTTTAGTTCCGTTCCTGTAATATTACCTCTAAGTTTTTACACAAATGACGTTTACAGTCGTTAATTCACACTGGTATTGTCCCATCACCAGACCCGTTCTATTGGGCGTGGCTTTCCCAGGCCAAAGTTCCCTTTTCCCATGAAATCAGAGAGTTGGTCCTGCCCAAACTGTCGGACCCGAATTTCATCAAAGACCTGGAAGAGGACCTGTATGAACTATTCAAGGTAAGGACGGACATGGAGTAAAGATTCAGCAAAGTCTGTGTGGAAAATTGTGAGGAATGCTGTGAGTGAGAGATATGGATTCAGACATTGAAATAAAGGGAAGTGCAAAATGGAGGGGAGGAAGATTCTTCTGTTCTGTGTTTGTATTATTTAGAAGGTGGATATTTTTAAAGAGAAACTCAAAACCTTATTCTATTTTAATTTTTCGAATTTTTAATTATTCTTCGAGTTGTTTTATTTAATATCCTACTTTTGATCTCTGGTTTTACTCACTCCTCATTTGATTTCTCACCTGATTTATTTTTCTCATTTCTTTAAGTATTTTATTGTTTTATTTTAATTATTTTATCTTTCTTTGTTTACCTGCCTTAGGTGATTCCTCATTTCATATTTATGAGATTTACACTTGCATTTCCTCAGTTCCTGTCAATATTGTTTTGCTCCTTATGTGGATAACTTATTGCTTTTTTCTCCAATTTGTATTACATTCTTTGTATAACAGGTGCTAAACAAATGAAATCTGATTGATTGAAGATGCATGTCTTGTACTCTGTGTCTTGCAGAAAGATCCTGGTTTTGACAGAGGACAGTTTCATAGACAAGTAGCAGTAATGAGGGGACAGGTGAGTTTTCTCCAATCTTTTCTAAACACATTGATCTAGAATATAAAATCTAAAACTGGACTATTACCCTTGAAATGTAAAGTTTTAAGCACTTCTTTTTTGGCCATTTGACCTTTGCTTTAAAGCATTAATTCTAGTTATTTTTGTTTTGACATACTCTTTCTGTGTCCCTTTTCATACAAGATCCTGAACCTGTGCCAAGCCCTGAAGGACAGTAAAACACCCCTACAGTTGGTCCAGATGCCCCCAGTAATCGTCGAAACAGCCAGAGCACCTCAGAGAGCCAACAGTGAGTCCTACACACAGAGTTTCCAAAGCAGAAGACCCTTCTTCACCTGGTGGTAGGAACAGAGCAGCAGAGCGGAAGAGAAGGAACAGCAGGAAGCCGGAGCAGGGCAAGGAGGGTCCTTACAGCGGCGTCGCTGGAAGGACAGGTTTTTGTCCTGAAAATGGATATTATCATTACCCTCCCCTCCTGAACGTAAGGATATTTTGGTTCCTGAGAGAGGGTGAATGGGTGGAGAGATGAGGCCAAAAGAGGAAGAATCTCACAACACTTCTTCCCTGTTTGCCTCGGTGCCTTTTTGTGGATGTCAGTGAAGAATTCACGCCTAAACGATTCTCTAGCTTCCTGCAAGAAGAAAGGTTTTCAGCAAGACTTTTTTTGTTGGACTCCTGGGTGCAAATAAGGTTTGCTCACACACGCGTGCGCCAGTCAGAAGCCTCTAATACTTACTGGATGAGAGGTGTTGCATTCCACGTTTTTCTTTTCTTTATACCCTTCTGCCTTTTTAATATTCACTTGCATTGTCTTTCCCATGCAGTTAAAATACGGGGCTGGTGAAAGCGTCAGAGCCACTACTTACTATCAGAGAGTTTTAATTTTTAACAAATCAGAGAAATGTTATGGTTAGGATTTTGGATCTTTGCGACTCATGGGTGTCTTTACCCAGGGAACATAGGCCATGTGAACTGGTTTCACACTTGTTCATAGCTCCTCCTAACTGTCTTGATTAGAATCTGCAAGTCTGCTCGGGTGATGATGGAAAGCGGAGGCACTTTTGGGTAAAATAATCAAACCGTTTAAGATCAGATTAGTATGACTGGGTCACCTGATTGGTCCCTTCCAACTGATGATTTAAATCACAAGTGAATAACATATAATGATCTTGTCTACAAGCAGGCGGAGGGAGGGGGTCGGTGATTCTCAGACCACAAGCTCCCGTTTGCCTGGGTCACGTTGATTTGTGTTAATTCTGCTGCTCGTGGGCTGGACCGAAAAACAACAAAGTAACTTCCTGCTGTACTGAACTGACATAAAATGTAATTGTGACAATGCACTGTATAATTTGTATGTAATATTTAATGATAGATTATAATTAAAACCTATTGCATTGAGACAGATGACTTGGTGTGTATGTGAATGAGAAAAGTGACAAAACACAAACATGATTAATTTTGCCAGACTTAAAGTGCTTTACTGTTCTTGTATACTGCTTATCATTACAGCTGCAGACAATGTTAGATATGTTATCAATGATTCTTACAGTCGATCACCTTTTACAGCTGCTCTTATCAATGGTATTGTATTACAGATGGATCAAGTGACTACAGAAGGTGTTTGTGATCGGAGCTGCTTGTGGTGGTTATCACCTGACTGCAGTTCCTTCCAGCTGATTTGTTTTGGTTTTACATTACTATTTTGGTTCTTTCTCACAACTCTCATCAGCTTTGTTTCCAGCCGCTGCAGGCAGTGGTTTTCAGTGGAAAAAGCTACGGCAAAGTCAACACAGATTGGCAGACAAACACACACACGCATATGCACACATACCGTGGCTGGTGAATAAAGTGGAGCCTTCATTAGCTAAAGAGACAAATATTTCTTTAGGGGTTTGTTGAGATCTATCAGCGGAAAGAGAGTGAGCATTTGTCTCCCATTCGCCAGGTGGACAGAAACATGACTCCAACGGAATGCTAATGTTGATCCCAATCTGCTACATTAGAGAATAAAAAATGTTTCCTTATTAACTTGTCAGCTTGGGTACACCACTTGGTTCTGTTTTCCCCAACAGGCTAAAAAGATCAGTTATTGCAGGGTTTAAACGAATGATGGTATCCTTACTCCACATGGAGTTTGTGGTTTAGATGCCTTACTTAACTTTGCTTAAACTACTGTAGGCATTACAATGAAACTGTTGAAGGATGTGTTACAGCTCAGGAAAGAACCCAATACATTTTAGTAACAATCCAGGAATTTGTAATCACTTTCTTTAACATTGCATTATTAGAGGGAGCTTTTTTTTAATGTTATCACTAATTTTCCAGAAAATAATTCATGGGACTTGGTGAAAAAACAAGGCAAATTTAGGGAACTATATTTATGTTAATCTGGTGCGTCTTGATTGAAATGAATGGGGATGTTGGTCGGCACACTTCTGAGTGCTATTCTAGTTCCCTACTGATTTAATAATGTTGATTGTGCTTGTCTGCAGCCAACATGCCTGTATTCGGTCTACTATAAGCGTTGGACTAATCCCACAGGAGGTTTACCAGACTGCTTGTGCTGGGGTATAATATGTAGAGTACATGTTAGCAGAAAGGGTCTAAAGTTAGGAATAAATTGTTAACTTTCACACATAATCAGTCCTAATTCACAACTCCATCCCATTTTCTACCTTTGTGTGTTATTTCAAACTCCAGGGAGCTTTTAGTGGAGGATGCGGTGAAGGTATCGCTTAGAGTCTTGGGCACTGTCCTGCCTGGCCGAACCCAACCTCCATGAGGAAGGTTTGAAGGGATTTTGGTTTTCTGGGATATCTTCCTCAGCATCCAACAGGAATTTTTCCGGACTTGGCGCCAAGGCAGTCTCTTCATCCTCGACAGAGCAGTCAGATAACAGTTCCTCAGGCCTGGAACACAGAGAAGTCATTCTGGTGTAGGAATACATGAGTAGATTACTCTACACTCTACCTCCAGCAGGCTTAGGGTGTAAATGGTTACAGCCTTAACAAGTTACTGCTACTCCAGCATGGCAGACTTGGATGATTTATTTCTGTAACATAGGAATGACCATTCACCCACTGAACATATGGTGTAGTGTAACATTCCTAATAACCCTTGAGCCACTTTAGCACTTTGAAAACTCTACCAAAAGGTTTATTCAAATAGTCCAACAGTTCTACTCAAAACAATATGCATATAAATC
Organism: Limanda limanda; assembly: GCF_963576545.1. NCBI lineage: Eukaryota > Metazoa > Chordata > Actinopteri > Pleuronectiformes > Pleuronectidae > Limanda > Limanda limanda. Next base: position 22,947,911 of record NC_083637.1, on the reverse strand, counting down.
AAGTTAGTGGCGACCTGTCCGATCGGGTTGAGAAATATCACAAAACCAAATGTGAAAAATGAGAGGATCACAAAAGCAATCTGGATCAGGGCCATGAACGGAAAAAAATTGGCATCTAATAGATGTTAAGTTATTCCAGTCAGCATCAAAGCTGTGAACTGACCGAACCAACAAGACCAGCGTTGCCACCTTTAGAGGCACATGACTAGAAAAATTTGCTGGGCACTATTTTGTTATTTCTACACCACTCTGCAGACTCACACCACCATTTCACCATTTTGAGAGATTTCATTAGTCCTCCAACAAATTTAATTTCGTCTCAGAGAGGAATGCTGTGAGAGAGCGAGAGAGAGAGAGAGAGAGAGAGAGAGAGAGAGAGAGAGAGAGAGAGAGAGAGAGAGAGAGAGAGAGAGAGAGAGAGAGATTGTTGTACTCCTTCATGATGACGCAGGCACTAACGAGGGATCATCAGTCTCATCTTGTGAGGATATAATAAAAAGGAGAGCAGACTTGTTTTACTAACTGCACCAAGTCCAATTTCGAGGTGTCTACTCAAGTCTATTAATAATTGCACATTAAGATACTGAAACACAGTGTGTGATCAACAAATGAATCACGATGCACTCCTACAAAGATTAAGTACATGTATTTACAGTAAGATAAGATTGTACCTCACCCATGGGAATGTGATGCTGATAATACTCAAATATTTATTTTAATTAATATTTTGAACGGTGTATTGTTATTTCTTTTATCTCTACGTAAAAGATGTGAGTCTCTCTCCCTCACACTCTCGTCTCAGAGAGGAATGCTGTGAGAGAGAGAGAGAGCGAAAGAGAGAGAGAGAGAGAGAGAGAGAGAGAGAATGAGTATTGGTATGCAGAGAGAGGAAGACATGCTCTTGTGAGGTCATGCTGAGTTAGTTAGGCACATGACACCTACACAGGATATTTTCTCATGCAGAGGGACTCTGGATTTAAATTAGCCGCAGCCTTGAACTTAAAGAAGGTCAAGTAATACAGTATTTTTCATTATTAATGATTAAAATGAGGGCAGAGATCTACTTCACCACTCAAAATGAAATATCAAGACCGTTTCTCCCTTCATTTATTATTTGACTCGACGTCTACACATCACTTTTCGCATGCTTTCTTAACTTTTTTTCAGGCCTCTTGCCATTTCACACTGACCTGACATATCCTGAGGCTCTAGGCTGCTTTTGGTCTCTGTGTCCTTCCACTCTGATGCCGGCTCTATTCCTTGTTCGGACTCTGAGCCCCACCAAGGCCCTGGCGAGTCCTGCCTCGTCCTCTCTCTCGTCCCTCTCCCTCCTCTCCTCTGCTCCCTCTATATCTGCAGCCACTCCACGCCACACCAGCTTCGCCCGCTGCTTAGCATCTCTGTCTCCTGCTGTTCTGAACAGCCTGCGCAGTTGATGCAAGTTGACCCCCGAAAAGATATTGGAGCATCCAAGCTTCCTGCTGGATCGAATGGAATTATTCCACTGGACAGGCAGACCATCGTCAATGAACGCTGGGGCCTCTGCCATGTTGCGAGAGCTTCCAGGTGGTGAGATAAGGAAGAGGAGGATAATTTCAGGGGAGAATATGAGGAGGGGGACAGGCAGGTAACCTGGGAAGGGGAGAGAAAGGAAAGAGACCAAAGTGTTCAAACTGAAGAGATCACAGTACAAGCCAAGTTCAAGTCACAATTCCATGGATGCAGCCAAAAAATGTGGGTTGCCTCTGCTCACCTCTCCTGTGTGACATATCTAATTATACATGGGTCTTCATTGTAAAGAGAGAAGTGACCCACAATCACAGACCCACTGTCAAACAGCGCCAAGTGAGCGCCAAATGAATTTATCACTTTTTCATTCTACTCTACATTAAATGATTTGGGCCTAAATTGGATCATTGAGCAGAGACAACTTTGTTCAAAGACCAAAGACATTGAATGTCAGAGTGAACCAGAGAATATTCCCATCTGAGAATCTGAAACCATGAGATGTTTTGCACTTTTACTCTGATAATGAAATTGGGCTAAAACTAAGCAAAGTTTTCAGAGGTTAACTGATGGAAAATCTAGGCAAATAAAATCCTATTATAAGCTTAACAAGAAAACTGACCTTTTGGAGACAGGCAAAGATAGGAAATGAAATAGAAACCGCAGACCTTGCTCTGTTAAATCAATTCCTATTACTACAAGAAAAGGTGAGTTTTTTATGTCATATTGGAGGCACTGATATCTTGACTGATATTGTTCATGCTTACTATAATAAATGTCCTATCTCACACTTTTGAAGAAAGTAAAAAAAGTAAAAATCCTGGATCCATCCCCTGATTGGGATTAACAAACATTGAATAGGTTCCTCGCTGACCCTGACAACATGCTTCTGCCAAGTTTCATGCAAATCCATTCAGTAGTTTTTGTGTAATCCTGCTTGTAAACAAACACATGAACCAACCAACAAACAGATGGACAGGAGTGAAAATATAACCTCCTTAAAATGCAAATGATTTATAATACAATCTATGCTGAGAGTGCTTACCTTAGTAGTTTGAGTGAAATCAACTCCAACAATGCAGTACAGGCAGACAGACCTTATTGCTGCAGCAGCAGGCAGACTGTAACCTTCATGGCCGCTAATGCTGAGCCGACCCACTTCCGACCGGTCTACCGGTGGCCTGTGGAGCCACGTGACGACATAAGGGAATCATCAAAGAGTAATCCATTAACGATATCAGCGTCCAGGTGCTCACAACTTAGAGCCAGTCTGCAAGTAAAAAGACAGAAAAACAAACTGATACACAATCAAACCCACAACATGTGGCCTTGAGAAAGACAGGAGGCCTTTACAGGCTCCTGCGTATTTAAAACAGGAGAACACTTACTATAGTTTCAAGCTGCAAAGGGGACCACAAACAATGGGTGACCCCAATGTTTTGTACGTAAAACAGGTGCTGCATAGTAACGCCTCACTCTATGTCTTATACATTTTGTTGTGTTCAAAATGCAACATTACAATAACCTCAGAAATTAAGTTGAATACATTTATGATTGGACTTGTTTACTTTCAGTGGTGTATAAAGTACTTGAAAGCCATACTTGAGTAAAAGTACAGATATCTTACCTGAAAGTGACTTCGGTAAAAGTAAAAGTCTCCCGTCAGAAAACGACTTGAGTAAAAGTCTTAAAGTAGCTCATATTAAATGTACTTAAGTATCAAAAGTATCTGGTGTTGACATTTAGTATCAAAAGTAAAAGTACAAGTACCAGAATTAAAAATGCAAAGTGCTTTTTATAGTAGGTCTAAGACGTCAGTTGATATGATCGAATGTGATTGAACGTGTAATATCAAAGATTGGCGACTTCCTGTTGCGTTTTCTGTTATGTTCCGCCATAATGTCTTTAAATGGAGCTGTTGTTGTACTGTTCCTTGAGAAAAAAAAATGCTAAAAAAATAAATACAATATATATAATATATATATCTCAAACAGTAATGGACTAGTGCGTAAAGCCCCGGTTGCGCTAACCTCCGCTGCTCAAGTAACGAGACAGTTTTAAGAATGTAAGAAGTAGAAAGTACCGAAATTGGTGTTCAAATGAGTAAGAGTAAAAGTAATAAGTAGTCAGGAAAATAAATACTCAAGTAAAGTACAGATATGTGAAAAATCTACTTAAGTACAGGAACAAAGTATTTGTACTTTGTTACTTCCCACCACTGTTTACTTTCCAGAATTGATAAAAAAGTGTTGTTGTGTGTTCGTGTTGCTGCATTAACACTGGCTTCTATTCTCTTGCACCAGCTGCAATTTTACAACACACCATGTGCGTGACTCTGTGTCAGTGGATATGGGGAATGATTCAATTAGAGTATATGTAGAGCTCTCTCACTGTTAAGAGGCCACTTGGCCATTAGGTTATTTAAGTTGAGGTATAACTAAAACACTGGATTGCAGCTTAAGTCTTCTGCTATCCCGTGAATGTTGGACTTCATCATGTTATTTTTAGATATCTGTTGATTAAGTTGCCCTGTCTTCTCTTGGTTGTTGGTATGAACATATATATGATAACTGGATTTTTGGGTCTAACAGCTGGTCACCTAGTGATTCCATTTCCATACCATCTGTCGTTGGACCCATCTAATGTTATTCACTCTGCAGCCTAAAAGCCTGGTGTTGTATCTATACATAGACTCTGAATAATGGATTAAAAGCCAAGTCAATTATAGCTTTATATGGGAAGATTATATTTATATAGAGTCCGTCAAATTTTTCTAAAATTACCAGCATATAATTTGTTTTTTTATTTAACTTATTAATAGCTCTCTCTCTCTGCTTTTGAAAGTGTGGTGGGAATTTGTATTTAATTCCCTGGTGAGCAAATAAACCATCAGACTGAGTGATCAATTCAATGATATCAAAGTATTTGATAAATGGTTGAGAAACAATTTACAGAGAATAGATTTGAACACAAACAGAGTTACAAAGCAACCACTTGGCCAAGCGGGACAGAATCCTCAACACCACTGCAGGTTTCAAGGATCTGACAAATGGCGGGTGGGATGTGACAGCTTTTATACACAGCTCGAGGGTTTCAACGTCATCCTTCGATATCATGCAGGCAGGACGTGTCCAGTGCTCAGACATTGCTCAGATATCATCAGAGAATGGCCAAAATGCCCCCCTCTCTCCTGAGTGAAAACACACTGGGCAGAAAATCAAATAGTCACAAGGACGTTAAGGTTCAGACTAACTAACATTTCCTGGTATCAGGCGGATGCAAACATTAGGTAGAATTTATATAATGATGTTTCCAGGTCATCCAACTGAACTTTGAGCATAGCTATGTCAGGACAGGAGGCTCTGTTCATTTCTAAAACAGGAAAGTTAGATTCAATGACAGACCATGACAGAAAGCAATGACTGACGAACACTGTACAGTCCATGACATTGTGGATATGAGCTTGACTGATACACAATAACAACACAATGTTAAGCTTCTATGGATATCTTTGTCTAACTCTGTAATGTGGAAAGCAGGTTTTGCAAACTACATAAATAACCAGCTATCTGTATGTTCTACTCTTGTACCAGAGTCATGGCCCATAGACCTCAGCATCCCTGAGGATCTACCACTGTCATATTCATAAAACAATAAAGTACTAAATTAGAAGTATCACATCGTCGCTGTTGCTGACATGGAGGCACCCATCCACCTAAATTTACCAAAACTATAAATGCCACATTGCATCCTGATTTAAATGAAATGCATGACCATGTGTCATGGAGCCTTGTCTGAGAGCAGCTCTTTTTATAATAAAAATAAAATCCACACCAGTGACATGAACAGTGAGAACATTCCCCTCTACGCAAAGGACAAGGGGGAACTTCTCACCCTTCATGCACTACATCGATATCAATGTAAGCCTTTGTCCAATAATAATGCCCCATTGTTTCTCTCAGACTTGTTTAATGTGTATTTGACGCCATTTAACATAACCAGCAAGTGGTTGTCATCACTTTAAAACACAAGACGTCTTTAATTTGAGAAATTAAACTTTCCCTCAGGCTATGCGCCGGTGTTGTGTAGTTGCCTGCTCTAAGGAATTTTACAAATAACCTTAAACTGAATGGCAGAGTTTTCATAAGTTATCATTAGTTATCTGGCTGACATTATTCCCCTAATTCAGTTTGAATACTGTTGAAGCGCACGCTCCCTCTTCGTGTCTTCTCTGTGGGCGCGTGTGGCTCAACACATTCCACACATTCAATGTTAAGTCAATTCACTGACAAAGCACGGGAGATATGGCGTCAACTTGGGTATCGCTTACAATGCAGGTTATTGACATTAGGTCTGGAAATACCAGTAATTGAGTGCTGCTTCACCACACACGCAAGAAGAAATTATAATGATGTAACACCTAGTTTGAATCTGATCCAAATCATCATTATCCTAGTGGTTTTTTTGCAGATAAACTGGGTAACCCCATCCCCTTTATAAAAATTAGATAAAAAGAGATCCATCCATGAGGTCCTACCCCCTTCAAAGAGCCATGATTCCCAACACTCCATTGCACCTGAAGGCCACCTGATTGAAAGCATTTGAGTGGGCAGGTGTGTGGTGTGAGGTGTTTAAGGCCTTCCCCTCCAGCAGCCTGCAGCTCACTCAGGTTCTCTACTGATATGAAGATGTGTGGGCTGCTCACCGGACTGCTCAGGCCTCGACTGGCTTCTCTCCCGAGGGCACGAGTCATGGTTCAACAAAAAGCGACCTACGTCCACAGCAAACCGCCTAAAAATAAAGTCGGTGCACTGGTAGGTTTATAAAATCCGAAACTCTTGGTTTTCTTAGACATTTTCTTATGTGTACATTTAAAAGTCAACTTGTTTTTAAATGTTTAGTGCTGAAGTTTCTTCCACGCCTGTCCCTCAGGAGTCTATGTTCGTGCTGACTGTGATGACTCTGACAGTGATGGTGCCCTCTGGTTGGGTCCTGGCGAACCTGGAGGACTACAAAACACGGAAGTGACGAATGCAGCCTTGAAAGCATCGTCTTTACCCGTGAAAACCACGTGTTTGCTGTAATGTGTCATTTGAACCTTTTTGTGTGAGTCTCGGGGACGTGATGTTAACACAATAAAAGCAAGTCTCTCAATTTAACTCGTCTTTTGTATTTATTTGGATCAAATGCTGCAGTTCTCCCTGCGGACCAGTAGGTGTCAGAAGCTGTAGGCGGAAGTGAAACCTCGATCTGTGTGTGTGTGAGCTGAACTCCTGCCAGCGTCTCTTGAGAATAGTCACAACAGAGACGATCTGTGGAGCTTCATCAGCCCGGGACTGTGTTTTCTGGGTCCAGCTGATGTGTCTTTGAATGCACCATGAAGCCGCAGCTGACCGGGATCAGGACGCGACCCCCCACCACACAAGCGGCCGGAGACGAGGCTGCTCTGTCCCTGGAAGAGGAGCTGGTCGCGGCCATACACTCCGCTTTCGAGGTGGCCGTGCAGATCGCAGTCAGCCAGGTGAAGAAGCTGCTGGGTCATGCGACGGGCGACACGTACGAGGACGTGCGGCGGGAGAACGAGTCCCTCAGGCGCAGGCTGCAGAGGGCTGAAGCCATGCTGGAGCCAAGTGGAGTCTCTCTCCCGTCCACCGATCACCCGTCTCCGGCTAAACTCAGTCCTGCAGCGGTCGGCGTGCACAGTTTCAGAGGTATCCCAGGTGAGGCGCCCCCTGCCCGTCACAGCTGTGCACAGCAGCCTGAGCGCAGACGTGAGGAGAAGAGATCAGCTGACGGGAGAATGCAGCTCGTCAGTCATGCAGCTTCAGAGCCAGAGGAAGAACTTAGTAAAGCATGTACCAGCAGTGTTGGGGAGTAACGGAATACATGTAACAGCGTTACGTATTTAGAATACAAATTATGAGTAACTGTATTCCGTTACAGTTACAAATTAAATAGATGGTATTCAGAATACAGTTACATTGTTGAAATCAGTGGATTACATGACGGTACTTCTCGAGTTTATTCACTCTCTCGTAAATCCACCGGCGGCAAAGCCCCCAGGAAGCAGCTGGAGACTAGGGCTGCCGTAAGAGCGCCCGGGCCCCCGGCGGCGTGAAGGAGCCTCACCGCTACCAGCTCGGGACCGTTACAGGCCCGGGACCGAGGCTCTGAGAGAGTTCCGTCGCTACCAGAAATCTACGGAGCTGCTGATCCGCAAGCTGCCCTTCCAGCACCTGGTGAGAGAAGACCGACCTGCGCTTCCAGAGCTCCGCTGTCATGGCTCTGCAGGAGACCAACGAGGCGCGCCGGGTTCACACCGGACGCTGAAGCGCCGTGAAGCGCTGATAATATCACCCGTTGACCCAGTAGCATATGGTCACTTGTTTCTCCAACATTAACTGCAACAGCGTCCCAATTTAATTTCATCCATCTTCAAGAGCTTCTCCGCTGTTTGCTCCGTTCAATGTCGGGTGTCGAGGGTAAATTACGTATTCTCCGCCCCCCCCCCCCCCCTCTCTTTTTATTTTTATGACTGCTTGTGTGTCTGTATGGATGGTCAGAGGGGGGCATTTAATAATGTGATCGGTAAAATTGGTAAAATTAAAACTCCAGGACAACAGAAGGGGAATACAAACTATGGGATGCATACTTTATCATATAATATTTACATTGTAAAAATGATGTCTGTGTGAGAACAGCATTTAAAAAAAAAATTAAGTCCAAAATATTTATATTTTCATAAGCTTTTCCTGGTTTATGGCAGATATACTGCCATAAACGTATACTGCCATATGATGCATACTTTATCATTTATATCATATAATATGTCATCAATATCGTTTAAAATCATTTTTCAGTGTGTTTCATGGAGCGATACGCTCGCGTCAAGCGCAAAAAATAGACTCGACGCCGAAACGATCGCTGCACGGCACGAGGCAGCCTTGGCGCAGGGGGGGGTTCAGCCTCCGGTAGGACCCGCACAGAGATGGGAGAGGATGGGAGCCGGACATCCAGCTGGCACGCCGCATCTTGCGGAGAGAGAGTTTAAACTGCTGCTGCTCCACTGACTATAACAACGCCGCAATCATACACTTAAAAAATGCAATACAAACCGGAAGTATTCCAAGTATTCAGAATACGTTACTCAGATTAGTTAATGTAATGGAATACGTTACAGATTACATTTTTGGGCATGTATTCTGTATTCTGTAACGGAATACGTTTTGAAAGTATCCTTCCCAACACTGTGTACCAGTGGTATGTATATATAGTTTAAAAACGTTCTTCATAGTGGGTTTACTTGCATAATAAAACAAGACATTCAAAATCCGGTATTCAAGTAAATCAGGTAAAAGTACCTTAATGAAAAGGGACGTGACTGACAAGATGGGTGAATAATAATAAACTTTTTATGTAGGAACTTTCAAATCACTGTTACAAGGTGCTATGCAAGTTGAAGATGAAAGTTGAAGGCAAATAATTAGAAGCAATTTATAGATAATAGAGCACAGGTACAGAAATAAAACAAACATTAAAGATGAGAAAAGAGAGATTAAAACGAGAAAACATAAAATGGTAAGAATACAACAAGGTGAAAGCGGAAAACAACAAAGCAAAGTTCCATATTTTGACAAACCCATGACAGTTGCCAGATAGTATTTATTGTTTGTGCCTTTTTATTGTTTTCTTGGATATGACTTGTGTTTGATAATTTCCCCAATATGAGATTTATTTTTAATTGCATAAACATTCCTCATTTGGCTACACTGATATCCTTTGATTTTTTTTTTTTTTTTTACAGAAGTCACTCAAGCAATTTCCCATGTTAGTTTGGTGAAGGCAGAAAGCGTCAAGCAGCCCTGTCAGGAGACGACTGCTCACCATGTGGCTCCACTCCCCAGCAGTGATGCAATGTCCCCTTTAGAGCAGATTACAGTAAAGCAGGAGAAGCATGAAGAAGAGGAGGAGGATAGAGATAGTTTAGATTGCTGTTTAGACTCAATCAAAGTGGAGGATTTTAGCCTGGAGTCTGTGTCCGAGTGGGAACAAGAAGTGCTGGATCCTCCGAGCCAAGACCTGAAACCCCAGCTGTCCTGCACCACGGCTCAGGGTAAGAGCCAACTCAGCGAGAGTCTGGAACAATCACACGATGCATGTCATCAATATCCACTTAATACTCTCTGGAAATCGCAACCATCCACCTAGTTTGGTGATAGTCTGTTTATTAGTTTTTGTGTAATCTTGCTTACAAACAAACAAAAAGAGACCACCAGACAGGGGTAAAAATATAAGTTCCATGGTGGAAGTATTTCAGTAACACAGCTTCAACAGCTCATCTCAATAATAAGAAAACCTTTTATGGAAGATAGAGATTTTGTTTGAGACTTCACATGGCTGAAAATCTCTGATTCTAGACTATCGCTGTTGTTAATATGCTGAATTTGTCTAAATACCCATTAAGGAGTTCCTACTCATAGACTATGTAGTTCTTGTTTTTTTAACATTGCATCATATATATATATTTGTGCCTTTCATATATTGCATGCGTTACATTCAGGTCCTGGTGCCAATGTCTGACATCTGGACTTCCATTATGGCTTCTAGATAACAATGTTTTCTCACCATTTTTGAATCCTGTCAGACCACCAAATCATTACAATGGCCAATATGCTCACATAGAGATCTGCTGTGTATGCTTATGGCTGCTTTAAGCCTGTATGTTGATACAAATAATATGCAAACAAAAAGCTTGATACAAAAATTCAAGTTTTTGAAAGGCATTAAGGTGAAAACAAAATTCGGATTTCCTAAATTTTTAAAAGGCTATGTTGTTTTTTGTTTTTTTTACAGCTCATCCTCCAAACATGACCCCAGGCCTTCCACCGCCCACAGATCTCCCCACCCTCTCTTCTGAGTTTCCCATCTTCCAGCTGGAAGAACCGGCTCCGACCCCAGAGCTTCGTCCACAGACTTATGGAGTCCACGTGAGGACCAGCATGTACTCCTGCAAGCTCTGCGGCCAGACCTTCCACCTGCCCAGCTTGCTGCGGCGTCACTCTGGCCAGTGCCAGCAGAAGCACCAGCAGCGTTGTCCGCCGCCCACAGCTGGAAGGAAGAGGGGAAGACTGCAGCTTTACCCTCCGGGCTGCAGCCCCTACCGCTGCACCGAGTGCAACCGAGACTTCAACCGCCTGGAGAACCTCAAGACCCACCTCCGCATACACACAGGAGAGAGACCATTCACCTGCTCCGTGTGCTCCAAGTGCTTTCGTCACTCTGGTGCATTAACCAGGCACTTCCGTATCCACACTGGAGAGAAGCCGTACCTCTGCGGACAGTGTGGGAAGTCGTTCAGAAACTGTGGGGGACTTAAATTCCACCAGCGTGTACACAACAAGCAGCTACAGTAAAGAGGGACTCAATGGTATTAAGGTCTTCAGGACCAACCTATTTGTGTGTGATACAATCAGCTGAATTATTTTTGTGCTCGATAATTTTATGTTTTAAAATCTATTTCCACTTGATATATCCCTTATACACATAGTAGCCTACAAGAGCATTGATAATTTAATGCTATAATATAAACAGACAAAAATGTTACTATCATATATTAAAAAAATGAGCAAAACGCAAACAGTCCCAATCTTTCATTAAGTCTATCAACATGTCAGTGTTCCATCAGAGTGACTGATGACCTCTCCTGTTCTGTCCCATTTTTTCTGCCAAGTCTCCCATTTGACATTACAGCTATTTAACCTCTCTTTCCCAGAAAGCAGCTTCACAGCAAATTATTATTGATCTGCTTTCATTTCAGTGGTGATGTCCTGTGATTTAGTGACCTCTTGGTAGAAAAAGGACAAAGTCTCTTATTCGGCTATTTAGCTGCGTACTGTCCACATTAATGATTTATAGATATGTGCAAGCTTTTAATTCATTTGTAAATGTAAATGCCATTTATTTAACGGATATTATGATTATTAAATTATTTTTCTTTGGCGGCCAATCTAGTTTTTCTTATCATTTATTTATGGGCATGATTTAGACGAACAAGCATCTAATTTTGACATTGTACAGAAAATTGGCCAGAAATCGAACAAAGGATGTTGTATTGCACCACTGTAGATATATGACAGTGGAAGCCTTAAAATAAGGCTGATGTCTAATTTTAACATTTGATTTAGTTAGATGATGGAAGTTAACTCTATTTACTAAAGTCACTGACACTTCATCAACCTGTCTGCAGCAGAATCACAGTCCACCTCAAGGTGTCAGTTGTTCCATGTGTTCAGAGTCAGATATTCCTATATTTATTCATTTGCTTTTATGTAATGTCTTATTGTTATTGTTCCTACCTTTTTAAGTACTGGTTTACGTGATGTCTGCTTATTTTTCAGTGTGAATGCATTTTTCCATTTAGGCCTGTAGATACTAGGTCTGCTTCGTCGGTCAAAACATTTTGTAAACCCTGTTTTAAAAAAGTTCTTAGTTCAAACGGCAGCAATATTTCAAAAAACTTAATTTTGAAAAGAACTGTCTGGTACAGATTGCACAGAGAATGAAAACGTGATGCTCTGCCATTTCAGAGGACATCTCATGAAGCAGTAAAGATGCCCAGGACACATTCAGATTACCTATAAAGGGCAACAAAGACCATATCACACATAGGCTATTCAAGTCTAGAATGTATTTTACACTGTTAGTCTAATTACTAGTAAGCAACAACAATAACTGATCCATGCAAAATATTTCTTCAACACCAAATGAAAAACTTTCACAGGAAATTTTCATTTTTAGGGGGGTAAATATGGTGCAGTTGTAGCTAACAAGACATGTCAGTTTTAAACAATGGGTCCAGAAATCTGCACTTTCTCCTGTCTTCACATAACCAGTTTGATGTACAGCTGGGAGCAAAATATTAAGTTAACTGCTTACAGCTTAATTTAATCATCCTTGTGTCCCAGTGGATAGTCACGTCCCATCAAACCCCGCCTCTCTGCTGACTCAGTAATTTGATTAGTTGTGGTAATAAGGAAATAGAGGGGGTGTGTGTAATGGTATGCAGAGAGAGGAAGACACCGTCATGCTGAGTTAGTGAGGCACATGACGATAAACCCAGAGCATTTCATTATAAAGAGGGAGTCTGCATTCAAATTAGCCACGGCCTTGAATTTAAATAAATTGGATTACAGAAATGTCTTCCTCACTGAAGCAGATGTCAAACGGCAGCTCATCAGGCTTCCGTTATTTGCTGCCGTTATCAATGGCTGCAAATGCATCTGGTCATAGTGGTTGCTATGGTAACCAAAGGTTCACGATTGAAATACTGATGTAGTGATTAAAGATATAAAAATACGCAAGTAACAGTGAGGACAATGGAGACATGTTTTGAATTCTATACGTTCCCTCTTTCCCCGAAGTGAAGCGACACACCCTCCACATCTCCTAACTGAGAGAAGCGATGTCAGTTCTTCTTGTGTCATCGACCTGCGGATACGGCCGACGTACACCACCCTGCGCTCGTCCTGTTGGAGAGTTTTACAATCACTCACCATTCATTGCTTATTTAGGTGAAAACAACACTAAGTGTAATATTTTACTGTAAGTTTATTTTTCCTCATCATTTGGATGACACCACACGAGCAGTGTTAAGGCATTGTTTTTTTTTACGTTTGAAGAAGTTATCATTTACTTAGTTAGATGCTTAATTTGGCTGCATCCTCATCTGGTGCTCTGGGTTCTATGGACAGATATGCGTTTTGTTGTTAAGCAACGTTTTCTATGTGATCTCTAATAACGTGACGGTGATAGTTAATAGAACTCTATTGTTTACAACACGCGTGGTGTCCACAACTGCTGCGCACATTCATTGGTTAAACCAAACCCATTCAAATAATGCACATATATACATACTTACATTAAATAAAAATTTACCTCTTCAAAAAAACTTCAAAGAATCATGTGGGTAGACATATTTTGTAACTGACCTAACAACAAAGGATCAAAGGCGAACAATAAAGAATGACAGCCTAACAACAAAGGATCAAAGGCAAATACTTCAAAGAACATATACAACACATATCAGTCACTCTTGGAGAGCATACAGAATTCCAAGAGACGACCACTAACAAGCATTGGATTGATACTCGTGATTTAAACTTAATTTCACTGTGTTTGTTGACTTCTCCAAGATGAATCGTGTCCGTGATATGGTCCTCAGGAAACCTCAAGGTGGGTAAATTCAGGCAAAAACCTGCCTTCACCAATGTTATTTTCAGATAAGGTGGCCATTGTTTCAGTTTGTAGCTCAATCCCGACAAACTGATGATAGCAACTATCTCATTTGCAGGTGAACCCTGTGAGGAGGTTGGCAGGGTGAGAGGAAGGAAAAGTAGGAAGAGAAAACTCTCTCCTGATGATGGGAAAGTGAAAGAGAGCAATAGGAGGGTTGTGGAGATGAAGAACCCAAGAGGTAGTGATTAATAGATTAATGAGTCACATTAGGTCATGTGTATTTAATGTTTCTCACAACTGTAGTTAAACTAAATATTTGTGTCATATAGTTGAACTTAAGGCCAAATACTTGGAGCTGGGTCAGCTTGGTGGAGGAGGCTGTGGAACAGTGTTTGCTGGCTTCCGCAAAGCAGATCTTGTTCCTGTAAGTACCACACACACAACACACACAGACACACACAGATATACATACAAAGACACATACACACACACAATAGGGCTAGAAAGTGATAACCAAACTTGTGTTGTTGTCTTGTAGGTGGCGATCAAGCACATACCACAGGAAAATCTTTTATCCAAACAAGTGGTAAGTGACCAACACCGAATACGCCACTGTGGCATTCATCTCACTCACTTTCTGAATGTATTATGGATGAACTGTTGCTTTTGTTGTGACCCTTCAGTGCCTGAATGGAAAGATGCTCCCAACAGAGGTGGCCGTAATGCTGAAACTAACAGCAGAGAAAAATGGCTTTGTGGGGACGTCAGCACCAGTATCATTACTGGACTGGTATGACCTGGGCCTTGAGTTGGTCGTGGTAATGGAGAGACCTGTCCCTGCCATTGACCTCTCCACATATATAAAGCACAAAAAAGGCTCTCTACAGGACGAGAAGGCCAAGGTAAGCTGCTGGAGGATTCTATTCACTGTGCATGGGCTAGTGAATCTGTGTAAGTCCCTTTCGCTCTCTCTATAATCCCCTCTGACAGACATTATGAACTCATTACATTTCAACATGGAGGAAAGTTCATATTGAGACAACTTCTCAACTTCTCAAATTTCAGTTTACACTCCAGCTATTTAAAGTAGTGTCACCTTTTCAGTGTTAAATAAGACGCAGTGGAAACATGCAGCTACACCCAGGACCAAGACCTTATAGTTGTTTCAAGATCACATTCGTGGAAGCTCCAGGTTATGGAAACAGTTCTCTAGAGTGACTCACAGCCATGAAAAATGTCAAAATGCTGTCTGTCTCTGTCTTGCAGACCATAATGAAGCAGCTGGTGGACGCAGCCATTGGGCTGGAGCAGAACGGAGTCTTTCACCGGGACATCAAACCTGAAAATATCCTGATTGAGACTGGCCAAAGTGTTCCAAGGGTTCGCCTCATTGATTTTGGGCTGAGCTGCCTCGTGAAGGAAGGCTCATTTTACAGCGTTTTCTTTGGTAAGATGCCTGGTTTCTACTCTGATTACTAGCCTGTTACTTTAACATGAACACAAAGCTTCTCCTCCTCATCATCCTCACCGTCTCACAATCATGACTGTGTATTCCAGGCACTGAAAGGTACGCCACTCCAGAGTATTGCAGCTCTTCTGTCTACAGGGCTGGTCCAAGCACAGTCTGGCAGCTTGGCACAGTCATGTATGAGATGCTCCACAATCAGGAATTCATCACCAAACGCTTCCTCAGTAAAAAACTGAGAATCAGCAGCGAACTATGCCAAAGTAAGAAAACCAAACAGGTACACAAACCTGTCAGCAAACACTCATCACACACTGCAATGGTCATCCTCATATTTCCTCTCACTTTTTCACTCTAGACCTCAAGGATTTCCTCCAGCTGTGTCTGGAGAAGGACCCTATGCTGCGTCCCACCCTGACAGAGCTGCAGCTTCACCCTTGGCTGAAAGAAACACTGCCTCCTAACACTGACGAAACACCTGATCTCAGCAGTGGAATTAATGTATAATATATAGATGTGCTGTTCATTTTGATCATTAAAGAATCATTTTAACAGTGTAATAATGTGGTTTGGGATCATATGTTTTCTTGACTGGCATGTTTCTGGTTTGGATCAGAGTAGGGGCCTTTAAGCTGGGGCCCCCAAAGGTATTAACATCCATCCTGAGTGATTCAATCACAAGTAGTCAGCACTAAATTCAGATCTGAATGAGGATAATTGAATTTTAATCTACTTCACTCACTTTCTGAAATTGACTCGATACTCACTGAAAATTAATTCAGATATTCTCTCTGAAGCACTGAGGCACTTAGACTATAACTGATGCTGTCATATAAAGTACTGACTTGATTCTAACAAAACTTTAACATTATTCTATCAAGAGATCTGTTTGAATACTTCTCATCCTTACAGTTTTTCTAAATTGCTTAATCACAATTCATGAAACTGGATCTTCATCACAGCAGAATCTTTATTTAACAATGTGTTCACACTATATTTTTCTCACATTTTTGAAAACCGTTAACACAGAGAGACCCAAAGCTATTTTGATTTAAATGTGCTGAACAAAAGGAAAATATCTTAGGTACCTGTATTTACGATGCATAATTCAGTATGAATCTCTAAAATTACTCTCATGCGGATCCAGCCTCTCACAATCCTTGCTCCGATGTTATCAAACTTATTTTATTTTGTATTTATTCATTTCTGCAGCCGAAGATCACCCTGCTCTGTGATCGAATACATAGACTATTTCGCCAGTTGGCATCGTCTTCTCTGCGATCAACGCTTCGGCCTGGATGAAAGGCGGAAGCGGACGTTTCCGGAACTACACGCAGCTAATAACAAAGCTAACAGCGACAAGAAGTCGTGCAGTTTTAAAGATAACTAAACAATAATAATAATAGTTTCTCCGCAGCCAACCCGACACCGCCGTGAACCTCATCGCTTTGCCCGGCCGGTGCTCATGCCGGAGTCCAGGCTGCTGTCATGTTGACCGGGTCAGGCTCTGACTTCCTCCGGGCTGACGATGGTGTCGCTGGGACTCGCTAGTTTCGCCTGAGCTCCTCCAGGCTGCTGCCTCACAAGCTGGATGTGGTTGGACTCTCAGCTCCGGGTTAGTAGTCTCCCTCAGGCCCAGCAGCTGGTGTTAGATCAGTTAATCCACAGGGTCCGGTTGTCAGCTGGCCAAGTTAGCCCCGCTGTTACTGACAGCACGTCACAGGCCACAGCAGCTGATCCATTGAGATGTGGCCGTTCACGGTCACGATTAATAGTTTGATTCCGCACGTTGTTACAATAGTAAGGGATGTAAACAATGACACACGCACATTGAGCACATAAAGTACTGCTTAGATTACATGAAGTATGGAGGCACTTTGAAAAGGTCTGTGTGGAATCTAGACCCTGAATAACAAGCTACTCCAGTGATGCGTTCAGGGGCAACCACACTTTGTTTTAAAGGAAACCTTCTCACACTTTCTCCTGATGACATAGACTACTCTTGTCATTGTATATGAAAGATTATCAGAGAACTAAAGCTGTAACTTGTGTGAGGAACCCTCTGACCTGGTGGATCATTCAAAGTTTACATTAAAGGTCCATTGTGTAGGATTTAGTGACATTTTGTGGTGAGGTTTCATGTTGCAGCGGAATACACCCTCACCTCACCCCTCCAAGCATGAAGGAGAACCTATGGTAGCCTTCGATTATTATTGAAAACTGAAAATGTGTGAAAAGTTTAATGGCAGCCTCCGTAGAGAGGACACGCTCCCAACGTAAATATAAAGGGCTCATTTTAGGGTAATAAAAGCAACAGTTCATACATTCGGGTGATTTCACACTGATGAAACCTCATTAGGATAATTTTATATTTCACTTATGTCAATAGATCCCTTCCATCTCTGTGCCTTCTGCAGTATTGATTTGTACGGATCACGCCTTCTGGTCTTGTCTCTCTGGAACAGAACAGAATATACTGCAGAGTATCAGTCTCTCACTGTCAATTCACCAGACACCACTATTTATTGTGTTTAACTCTTCACAGAACGACAATGCACAGTAGCGGAACACCCCAGGACCCTTCACAGGGTCCAGGCGAACGGGGGGAGCTGGTTCACACCCTGTCCAAAGAGTCTCCAGACGCCTCTGAGTTGGGGAGCCCTCGGTGTATGCCACACTTTGACCTCCACAACATGGTGGTTTCCTATAAGAGAATCACTCTGTTCTTAGAACCAGTTGCTGAAGCAATGGAGCTGGGCCGCTTCCTGCTCGGGTGTGTATGTGTTTGTTTGCAGCCTGTTTGAGCACCATGTGATTCAATTGCTTGTGTAATGAGGCAGTCATGTTTAAATTGGGAGTATTCAATATTGTCAGCTTTGTTTTCTTATGTTTTCTCATCTCTCAGATGGAAGATGCCGGTGTGCTCTCTGCTCGTGTGTATATTTCTTAATGTCTTCTTCTGCACTGTGAATGAAGGTAAGATGAGGCAACATGAGGCTAAAGGAGTTAATATTGAGCCAACATTTCTGTTGTGCTTTAATACACACTCTAATTTATTAACATTCTGCTGTGTCTGCCTCCCTGGTGTCAGCGGGCTGGTTCTCAGTGGCTGTGGCGTTTGTGTTGGCGCCTGCTGCCTTGGGTTACCGGCAGGACAGGTGTGGGGGCAGAGCCTCTGAAGCTGAGCTCCAGAAGAGGAGCTTTTACACTGTGCACCGCAGAGACCTGCAGACGGTGCATCTCACCAAACACGAGGCCATGCTGGAAGTAAAAGACCTGTAAGACAGATTCTACACGGTTAATCATTATTAATTCACCTGCTGAAGATTTCTCAATTTACTGATTCATATATTTCTTTAAAATAAGTAGTTTTGTGTCTTGTTTTACTCAGATAATGACAAATCTGCATTCTATTTGGAAAAAAATATTTGGAGTAAGCGCTGTCCATTCTTTCCTGGGTTGTCATGACATGTGCATGTTCGGGTTAAAGTATATCTTTGTCCTTGTAATCTTTGTGTGCTGGGTGTTTTCTGTCTTCACCAGGTTGAAGCATTTAGACGACATGTTGTCCTCTGCCTGTCAGTCAGCAGAAGCTATTGAAAAGGTCCTGCACTGGGATAATCACACCAAATCATCAAGGTCAGCATCGGCATACACAAGCAGACACACATTCACACGCACACAAGCTCAGGAGGTAACAAGGGCCCTCTACTGAGCAGAGGGTCGGTGGTTTAAACCCCAGCTCATTCAGTCTGCATTCCAAAGTTTCCTTGGGCCAGATACTGAACCTCAAATTGCCCCTGACGACTGATTTGATGTGTGATAGAAAAATACAGTATGAATGTGTGTGTGAATGGGTCAAAGCGATTTGACTGTGAAGCACTTTGAGTAGTTGATTAGATTAGAAAAAGTACTATCTAAATCCAGTACACAAATGGACAGTGTCACCTGTAGATGAGTTAGTTCATCACTGATTAGTTTAGCGACGGTAATTAACAAGTAGATCATTCTTTGTTTCTGTGTTGATTCATTTGCCCAATTTACTGTATTAACACCAGCTAATACTGGAAAGAAAGGGAAAGGAAATATGCAATTTACAATTATTAACTATTTTTTAAAATTTCAACATATAAAATTTGGTGTTGGCATAATCAAATAGACACATGCAGTATTAATAATTATTAGTATTAACAGTAAGCTAATGTTGCTTAACTGGGGTATGTTCTTTTATACAGTAATACTAGTGGATTATTTCTGTTAGATATCTCATGTAAACAGCTGTGACCCAGGTCAGTTGTTACGTCATTATAGCATTTAATGTAATGTAGTGGCTGATCAGTCTCTCCCATGGTTGGATGACTGTGACCTGACATTTGTATTATCTGCTTTCAGGTTCTATGGAGTGATGTTAATAGTGGTGTGTCTGCTCTACCTTGTTCCTGTGGGCTGGGTGCTGGCTGGGCTCAACAGCGCCATCTTCCTGTGCAACAGAGAATTCTTCAGAGGTCAGTTGATACTGGCTGAAAGAAGCACAAACTGTTGCCTTTTTTCACATATGAATTCCTGACAGTGTCCAGAGAATCAGATGTAGACATTACCTGGAATTTCACACATTCAGCACACAAAAGGAGATAGTCAGCAGCATTCACACTCTCTGGAAGTGTTCCACCTGGGTTAAGCGAGAGCGGTGCCAGGGTGGAGCATGCAGGAGGTTGGGTACAAACACCATCAACTCACTTGCTTGCTATGAATTTTACGGACAATACTCTATTCGGCTCAGTCAGCCGTAACGCAGACTTTCCACTAAAGAGCTGGCAGGGTAAAGTCTGTTTAATGTTCGCTGCAACTGATTCACACATATGCATTCACACCTACTCTTCCTCTGGGTATATATCTGGAAAGGTTTACATTGCATGTGTGAAAGCAGAACTATTTAAGAAAGAAAAGCTTAAGTAAAGGGTTGTTTCTCCTGTGCTTCCAGTTTTGTTGGACCTCAGAAAGTTCTTCCACGTGGGCCAGAGTAAGGCCTCAGAGGGTTTGTCTGAGGAACAGGAACAAAGAAATCTGCTGGACAGGACCCCCAGCTCGACTAGTCTGGAGGTGAGAGGAAGGAGAAAAGTGTATGAAGGGTTAAATACGGATTTCCTCATTGGTTGTGATTTACATTAAAAACAACCATGACCGTAAGCTTCTTATCCAGTTTATCCCATGCTCTCAATGTATTTATCCGGTAATGTAACACAAATCCGTGCATGGATTTTCTCCATCCATCAAGCCACTCCTTTCTGTTGTGATTTTATGTTCCATCGATGGCGGATGGACGGGCTGAAAATGAATAAAATGTTCTGTATTTGATGGAATCCTCCTGTTTCCCTGAACGGCTCAGATGCTCAGTCAGAACCTGACCACTGTCCTAAGTGCTGATCCTGGGACTGTTTGTAGTACACTCTGCAGCTGAGTATTAATGTGCTTGCGTGTGTGTTTGATGACAGGACCTGTCTCCTGGCAGTGTAGAGGAGGCTGAGGAAGCAGAACCCGATGATGAATTTAAAGATGCCATTGAGGTAAATCATTTTCTAAACCAATATGTCCACATTGCAATCACTCGTTTACTGGTGGCCTTATTCTTAAGAATAACAAATCTGATGTGGGAATTTCAGATTATCAGGGCAACTGATATTTTTTGTTTAATTAATGATCATCCAAAAAGAATGTTGTATTAATAAGGTAAAAGACACATATGTGCCTTTGCTTTCTTGCAAAGAATTCAATGAGAAGATTGATGCCAATATTATCCGACTGGAGCCAGCAGTTGGTTAGCTTATCTTAGCATAAAGACTGGAAATAACTAGCCTGGCTTGAATAAACACATCATATTATGTTTGTATAATCTCTGTCAAAACACAGTTTTTCTAATAACAGGCAGGACTATTTCTTGTGTACTTAATTTATTCCATTCAACAAATAAGATACTGGTTTTATTCATGAATATTTAAAATGCTGGTTGTTATATTTTGTTACTGATGGACAGGCGTTTTTTCCCATTTCCAGTCTTTGTGCTTAGCTAGGCTAACAGTCTCCTGGCTCTAGCTTCACATTGAGTTAACAGACATGAGCTAGGTGTTGATCTTTTCCTCTAATTATCACAAAAAAAGCCTATTTGAACTCTTCCTGAAAATGTGTCCCGTCTGCTAAACACCTGGATTCTGTATTTCCCACTATTTATAAGATATAAAGAAAATTATATTTTGTCTCTTCCTCCTATTTACAAATTTGAAATGTCATTGGAGCATGCATCACAAAAAAAAAAAAATCAATCCTCTTTTCTTTTCTTTTTTTTTTATCTGCCTTCCTCTGAAATCAGGAACATTTGATTTCCCTGCAGGTGAGTTTCGCTCTCCTCTGTTTAGAAGAGGCCAGTGCACCTCCACTCAGTAACCTGTAGAACTACTGCCACATGTTCTTCATGTGGCGTCCACTTGTTTGAGGTGGTTAAGTTCTTGCTTTACTCTGTTGAAGGGTTCGGTTTGTTCCTTTTATACTCACACTGAATATCTGCGTTTGTGAGTAACATTGTTCTCGTGTGTTGTTTTTCATCGCGATAAGGAAACCCCTTTGGTCTTAGTGGTAAGTGGATTACCCCAGTGCCTCCATCCATCTGTTTGCCCATTATTGTCGTCTGTCTCCTATAGACCCATCATACAGGCTCCTTCATTTCTAGTCTGCATGACTGCCATTATTCATGAGCCATTAGTGAAATCAGCTTTTCCTTCCTCAAGCCAGTTTAAACTAGAATGTCCCTCAGTAGATCATACCTCCGCCAAGGCCCAACAGTCCCTCAAATTCAATCAAGTTGCACCAAATTTCACACAACAACACATATCAGTTGCCTAAATGTGCCAGATTTTTTTCATCAAGATCATTGACTTACTCCCTGGGAAACTGGTGAAAATGTAAATTGTTAACGGAAGTCATAAATATCAATCCCCTGATCTGCACCAAAATTGAATGGATCTTTCTCAGCTCATGTCCCATGCTTCCCTCAAGTATTTTGTAATCCTGCTGACAAAAAAACATCCAATATACAAAGAGAGCCATATTCTTTGACCAATCACAACATGTGATACATTCAAGTTCTGGTGCATAAAGGAATTTATATATTTGACATATTCTGAATAGTTGTTGCCTTCATCTTTTTTGAATATCTACTGTTCAACAGGAGATGGATGGATTTCCTTAGCAAGGAGAACAGTGTGTGTGTGTGAGTTGTGGAATGTCTTGCTTTTTCATATCCTCGCCCATTTTATCGGGTTAGAGCAGCCACACGCATGAGACGTGCCTGAGCTGCGTTGCTCTTTTGAAAGTCAGGGTTAGGGTTAATATAAATATTTGCAGCGCTTCCTGTAATTGTTTCAAAGTAAACGATTCTGTTGACTGAATCCATTCATTTGCTTTAACAAGGTTTTTGTTGTGAAATATTTGCAGGACAGGAAGATGCAAAGCTTCATAATGTAAAGAACTTGCATTTAGTTGAGCATGCAGGCTGCTTTTATTCAAGGAAATGCTGAAGTCATACCAAAACCTCACGTAGCAGCTCTGCAGGAGTCACGCTCCTAGTGTGAACAACAGGCGTGTGAGGAGAAGCAGATCAGGCACACAGCCGCCACGTGCTGCACACACTCCGAGTGGAGCGTCACCACCTTGTACCCATCAAGTCAATGGTTTCCCCTTTAGTGGATTAGGTTGTACTAACCTGGTATTCCAAGCCATTACCCTCAAGAAAGTTTGGTAGTAGACCAGGTCTTTTTATGAACATCTGGGCGGGTGTAGAGATATAAACAGCACTCGTTATGTATTGAAAGTCTCAGCATTTATGTTCTGTAAATGCATGTGTTTTCCATCTATGTCTTGTCATTGATCTGCTTGATTTATTTAGCAAACATCTTTTTGTCAAACTTGTTGAAGTGAAGTGTTTCTTCCAGTTTTGCCGGACTGCCTGCTCTGTTTCCACACTCTTAAAGGCCAACTGTGATGATTGTTGCTTATACAGTACATAACTCCCCCTTTTCCTTCCTCTTTTCTCCCCCCCTCCTTTCTCTCTCTCGCTCAGGAGGATGACGAAGGGCCTCACGGGGCCCCAGAGTACGACACCATCTCTGAAAATGGCCTCTTAAGCCGCAACGAGCCAATTCGCAGCAAGGTGTCCAAACTGACAGAGAAGCTGCGTAAACGCTACCCCACCAGCAGCACAGGTCAGTCTGCTCCCACTCATCCACTGGTTTCATTATACCTGTTGCCAATTTGGAAGTGTGCTTTACGTTATATTGATGTTGGTGGTAAGTTAAGTTAATGTTGCTGCTGCTACGTCAGTTTCGCAACTTGAAGACAAGGGACAGTTGTGTAACCATCATATTTAAGCTCTGTCAGAAAACAGTAATCTTCAGTTGTACCTCAGGGTCATCGGGTGTTTTGGCCATTTAATTGCTATAACGTCAAAAGCTGAACCTGAGGGTACGCTGAGGCTAAAGGGAAATCTGACTGGCTCCTGGCTTGTATGCTAGGTCTATGGACTAGTACTAGTACTATGTTCTAGATTGTATTGTACTCTTTCAACTTGTTTTTCTTTGTCTCCAAAGGCAACTGTTCGAGTTGCAACGCTGTCTTCTCCGTGCTGAAGAAAAGGGTGAGTCTGAAAACTTGTGACCAGAATCTGGGATATATTTAGGCATCACATGATCATCGTGATGGATTTTGTCTTGACTTTTCTTCAACACGTTCTTGTCTCTTGTTGCAGAGGAACTGCAGTAACTGTGGCAACAGCTTCTGTTCCCGATGCTGCTCTTTTAAAGTGCTCAGAGCTTGCATGGGAGCAACCGGTAAGGAGTGAAACATAAAAGATACTGGATCATTCTACAACATTTTATTCTGACACTGATTCAGATTGGCTCATGTGTGTTCTGACTGACATTTTATTCTCTTACTGTTTCTTCTTCAGCTCCAGAGGCACAGAGAGAGACAGTGTTTGTCTGTGCTCCATGTAATTCCTCTCTCATCAAGTTACAGTGACATTGCATCAGTTTATCTCCCGGTGGCCAGTGGAAGGTCCTTCACAAAGTTACTGTAGCCCCCCCACACACCTTGGTGTTCATGTTAAGACACTAAATGTCTGTTAAGATACCTCCTATGTTGGTCCTGCCTTTTCCCGTCAAATCCCTCCTAAGCTACTTATCATTATGGGACTTCTACTGTAAAATGCTACATATTTCCTGTTTCAACTCTTGAAGAACTGGACCTTATGAATCAATGAGAGTCAAGACAGGAAATAATAGTATAAACCAAAATCCAGGGCTGTGGTTTTCCCCTCGCTAGGCCGAAGGAAGTATAAAGCATGCAAGGTATAGGCCCGGATTGTACTGGTGGTGTTGGGTGATAGTGGGAGTTTGACTGGATGTCGGTGGTTTTGTTTTTACATACCTTTTCTTGCCACAAATTTGAATCGACTTGAATGTGGTTATCTTTAGCCCGGTTGGCTGTTCAACTGTAACATCCTGCCGAGAGAACGAACAAGACTAAGCTGCAACTGGAAAAACCATGTGTTGTTTTTTATATTGGTGATAAATATGATGTTACGAGCTGGGCACTGCAGAAAACAGAATTCTGTTTATTTGGATGAACAAAATAAGAAGCTCTAGGTTCGGCTTTGCATGCCGGCAATTCAAAACCCTTTTTCCTCAAAGACTCGTTTGTTGTCCCCCAGTCCACATCGACCTGTAGCTGGTCAGCATCTCTGTGTGATTATTTCTGGGTTTGTCCAACTTTTCCAGGCCAGTGATTTTGGTTGACTTCATGTTTTAATAATTGCATCTGCTCCTGCTGCAACCCACCCTGCTCTACACGGCTCCTGTGGGTATGCATGTTATTTACCAGACCTCAAGTCCAGAGGTGAACCATGCTAACGAATCAAGGTGAAGGTGTACTGGTGGTTTGTGGATGAGGACACGTTTGGTAGACGGCCGTATTGTACTTATTATGAACAAATTGCTTAATTATTCACCCTGATTGTTGTTTATTCCTGTGTAGACATGTAAAACTGGCTTTCTTTTTGGAGCATAGGGACAGCCTAGAACTCTGTATCCCTGCAGCTCGAGCTTCTCCTTTTAACCGTATCAAAGTCAATCCAACTGGATTCAATTCATCTGAACAGACTGAGAGACCAACTGAAACCAGCATCAGAGCCTCACACTCTTGCAAGCGGGACTTAAAAGAATCAATGTGGGGCTTTGTAGCCCAGAAGTTCGGTCTTTGATGGCAAACTGGCAAACCGATGACAAAAGTTGTTTTAACGATGATTCAGACAAGGATGATTGTAATTGTTTGCTTTGCTTTTATTGAAATCATATAAGCTGTTACTGTAAATGTTTCTTCTATATCTAATATATTTAAGTTAAAACTCCACAAATGAGAAATTATTATTTGACCTATTGATGAATTCTGTATATATTGGCCCATATTTTATTGTTAAAACAAGCCATTATTGAAATAAACTCGATGATTTCATTAACTTAAAGTCCCAGTGGTAAGTGTTTTTTATTTAAAAGCAACTGAGAAACAGAAAAAACTTTTTTGATTAAAGTATCAAAGTTTATCTGAGGAAATGAACATTTTCAATTTTGTATGTTTGACATCACTTACAATTTTAGATTAAAAAAAAATATATATATATTGGATACTGCCTGAGGCTATATAAAAAGTACCAGTTGTGTCTGAAATTAACCTACTGGAAACCACATAAATCACAAGAGAAGGATTTCAAAGTCACCAATTTACCTCTGCCAAGGAGGTTATGTTTTCTTCCGTGGTCGTTGATATTTAGGAGTGAGTGCAATGTGGTGCAGACCCAAATCAAAATCTTGATCTAGTGAATTTAAATGTGGTTTTATAAGGCGACTGTTGGGCCTTGGCTGAGATATACCCTCTATCGTATATGACTTAGGATTCAAACTAAATGATGAATATACAAGAAAAGCCAATTAAATGTCTTTTCCACACAAATAATAATTATATGATTATAACAGAGCAATGTTAATCATAACACCTTTTATCAAAAAGGTTAAAATGTTCACAGTCATGTGAAAATGTAGAGAAGCCATAGTAACGTGACTTTATTATGAATTGAAAAACTCGGTCCCGGGACACCCCTTCACCAAGTGGAGGTGTTGGGACAGAGGGGAATGGTAGCCCCCCCCCCTGCAGGACACCATCACAGCACTGATGCTCCTTCAGTGACTGATCTACCCGAAGTGTCTGAAGTAGAGGAACTGCAGGTCGTCCCTTCCTGCAGCTGTTAGACTAGCAGCTCTACGCCCAGTCGACCACATGCACCAATTCTGGGGATCCACTATAAACTCAATCAGGTTAAAATGAATCTAACTGCAATGCTCATTTCAATCTGTGCAATTCAATGACTAATTTGCAATCCTGTTACACTGTGTATACATTCTGCTCACAATATATGCAAATATTCAGTTTCAATATAAACACAAAGCTTTCCCTTGTGTTTATATTGCATATTTACGTAATTATTGCTGTACTGATATTTTTTGACACTGCTGCAACACAGCAAATTTCTCCTTCTACGGACTAATAAAGGATTATCTTCTATCTACCTACTAATTCCACAAACATCTGTCTGTCTCTATGTGGAACACATACTGGATCTGATGAACTGTTCGTCTTATCGCCTTCATACTTGGCATTTGCATTGCTAAGGGCCCAGGGAAGTGCAGTGCCAAATTTGGTGTGATTTGGACATGCGGTACGTTGAATATTAATTAAGATAGAATAAAACAAACAGGCAATCAGCACTCCAGCACAGTGGGGGCAGGGCAGTTTGAGTTCATTCTGTGAACGAGCTGAATCTTCTTCTCTGTCCTCAGTTAAACGACAGCAGAGGTCAGCAACTGGGTCAAGCTGCTTGTCAAATCAGCGCTGTAGCATTTTCATAATTTAACTGTTTTTATTTCAATGTATCGGACCAACACCAGGTGTATGGGTACTGAGTTCCATCATGGCAACACCATTTACAGAATCGCTTCCTCTTCGGCAATTTGTCTTCAATGTTCCTTTTGTGGCTACAATGCTTTATATTCAGCTAACAGAGCTTTTATTTCCAAAAGTTGTGATGTTGGTTCTGAAAATTGTGTCAGTTTCTTAACAGCCCTCTGAAATAGAAAAACTGCAACGTATGAAAAACACTAGTTTTAATAAACCGAACATGTGAACAGTAATAAAGCAAATTCAATTTCATTGTATGAAAACAATTACATCTTGCAGATGAACCAGGTTGGAGGAACACACAGTTTCTAGCTTGACTCAGCACCATGGACCGTTGATAGTTTATATAGAAAATCTCTGCACACAACGTCCAGCACACAAACCATAGAAAGTGACAGTATCTTGTAGATCTGTTTGAGGAGGACTCACTAATGACATGGGGTAATTATGA
Organism: Limanda limanda; assembly: GCF_963576545.1. NCBI lineage: Eukaryota > Metazoa > Chordata > Actinopteri > Pleuronectiformes > Pleuronectidae > Limanda > Limanda limanda. Next base: position 22,920,201 of record NC_083637.1, on the reverse strand, counting down.
AGTAGCTCTCGATCACTAACACAGGACAAGAGAGCATCCCAAACATTTAGAACAGGCAATGCACTGGACTTAAACCTGCACTTGTAGGTTAGCCCCGCCCCTCTAACCTCTCATCTCCTCTTATCCCCGCCCCCCGCCCCGCTCCTCTTGTCCCACTAAAACGATTTGAGCGCACGCAGGGACTCGTCCCCACGGCCGCGGATGGCAACATGGCGACAGAGGTAAGGCTGGCTGATGTTAAGGCTTTAATCTCCCCCCCCCCCATGTTCCCACCATCTGCAGGAACCTCACCTCCATGGTGGCGCTATGAGTAAGAATAAAAAACACGGGTGCGGGTGAGCGCAGAGACGAGGTGACACTGCTCACTTCAGTCAGTGTCCTACATTCTCCTGCGCGTCGGCCCAGGATCGGTCGGTTATTCTCTCGTAGCGTGTTTTATAGAGAAGATGTTTTATTGTTATAAAGAGAATAAACCTTTAACATCTCAGGGATGTGTCAGGAGCAGCGGAGCAGCGGGTCCCCACAGGGATGTTAAGAACAAAATGTGTTTGGTGAAAGCAGATCGGGGCTTTTTTGTCTGCTGAGACGCCCCGTTAATCCACCGTGTTGACTACACACACACACACACACACACACACACACACACACACACACACACACACACACACACACACACACACACACACACACACACACGCACACACACACACACACACCCGCACACACCCGCACACACCCGCACACAGAGGGAGGAGTTGCGTTCAGCACCATGGACAGAAGCCACTCACTGCTTTCCTTCTGTGCTATACAGTTAATGCTGGCTTTACAATAGAGGTTGATAACGATATATAGATATAAATAATAACAATAATGCAGTTGTAAGTCAGAATCAGTCTGCCTCATCCTGTTCCTCATCATCGATCTGTTGTGAGCTGTAGTTTAGATGTTGAACCGTCTCCTGTGAGCTGTGCTTCTCTGTTCGAGCAGGGAGAGGGAAGAGGGGGAGAATGTGTGTGTGTGTGTGTGTGTGTGTGTGTGTGTGTGTGTGTGTGTGTGTGTGTGTGTGTGTGTGTGTGTGTGTGTGTGTGTGTAGGAGATAGTGTGTCCAGTGCTGGGCTCTGCTCCAACACACAACAAGGCAGAAATAAGTGCAGACACTGAGCCACGGGGAGATTGATCACATCTCCTCTATCATCCTGCACCGGCAAATCAGCCTCTGTTTGTACACATTGACCGTGAACAGGTGCTCACAGGGGTGTCGCCCTCTGTCTCTCTGGGGACTCATTACAGAGATACGGTTTTAACCCCTACTGTGTGTGTGTGTGTGTGTGTGTGTGTGTGTGTGTGTGTGTGTGTATGTGTGCTCAGTTCCACAACCTGCAGGAGCTGAGGCACAGTGCGTCTCTGGCCAACAAAGTCTTCATCCAGAGAGACTACAGCGAAGGAACCACCTGCAAGTTTCAGACCAAGTTCCCGTCGGAGCTGGAGAGCAGGGTGAGGAGACTTCTTCTGTTTAACATGCTCCTGTTTTGGATGTATATATATGTGAGTGTGTGTGTGTCTTTATATCAAAGGCATTTATATATTTAAATCAAGTCAAATGTATTATTATAATTCATTATTTTTATTAAGAAACACATATAAATACAACATTAGAACCAAATACCCGACAGATGACAGGGGCAAAACAGTACAGTACAATTTAAAAGGCCTACAGGATCATTACAGAAGGAGAAAAAAATGAGGCAAAGTCCCTTGTGCAAGAAAAAAGTGAGTTAGTGGCATCAATGCAAATGAAAAAACAAGAATCATTCTTTAACAAATCTCTGTCTGTGGTGGACGACGTATTAGAGACATTTTTAAGAAAGAAAAAGGAGGTTTTGTGTAGAAAGTCATAATAATAAGAGAATAAATGAATAATATGACAATAGAGTAGTAATATTATGAGAATTATTTGAATGATTGAAAATTCCTCTGTCGCTATTGGTAATAGGCTACTATTATTAATAGTTATAATAATACTATTGATCATTAATTGATCATTTTAGTTGATTTTCAAAATAAAAGATGACATAGTTCCACCTTATCATTAGCAAGGTTTCTTTGTAAACTGAAACTCTCCATGACTATTTTGAGATATTTCATTGGTAAAAAAAAGATCATTAAATTGAGGAAATAAATGGCAGATCTTCATCAACAGTCCAAATTCACAGCTACAGTCCCTAAGACTGTCATTAATGAGAAAAACCCACACTTCCTCTCCACATTTCACTTGACTCATCTCTCTCCTCGTGACTCTGTCCTGCGTGCGTCTCCAGATCGAGCGGACGCTGTTTGAGGACACTGTGAAGACTCTGAATAACTACTATACAGAGGCGGAGAAGATCGGAGGACAGTCGTACCTGGAGGGGTGTCTGGCCTGCGCTACAGCGTATATCATCTTCCTCTGCATGGAGACACGTTACGAGAAGGTCAGGCTGGTTCTCTCAAAGGCAGCTGGATTTTCATGTTCAAGTTCAGCGGTGAACGTGTTGTGGGTTTTTCTTCTTCTGTCTGTGTGTCAGGTGTTGAAGAAGATCGCCAAGTACATCCAGGAGCAGAATGAGAAGATCTACGCTCCCAGAGGTCTGCTCATCACTGATCCCATAGAGAGGGGGATGCGTGTTGTATCCTTACTCAGTGTTTTTGGGTCCATGAACACAAAAGTATGAGCGCTGTTTGAATTAATAAATCAATGCTTGTGTTTGCATCTCTCCTGAGGAGAAGAGAGAGGCAATTCAATCTTTAGGGTCCCTTAGCACAGGTAATACCATTTCAGAGACAAAATACATAATATGGAAATAAGATTTGATTATATTCTCATGAAGCATAACAAGTTTTACCAGTATTTCATAGAAATAAAAACCCCACTAAACCTGAACAGTTTATCAATTTAGAGAAATATCAAATAGTCCCACAACCGTAACTTGAAGTGTTTTAAAGTCTGATAAAATGAACTCTGATACTACCCGTTCTACCATATACTTTAAATCTGAGGCCAAAGTACCGGTTCAAAGACAAACTTCAGCCTATTTGTCAAATGTTAATGTGGGAGAATAAGTAATTTATGAGCCTTATTCACTTAGTGCATCCTAACCTATTCGTGCAAATACTCAGAAGTACTTTTACAGTGTAGTTTTGAAGTAATTAACTGCCAAAGTACATTTTATCAAACAAATGTCAGCATATTTTTAATTTTTTTGTGGCATTCAAATGATTTCTTCTGTAAGCAGTTTATGAACCTCATACATTTTCTTCCTCACCTACATGTTCTTTATGCTAAATACTGCTACTGTTATTAATTAATGTGTCATTTATTTCATATAAATTTTATTTAAATGGTGACAAATTGTGCAGCATTTTCAAACAGGAAAGAAAACTCCGTCTTAGCGTTTTATTTTGATCACAGACTGTTTTAATAGACGTTCTTGTGATATCTACCATTACTGAACATTTTGTATGAGAAGCCATTCAGCCAAAACAAAGAGATGTGACGTTTGGTCCTAATGGCCCAGCCCTAAAGAGTGCTGGTGTTTTCAGATACTCTGCAGTGCCTTATTGGTCCCTAACTACTTTCTCCAGATAGAGATTTCCATCTATGAAGACCGGGGCTCCAGCGGCTCCAGCTCAGGGAGTAGCTCTGTGTCCGGCAGCACTGCTCGATGACTGGCTGCTTCCTCAGCTCCCTGTCCCCCTGGTCACTCACCACCGGGGAAGTCAGGACCTGATACCGCTCCTGTCCCAATACTTCATACGTATCATCCCTCAGCTATGTTCACACAAAGGATTCACTAGCTTTTTTTCTCTCTTTGGCAAATGACCTGACATCATCACGTGCTTAAATTGTTCCAAGCTTTTTTCACAGTGAATGCACTCCAGTCGTTTCTTGCAAACTGACTTGCATGCACGTTGACTCAGATGTGTTTTGCTGCAGTGTCTCAATGGAGAAAAATCATCGCAATACTTTGTGGGATCGTACCATTAACGTCCTTCCTGTTTTGTCTGGTGGGAGATGAAAAGGATGGAAGGAAGTAAGGAAGAAGAGAGGATGTGTTAGTGTTGAGACGGGAGTGACGACCACAGGCCTCATGGAAACCTCATACCTCAGCCACCGCAGCTGCACCGCAAAGTCCAGATCAGCCTCAGCGGCGCCCTGACCGACTGGGAAACTGGACTGAGCCCATCACCATCCACCCGGCACCACCACCACACTGGCTTCTGAAGGACGTTATCTGTCGTGCAAGCATTCGAGCACGGCATCACAACATCTCACTGTGCAAAGGAACTCTTCCTCCATCAACTCTGCTGTACCTCATACTGTCTGGTAGCAGATGAATGTCACTCAGCACATCCATGTACAAATGTAGCAGATCTTCCATATCTCGCACATGAAAGTAATTAGACACAAATGCACCAATCCAAGTAGTAACCTCTTGGTTTCAATGAGCGAAGACCAACTCTTCCTAAATTTGTATTATGCAAAGACGTAGTGTGCATTATTATATATGTGGACCAAGTATGGGTCAGAAAGTCTTCCTGAATCTTACCTGTAGTGTTTTGAAATACATCAAACCTCCAAAGAACAATAACTGCCAAAAAGAAAAAAATACAGACTCACAAATGTGAATGTGTCTTTTATTTTGGTGACATTGTGCGAGGACTGACTTTCTTATCGCTTGTTGTTTGATACACAGCAAAGAGATAAATATGACTGGTGTCTGATAAAAACTCTTTCATCGCAGCTGCACAGAACTCGTCTTTCTTTGTCGTCACCCTGTAAGTAAACATGAGGCCGCCTGACAGGATACAGGTCGATGTGCCGGTAGTCATCAGATACTGAACGTGCACAGGAGCAGGTCTCCAGGACTGGAGCTGCTAAATGGAATGCAGCCAATATTATCGTTGTACTTATCAGCAGGTTTTTATCAGTAATGAAAACACAACAAACATCACTAATGTTACTAGAGAAAAAGACCAGCTGTGGATCAGGATGTAGAGTGGGTGGTCCATTAAATGGAGTGTAGGCAATTCCATCCCAGTCTGTGTGCCGAAGTTTCCTTGGGCAAGATAATCCCTGATGGCTCTGCGTGATTGTTGTTTGGTAAAGTGCTTAATATGCACTGTAAAACTACAATAGAGCTGAACAAATACAAACTTGATAAGTGTTTTAAAAATGATTTAAAAATGATAATATATTACCACAGTATTATGAAATGTGCTGAATGTGAAAAAGACGTCAATTTTGGTGACAATGAATGCTAGCAGCTGTTTCAGCCCCCCCGCCTTGTGCACGTTGCTTGCTGAGCCGTTGTCTTGGTGAATTGCTAACTCTGCTTGACGCAGGACAGAAACGACCAAATTACCACAGTAATCAAAAATAAAATGGTACCACCATTTCAAAGTACATAACATCTTATTACATGCACTACAGCATCAGTAAATCTCACAAATCCGAGCTTTGTTTCCAAGCATGCTTATCTGGCTATGACAGAGCACTTTCGGCTGGGTAGTGGGTCGATATTGACCCATTCTTCAGTCTTCACTTGGAAAGTGCAGAGACGACAGCGTGCACCCAGGAAACATCCAGACTGCGTGACGTCTAGACACTAGGACACCATCAACTAGTGAATCCAGATGGACACACGGTCACTGCATGTCACAGGAAGTCAAGCAGATACTTTTCTCAGACATGATGGTTGTTACTCTGAAGACTAGCGACTCATGAGCTGTGCAGACAGCACCAACACGCACTGTAGTAAAAGTGTCTTAACACAGGAGGCTTGAAACGTGGTGACGGACGTGGAGCGGATTCCAATGTAATATGGAGCCAACGCTGCATGAGTGACAGCACAAAGCAGGTGAGAGCAAGAACGAAGGAGGAAAAGAAGGAAGGGCAGACACAAGGTTAGGACGACACAGTAGAAATGGTTCAAACGGAAGCACATGGCAGTTAAATGGAAATATGACGACAGAAGACCATAGAGACAAGTGTTTACACTAAGGAATTTGCAGAACGCAATATATCTCCTTTGTGATAATAATTATAACAATCAAAATAATGATAATATAATAATAGTAATATAACTTATTATATTTCACAATTCATGATAAAATGTAACATAGGACTTCAGCTAAAAACAGTTTAAACACTAAACAAGACAGGGCAATACAATTGAATATAAAGAGGAGGCTTAAATAGGTGATAGTGTTAATGTAATGATGAGGTTGTTTTTAAGATTAATTCTCTTAAAGCACCAAAGACTGACGTGATCTTTTTTCTACTTATGAAGTAAGAAACTGACTCAAAGAATATTGATTGGTAACATTTTATTAAGAGAGTTCGTCATGGGTCATAAAAGACAACATTAACCCTAGCAGTAGTACAAATTAATACTTGATTAAAATTAATGAAAAATAGTTTAGCTACTCATAGAGTAAAAGAAACAACACGATTTTAATTTTGAGGGCTGGACAAAAAGTTTGAAACCATTTTCTGTTTAGTTTTTCTGTTTCCAAAGATATTGTATTGCCTCCTCAAAGACCTGCAAAAAATAAATAATAAAGAAAAGAAAATTGAAAACAGAACAATAATAACATTTTCATTTCAAATCAATATTTGAGGCACTTTATTTAAGAACAACTCATTTAATAAACTTGCCTACCTGCACAGTGGCCATTCTTGACGGTGAAGCCTTTACCACACTGAAAAAATAAATATATATTTTTTCAAATACAGAAAAACAAAGGATTTTGACTTCTGTTAGTATTATGTTGTAAAATTACATTTGATTGAATTAAAACTGACAGTCAGAAGAAAAGAGTTGTGTTAGATTAGTCAATAAGGCCACTGATAGAGGCACACTGGAACATTACCCGTGTTCATAGTTCATGCTGTGGCTCCGCACTCCGTACCTGCGTGTCATCGGTGAGCGGAGTCACTTCCACTTCTCTGGGATAAGACACCTCCACCACTGAGTTCATCTCCCCAGGCTGAAGGGCTCGGCTGATGGAGCTGCCGTCTGGCCAGGAGACCTGCAGCACCTTCACCTCATCGTTTCCTGGGAGTCCAGGGCAGGAAAAAAAAATTATAAGTTTTATATTTATACTGCCTTTTACTTTAGATACTGCGTCTATAATAGTCTATAATGTTTAAAATGCAGTTGTTACCTAAACCAAAGTGGGCGACAGGCTCCATCTCACACAGGTACCCGGAGCCTCCGTCAATGATGCGTGTGTGAGCTCCACTCTGATTGGTGAAGGCTGTTACCTTGGCGCCCCGGGCAAAAGAGCCAAACTGGGTGCGAGGGATGACCCGCAGCCAGTTATTGGACGAGCCCTGACAACAACGACGATGGGTTAGGCTGATGTAACTCACACCCACAAACGCACACATACACAGACACGCACACACACGTACACACCTGTGTGACCTTGAAGACAGATATTGGCTGCTGGGCGCTCTCTCCATGTGCCAGCAGCAGCTCCAGCTGTCCGTCCCCATCCAGGTCTGTCACGGTTCCACCTGTCCAGTAGCAAACAGAGAGCCTTTATTGCTCTGACTCCCATGAGTCAACTAAACTGTCGTGTTTATCTGGCAGCTTTGTCTCTTTAAATCTCAAATCAAAAGACAGAGAGGAGGCAGAGATGTCACATGTTTCTTTTAGCGCTCTACAGTTTGATAATCAAACTGATGACAACATGTTGTCCTGAGCTCTGAGGCAGCTGACCTGTTCCTCTCCCCTGTGGCTCGGCAGCATCTCCCACGTTAAGCTCCTCGATCAGTGGATCCGCACCAGTTCTCCTCGCCACCCTGCAAACAAACACATAGGATTAGAACAACATTTTTTTATTTAGGGATTTCCCGTCATGTAATGGTTTACGTGTGGCGCCTCGGGTCCACGTAATTATTACGTTCTTACCTGAACAGCCTGTTGGGGGCGTTTCCTCTGTAGGCAATGTTGTTGAAAAAAACGTCCAGCTCCTTGTCGTTATCAAAGTCAGCCGCGATGACTGTGCGAATAGGGGAGGGGGTCGCAAATCCCCCAGTAGCTACGTTCTGCAAGAGATCATTTTGAAATCCTGTTTTATCAAATTCTTTCCATTTCACAGAGTTTTATCTGATCTTCTTCATTCTTCTGTAAAAGTCCTCACCCGAAATTTAGAGTCTGTGCCCTGCAGGTAGAGTCGGTGTGGGCCGTTCCAGTTTCCATAAACGATGTCTGTCTTTCCATCCCCATTGAAGTCAGCGAGTGTTACTCCTCTGCCATGCTGGTACGTGTCCTCCACACCTGTGGATATAAATGCAGTGTTAAAGCTTTAGTGCTGCCACTACTGGAAAAATAGTGATGAGATCAAGTGTCTCTGGTGACATCTAGTGGTGATATTAAAGAAGACACTACGGCAGAGCAGCACACTGATTCTTCCCCATAAATTACTTTTCTTGTAAAATAACCACAACAATTAAATCTTATTATGCAAAGTCTCTTCTAGTTTAGTCAAAACATTAAAATCTTGGTAACTTTTTCTCGCTGAGATTTAGATGAGAATATCTCGTGTGTGACCATATAAACTAAAGCCAATAATAACTTTGTCCAATCTGTAGAACTCTTCCTTTAAAGAAAACGTGCAATTTAAGATAGCAAGGACAAAAAAGTCCGGTCTTTGGCACAGTGATGGTAAATCTTGATACAAAACAAGGAAATTAAGCAAATCATCTACAAAAAGCACCTACTTGTTGCTGCTTTTTATATTTCGTTTTTAGTGTCAAAATGTGAGGTAACGGTTGAGTTCCAGTAGCCATTGACTGACACAGTGCAAAAATGTCCATAGTTCTCAGATTTCCTCAGATTTCTCATTCAATCTTAAGTATTTCAACTCCCACCACTTCAGCGTTCTTGCTCTTTCGCTCAAGCTCACCTGCCTGTCTGGCCATGTCAACAAAAGTCCCATCTCCTTTATTCTTAAACAAGAAGTTGGGTCCGTTCTCGTTGTCACAGAAGACGTCCGACCTGGCGTCGCTCAGGATCGGCCCGACCACCACACCGCGTCCACCTGCAGGACGAGCAAACTGTGAGAGTCGACCTCAAACCTCATCACACACGTCATCTTCTCCAGCCTGAACCCCTTCTGACCTGTGAACTTGTTGACCCCGGCCTGAGCAGCCACGTCCGACAGAGCGATGACGCCCTTACTCACATCACTGGCAGCCTCGTCCATTTCTAAGAGAGCATGGGGGCCCACAGTGCCACTGGCGTAATTGGCCACGTAGATGGAGTAACGACCTGTTCCCTGCAGTGCAACAGCAGACAAGAGGAGTGAGAGGACTTGTTTTTAAAGCAGAAGTTGGATTTTATGATTTCAACAAAGTGGATTAACTGACCTTTCTGTCCACACAGGCCACAGAACGTCCTGCCATGCGATTAGCCACGCCCCGACGCACATTGACCTCGTCATGAAGAAGATCTTCAAAGCGACCGTTGCGAAACTTGAAGAGCTTGTCCGAATAAGTTGCCCGCCCTGCATAAAAAACAAAAAGCCAGAAATTATGAGGGAAATCCCTTCACATACTGTTGTACAGACATCAGGAGGCCATTTGGGTGGTTCTGGTTTGATCTTGACATTGCACTATTCACCAGAGTAGGCGTCGTTTGTGTTCAGGAAGTAGATCTCCTCACGTCCGTCTCCATCCACGTCGCAGGCGGTAACTCCGATAGCGTTACCTGCTCGGTCCCTCAGGGCGTAGTATGGAGAGGTGCTGTCGTCAGTGGCGATGTTTACCAGCTTCTTCTGAGTGCGATCGTACTTCAGCACCAGGTTGGGCCCGTTGTACCTGAGAGAAAACGTCACATCGATTTGATTTGTACAAATTCATGCAGGCGTTCGGCCACAGGGTAAAAAAACTCATAGCTGGGTTCTGTCCCACCGTCAGCCCCTCACCCTGCCACCACCACCTCCAGGTCGCCGTCACCGTCCACGTCTGTCACGGCCATCCCGTAGTTGAGCTGTGTCGGGTTGTGATGATTGTCCGGAGGGAGCATAGTCTGCGTTATGACCTGGAACATGGGCTCGGAGCTCTGGGCGAGAGACTGATGCCGGAGTCCCACCAACAGGAGGAGCAGCAGACCTGAGGCCCACATCGTCACTGCAGCCTGATGGGACACAGAGAGCAGGTGTGGGTTAGACAAATGTATGACGACGCACAGAGATAGTCAGTGTAGTCGATGTGGCCTAGGGGGTAGAGGGGGCGGTCTCCGACAAGAAGGTTGCCGTTTCAATCCCCACTCTTACCTATCTGCATGCCAAAATGTCCTTGGCACCCCTAAATGTTGTAGTAATGTAATGTAGTAGTGTAGTAAAATGTAAGTTGCTTTGGGCAAAAGCGTCAGCTAAATAACATGTAATGTAATGATATGGTAGACACAATATTATTTCATCAATGGCAAAATAAAGTCCAATATATAAGGGGATATAATGCCTATGAATTGATAGATAGATAGAGTACTTTATTCATCCCCGAAGGGAAATTAAGTTGTCATAGCAGCCGGTATATTTGAATACAATATAATACAATAAAATACAATACAATACAATAGAATAAAATTAAAAATATTGAGGTAGAAAGAATAAAAAACAGAAGCACAAGATAAAATACAATAAAATAGGTAGATAAGGTGCAGTGGCAAGATGATGGTAATAGTACTGATGATGGTAATGGTATTGTTAGACAGTATATAAGAACAGTACAGTATATATAGTATATAATATAACATAATATATATTTATATATGATAGTAATTATACCAATATAAAAGCAGTTTTGCTTTGAATTGTGCAAGAACGGTGAGGAGGTATAACACATAATTGATTTTAATGTTGCATCTCACATTGGTATCTGTTTTGTTTGTCATTCTCTCCTCATTATCGATAATTACTGAAGTTTTATCCTGATAACATGAGGCTCATGTTGCTGACACACAGCAAGGTTTCACAAACACAAAGTTGAAAAATGTACAAAAGGCCACAATTAAATGAAAGAATCCAAATAGATGTTACAAGTAAGCTATAGTGAAATCTAGAGAAAGAAGTTGCCATCAATGGAAAGACAAAGTAAATACTAGTTTGGAGCAGGTTATTTCAAAGGAGAGCTCCAACGTGTTTTTCCTGATTAGTGAAAACAATCCTACATTGGAAGTTGCTTAAAAAATGATATACATTTCGTTAGGAATACTGTCTCGTCGTGTTGTTAATGTTTACTTGTTGTTAATTATGATTCACAGGCATAATTGATCTAACATTCAATCATAGCCTACATTGCAATGAGATCTTTACCAATACATCCATGCATGAGGTTAATTCTTCCTCTCTGAAGTATGTCTGCAGGAATGTCTCCTTCTTCCTTACCTGACAGCTGAGTGTAGAGATGGAGATGATGTGTCTGCGCTGCAGATCCTCGTCTTTACACAACTCCAGCTTCTAACATTTACAAAACAGCTTGTGTAACGTGCAGAGGATAAGCCAATCAGAGGACATCTCTCTGAATGATCGGGTTGTTGACCAATGGCTGACCTGCATTTCTGTGCCCGTGTCTCCGAGACCCGGATGCTATGTATTGGTAGTCACAGCAACAATACACGTATAATACATGAGTGATTAGAAGTGTTAGGGAACGATCATAAACTGTGAAGTGGATGGAAGTTGAGCTGGAGAACAAAAACAGTTTTGTATCGCGTTAAATAAACGAGCCTGTCCTGCAGAGTGGCTCGGCTGCGGCGCCCTAAAAGAACGTCATCTCCCAGCATGCAGCGGGTTCTCCTGTGCTCACGTCAGTAGCGCGACGAACCTCGGTGGCTGAAGCAGAGACTGTGGGCTGAACAAACCAAACACGGGTGAGCTGAAAGAACAATAACAGTACCGTCCCTGTTTATACGTGTGGTGTCGTAATTACAATGAAAACAAAAGACCTCAATTGTCTTTATGTTTGTGTTCTCGATAAACAGCTAATATCGCGTCAGTTGGTGGAAGTTTAGCCCGTTAGCTAAACCGGTTAGCATGCTGGAGCTAACTGAAACACAGTGCTAAGCTACTTGGTCAGTTTTCAGGCTCCAGCAGCGTGTGAGCTCATTCTGGTTGTTTGGATGAAATCAAATCAATATTGGATCAAATTTTTCTCGTTTGAAAATCTGCGTATGATTTAGAAATTTTAAAAAACTGTTTATTTATTCATTTTATGTGTTCCACTCCACTTGATGTACACAGCACTCCACGTTAGCACGTTAATTAGAACAGACTTTAGGTGAAACAAACTGCTGCATCGAAAAAACGATTTAATGGTAAAATCAATAAAATAAAGCAATACAACTAAAAAAGTAAGAAGCTAAAAGAAATATTATAGCACTGTTAAATAATTTAATTAAATAAGTTGAATAGAGGACACTGAGGGGCTTGTCTGTGAGACAGATGTGGAGACAGTGAACGCCCTTTTTAAATTATGGATCATGAAAAGCTATTGGCTGTAAATGTCTACATTTTCTGAGATTAATTCATTTTAGATTTTTTCCATCACCTTGCAAATGTATGATCTCTTTTATCTCTTTAGGCTTAAATCTGGGGGACAGTTTCATGTCACCTTCCAATTTATACCTTTTGACAATCTCATTCCATATTTTCAGTGTATTTTATCAAATCAAATTTTCCTTACAAGTTGCCTGATTTGTCCCTCTTCCTCCGTGATCCAGGTGATTTATTAATACGATTGAGTAATGGATTTGGAACAGCCAAAGGTAGACTCTGCTACATCTCAGCCAACACCCGCACCTCCCTCCGAGACCAAGAAGCCAAATCCGCCTCCGTACGTCCCCAAACAGCGACTTCCTGACAAAGACAAAACTCAGGCTCAGGGAGAAGCAAAGCCGAGACCCAGGCCTCGCTACACTGACAAGGCACGGAAGAATGCCAAGAACAAGAAGGACAAGGCTGGAGGAGAGGGTAAGTCGGCAGCCGTTGAAGGAGAAGATGCAGGTGAGCTACAGAACAGCGATACAAAGCCTGATGTGAAGGAAGAGCCGCTCGAGGATACAGATGTGCAGGTCAAAGAGCAGCTTGAGTCAGCCAGTCTGGAGGCAGATGTTGCCTCACGGCTGGAAGCAATATCCCTTCTGGAGGAAGAGGAGGAAGAGGAGGAAGAGGAAAGCTGGGATACACTGTTCAACGATGAGGGCGACTCTTTGGAACAGCACCTGCCTGCCGAGGTGAGAGTTTGCTTTCAGTCTGGCTGATAAACAAAACAAGACCTGATATCAAGAGATCCAATGCCCAACATTCACATACACTGAGTTTCTAATTCAATCAGCACAAAAGCAGTCGGGAGAAGTATAATTGAAGCTTTGGTTCTGTTCCTTCTCCTGTCATTTACTCGTATTCCACCTGTCTTCATCTGTACACTTTCCTTCTCCCTGGCTGCAGCTGGCTGTGAAGCAGGGTCGAAAGAAGAAGTCAATCCAGGGCCGCAGGTTTGATTACTACAACATGGACCGAGAGGAGGATGATGAGGAAGCCGACCTCAGAGATGATGAAATCTCTAACATCGTAGAAATCTACGACTTTCCTGCTGAATTTAAGACCGATGACCTTCTCAAGTTATTCCAGGCTTATCAGTATGTATCATACAAGGCACAACATCTTACTTTAAGACATTTTTTTAAACCACAACAGGGTAAAAAAAAACCTCTTACATTCAATTATCTGGTATTTAGCCCTTAAAGAGTCTTAACTAAGTTAAAATATTACTTACTAGGTTAAGGTAGGTCTTAATTATGTTAACAATAATTTAACATTGAAATAAAAAGTCTTAAATATAACTTGTTGAAACCTGCAGGTGCATTTTGAGATTGAAAATGATGAGCTATGTTGGATGTAGCAGCATTTCTATTTCGACATGGTCCTAACTTAAAACAAGAGAATAGAGCTATGTAAAGTGTATTCATTTGACATGTCAGTAGGACTTGAATATGATTTTTGATCCCCAAGTGTCAGAAGATTAAAAGAATATTGGTTTTGGTAACATTTCATTTCTGATTGTGATTCCAGACAGAGGGGCTTTGACATTAAGTGGATCGATGAAGTTCACGTTATAGGCCTCTTCTCAAGCCCCATAGCAGGTGAGTTAATCGCTGCATGGTATTGTTGGGACACTTTCCATCCCAAATTGTTATAAGAGGGAGTTATGTCTTTTCTCTCTTCAGCCCGTGAAGCTTTAAGAACCAAACATCCACTGATGAAGTTGCGACCACTCTCCAAATCCTCCGCCGAAGTACAAGCCAAAGCCCGAAGCAGCTCAGGTACAAATACAGTCCTCTGGCGTTGTCAGTTTGTCTTCTGTATGTCACACATTTAAATGCTAAAATGATGAGTGTCACTCTTCATGCTCATGTCTGTCTATCCTCAGAGGACCTCCTGCCTGCAAAAGACAGACCTCAGACGAGTGCAGCGATGGCTCGTAGGCTTGTGATCGGTGCCCTTGGTGTTAAAAACAACCAGACTGACGAGCAGCGCGAAGCCGAGAAGAGGAAACTCCTGGCAGCGAAAGGTGATAATACACAGATGCATTCTTTTCAGGCTTATGCTTTTGGTCTTATGCATAGAGCATTGATGTGTAGAGCTGCAACTAACGACTATTCTGATAATCGATTAGTCATCGCTTTTAAATTTAGCTTGAGGTTGTTCGAGGCATGTGATGACTGACAATGAAGACAATAAAGATCGATAATAAGCTTTGCTGCATATAACGCTACTGTTGACACACAAGCAAAGAAAAATCAAGTTTTTGTCCATTTAAAACCAAGGACAGGTAAAGTTCTAATAAAAAAAAAATTAATTCAAATTCAAATTTCCCTTTTTCCTGTGAACTAAGAACAGGCCAAGTGCTGATACTAAAAATAAATAAAAAATCAAGTATCCATTTTTCCTGTTAACAAAATGACAGGGAAAGTATCAACAATAGAAACATCAACAAACGAAACCACAGTCTTCTTCGGACTAAATAATTGTGATTTTAAAAAAAGACGTTTGTCAGGGAATAGGATAACATTACGCTTTTAAACTCGTTAACAAAAAGTTTAAACCATATTTTTGTAATGGATTCTAGAATCCTGCCCACAGGTGTATACGTGTATATAACATCTGACCGAGGCGAGTCCGCATCGTCTCCGTTACGAAGTCACACGTGACTCCTCCTCAAATGCTCGTGTGAGCAGGTCCGCCGTGCACATATTGCAGGTAGTTTTTTTTCGGGCTATGTAAAGGGTGAAGATCTCCCAAACTTTTGACTTCCTGGTACGCCATGGAACGGACGCCGCCAATGGTCCATGTTTTGTCGCTATTGCACATGCGCGACTTTTAGAGATAGGAAGGAAGCGAGATGGCTCACTCCTCAGCTACTTCTATCAGCACAACGTTTAGTTCAGCTGCACGGCACGAGAAACGCGCGCTATGACGTAACCAACGAATCATTGACGAGTAATTCGTCGTCGACTGTTTTTTTTCATCGATTTGTCGACGACGTTGATTAATCGTTGCACCCCTATTGATTTGTTCAGCAAAACCTGCTCTGTTGTATAATGTGGCGGTTGTGTGCTCTCTCCACTGGTAGTTTTTTCTAGTTTTGTGAAGGAGACTGAAATACTGCTGATCCACACCTCAGGTGGACGGTTGCTTACATTTGAAGGGTGATTATGGCCTCAGACAGAAAGAGATACACAGCTCTCTTAATAAGTTGTTGGATACTTCTGTTTTGGGTCATTTCAAGTCACCACTAAAAGAGATAAAAACATCTGTCTGAAGGGCTTATCACCCAAGGAGGTCCACGAGGAAATCGTGGTTACTGCTGACACTTTGGTTAAGAAAAGAACTGCGGAATCTAAATATGACATAGAGAAAAAAACGCGTGAATAAAATCAGAGCCTCGGAGATGACCCTTATCCTGGAAGGCAAGTCACCAACACTCCACAGGAGACCTTTCACAACTGATGCCTTCTGCAAAGAACAGATTTGTATTCTCCTCCATCTCTGGACTAAAGGTCTTTGCCCACCAAGTCTTTCGTTTTCGTTTGAAATTGTCGCACATTCACAAATAAATACGACCTCATGTGTCATCAAGATTGCACACCGACTCCTTAGCACTTTTGATGGAGATAGAAAACTCTTACGAAAATAAAGGCTGGTTGTGCAAAGACCTTAAATGTATGAATACAGAAGGGGACCATGTTGAAACATTACTTAATTTTGTGATTTGACTTTCTTTCTTAGGCCACAAACATATTAAGCATGTTCTCCTTGAGAAAAAGGTTCTCAGCCTTTCGCACGTGTAGGAATCCGCAACCGTTTGCCCTAGTTTCTGCATCACAGTGTTTCCACCAGAAGAGGGAGCTGCTTTCTTACTTTACAGATGAAAAATGGAAGGTGCAGTTGCAAGTTGATTTTAAGAGAAGTTGTTCTCTGTCCATCCCTGTGCAGATGGTAACAGGTCTATAATCAGAACAGCAGCCATTTCCCTTCACAGATGGAACATAAGTATATAGGCACAGCAAACCACAAATGGCCGTCCACTGAGCAGTGAGTCAGGAAGTCAGGGCCATGAGTATAGCGAACTAAAAACAGCTCCTTTGTTCTTAGCATGGGCGCTGCGCACTATGGTGCTCTTTACTTAAGTTCACAACACACAGAGTAAATGTCAGTGCAGACGTGCATCATGGGCTGAACATAGTGTCTCTGGGATGGACGCCACGTATTAACGTACAGCTCCATCTACAGTCTGCTTCTCACTCCTATGTGGTAGAGACGCTGATGTATACTTAGAGCAACACATCACCAACGTGTTTGTTTAAAGGCTTTCGCTGATTGATGTGTTCAACATCTCTCTGTGATTTATCTTTCAGAACAAAAGCGCCTGGAAGCCAAACTGAAGGAAGATGCTTGGGAGGGAAAGTGACAGAAAACAACAACTACTCGTATGATTCCTTTTGCTTTTTCCAACAGACGCAAAGCTTCTGTTACTTCTTCTGCTCTGTCTCTCTCCACTGGCCACTCTTTCCTACCACCACACTTCCCAGATATGGATTCCCATCAATTTTTCCTTTTTGCCGCTGTCCATTAGTCTGCAGCGTTTCCTAAGGGTCAGGGCGTCCGTTCACTGTTCCCGATCCTTTATTATTTCTTTATTAGGAACTGTTCTTTCACCTGGACTTACTTTCATATCTGTTACACTGTAACTAAGGTCTGTAATGAAGCACTGAGCCTAATCATTTGTAATTCATTGAAAGGATGATTTTCTGTGAAGCTGTAGAGCATCATGTTTGTCATTGTTTTACATTTTTTTTAGATGTTTTTTTAAGATAAACTAAACTAAATCCACCCGCAAGGTAAATATCCTGTATTGTTAAAATCATTATGATACAGTACATGATGGTATATGAATATACTGTTGAGAGTCAGTTCTTGTATCACAATGTAATAGTAACTTTTATTAAACTTTAACTTCACTTTTAAAACTTCATATAGGTCAGTTTCAGCGTTTGAACTGTGTCGTGTGTTTGTCTGTACATCTTTTCAGTCAGAGGATTTCTTTGTCCAAAGAAAGATGATGATGATAAATATGTTTTCACCCATTCTGTCAGGGAAACTTTGAACAGAAATAACTTGTCATGATCTTTCAAGCTAAGTAGTATCAAGAGCATGAAACATTCTTAGGTCAGATAGAAATATGATGAACTACAAGGTATCTTAAATAAATGTATTGCATCTCATTAATGTTTCCCCCACTGGTTATTTTTCAAAAGCTCCAACAGTAACTTAATATACTTGTATGTTGTTCAGATGAATCAGTGGGACTCCCAGTTTACCTTTCTTATCCATTTCAAACTGTATTACCAGACATTGGACAGTGTTTTTTTTTAAGTACAGTGGAGAGCATCTTTATTACAATATATGTGGTTAAAACCTTCGAAAAATAAATTCTGAAAAAATGTGTAGAACGTGGTCTTAATGTGGCTGCAGAGTCACAGATCCTGGGTCTGTGAACTTGAATGAAACTGTTGAACAGATGTTATATAACTGTGTCTGTTTGTATCAGTAACTTACAGTAGATTCCTGAATAAATAAAAAGAAAAGATTCCATTTCCATCTCCTGATTTGGTGACGTTTTCACTTCAGTTTAATCAAAGCATGATCTGTTGGTTAAGGACGCAGGTTCAACACAATCCTTTCTAATAGCCTTATATTGAAAATGTGGTCAATCTCAACTGGCTGCTTTTATTGATTACAATCAAAAACCCGAGCTTTCTATCTGGTAGACACAAATGTTGAATTAAAATAACTTTTATCCACAAATTCAGCTTCCTAATTCTTTACCAGCACCCGTGTAGCCTCAGGAGACTTTTTTTTTTTCCCATGTAGCAACTGCTGCCTCCTCTGAGGCTGCACCCAGGCCACCACAGACCACGTGGCACTGCGTCTCCTTCACCTCCTCAGCCAGTAATTAAGTTCCAGGCTCCCAGACTGCAGAGAGAGCAGCCAATGTATTTGTTCTCAGTGAACTCTGTTTCTCAGATTTGTTGTTAACTCTTTTTCATATAAACACCCAGCTGTAAGTGGATACGTTTACATATGTTAACAACATACTGCTGGGTGCACACATGGGAAATAAAAAACGTGATGTTGCCTCCATCTGATCACAACCCATATCATTTAGCTGACACTTTTTACTTCCAATCAGTGCATTCATCGAGAGGGATATTGAGCTCTCGATGAATGCACTGATTGGAAGTAACAGCTGATCCAGTACGGAACCCAGTTTGTTACTGGGCAGATCAGTGGCTGATTGCGACTGAGATGGTGCCACGTGGCTCATAAAACCAATTCAATAAAAGTGCTGAAGCCTCAGAGGAGGCACCATTTCATCTTCAGTATTTTCATTTGACTTAGTGATTCACAAAGACAAATTTGTATTTATGCAACTGCAGTCTCTACAGGTGCTCGTGTCTTTGCAGGGTCCCTTCTAAAGGTGTTTTTGTACAGAAGGATTAGTTCAGCATCAGGAGCGATGCACTTTGCTGTTTTCATCATCAGGGTTGTGAGAGAATGTTTGACCAGCCTCATACAGTAAATCTGTTCAGCATGAAGACACTACAGCCAGACTCATTCCACAGATACTCCCTGCTCTCCTGCCAGTACCCAGGGTCAGGTTATAGATAAAGGGGCAACAAGCAGTACATTGTAGTGTCTACTCTCATGGACTTTCATATCTAATTCAGATGCCCAGACAGGGAGGCACCAACTCCAATTATTTTGCATATAACATCAGTGGCTAGACTTAAAGGTTAGGTATGCATGCTTTCGTGGATGTGCTATTGGGATGGGTGACGTAAGATGAGGGACACATACTGGGATGCTGTGTGAGACATCTTCACACTTGGGGGTGACAGTTTCTCATGTTACTTTGGTGGCGTTTGTATATCGTTCCACCTTCTGGTCTCCTTGATGCATCACTTCTACGTTAAAATCTTCTGAATAAGACTTCAGCTGCTGCCTGAGTTCCCCTTTCACCGGCTTCCAGGAAACTTCCATCACAAGTGTGACAATCGGGTTGTTACATTTAAAAAAATGCATCTGAAAGCATGTTACATGGACTAGCAGCAGAGAGGAATATTTAACAGAGCTTCTATTAAAAATCCAAGGCCATAATATAAAGTTTATCCTTTTAGTTTTTCCAGGAAGCAAAAGCAGTGAGATTGAAATGTAAACAGGCAAACTTTAAATAAAAAAAAAAAAATGATGCCATATATTTCAGTAACTTACCCATGAATTCTATCTGTGAATATATATAAATATGTGAATGTGCCACTAATTCTTAATTTAAACTGTATATACAGTGTCATTGCTTAGAGTTCGGAGGAGAAGAAAATCTACAAAAAGGCAATACTGCATTATAAATTTTGTTTCAGCATCAGCTTTATGTTTTTTTTCTTTGCGCTGATGGCTTGAGGGAATATCTTTAAATTTGGTACAAACTTTCACTCGCACTCAAAGATTAACCGATAAGGTTTCAGTGGCCTAAGGTCACAAGTCATGGTGACCTCATATGAGTCTGGTAAAAAAAATGTATGTCCACTGACACTGCACTGGTTGGTGGAGGCATAAAACTGCACGGCAGTAATTCTAGTTCAGTGCTGTCTTTACATTAGATCACTGAGAGTGAATAATAAATAAGTATTTTATCATTATTCAGGCTTGTGATTGAAGCTCTTTCAGGCCTCTGCTGGTTTCAGAGCACACGTGACCCCCTTCCATGACATTTCAGTGTGGAAAAGCAAATGTGGACGAATATTCTCACTGAACGAGGCAGAACAGAAGCAGACCTCCCTGTGCGCTGTTGTTCTTGCAGCCGAGCTACACACACAGCCTGTAGCTCGTCCTCACCGGCATCGTGTGAGATCCGAGCCCTGCCTATAAATCTCATGCTTTTACTGTGGCTGCACGAGCAGGCGATGCACCGCAGAGCAGCCTACTGCAGTGCCTCTCACACAATCATTAGATTAACAACACAAACACAAACCGCTGCTCAGCAAGTGCTGGTTCGGCGTGCCAACTCTGCCCCTATACGCACTGCTCTGTGCCGGGGGAAATTAATTGTGAGGCAAGGTCCGAATAAAGAATAATCGTCCCACAACGGTAAATCATGGGATAAATGGACTGATATGATAATAAAATGATTCATCAAGAAGTGCAGGTACTGAAGGACATGATGATATTTTCAGGGACTTGTTTGCAAAATATGAATGGAGGAGTGAGACTGTGTCTGTCACTTCCTTTATGCACTTTCACTCAACGTGAAAATTATATTCTACTCCAACTCATAAAAGAATAAAAATGGGACTATACTTAGTCATATATTTTAAGTACAGCATATGTAACGTGAGAGTGCAGAGCTGTGAGAGTTTCCATTGTCTGTGTGTGATCACTAGTGGGACTGAGGTCGTAAAAAACCATAAAATACAGTTCAGTTCCAGCTCCCTGGAAAAACATGAGAAATCTGTTGTCAAACTTAAATCTCTTTCGATCACTTTTCACTCTTTTCTGCTGGTGGAAGCAGAGGAGTGTAAAACATTGATAAACTACTGTTTAACTACACAAGCTGCTGTTCATTATGTTATTAACTCTTCTAAATGTTTACATATGGGGAATCTCTTATGGCAAGTTCAGATTTGAGAAATGTTTGGCAGAATCCGTAGCATTTACCACTAGCTTTGTTCTCTGCAGTCAAAATAACCATGCCTCAAATAACCATACAGTCAGTTTGTCAGTCTGATGTTTATTTTTCCTCTACCATTACCAAGTACTGTAAAAGGCGCAATGCCGTGGTACAACCAGATCTCGGCTGATGTTCCCCACAAGTTAAGAACAAACAGAATTAAAAGTATTTATCATAATAAAAGCAACAATAAAAAAAATAATAACACAGCCACACAGGGACAAGTTTCAACTCAAAAGTACATTAAAATTCTGCATAAATTAGAAAGCAATATTCAAGAGAGGTAATATAAAACTGTACATGACAATACATTTGCAATACATTACAAAATTTATTAAAAAGAGGCAAAATAGCACCATGAAATAAAAAAATCTCATTGAAAACCAAAAACAGCAAACGGTGAAAGCACAGGAGGCACGACGAGCTGTGTCAACAGTCGGTGATCTGTGTTGATATCATAACACTGTGCACTGTAACAGTACAGAAGGTGTTGTACTAGTGTGCCTTCATGTCATCACTTTGTTCACTGGGTTATGCTTTGATCGAGGCCTTCTCCTTCTTCAGTCACGGGATCCTATCTAATCCTCTGTTGCATGAATTACCTCCCATATAATCCCAGTTTCCTCCCACTGAGCCTCATTTCTCTCTCTTTACTGGCATGTCATTGTTATTTAAAAGCCTTCCTCCCCTGACATGTTGAGGTGTTGTGAGGAGTTGTGCAGTTGTTCTGTCCGTATATATCTGCGTGTTCTTCCATTCACAGAAGGTTGTTGGAGAGGTGTGGTTGGTGGTCGAACAAGTCCTCCACCTCGGCACTGTATGCATCAGCTGATGAAAACAGACAAACGAGAGAACGGGAATAAACAGCAGCAAATGACGGTGGAGGTATATAGTGGAGCATGCTGAAAACGTGATGGTGTTTGTGAACAGAGGAAGTCGCAGCACTCTACCTGCGTGGCATCCAGACATGTACACTCGGGCTCCGTCGTACTTGCAGCGACAGCGCATCACGTTGTTGTGGAAATCA
The DNA here is from genome assembly GCF_963576545.1 of Limanda limanda. Lineage (NCBI taxonomy): Eukaryota > Metazoa > Chordata > Actinopteri > Pleuronectiformes > Pleuronectidae > Limanda > Limanda limanda. The sequence continues at coordinate 22,897,834 of NC_083637.1, read as the reverse complement.
GACTCAGCCATGTCTAAGGAAGGGTTGACCTTCACCTGTAGAAAGAAGAGAGAGCACAGATGAGATGCTGCAAGATTTAATTCAGTCATTCTCCCGACAGTTGGGTGAAGTTTCTGAACCATGCAGGAGGAATAGCATTTGAAGAGAAGGTCCTATCGTTTGTCCAGAAAAAGCATTTGATAGAGTTGAGTAGTACTACCTAGTGCAACATGATACTGGATTTAAAGACATTTATTTTCCTTGGAAATGATTCTTTATTCTTAAAAATTCCTTGGTAATCTGAATATTCCCAATCACAACAGGAAAGATGAGCTGGAAGTCTCTATTTCCCACTATGGCTTTGTTTAAGGTTTAGGAAAATCCAACTGGCACCCCTGAAGCTCACTATTTAACAGGCTATTTCTTGACCATGACTAGTGACTCTCTGTAGTCTCCACTGAAAGCACTTTTCTTAATTCTAGACATTGCAAGTAAAGGACCAAGTGAGAAAGTAACACTTTACTTCAGACAGTAAGAAACTGGTTTTCCATAGGGCCGCCCGAGGAGCCACAGGATTATTCTTCTCCCCTGTTCTATATGGCTCATGGTGTATAAATTGGCGGTTGAAGCAAAGCATGACATCACTTTCCACTGTTATCACCAAGCAAGAAAAAAGGCTCTGAGATGGAGATGACAGTTTTGGGTTTGGATTACGTTGCAGCCTATCATTAGGCTGTAGCCATGGTTGGTTGCCATGGTTTGTTGTTTTCCACCCTGTCTGTCTGCCTGCCTTATATATATATATAAGAAAAGCACATAAATGAATTTTCCTGATGCACACATCAAACAGATAAGCTGACCACATATACAATAAAGCCACCCAGATTTAAATTTGTGGTAACAATTATATTTACAGAAAATGATTTAAGATGTAAAATGTACATAGTAATTATTCTTTTCTTTAGATTTTAAGCCAAATTTGTGTGGGAGAAATTCTACCTATTAATCCCACAAGTTTCAGTCTATCTTTATTTCTGTCTGTCTCCGGAACAGTCATCAGTGTCAATGGACCTGATCTCTGTAATGGCGACTTTTTTCCTCTTTAGCAAATGTACTTCAATGTAAAAATATATTTGTTTCGTTGTAGTAATTCTTTATATGGAGCAGAAATGCAGTGCTTTTATTTTGAAAAGTTGTGAATAGGTTTGAAGATTGTGTTGATTGTTTAGCAGAACTCCGCAATTTTCTAAATGCAATGTATGTAAAAAAACAGCAGTTAAGTAAATCATTTTAAACTCATATATAAACCACACACACAAACAGTAACAAGGCAAATTCAGTTAATTTTATGAAAAACATTGACTAAAAAAGCTTCATTGCCGTAAAACCAGGAAGGATGGACGCAAAGTTTTATAACTGCACTCTGCACCATAGACTGTATGTAACTAGTGAAAAATAACATATTAAGGTGGTTGCAGTTGATGCTCTTTTAAAAGCTCTTGTAATAACTTAAAAAAGAAAGGCCCGCAGCCTGTTTGAGAGAACAATCAAAGGTCGTCACTGTCCTGTGAACCACCGAGGTTGTGCAGCAGATTTTTTAAATGATGGAGCAATCAGGAGCACTCAGGCTGAGGTGGACGTGACTCATGGCTTTAAATGTATGCTACTAAAAATGGCACGCTGCATGAAAGACAAGCGTTCGCGCCCTCCCTCAATCTCTCACTTCTTATATAAATTTACGAGCAGCTCAACTACTGTGGAACCATAATAACCACCGCAAACTGCTGCTGGTTCGCATCGTCATGGCGTCGGTGGATCCCTGCTTTGTGACATATATGTGTGGTTTCATCTCTCCAGACGGAGCCGGTCACACGTGTGCAGGCTCATAGGGCTCTGACGGACCAGTACTTTACATACGGTCGACACGTGTGCACACACACATCAAGCGTGAGCATCATCGTTTTATGTAAACACTCCGAAAATAATTAGAAACTGTAAACATCACGGCTGTCAGGAAAAAATAGAACAAATGATAGAGAGGGAGGACATGTGAGAAGGTCACCGCAGCAGAGTGGAGGAAACAGCACAAGTTCAGCTCTCAAACACAAAAACTCACTGTACAAATGTGCTGAGGGAGCTTTTCCACTGCCACACTCTGTGAGAGGCTGTAGTAATAGCAGGTCTACTTTCTATATAAATCCAGACTAAATTCACTTTCCCTAAATACGCACACACCCTCCAAACTACATACGTACATACTGTACACCTGAGTGGCTGCAAGCCCAGCCAAGAGCCATTTAGCTGAAATTATGGTCTTTTATCACGGCTCTTATCTCATGTGCGCCTTCAGATGTTGAAACACAAACCCCAGCGGTTTGCCCCGTTCTTTTCTTTTTCCCATTTCTGCCCATTCTCAGAGGTTGTTTAGGTTCACTGACGCTGTGTCACCATGAATATTGAAATGTGGACTGCTTTTTCTTCTATAGACAACTGAACGGACACCAGCAAAGCTCTTTCCTTTTCTTGTTCTTTTCCAGTCTCTCTCCCTCTGGCCAATATAAAATAGACAAGCATGTTGCTTCTTCATTCTCCTTTTTCTATGGAAAATGAAATATGAATCGATGATAAGTTATGTTACTAAATATTTATGTTGTAATGGTTCTTTGCTTTTTTCTACTACTTCAGTTGCCGAAATCTAATTTGTGATCTTTTCTCGACAAATATATTTTTGAAAAAAAACAAAATATACTGCTGCTTCTTTCCTTTACACTCACACATTGACACTTACAACAATAAGAGTATCTAAACCAAACATAATGACCTCCTTCCTTTTGATTTCCTTTGCTTTTTTCCCCTTTCGTCTTGTTTTGATGTTTTTTTTCCATTTGTACCTTGTTGATGTTGATTCAGTGTGTTATTTAGGTGCTGAATGAACCTCCTGACCTGGAAGATGTATTCTCCAGGTCGGACGTCTGTGATGTCCACCCACTGGCAGTCGATGTCGTGGCGGTATGTGTCCCAGCAGCCGACTGAGATACCCTGCTCTCCCATGTTGTAGCAGGCAAAACGTTTATGGAGACCTAGAGAAGAAAAAAAAAGAGATAAAAAGAGATTATGATTTGAAAATTCTTTGACGTCCATCACTGTGGATCGGAATTTCTACCAACAAGCCGAAATTAAAACAAAAATGATTTAAAGAGCCAATCCTATTTTTAAGGACTTTTCAAGTGAATAAAAAGGATTTAAGCGACATAAAACTGTCTGGGCTTTGTGAAGCCACGATGAATTGAGGCTTGGCCTCCGATCTTACAGCCGACTTTGTGGGATTTCAGCTTTGAGCTTATATGTATTTTCGATTCTCTCGTTTGTCACGATCCTGCTCTTGTTGCCAGATTTCCCTAAAAAACGCAGATGGAAAAAACATGACCCTGCAGTCCCTCTCACCTTCGGGGCAGTAGGTGTCCTCCAGACAGAAGCTAGCCTTGTGACCTTCAGCCACCTTGGTCCCATTGAGGGTGAGCAGATCGTAGTGGGTGAACACCTCAATGCTGTGGTAGTGCCTGAACATGGGATCAGGGTGGAAAGATTAAGACATGATAAAAAAAAACTATAGAAAGTTACAGAAAGAAAGATTTCTATTGATTCTACTGCTGTTGTTTCTGTTGATCATCTGTTTCCTGATGTTCATTTGAAACACATCCGTCATTAATCCAGCTATGTTGCTGTGAAGGCGTCGAATAGAAACAAACAACAATTGTAAAAGTACATATTGGCAGGTAGGTATCACTTTGGTGTTGCCCTTTCTCTCATTACAGAACCGTTCCCAGGGCAGTTTCGACCAAAGCCGAGAGTCGAACCGTGTGTTTGCTGGTTGTGGAGGTAGTGATTGTGTTGTGGCTCGAGGACACAACACGCCGTGCCTCTTTTTTTTTGGGACACACAACCACAACCGCTGAGATAAGAGGCCAGGCTGCTGCGACTGCACTCATGGCTGACTCTAACAACTGGGTGACCAGGGAGGAGGATGTTTATTGTAAACATCATTTTTGTTTATTTACCGTCCAGATCGCAAAAATATAACTGCAGCACGTTGGACCCAGGGATCCAATTTCACTCACCAAATCTTAAAATCCTCAATCATCTCCTGCTGCAGACATTTCGGTTTATTTTTTTACCTCTGGTAGCAACTTAGTTTCTCTGGCTCCTTTTTCTTGTGCCAGCTCATAATGATGCCCGTAGCTGTGCCATGAAGGAGGTCCTCTCTTCCAACCAAACCCTGCAGCAGCTAAAATCACCACATAGTTACTCCCTATCTGGTTGAAGGCGTAAAATAAGCAGCTGCTGCTTCAAATGAAAACCTTACACTTACCATTTTTGATCGAGGTGGATCTCTTCCTCGAACCCTTTAAAAAACAGTTTCCCTTTTTCCATTGCTTTAACCACCATAAAGCCATTTGTCACTTTGTACGTCACTCTATGCATATCTGATTTACCAGTAACTGTAGCAACAACTTCAAGCAGGACTCAACAATTGCAACTACACTGTTTCTTTTAAAGTGTTGCTCCCTGGACGACCTCTGCTTCGTTTTGGCATCGGTAGTTAAAGATATTTAGTCTTCTTCACACACAACACATATGGTGTTGGCAATGTTTCGGTTTGTCTTGGTCTTGTTGACTAGCTGGTTAGAGATTAGGTACTGGCTCCAAACCGGTATTCTGTGAGAAACAATGGCTAGGACCAAACAAATGTCTGGTTCAGATTATGGAGGCTCTATCTGATGTTACCTGTGGCACTGGTGCCAAACCCAGCTTTCTCTGGTGGCTCGGGGTCGGAAGTCGGCGCAACCCAAGTTCATGATGCGGGAGGAGAAGCGCAGCAGGCGGCGGTGTCCGTAGGGCCAGTTCATCCTGGCGGCGGAGGTGGACAGGCAGTTCTCCTCATTGGCGCAGGTCAGTAGATGCAGGGGTCGATCCTCCAGGTAGGCTGTCTCTTGGACCAGCTGAGCATCTAGGACAAGGTCGGGTGCAGCTGTAGGGGGGCAAGACTCAAACTTTACTTCACAGTTGCTGCACAACAAATACAAATATATTCCACGTGTTTGCTGGTGTTGGACTCACTCTCGACACACGTCACTCCTGCCGCTTTGCCATCTCCTCCTCTGGGACAGTAGACGTTTGTGTTTCTGCGACACTGCTGGACAGACATCTCATTGCCGATGCAGTGAGTCCCACTCAGCACCACCTCCCCGGCATCGGAGGAACCAGGCCAGTACCAGGTTTCCTGCGTCATTCACATGTAAAATCAGTCATTTGGCAGTTGTTTTAAACACTTCTGGAATAAGATGGGAATAATTGCCGAGCTGAAGGCTGCTATAAATAACAAAACCTCCTTTTAATAGTAGCTATCAGTCCACATTATCACAGTTTCCACTCTTTTTCAGTTTTAAAACAGCGTGTTAAATGTTCCCAGCGCACCCCCCTCCCCAAAACCCACTCCCGCTGCCCTTTCCATGCACACTGCTATTTTCAGTTTGTTTGCTCTGTGAATTTCTCCCGATCGCTCTTCACCTCACTTTCCCTATTTTATTTTGGGTGCGCTGGAAGTGGACGTTTGAGAAGCCTGTAATTATCTCGGGCCTCGGTAATAACACAGCACAGACACACAAACAGTGGGACAGCGAGAGGGGAGGGAGAGAGAGAGAGAGAGAGAGAGAGGTGGAGGAGAGGAAATGCAGGAGCACAAACTATGTAGCACTATGTTGTTTACCTGATGAGCTCTTGAGGCGAAGCCCAAGCCGAGCTGTCGACACACCACCATGGCCTCATTGATGCCCCAGTTCTCGCTGCAGACGGAGCCCCAGCGCTTCACTCCTCCGATCTCCATCAGCACCTCCACCCGGCCCTCTGCCGGCACTCTGCCGCCCGCCAGGCGCACCTGATTGTGGAGGGAGGGGCAAAGTGAGTGACACTGCTCGACACCTGTTTGTGGCAGTCAGTCATGCGTGCTGCTCACCGTGGTCTGCAGGCCAGTGTTGGGCACGTTGCAGCGGATTGCTACATCCTGGTTGTGTTTGCAGCTGTAGAGCGGCACCGGTCTGTAGGTGCACTCTGTAATCGTCCTCTCCCTGCCCGTGCACTGGACGCTGTTCATGTGGATGGGACCAGTACCTATAGAAGAGGGGCGTGGAGCGACAGTTGATGGACTCACATGTGACTAAACACACGCAAAAAGACACACACGCACACGGTACATTAATGTCTCTGAAACCTGATGGCTCTGCAGCCACAGATGTCCACAGAGAGGGATCTAAAGCCCAGACAGGATCGGGACCTCTGATGTGGCTCTGAAACTGAGCTAAACCAGAGAGCCTCCTGTCCAAATTACTGTACTCAGAGCAGCACACGGCACGCCAGAGCCACGCTTTATAAACCAAAATAGATACCGAAATGGCAAAACGCAGGAAAAATCTTTGAGCACATCCATGTTTGTGTAGGTGTGTGAGGCCCAGGCTTATGCTTTATAAGCCCTACAATTTGGCCTTAAATAGCTAATGATGTCAACAAGTCCAGCTTCAAGTTCTCTGACTGCCTATGGGCCCCCACTGGCCTCCTGCAATGCACACTCATCTCTTATACTTATTTAAACCAAAAGTAGCAGGTACACGCAGGTAAACCCACTAAAAAGGCATTAGACTTCTTTCCCAGGTCAGTAGAGTTTCAGTTTTTCCCCCTGGTGCATCGTGTGTGACGTCAAACTGAGGCCCTCTCTCATTTTGCTGTCTTGCCAAAAAACAGTACAAACCTGTGTCTACTGCAGAGTTGTTTGACCCAGGACTAAATGCTCATTGTATCCATTCTCATTGTAGACAAAAGCTAGATGTAAGTGGATAGTTTTTTTTGTGAAAAAGAGGCTTTATACAGTATCACATATTTACACATCTTTGCTAAACAGGGACATTTAACCTTGTGCATTATTGAGCAAACAGCACCACAGCACCTAGTTTAACTAGGCCCTAAAAGTACCACTCTAATGGTTTCCATCACTAGTTCATTAAGTCATGTAGTGAGAGGGAAACGTGCTCCACCATAACGGGACATGCTATGTGCTCATTTGAGCAGCAACATAATGGGAGGAAATAAACGTGATTACACAATTACTGCAGAGGTGCAGCAAGGAGAAAAAAAAGGGTGATAACTGAGTGTGAGCGAGTGACCACGCTATTTCAGAGGAAACGGCTTCACTCTATTATTGCTGTGCCATTTACTGGCTGTATTTTCTCTGCCCACAACAAAAGCAGGGGTCAAAATAATCACGCCTCTCTGAATGTTTGATCGTGCTCGGCACTGATTGCCCGACATCCTGGATTTCAAAGCGGCACTGACTTCTCACATACAACAGGTTTATTTTGAAAACAACACACGGTCTCTGGAACCTCCGAGCACAGTTTACACTCCTATAATTGGCCATGGGTAGAGTTCCCCAACAATCAGCTTCTTCAACAGAAGCAGAAGTGAGGCTGTAAACATCGCTCAGGGTTTATTTGTCTGCTCAGGCCCATGGTTCCCAGTGTGCTGCGTTTCGGAACAGGCATTTAGACTGAGGAGTGTTTAGTCTGAAGGGAATCATTGAGCTAAACTGATCGTGCTCAGGGTGCATGGTGAATTCCGGCAATGCTTCAAAGTCTGTGCCATTTAATCAGACAATCTGATCAGCAGCTAGAGGCCTTTATTATACTCTTTGATTTTTTAAACGAGGATATATAATATCATAGGGGGAAAAATAAACTCCCAGTTATAGTATAGGTTAAACATCTTGTGCAAACGTCTCACTTGCAACATTGAGCAAATCTTGAAAGTACACTGCTTTTTATGCCTTTAAGAACAATATATCTGTAAGAATCCTCTCCTACCCTGTCCCAGCTGAGCCTTAGTGAGGGCCTCTCTGGCTGTCCCGAAGCCCAGCTCTCTGCAGACCACGCTGGCTGCAGGCATGTCCCACAGGTGGTCACACATGGTGCCCCACTTGCCCTCGATCAGCACCTCGACACGGCCCTCCCCAAGACGGGGCCCCCCCTTCAGGCGCACAACAGGCTGCAGGGAAAAAGAAGGGTTAGGGCGAGAGATGGTTCATTGATCATCTTGTGCTGCGTAAACACCAAAAACAAAGCAAATTTCCGTGTTTGGCCGCAGGTTCATATGTGTTGTACCTACCTAAGCAACAAGAGTAAACACAAGCCCAGAGTATTCCTTCACTCTCCTCCAGGAAAGAGGAGAGGAAGGCTACTGAAGTGACTACAATCGCTGCGGTGAACCTAATGTGGAAATGTTGATTTGTTGTGTGTGGGTCCACAGAGACCACCCAGAGAATTTCACCTGCTCCTCCAGAGACTACGCCTGGATGAGGCTGACCAGTGGCATCAGCATCATTTGACAATAAAATCTTGAATCATCATTAAGTTTTTCACTTAAGTTCAAACATTTCAACTCAAGGTGAGGTGCTTTACCTGAATTTGGAGTGTTTGCATTGACATTGTGTGTAATCTCTTTGCTTTGTGCTTGGTGTGAACACAGCTCTCTTTCAAAAGGTTTACTCTTTTGTTTCAAGGTTAAATATGTAACATTTCTACAAAACAACTAAAACTGTTCAATGTTTTTGTGAATTGTGTACCTACACATACAACTACAATACATACAAATATTAATACAATTGAAGTACTTAAAATTTTAACATTTTAATTCACAATCAAGTCGATGTGCTCCTTCACACTGACCGCCACGGCAGGGGGTGCAGGTGCTCTTCCAAAGCGTGCGAACTGGGACCCGGGGACGCAGCGGACCACTGCATGCATGCCCCCGTTGCACGGGACATCATTCCTGGGGAGGGACAGCTGCGCCTGACACTGGGACAGAGACATCTCCACACCCTGACACTGGACTTTCTCCACCCAGTAGCCCTTTTTACCAATCTGTGGCCGCAGCCTGGACGGGGACAGGAGACAGGGACACGAGAGGCACATTTGGGATTTGTCTCATTACTCGTTCTTTGTACAGAAAACATAAATGGTTTTAAAAGATGTTAACTTTACCTGGAGGACGGGTCGGCTATCTTAGAGTCCCACAGTTTCCTGAGAGACAGAACATAGGGGTTACAACTGTGGGTGTCTACATTTGACTAAACAACTTGTTGTCCTACACACACACAGTCGGTACTCCTCTCTATCAATGAGGCACAACCCTGCCGGAGCGGGTGTGTATTTTTCAGGGTAAACAAAGTCCTCATGTAAGACACCGGAGTGAGAAAAAGGTAAAATTTGCCTTTCTTTCTCTCTTCTCTCCACCACTGTCATGTCATGGTGTCTTTTTTAATCTTCCATTTCTACATTCATGGGTATTTCTGTTTCTGTGTTTGTCTATATGTCTACGGTGGATGTCTGGTTTTGTGGTGACGAAAATAAACTAAGTTATGAATAAACCACTATACATTAATCCCGGCATGAGGCCTTATTGAGGTCTGCCAACTTCAACAGGGTTTTCAAAACTGTGTCTAGTTCCGCGGGTATTACCATAAACTAGAGTCAAATTCTAAAGGGAAACTGTGTATACCCAAATGAGGCCCCCTATGACTGGGCACACACACACACACACACACACACACACACACACACACACACACACACACACACCATGCCAAAATCTAAAACAGGGAAGAAGAAAAACAGGAGAATTCAATAAAAAGAATGATTCACAAACCAGGCAGAGTCGAGTGGTGTCCCTCTGCCTCACACACACACACACACACACACACACACACACACACACACACACACACACACACACACACACACACACACACGCACACACACACACAGGTGCACACGAACACAGCCAGCATGACCACAGACAGGTGCAGTGTGACTGACGCCCCTTCATGAATGTGCTTGAATTAAATGAGTCAGAGCACCAAGTATAGACTGGACGTGAGTTTACTGTACAACAAGATTCATGATGCAATTAAATATTTAAAACGGGACATGTTTCCCCTCCAGGAGATGCTCAGTACCCTGGTGTTCCACACGTTACTATCCAGTCCCAGTGTTGAGATGAGAAATGTGCTTGAGGCTTGAACCTGAGCCAGAGGAACTACTGTATGGAAGATGTGAACCACAAATCATTTATAATCCAAAACCAGGCCGGGGAAGGGGAAACGTGTATTTATGATTCATTTCATAGGACATTTCCACTCGCGTATAAGTTTAAACTGGTACAAATTGCCATTTTGTGAGTTCTGCTGCAGTCCAACAGTGATGCAATGTAATTTAGACAATCAGTCTGGTCTAGACTGCAGGACTCCATTAAGTTCAAACCTCTCCTCTACAAAGTGTAGATTCAAAGAATTATTTTTAAATGATGTGTTTATCTTTATTTGGTCAAAAATTGGCATATCAGGAGCTAGTTGATTATGGTATGTTAGGAATCAATTGTATAAAGTAAAATGTAGGTCCAATATGATCTCTACCAACTCCTGCTTCACTCCACTGTGTTCACGGGCTAGATCCTAACTGTACATGCCTGCAGTTTGGTGCCAAACAGGTAGCGTGCGATGAGTTTTTAAAAGCTTTTTCACTGCAATTAGCCGCCTGCTGCATCTGGGAATGGGGCAAGTTAGAGCGTTGACAGCCACCCCTTCTTTTCATGTTTCATTATCTGTGTTTGTTTCAAGTCATTTACATCAATTCTCTATTTTATTTTCTCTCTTCTTCTCCTCCATCCTTACCATTGCCCTTTCTTTTTTCTTCTAGTTTTCAACTGCTTTGAAAGCATTAACAATCTTTAAAAGCAGATTTGCTTCCACCTATGCATGTTAAATTTAACAAAAGATATATGAAAGTGTGTGTTAGCCTGGGTCTATCTGCTTGCGTGTGTCTGTTTCATAACTTGGCTCTGAATCAAACAAGAGAGAGACAGACAGTGAGGGGGTGTTGGTTCTGGGTTTGGAGGGCAGGGAGTGGGGGGGGGGGCTACCTATATAATTGCCTGCTCTGCTTGGCAGTGTCTGCTGTGCGGTCGAGCGGTAGCATGTTGGTTCACACACACCAGACATGGAAATATGCACGTACATATCAACTTTCCCTGCCTTGCCTCTGTAAACACAAAGGTCTTTAAAACCCCCAGTCGTTACCCAACACTATGACTGCATGCTGGGAAACACAGCCAGTGATGTAAGACCGAAGTCTCTGTGAACTGGGCTGCTTTTACGAGCAGCGCCGAACTTCACGAGAAAAGGACAAGCGAGCTCTTTTGATTTTCTGACACACTTCAGGTTGTCCTGCAGAGAGGAGAAAGTCCTGTCTGTGATGCTTTCACTCAGAAATGAAGGTTGGGTCTGTATTAAGGTAATCTTAGTCTCATAGGGAGATGGAAAGGAGCGGAGGTGAACCACCGCATCAAGCCTCAGCACAACAAACGTGTGACCGCAGAACTGCTGCTGAATCCTTAGAACCTGGAGAAGGCTTTCTTAGTCCTCCGGATATTCAATCCAATGCCAGTTCTTTTTGCAACTCTGACCACACAATACCATAAGCCACTGTGCAGAGAGGAGCTGACTGGAAAGCAGAGATAACCTATTATTATGCTGCATGAATGCAAAGCTGCCTGACTGGAACAATCGGCTCACGTAGGAGACAGCAGGTTGCCACACCGACTCGACAACAGCCTCTAGACAGTCCCATCAACCTCAATGGAACAAAACTCAAAGGGGTCATAACAAAGTACTTTCCATGAAATGTGGGATTTAGTATAATTGCCACAAAGGAATTAAACGTGGCCTTAAAAAGGGCTGTCACTGATGATGGGAGAAGCGAGAAGCAGGGGGTGAAAGTAAATTAGAAGAACTAAAGAAGTTACTGTGAGCCTCAAAGAGAGTGTGGATGTAATGAGGGGGGGGGGGGCTGGAAAATGGCTTTAGCACTTGTCTTTTGTAAGCATGGCACAGTGGGAGAGTGTTTAAACATCTGTAAAAATGCACTGAGCAACTTAACAGGCCGAGACAAAAGCAGTCACACCAAAAAAACAACCACATGGCCAGCGAGGGACATGCTGACACAGCAGAGTGCGGGTGCAGCAGGTTCAATTGAGAGAATATTCTAGATTAGAGGATCTCTGAGACCATAATTACATCTGTTCAAGTGGACACAAACCCCAAAGAAGAGCAGGGCCACCGCCAGCACATGGGGGAGCAGCGAAATGATGTGATGTGACTGAGACTGAGAGAGAAGACAGATGGCTACCATCACTTACGTTGAAACTGTGTATTGTCACGATTTCAACCTCAAAAACATTTTCAAAAGAAGAGAACATCAGAAAGGAAGGGATTATTTCGCAGCTGTGTTCAGGCAGGTGAGCAGGACAACTTTTGAGCTTGAGTACCAACTAGAAGGGCACTCAGAGAAGGTGTATCTCCATCAAGGATAAGCGCCTATTATGCAATGTGAAATGAAATAAAAGAAATTCCTTGATCCGCCCGTTTACCCAAACCAATTCCAAATTTGAATGGGTTCTTCCTTGTGTTATGCCACATCCCTCCACAAAATTTCATGGAAATCGGTTGAGTGTTTTTTGCGTAATCCTGCGACCTAACAAACAAATAAACAAATGACGGAGGTAACAAAACTTGGCATCTACAGGAATGACGTTGTGGCTCTTGGAGTTTGAGCACAGTAATGCTTTCGGCAAAATGCTGAATACGTTTTTTCCCTTTAGCAATGTCAGAAAGTATTGTTTAGTGTGTTAAACATCTTTGTTGGTGTGCATTTAGATAAAAATACAGTAAGGCAAGATTAGAAGTTACTGTGTCGCAGTTAATACATTTTATCTTGAAAGAGACTAATTCATTTGACAGAGAAGAAAAAGAAGCCATGTCTCAAAATGGCTCTATGAAAAGTTATGAATTCATTGACTGGGCACTGGGCATCCGTACTAAAAATATATATCAGTCCATTTGAGAGTTGTCGAGACATTTGAGCGAAATAGCAAACATAACGGGGGTGTAGTGGTTACAGCAAGAATGTTCCTGGTTTGAATCCCATGTTGGCTGGGGCCCTTCTGTGTGGAGTTTGCATGTTCTCCCGGTGTCAGTGTACAACCTCACAGCTTGACTGGTCCAGCTCCCCGTGCTACACTCAAATGATATGCGGTATGGATAATGTTTAATAAATTTAAAGAAAATACAACCTCATAGCGATGAAAGGTGAAAGCATTATAAAAGTCAGTTTCCTCTTCGGACCTGAGAATGACTTCAACGATATTTCATGGCAATCCACTTCGAAGTTGAGATATTTCAATCCAGACAAAAGTGGTAAACCAATATTGCTATCCCAGCCCGGCTGCTAGACAGACTAAAACTGGCTCTGACTAATCCGGCTTGCTCCGTTAGACCTTCAAAAGGGTACATTTTGAAAAAGATCCACAGCATAAACATCTGACTCAAATGCTTGATTTGAAGATGCCAGGGATGCTGCTTATTCTTTTATGTTAATCCCCCAAACCCCTTAGTTGTTTACTGTCTGACAAAAATGGCCGCCTGATTCATCTCCCACGTAGCCGGGTGGAAAATAAACAACATTCCCTGGCCTGGTCCCGTCCTTACGCAGACTGCTGGTTAGCTTCTTGGCACATATATAATGTTTCTCCAATCTTCTCTCAGGTGTTTTTGCTGTGTTGTTGTCTTCATTAGCAATAGACTTAGAGGGTTAGCATGATCGACTACTGGACTCAACCATCTTTGGTTCATCTTTGACGTGTTAGGGCTTGTAGCGATGTGAAATGGATCCCACGAAAGTACATGTGAGGAAAATAAGATTTAGACAAAGCTGCAACTGAACTACTCAGCTTTGAAAGAGCCCTGGAAGATAAGACACTGTGAGAGAGTTTGTCTATTGGAGGCTATAAAAGCCGTGGTGGTGAACAGGGCAGCTGAGGAGAGGCAGCGTGGAAGCAGAACACAGGGGGTAATTATTACCAACATGTGGAGACAGATGGCGGAGAGCAGGCCAGCGGTCAGTACAGACCGTCTGTTGGCCAAGCCATAAAAAGACCTCTGTGGGCAGACAGACGGACACAAGGAGGGTTGTGTTTGCATGTGTGAGCGTGTTTGCGTGTTTGTTTGTGTGTGTTATGTGGATCTTGGACGTAGTTTATGTAAGGTCTCCTAAGTAGGGATGTATTAGCATGGGTGTGTGTATGTATGTGAGGTATGGTGGTTTGGATGGTATGTGTGGACGAGCTTTGAAGGTTTGTTTAGGTGCTTGAGTGGATATTTATGGCTAAAGTTAGACAGATGAGTCGGAATTATGGTAATAAAATCAACATAACAGACATAAACATGACACATTATTAGCATAGCCAGTATTTCATGAGTTCTAATCCTGCTTATTCTTCGCTCTAGTCTTGCTGTTCTACTAGTTTTCTTAGAACGTTTCTTATAAATGTTTTTATTTCTTCAGTCTGTCTAAAAACCTAAAAAAAGAAGTTTTATGACGATAAGCTAAACGTGTATTTATAGCTGTACTAACAAGGAAAATGTGCATGCTATATTTTTAACTATTTATTTGGTGGGATTCAATAAATTCTGATCCAGTGTGGCTGTAGCTGATAAATGCTAATGGTAAAATAAATCATTGTTTCTCTTTGTTAAAAAGCCAAGCTGCTTGATTGTTAAATGCTTGTGTTCATACAGTACACTGAAATCAGCAGCCAGATGTGTCTCTATTTTGATCATATAAAAAAACAGAATGATGGTAGCGCGGAAATGTGAAATGTGCATCTTTTCAGAAAAATGTAATTGATCTTATTGAGTTAAAGATGCTTATGACCCTGAAAGAGGCAGCTACAAAACATGTCACTTCTCTACTATAGTCTGCTGTTGTTTAATCTGTGAGTTTGTTTAATTTAATTTAAATTAAGTTCAGCTTCATTTAATGTGAGTCCTCTCTGTTGAATGATTATTGACTTGCACAAAGTTCCCACTAGGAGCTTCTTAATTATATGAGATTAGAAACCATGTAAGGGAGGATTCGTGTAAAGACACACAGCCTGATGATGATGATAATCTTGTCGTCTGGATCCAACATTAATAACATACTCTCTCTCTCTGTTAGGGCCCTCTCAGCCCTCTCAGACCGGCCTGGCGGACAGCCGGGCTTGGCTAATGCCACAGTGGACATGTCATCATGAAAAGTGTGGTTGTACTAATGACAGCAGTTGTGGTTAACCACTACTACTGGGGGGGATGGAACAGCAAACCAGCCACGGGGCCGCCTAATCTATGATAGGATGTGTAGTCCACCACACTTTTCCATCCCTTTCATAACCCCACACGCACACGCACACGCACACGCACACGCACACACACACACACACACACACACACACACACACACACACACACACACGCTCAAACACACAGTCTTACTCTCTCCTCAGTCCCTCTGCTATGTTAATACTCACCTGTAGCTGACTTGGTCAAACGCTTCTGCAGCAGGGAACCCTAACATGCCACAGACGACACGGCTGCTGCTCAGGTCCCATCCATGGTTACACACATGACGCCACCTCCCAGCATGCTTCACTTCCAGCACTCCCTCCGTCACCAGACCGCCACGGTTGCTGGACAGCACCGGCCGTAGACGGGCCTCCTCTAAATGAACCCTCGAAGATCCCTGTCCGCAAGAAAACATGCATGATATTTCAAAGAGTATTTCTGGTGTATTTTGTTTGTACTTTTTTATTGTAGGATAGAAATGGAAATAGAAAATTTAGAAAATAGAAAGTTTTGGATCTTTGTCTCGCTTCCTGTTTTGACTCCAGCCTCAAACTTCACCAACCAAGGTTTTGTCTCACACCCCAAAAACAAGATTAATTTGATATCAAAAACAACACATTGTTTAACTAAATATCTACCGACACCAAACAATCCAGAGGACGACAACATGAGATGTAGACGGTCTGTAATCATCACACTCTCTAATCATCTGTGCTTCATTGTATAGGCAGCAGGAAGGAAACTAACAGAAAACAAAGACTTTGCTTCAAGTGTCGGTTCACGTGTCATGATGAAAACAAAACTGTAAAGAATGTGTAAACTCTGCAAGTTGAAAAGAACAAAAAACAAACACAAGTGACAAATGTCTTGCAATTTCCACTGGTTCGGTGTGTAGAGCTACTGGCGGTTAAACTAAACTCCAGGCCGAACCGCCGCACTTGAACCGAAACTGTAGAAGGTTTGGTTTTAGGTTTGTCTCTAATTATACATGCTCACAAATTACATTTCTGTATGGAACTCTGAATAAGGCCAGTTTGGGCAACTTCTTTGGTGGAAGATTGAACAATATGTGTGTGTGTGTTTTTACCTGTGTGTTATATCCATTAGGCTCTGGATAAACAGGGTCTGGCTCAACATGGTTCCCATTGAGCCTCTGATTCCCCTCACTCCTCCGCTCAGACTGGAGTCCGGAGTGAGGCTGAGGCTGCCGGTTCAGCTGCCCCTCCGCCTCCCGCCTCACTGCTTGCGGGTTGGTCCTCGACATCTCCTGCCTCTGCCTGTAGGATGCCCCGTTTGCCAGACGTGAGGGCAGCTGGTGCCCCCGTGGGTTCACCTGTTGGCTCACTCTGGACCCGGCTCGATCCCGTCGCAAGATCTGGATCTCGTGGCCGTTCTCCTGTGGCGAGATGTTGCTGCGACGGGAAGAAGTTGGGTTGCGATGGAGGGCAATCTCATGGCCTCTTGAGTAGATGTGTTCTTCTGCTGGGCTTGAAGCTGGAGGGGACACAGACTGTGGTGGTGGGTTTCTCTGTCTCGGTTGGTTTGGCTGGTGCCTGGATGATGGAGCGGCCTCGTCCACAGAGGCAGGGGAGAAGCCAGGTCTTCTTGCTGGACTGCAGATGACCCCCAGGTCCTCAGCATGGGTGCAGTCGTTGATTCCCCACCCATTGGAACGACATTCTGCAATAGAGAGCTCATTGCCCTGGCAGCGCACATTGTCCAACCAGATCAGACCTAATGACGAGAAACAACGCTAAGTCATGGAATCCCGAGGAATAAACCAGATTAATGAGCAAGTTTGATGCTAACAACAAAATACTCTTGGTCAGACATAGACAACATGACCAAAAACTATATATCAAGATAAACATTCTCACATCAGTTGATCTTGAAAAATATCACGATAAATGTCATATTATTTGTTTGAAGTTTAAAGGAAGATTTTTGACTCCTGAGTGAAGATTGTGGTTTTAAACTCCTATTAATAGACAGAGAATGAAACAGCAAAACATTTGACAAATCTGAAGTTGATCAATTATGTGTTATACCTCCTCACTGTGTGTGCAAAATGCAAAACTAATATATCAATATATATATATATATATATATATATTTTATATTGCTATTGATGGAAATAACATTGCGATAATTATTCATAATCTTTTATTGCCCAGCCCACCTTGTCCTTCACCAAACTTGGCACTGTGTGCCCAGGTAAGGCTGCTCTGAAAACCCAGCTGTCGGCACACCACATTGGCCAGATTGAGATCCACCTCGTCGTCGCACACCGTCCCCCACGCTCCATTATAGAACACCTCCACACGTCCCTCATTTGCACTGCGCCGGCCCACCCCTGCGAGGCGTATGAGCCCCTCCTGGGCCGACAGTGGAGCGGGGCAGAGGAGAAGCAGGAGCAGTGTGGACAGGCCCCCGAGGCACAGCATCCTGGAGAAAAACAAGAGAATCAGGAGTGAGTAGCTAGGAGATGTTGTGAATAAAGCTGTAAGCTGCGTGAGGTGTAGAGCAGCAGATACAGAAAACAGCAAAGACACATGTTAAACAAGGGCCACATAAATAAATATGCCTGTGTTACCACAAAAATCCCAAAAATCACACAAAGCCATGGAACTCACATTCCGTGCTCAGACAAAACATATAATTAGAAACTTATCTTGTAACCCTAAAGGGACATTCCACACTCAAATGAAAGATTGATAGGTGTTTTTATCCTTTTAAATAATCAGACTCTCTTAGGAAAGCCAGAGACCTGAGAAACACTGTGAAGAGGCAGCCCTCAGTCTGAGCCAGTCAGGCTGAAGGGAGTAGTAACTGAAGCTATAAGTAGCCTCTCCGTCCAGCCAGCGGAAACTTTGGCTTTCCGCAAACCCTCAAGGTTCAGCTGCATGGATTTAGCCAACAGACACAAAAGCAAATAAACACAGTCATAAAAATGTTCTCACACATAAATAACGCAGCAGGTCTGCGTCTGTGAGAGACGTTTTGGTTAATGAACGATGATTAATTCATCCTCGGTCCAACTCTAAAACTGTTTTCTCTCCTGGTTAAGGGGAAGAGGTTGGAGTAAAGGAGCACTCGGAGGAAGAGGAGATGTGGAGGCCGAGTTAATCCAGCCAGAGGTCAATGGTCAGGGAAACTCTGATTTACATATATGAAACATACACTCATACAAGACCATAAATATGTGAAGACAAAAACAATAACTCAAAACTGAAGTGATAACTCGTAGGTAACCATATCTAAGCTGAAAGGACAGTGGATGAGATCAGGTGACCACAGGGATGAAATTGGAATCAAAATGAAATATGGAAGAAACGTACATTGAAGCAAAAAGGAAAAAAGAACGAGACAAAGTGTAGAGTAAAGAGGAGAAGAATAAAACTGCTCAAGAGGAACTCACCTATCTGTTGGTCTCAGCTTGGAGTCACTGAGAGAAAGGAGGGAGAGAGCACTTGGGGGAAAGAAGGCAGCGAGTTTGGTCCTGCTCTCTCTCTATTCTCCTCTTTTCCCTCCCTCTGTCTTTTTCTGTCACTCCCTCACATCTGCTGCTTCATCCATCCCTCCCATTTTCTTTTAATCCATTAAATTAAGTAGCTTTTATTTTCACCCTTTTCATCTCACTGCTTTACATCACCCATCAAACAAAATCTGGAGAAGGCAGACTGACCACGGAAATCCATTAAAACACAAAGAAATTACAAAGCAAAATATACAGTTTTGTTGGTTCCTCAGATGACAGATTAGAATATCAACATTGTGATGATTGTGTGATAATAAGTGCAGCAACGCGGACCTGTGAACGCTTGTTTTATCAACTTAACGGATTTTCAAACCAAACCAACCTGTTTTCTTGGAGGCTGCAGGTCACATGGTGGACACATGGGACACGTGAGTTCAACTTAAGATCATGATGTCATAGGGATATCAGTTGTTTTTCACACACATGCACACACTCACACACACACACACACTTAAGTCAATGAATATTCATTTTATTGTCAGTCTGTCAGTCGTGCCCAGACACAGACACACAGACACACAGACACACACACACACACACACACACACACACACACACACACACACACACAAACACACACACACACACACACACACACACTTACACAAGCAGCCCTGGCGTCATCCCATGCCCACAGTCAGTGGTGTCATGAAATAAATACTATGTGCAGTGAGAACGGAGCTGCCCGTCTGAACTCTCTGTCTCTTCGCCTGAATTTTCGTTTTCATAACATCCTCAGTCGTGGCACCTCCTCACTCGAAGGAAGCTCTGTCTAAGAATAGAGATGTATGGTGGCTACGTATTATAATGAGCAAACACAGATATAAGTCCTTAATTAGTTTGTAATGTTTTAACGCTTGTTGAGATGAACTTAATTTAACAAGAAATACATGATTTCTATACAGTGATTTATGTAATTTGCCTTCAAAATTGCTGTTTTTGATTATATTTGGTTATTCATCTGATTTACCCCCTAACCCTGCTTTGAAGACACCACTTTCTCTGATATATGTTTTTGTAAACTTGAGTGCACTTCAGCAGAGTTTCTTTTCGATCCCTCAAAGTGCTTACCAGCCCAAGTCCCCTTAACAGATCACACAAACACTTATACAGCATTTCTAAATGCAACACGGTTACTTTCACACACCATTCATACACTGTCAGCACTGCTGTCAGGGACAAATTGGGGTTCAGTTCAAGGACACTTTGAAGGACTGAAGGAGCTGGGGATCGAACCATCGAACTTCTGGTTAGTGGCCACTCTACCCCCTGCGCATGTGTAAGGACATGTCACTGGTGAGGAGATACTGAGGCTCAAGAGCTCACTCTAGTGGAGTAAATCTCTCTCTCACTTCATTTTAGTCTATTTCACAGTCTGTTTTTATTCTGCCCTATATGATGATGATTATTTAACTCTTTACAAGTTAATCATTTTGAACCCAAAATACGTTTTTCCCAATCAACGAGGTTGTAAAGTATTTGCATGAGTCTAAAGAGTGAAACATTATTTTCACGTTTTCATAATTTGAACGAAAGTTTAAAATGTTCCTTTATATTTAACAGTTATATAATGAGAAGTAACCTCTACTGACACTGTATAATAGTTCTTAATATAATCCTCATTTGATAGTTCACTTTGTGTATTGATGATATTTGGTGTTTCCCAACTTCTCACATAAAAGTAAATGCATGAAGAGTAGTCTGTCTGTCTGAATGTCCACACATGAACAGTAAACACTTTTGAACTGTGTTTACTGCTTTCTACTTAGTGGAACAACAAAGTTATTATGGTTCAGACTTACTGAAGGTGGCGTGAGGTTCATCTGGTACAATGTGGCAGCAGGTGAGACATGGCATCTGAGGGGAGTGGTACTCTGTTCATCATCCCTAGTGCCTCCTCCGAGCCCTTGGCCCCAGACTCCTGGAAACCACGCTGCGGGAGAAATATGTTTAGAACAAATGTTGAATATCCACTACCAGTTTTGTAGATTTGACAATATTTAACTTGGTATTTAGTTTGTCTTTATAAGCTAATTTCATTGAGGATGGATGTATATTGTTTATTATATTAAAATTCTTGTTTACCATTGTGTCTAAGTACAGTATAACTTGTGTATGAGCAAGATCAACCCTGCCAAGCTTGTTGTCAGCAAACGTCACAGCCATCAACTTCGTGACCGAGGACACACAGAGATGCACTTTCTTTTAGTCTGTGAGGAGGTGCAGGTCTGAAAGATATAAAAGTGTGAATTTAATCTCTGTTCAAAGTTCCATTCTGGTGCAACCTATCTGACTTGAACGCAATTTACAAATGTTGTAATAACAGACAAAACAGTTAACGTCTCTTTTGGGAATCTTTATTTTAGAACATGTCACAACAAAACACAGATGGTAGAGATTTACTCATGTAGCAAAACATTAAATATCTGACTTCTACAATTTCTGTCAAAATGGACACAACTCAGTCAGACCTGAACAGACATGAAACACATGTCGACCCCCAGAGCAAACCTCCAGAAATTCACACTGCTGCAGAACTTTGCTCAGAACATCAGCGTTTTCCATTTCACAGTAATCCTGTCATCATAGAGGGAGGCCGAGTTAAGAGCGGCTGGCGAGCCACATTCGCCTCGAACTCCTTATGCAGGCGCATCATTGGGGAGGCTGCAGACCCGAGCTGCCGCTGGGAGTGGAGAATGGAAGAGTAGGAAAGGTGAGGGTGCAGCAAGGGAGTCGGTCCTCCCACTGCCCTGCTGCAGAAACCTGGGGGGACGGATGGATGGTGGTGGGCCAAGCGAGGAGGAAGGACAAAGCAGGGCCGTGGAGAATTTAGGAAGCGGCATGGCAGCTTCACTGGGGGGATCTTCAGGGTGGAGCTGTTTGAAGGTTTCTTTGGAGTGATAGGGTTGTCCGGGCTCGGCTTCACCGCTATCTCCCACTTGACTGAGATGGACAGTGAAAACCGCTTCTTGAATGCTGGATGAAGAAAAATGAAGAAATACAGCAATGAGGATCACAGCAGTACACAGAAGTGCCACGACATTAACAGATAACAGTACAGTATATATCTGTGGCCTGTTTTGAAAGGGTTCATTCTGGACCATCAGTAATGTCATTTAACAACGTTGAGTCAATGTTAAGTCTGTGATGTAGTCCAGGATTGCGTTCATATTCATTCCAATCATTAATTTGCTCTCATTTGTCAGAAGTCTATGTATTTGCCAAGGAGGTACAACCAAGTTCATCAGCGTTTGTTTATCTGTTAGCAGGATTACGCAGAAACTACAGGATGGATTACTTTCAAACTCGGTGGAAGGATGTGTTATGTTACAGGAAATAACTACTTTTCACTTTTTTAAACATTGGAAGATTAGGTGTTTTTCAGCATTTCCCTATTCTCAGAATAGTCCATGAATCTTTATGGGGAAAAAACAGCACTTTTTGGAGACTGATAAATATCAGTTTGGATCTAGTCAATTTAAATGTAGTTTAGGCCTTGGCAGAGCTATGCATTTTGTGAGGGCCATTCTCTTGCCTGGATCCATCCTCACTGACCGGCTGCAAGTCAGATTTCTTCAGTGATTCAAGATGTCCAGTGTTGTGCTCAACAATTACTACACATCTTTTTGATAATTGCGAATATGTTGCTTTAATAAAACTGGAAATCCGTGAGTGTGTGTGTTTGTGTGTCACCCACCAACCAATGACCTCTGAATTCTAATCAGGTGATAATTGAGTCCAGGTGAATGTTTGTGCTAGATCTAAGGAGTGTTCCTGAATTATCATGTTCATTAGAACATGAGGTCACCGTTCACCCTTGAGTCAAACTGAACATTTGTACCACATTTTAAAAAATTACGGATGAACGGACAGACATGCTTGGGACAGACATGCTGAAAACATAGTACCTTCATAGTTCCTCTGGCTGTTTCAGAGCTAAGGCGTAATAATGTAAAAAAAATTCAAAGAGTATTGAAGAGGATGACGCTATACGGGAACCATATTAACAGCAATTCACTGATCACAGGCATCAGTCCAGCACCAACCTTCCACCAGCAACTTCTTAGCCATAGAAGCAGCGTGGTGAGATGAGAAGGTCACTTTCGCTGACACCCCCTCTACACCAGCTTGAGTCATCAGACACACTCTCTCCACCCCATTGGTGAGCACACGCAGTACCTGCAAACACAGAGAGTGATAGTATCAGAGGGGGGATGTATTCACTGTGTGTATACCCCGTCAGCC
This sequence comes from Limanda limanda, assembly GCF_963576545.1. Taxonomy (NCBI): domain Eukaryota; kingdom Metazoa; phylum Chordata; class Actinopteri; order Pleuronectiformes; family Pleuronectidae; genus Limanda; species Limanda limanda. The sequence continues at coordinate 22,874,753 of NC_083637.1, read as the reverse complement.
AATGATAACTTTGTTAAGTTGCGAAAAAAAGCCATTTCATAATGATGTCATTTATCACATGATGACAAATGATTGGTTAGTCTAAATAAGCTGTAGATCATTTCACTCATCTTATAGGTTGCCATATTTAAAGTATTACGATGTTATATGACTCCATTCAATGATTTCACATCACTTATCATATGATATCATATCATGTGGGACTTACCAGGTAGAGTTCAGTCATGTCATGTTTAGAGTTGAATTAGAGCATTTTTAGTAATAGTTAAATAAAGCGTATCAAAATTTGTTTCCCTGCAGAGCATTAGTGGCCAATTAGTTGCTCTTCTTTGTTTTGGGTTTACTTTTTCTGTCTAGTCCGCCTGTCAAGTGAGCCAGCAGCAAGATCTGGGGAATGGTCTTGGGACAGACGAGTTCTCATTTATTTTCCTTCTGCTCACTTCCCTATCTGTAGTTTGCTCCAATTGAATCTCAGTCAAGCAGCCAGGGCAGGCTCAAGCTGCCACATTAAAATGTTTTAACTTGGATAGTGTGTGTTGGTTTGCAGAGAAACTTAGCTCCTGTCCTGTTGGTAATGATGATTATAAACTGGTCGCTGAGTCTAAGTTCCCATCATGCAATCACTAAGACAAGCTATATTGCTGTTGTACCTGCAGCAGGTCCTCCACTCTGGTGGTGACCGGCAGGTTGTCAATACAGAGTTGTCTCTTCTCTGTGCTGCGACGAACACTGAGGGGGGAGCCAGGCTCCAGCACGTGGCCGTGCAGCAGGCGGATCGCATCAGCGACTTCACTTGGTGAGCCGTATTTGGCATACGCGAAGCCGCGGTTTTGTCCGCTGAAGTTCATCATGAGCCTGAACTCCCAGAGTGGACCCACGGAGCTGAACAGGGGGATCAGCAGGTCCTCGTAGGTGTCCAGTGGGATCTGGCTGATGAAGACCTCGCAGCGGCCTTCTGGAGTGGGACCATTCCACACTGTCACCAGAACAAACAGGAGAGAGAAGTGATCTGTCACGTGATCTCATCAGCTCAAGTTGTTACTTTGTTGGCTTAAATCTTCATTAAAGGATAAATCTGGAGTTACCTTATCTTTTTTTACTCTTGTTATAGAAAACATCAACAACTAGATTGGATCTGAGTAGAGCACGAGCCCCAAGGCCTAACAGTCCCCTTATGAAACCCAAATTAAAATCGATTAGATCTGGATATCTGAGGGGCATACAAATTTTGATTAATTAAATATCAGTCCTGTAAACATGCCCCAATTTTTGTTATATCAAGATTCAGAAATTATTCTCAGAGAAATAAAAAAGAAATGTTAAAAAAATCTTACAATATAAAAGGATAATAACTAATAAATAACAGTTTCCTTTTAATTAAGTGAGTATTGAGGCATTGAGACCATAACACATCATTTTAACTGGACTGTCAGTTGGAGGAACAGCACTAGTGTGAGCTGCGGTCTCTCTTACCCTCAGGTGGTCCCCCGTACTTCCTCTGGCCATTTACTTGAGTCAGTTTTATATTGGTGGTTCCCAACCAGGTTTCCAGGGCCTGCACCCGCTCAAGGTTCAGCACCTGACAGGAAAAACAAAGTGGGAACAATTACACAGTGACAGTTCCTTTGCAACTTACAAGACAGATCATTTGAATAAAATCATTGGTTGTTGTGACACTGTTTTAATCCACTTACTCAAAGCATGTATAACTGGCAAGTGTAAAGTAACAAATGAGCAAAAGTTAATGAACCTAATCGCCCAGGTTAAGTAAAATATAGCATGTTTATTGGGATGTGAAAAGGCTTTTTTCAGATTTTCAGGGGCTGAAAACTGATTAAATTTTCTGACTTACTTACTCTCACTGGTTTATGATCTATAATAGATCATTGCCTTGTATCATTTTCAGGAAAACATTCCACCTATAACTTCTACAGCAGATTTACACCACTGTATTTGATGAGGACAAGAACCTAAAGCAGAAAATCCTCATAATCAGGACACTTGTTCATTTTCTGTAGTAAAACTACCACACACTCTATTACAGTGAAAGGGTTAAAAAGGGTTTTTTCAACAGTCTTTGGCATTTAAGCAAGCACTCCATGGATTTAGCATCATTCTTAGACTTAATATTGTAAAATTAACATGGACAGACAGAAACAGGATTAAATCGATGCAGAAAACCCAGAAAACATGTGTTAATCAATCTACAAGTTCCTATATAGGTTGAATGTGGTACCTAAGTACCCACAATGCAACTCAACCACCAGTTGGGCCCTTGGGTTGTCTAAGAGCATCGCCACACACACCGCTCGCCCTCTGCTGGATCAGGAGACACGCTCTTAGACTGCATATTTCCAAATCTCACAGGTCATTACAATTAGAATATAAACTTTTCCCTCCACGTTTGAATAAATGCTTGATTATCAAATGCAAAGTGACAGCGTTAACAGGCCACAGAGGTTTGATAAACTCACTTCATTTTAACTCCAGATTAGGTTCATATTTCAGACTTGGAGGCTTCCGTGCAAGCTGATGCTGATTCAATTGAAATCACCTGAGGACATTAATCTGAGGCACAAAAGGCTCCAGCCAGTCCCAGTCCCCCCCCCCCCCCCCCCCACACACACACACCTGGTGGGGTTCCCCTTTAAGAGAGAGAGCAGCCAATCACGTGCAGTGACATTAGGTAAAACGTTTTTTTTTCTTTCTCCAAAGTAACTTTTGTTTAACTTTGTTAAAACGTAGCTGATTACTATCCACGTTCTAAGTGTTCAATTAACCTCTTATAAATGTTGTACATAGATATGTGACAAAATATAAAATGTAGATAGATAGATAGACATCTAGAAACGTTTACATCGAGAAGCTTCAAACACACATACGGGGCATTGAGGGTAAGAATGAGCAATGGAGAAATCATGGAGGCCATGTACAAGGTTGTCGACTTGTGTGTAATATATCAGAAAACTAAACTTAAGAGAGTAAAACGTCACCTAAAATCAAACGTATCATACACAGGTAAAAGTGTTTCTATTTAAGATGTGCAAATTGTTAACAACTGGCAAGTATTGTATCTAAACTTAAAAGAATAAAATTGTTACTTAAAGCCATAACTTGTCAAAGTTACTCTCAAGAATTGTTCGTTGTTATTTAAACGTGTTGAGAACAAACACCATGCGATGGTGGAAATCCTCTGATGTGCCTCCCGGTCCCAGGTGTGTGTCCGTCCTGTGCAGCCGGACAGTGAACCCACAACCTCCTCAGTGGAGGAACCAGTACAGGGACCAATACAGACACGTCAAAGTTCTCTGTGAACAGATAGCGTCTGGAATTCAAAAGTTTACTGAAGTAAAAGTATCAAATATGAACTCACCGACTTGGAGCCCATGTTGTTGTATTATCGATGAGAGAAGTAATTAAGACGCTGGTGCAGGTCGGCTCCGTGTGGACCAATCAGCGGATACCTCCAGCCGCCACCAGCCCAGCTCGTGCTCGTGACCCTCCCTTTTTTTAAACAACTTTATTTACAAACTTTTATATAAAGACTATTTTCAAATATGTTGCTCAACACTGAAAATAAACAGCTCAAGTGATCTGTGGATTACTCCCAAAAAAACACAATGTATAATAAAATACATTATGATATTATTATGTTAAAAAGGATATACAACATAAATATAAATGAAAGAAAATAAATTGAGGGGGGGGAACTATTTCCTATTGTGTATTGAAAATTAAAATTTAGTATGATTTATATATATGTGTATATATATATCTCCCTTGCCCAGGTCCTCTAGAGTTTGAGGATTTTACCTGATAAGATGATTCCTATCAAATGACAGACATTTTTACCAAGGTCATGGACAATTGGACCAACTGACCGACAGCAGTTTCGCTGATAGATGCACATGCATGACCTATAGTTTCTTAATTACACATATGTTATCACTCATCCTCAAAATACACTAACTAAACTTGCTTGTATACGTATTGTTTATTTGTATAATTTCAAACCTATAAAGAAAGAAAAGGCTCTTTGCGACTGAGTCTTTATACCAAACGCCTCACTGAGAATCAACTGAGACACATGAGCCTGGTCAACCTTAATGTTTTGGGGTCACAGAGTTATGGTCAAAAGGATCCTGTTTTATTGCTACAATCAGAGAACCAACATATTCTGGTACAACTGTGGTGCAACGCTCCAACTCACTGAGGATATTCATCACTTTTACACTGTTACATTCATGACTAACTGTTGATGAGCAATGTATATGATACTTTTGTGAATGTGAATGAATAAAAAAACCATAGAATAACATAGTGAGTTTTATTTTCTGCATTACACTGATGGATGCATATGAGGTAATGGAGCAATTTTATTTAGGATATTTCTGAAAATGGGAAACCCTAAACCAAAAATATAATCAAATATGTGCAATACTATTAAATTTCCATTTTTTTAAAGCAAATAATATCACGTTGATGCTAACAACAAAGCACAACAAAAAAACACGACAGAAAAACATGTTGTACATTTTCAGCTAAAACTGAGTGGTCGTCGTCTTCAGTATCCTGACAGTGTGGAGACCGTTGGGTATCGTTTACGCTGAGTCATGCACTTGTCCCTCTCGATGAACAGCGAGTGGGTCTTACAGTTCACGTCCTTCTCGAGGGCCATGCGAGACTCCTCCAGCTGGGACAGGGAGCCTCTGGCCTCGCTCAGCTGCTGGTGCAGAGACGCCACAGTGGCATCAATCTGCCTTGCCTCCCCCTCCAAACTACAGACACAGGCGGCGAATGAGGAGATAGAGAAACAAAGGGAGAAACATTCAGTATGATTTGTAGGTGTGTAAATGTGTGTGTGCGTGTGTGTACCTGAGCTGAGGTTCGTCCCTGCAGAGCTCCATGTGGGGTCTGAGGGAGCGGACGTAGAGTCTGGACTGAGCAACTCTCAGCGGAGCCTCTTTGTTGTGGATGGCCTGTTGTAGAGCAACGATGTTCCTCTCTTGAGCCCCGATCTGCTCCAGGACCTGCACAGACACACACCATCATACAACAGATAATCCATCAATCCACCAATCAATCGCTCTGTGTGTCTGTGTCTACCTCTGCGAGCTTCCTCTCCAGCTGGGTCTTGGCCTCATTCAGCTCCACACAGCGCTGGCTGAAGGCTCGGTCCACAGTGGAGCACTGGACCCTCAGGTCCTCAGTGGTGTCCAGCAGCACTCGCTCCACCAGCTTTCTGAGATGCACACACGGGATATAAGACGTCACACCCCTGTTAAAAGGCCAGGTTGTTGTGAAGTAAACAAATATGACCAAGATAAATCATCACGAAACTTGTCCCACCGTTAATGTGACCCATCATCTGTACAATAGAATGAAATCTTCAACTGAAATCTTTAAGGGGATACAAAATTAAAAACTATAACAATGTGGTTTCATAAGTGTGCAGTCCCTCTTATAATTGAGAGTGTGGATGTGTTCAGAATTAACCAATCACACACCTGCCATAAATTAAAGTGACATTGGTTAACCCTAAATAAAGTTCAGTAGTTTGAGTCCTGACATGAACTCAGTCGCATCTTCCAGCAAAAGCCACGGTCTGCAACGAGCTTACAAAGTATAAAGCATCGCATTGTGGAAAGGTCTCAGTCAGGAGAAGGATGGATATACCATGGAACACTGTGAAGACAGTCATCAACAAGTGGACAAAACCTCGGACATTACCAAGAACTGGACGTCTCTCCAAAATTGATGAAAAGACAAGAAGAAGACTGAGGGCAATACATTAAAAATAAAATTGAAATAAATTCCTGCAATTGTAGCCCAAAACAAGCAAGTGGTCAAAGATTTGGACAAACATACAGCAGCGGTGGGCACTGGGTCAGCAGCCAGGCCACGCCCGAGGAAATGGCCCAATTTTGACAAAAAACCTAAAAAGCTGATGATGAGGAGGATTTTCATCTTTCAGCACAACAACTACTCAAAGTATAACTCCCAATCAGCAAAATAATGGCTTCACTAGGAGAAGATTCAAGTTTTGGAATGGCCCAGCCAGAGCCCAGACCTGAATCCAATTGAAAATCTGTGGGTTTGAACTGCATGAGGAGGACCATGCACAGGAGATACCCAGGCAATCTGACAGATTTGCAAAGAAGAATCGGCAAATATTGCCAAGTAAAGATGTGTTGATGGACTCCTACCCAACAAGACTGATTGCTGTCATGAACTCAAAAGGTGCTTCAACAAAGTATTATTTTAAGGGTGTGCATATTTGTACAACTAAGTTATTTTGAGGTTTTTATTTTTACCCCCTAAAACATTTTAATATTTACATCACAACAACTTGGCATTTTAACAGGGGTGTGCGGACTATTTCTATCCACTGTAAAAACAGCTCCTGGAAAGATTCATGAATGTGCCACAGTGTCACTCTGAGTCCGTGTGGAGGCTCAACAACAGTCCGAACACACACTCTGCTCTCTGACCTGAGGCTGCTCGAGGCCTGCTCCTCCTGCAAGGCTGTGCTCAGGTTGTCCTGTGTGAACTTAGACCACGCTGCATGGTTACACACCCTGCAGAAGACCAGAGGTTAGTGTGGACATTATTCACAAGGGTTATCAGCACAGTTTTTCATTTGCAGGGGTAATATCACTTCATGCATTTAGAAGCATTTAAAGGGACTTTGGGTGCCAAAGGCTGAAAGGTCCAGGGAGGCCTAAACCCCGAAGAAAAAAATGAGATATGATAGACTTTCTGGACTTCAACTAAACCTCGAACTGCCTGCGCCGCACCGGGTGTGTTTGCAGCATGTGAAGGCTGTCGCTGATCTGCTGTGTCTCACGTGTTTTTGTTCACACTGGTTGTGTGGCAGACACACAACATAGTGTGTTACATAGGGTTTGCCTTTGAAGATTGCCAGACATTATATAACTTTGATATGTCATATCACATCTAATCTACTCTTTGTTTTGACAGAAGAAGGGAAAGTTCCCTCAAAATGTTTAATTCACTCATCATCTACTCAGTATTATACGGAGGGGCATTTGTGTGTGGATCATAGCGGACATTTAGCCCTAAAATATGGTGTAAATGGCCTCGGGACCACCAGACCAGATGTTGTTGTTTACGTTTAAAGAAGGGTTCCCCAGTCCTTAAAATTGGATTGGATTTGGCTGCAAATCTGTTTACCCCTGAAACTCCCAAAGTGTTTTTTGGACTCAAACACCCAACATAGTGGTGAGTAGATAATTAGTGAATTTTGCTTGAACTATCCCTTTAAGAAGCATTTGGTCAATAATCAAATAATCGAATCCCTGTTCAAACAAAGAAATGGATTCAGGCAACACAACGCTTAAATGATTTTACTTTGAAAGAGGTACAGGTGAATATTTAGGTACGTGACATATTCAACAGATCTTTTTTTCACTGTCTATCTTGTTGTGGTACACACACACACACACACACACACACACACACACACACACACACACACACACACACACACACACACACACACACACACACACAAACACACTCACTGGTCCTGCACGGTGGCTGAGCTGGGGTGGTGCTTTGTATCTGCACTCATGTTACTGTATCTTCCACAGTGGTCGTCCAAGTTGTAGGCCTCATACTTATCAGACCAGTCCAACTCTAAGGTCTGCTTGGCCTCTCTGTTCCTCCTGATACAGACACACAAACACACACACACATCTAAATAAATGGGACCTTTCATAATTGCTGTGCATGTGAGGCAGTTTGACTCCAGGACGGGAGACTCACTTGATCTGAGTCACAACCTGAGCTGTGGTTCTCTTCAGAAGAGCCTGGACGCTCCTGATCAGGTCCACTTCCTACAAAAAACACAGCCATGCTTCTGGTTAGTGTCACACTCTGCCCTCTGCTGGCGTCATTTTACTGTTACACTCAATACAGTATACACACTTCTCTCCCATACACATAACTGTAAGAATTATAATTGTTCAGGGCTGCATCTAATGATTGATAATTATGTTCAGTATTAATTTATATGCTGAATATTCTTTCTGAATATTCTTTTATTATTAATAATAATTTAATTTAGTTTTAATTGTTATCATTTGATTGAAATTATTTTATTTCCATAACTCAAAGTATTTAACAGTTTGAGCACCTTTAACAGCTGCTCCTCCACTGAGTCTTTGACCAGGTCTGGTCCCAGTCTCCTCGTCCTGCAGGTCAGGTTATCGGTGGAGATGACGTACGGAGTCTCGGTGGCGTCCAGCGCCTTCTCCAGCTGCGTCTTCACCGCCACCAGGGACTGATTGTCGGCCTGCAGCTGCTCGATGTGCCGCTGCAGCTCTGACCTCCAGTGGTGGAGGTCTTGGAGTCTCTCCCCCAGCAGACGCGTCCCCTCGGCCTGGGTGTACAGAGTGGCCGACTCGGTGTCCTGGTGCAGACTCCTGGACTCTCGCTGGACGCTGCGGGCCTGGAGGCGGTCGGTGCCGGCCTGTTGCAGGATGTTGTGGTAGTTGGAGAACCACTCGCCCGGGGTGTATTTCGCAGAGCGGTAGCCAGCTGTGGTGGAGCCTGAGGACGGCTGCGAGCCCCTCATAGGAGGCTCCTTCCCCGGGAGCCCCACAGCCACAGCCCTGCTGTCACAGTGAGGCCGTGACACTAAAAGCTCAGAGCTCATGTCTCTGACGGCTAAATGAACCTATTGGGAGAAAACCTTTCAAACTGATCAGTTGATCATAAAAGACTGAGAGGCCTCAGTGATGCTGCAGCAAACTGTACCTGTGTTTGTTTCCTGTTGCCTGGTTACACATGTTGGTAGGATCCTTGGCTCAGGTGACCAGAGATCAAATGAGCGGATGCAGATCAAATTACAGCCATTAAACAAGTGCAACACAATATACAGTGGAGATTGGAGATTGACCACAGGTAGGCATTATAGAGAATCTGAACAGAGATGCCTTCACTCCATCACTCCATCTCAATTACTTGTCTGACACCATTGCAGCAAATGAGGCTGAAACACTATTTCTCCATTTTGCTTACATTGTCCGATGGGTATTCCATTTCGCAAGGATCTGACAATGTACTATTGTACCCCTCTTCTCACTGAGCAACTAAGTCACTATAATTGACACGATCAAAAGCTTTGAAAGCTGCTTTACCTTACATACTATACTGATCACAATGCAATGTGCATGGCTCAAAACTCCAGCTGAAAATACTGATGCTGCTTATATGGAAGTGTGACCTGATTCTTCACACTATAACAACAGTGTAAAATCTTGAGTATACAGATAAGGGGTTAACATTACGCCTACAACATGTGTAAACAAAGTATGAAAATGTTAAAAAATCTCAGTTCCTTTTTCAAACAGTGGGTGTTATTGATTTCATATAATCTCACTGACGCATGTATTTGAAGAAATATCAGGATGAAAAATGCTATTTAGGGCCCGAGTGAGTGAGGCCCTATTAAAATTGTAAGGATTATTATTATTATTTTTCAGGTTAATTAATTGGCTTTTTGAGGGCTTTAACATGCTCAAATTCTTACCAAAATTTGCAGAAAATTAGAAAGTGGTGAAAATGTACTTTTCATTTATTTTCTGTTATTTTTTTTAATTTAATTAATTAATTCATTTTAAGTTACCTCCTGTGCAGAAGTGGACTGCGCAGGATTAATTTAAATTTTAAATTTTAAATTTTAAATTTTAAATTTTAAATTTTAAATTTTAAATTTTAAATTTTAAATTTTAAATTTTAAATTTTAAATTTTAAAAATTGACATAGTCCAAGATATTGTGCAATTAATAGGTGGTTGAAGTCCTGCCAATTTCAGGGGTTCAGTATCTTTCTTAGGACACTTCGGCATGCAGATGGGGAAGAGTGGGGATTACCATTAAGGATTGGATTACCTGTTCATATTTATGAGAAACTAAGCACAGGAAGAAGATGGACAAATTATTGTTTGTGTGTGTGTCTGTGTCATTCTATGCTGTTTTTGATACACATTTAAGAGTAAACCATTGTATTTTCTACTTTACTACATTTGACAGCCTTACTTAAAAGTTACTTTTATATTTTGGGATTTTAGATACTGGATGATTTAACATGCTTTAAAAACCTATTGTTAGAGAATCACCCAGTAGTTTCCAGCCTTGGCTTCTGACGCCTTACAAGAATCACAGTGTCGGACACATTTAATTGCTTCCTCCCATGTGATGTCCTGAGACTGCCTCCTGCTGACTGCTGGGTTCCTTTGCTGCTCTTTCTTGGTTTGTGCAGTTTATGATTAACTAAAGTTGTCCATAAAAGAACATAGTTATTATCCTTCAAGGGCAATTTGATGTACAACCAGCAACCAGTGCACAACAAAAATAAACCAATATATACAATGTAAATAAAACACAATATAAAAACCCCATAGACTAAGTAGCAGGGGAAAATTGGCTTTTATTTAATGATATAATCACATGCTACTGATTATATTGACTTTTATAACAATGCATCATATTTTGTCTTGTATGTGTTTTCAAATTCTGAATTGGCAAAGTTAGCAGTGGCCTAACTGAAGCTATGAAATACATTTATAATAGAATATTTATGTAACTTTCTTGTCCATTTGTCGGTTGTTTGTTCTCTGTCTCCTTGTTTGTAATGTACATTGCCCTTTTTGAATAAATAAAAGTAATATAATATAGTAAAATGGATAAATATCTGAAGCACAAAATGGAAATACTCAAGAAAAGTACACCTCAGAATTGTTGAGCACAATATTTGAGGGTGCGTACTTGGTTAATTTTCAAAAAAGACCAATCAAGATTTGTAAAAGAAAAATACAAATGTACTCAACAAGCCACTATCTGCAAATTATTTTAAGATACGATTAATAAAACTTAAAAGGAATCTCACTATCATGCTTATTAGTAAATGAAAAACAAAAAGATCAAAGAACACCTCAATGTACCTCAATGAAAAAATAAAATAAAACATTAAACATACTCAGCCCCAGGCAGTTTAAAGAATATGAATACTCAACATACGGTTTTGTACTCTTTGAATTCTAGCATCAGTGGTTAAAGTATTTTTAAAGTGGTAGTGGTGTTGTACTATGAGGTGTAGAGCGGCACAAAAATCCCAGTCTTCCCCATCTGCATGCCGAGGTGTCCTTGGGCAAGATGCTAAATCCCGAATTGCCCCTTATTGAAAAAAAGGGCTGGTAACACATGCACTGTATGAAAAGTGTGAATGGGTGAATGGCAAACTGTAAAGTGCTTTGAGTGGTCATCAAGACTAGAAAACCCGGATATAAATACAGTCCATTTACCATTTACTATTAAATTCTGTCTCCTCTTGTTTTGTCAATGAAGCTTCACCACAATCAGGTGGCTGTTTTTTATTGAACATGAGGATATCTCTGGAGGCAGGGTTAGGGGTAGACGGTGAGGGGTTATGGCCAGGGATGGTGATGGGGACAGGGTTAGGAGGTGGTGTTTATTTCAGCCACAGGTGAAGCTGCAGCTTTCTCAGGGTGGGACGCAGCTTAGGGTCCTCCTCCAGACACAGCTGGAGGAAATCCTTGAGGTCTAGAGTGAAAAAGAGAGATGAAAATATGAAGATGACCATTGCAGTGTGTGATGGGTGTTTGCTGACAGGTTTTTGTACATGTGTGGTTTTCTTACTTTTGCACAGGTTATGCTTATTTTCAGTTTTTTTCTGAGGAAGCGTTTGGTGATGAATCCCTGATTGTGGAGCATCTCATACAGGACTGTGCTTGGACCAGCCCTGTAGACAGAAGAGCTGCAAAACTCTGGAGGGGCGTACCTTTCTGTGCCTGGAATATACAGACATGATTATGAGACAGTGAGGATGATGAGGAGGAGAAGCTTTGTTTTCATGTAAAAGTCACAGAGAAGAAAATCAGAGTAGAAACCAGGCATCCTACCATAGAATACAGTGTAATATGAGCCTTTCTTCACGAGACAGCTCAGCCCAAAATCAATGAGGCGAACCCTTGGGACACTTTGGCCAGTCTCAATCAGGATATTTTCAGGTTTTATGTCCCGGTGAAAGACTCCGTTCTGCTCCAGCCCAATGGCTGCGTCCACCAGCTGTGACTCTAGGGAACGGTTTCCATAACCTGGAGCTTCCACGAATGTGATCTTGAAACAACTGTAAAGTCTTGGTCCTGGGTGTGGCTGCATGTTCCCACTGCGTCTTATATACTTGACACTGAAAAGGTGACACTACTTTAAAGTATTTTAAAGTGGTAGTGGTGTTGTTCTGTGAGGGGTAGAGCGGCACAAAAATCCCAGTCTTCCCCATCTGCATGCCGAAGTGTCCTTGGGCAAGATGCTAGACCCCGAATTGCCCCTCTTAGAAAAAAGGGGTGAATGGCAAACTGTAGAGGGCTTTGAGTGGTCATCAAGACTATCATCGACACCTCTTGGCTGCTCAGAATATACGATAACTAGAAAAACGCTACATAAATACAGTCCATTTACAATTTAATATTAAATTCTGTCTCCTCTTTTTTTGTCAATGAAGCTGCAGCACAATCAGGTGGCTGTTTTTGATTGAATATGAGGATATCTCTGGAGGCAGGGTTAGGGGTAGACGGTGAGGGGTTGTGGCTGGGGATGGTGATGGGGACAGAGTTAGGAGGTGGTGTTTATTTCAGCCACTGGTGAAGCTGCAGCTCTCTCAGGGTGGGACGCATTTTAGGGTCCTCCTCCAAACACAGCTGGAGGAAATCCTTGAGGTCTAGAGTGAAAAAGAGAGAGGAAATATGAGGATGACCGTTGCAGTGTGTGATCGGTGTTTGCTGACAGGTTTGTGTACCAGTGTAGATTTCTTACTTTGGCAGAGTCCGCCGCTGATTTTCAGTTGTTTTCTGAGGAAGCGTTTGGTGATGAATCCCTGATTGTGGAGCATCTCATACAGAACTGCGCCAAGCTGCCACACTGTGCTTGGACCAGCCCTGTAGACAGAAGAGCTGCAAAACTCTGGAGTGGCGTACCTTTCAGTGCCTGGAATACACAGTCATGATGTGAGACGGTGAGGATTATGAGGAGGAAAAGCTTTGTGTTCATGTTAAAGTAACAGGTTAGTAATCAGAGTAGAAACCAGGCATCTTACCATAGAATACAGTGTAATATGAGCCTTTCTTCACGAGGCAGCTCAGCCCAAAATCAATGAGGCGAACCCGTGGGATACGTCGGCCAGTCTCAATCAGGATATTTTCGGGTTTGATGTCCCGGTGAAAGACTCCGTTCTGCTCCAGCCCAATGGCTGCGACCACCAGCTGCTTCATTATGGTCTGCGAGACAGAGACAGACAGCAGTTTGACATTTTTCATGGCTCTAGAGAACTGATTCCATAACCTGGAGCTTCCGCGAATGTGATCTTGAAACAACTATAGGGTCTTGGTCCTGGGTGTGGCTGCATGTTTACACTGTGTATTATATACTTGACACTGAAAAGGTGACACTATTTTAAATAGCAGGAGTGTTAACTGCAGTTCAGTCGTGTGACAGGCAACAATGGTAGAAGTTGTCTCAATATGAGAGAGAAAAAGGGAGTTACACAGATCAACCTGTTGACCAGCTCATGAACAGTGAATACGATCCTCCAGCAGCTTACCTTGGCATTAGACTCCTGTAGAGAGCCTTTTTTGAGCAATATATATGTGGATAGGTCAATGGCAGGGACAGGTCTCTCCATCACCACTATCAACTCATGGCCCAGGTCATACCAGTCCAGTAATGATACTGGTGCTGACGTCCCCACAAAGTCATTTTTCTCTGCCGTTAGTTTCAGCATTATGGCCACCTCTGTAGGGAACCTCTTTCCATTCAGGGACTGAAGAGTCACAACAAAAGCAACAGTTCATCCATAACACATTCAGACAGTGAGTGAGGTGAAAGCCACAGTGGAGTAGTCGGTGTTGGCCACTTACCACGTGTTTGCAGAAAAGATTTGCCTGCGGTATGTGCTTGATCGCCACCTACAAGACAACAACACAAGTTTGGTTATCACTTTATGGCCCTATTGTGTGTGTAGGTGTCTGTGTGTGTATTTTTTTGTGTGTAAGTGTGTCTGTGTGTGTATGTGTATTACTTACTGGAAACAGATCTGCTTTGCGGAAGCCAGCAAACACTGATCCACAGCCTCCTCCACCAAGCTGACTGATCACCAAGTATTTGGCCTCAAGGTCAACTACAGAAATATTTGGTTAAACTACAGTTGAGAGCAGCATTAAATACACCAGACTTAATATGACTCATTAATCTATTAATCAATTCCTACGCACCTCTTGGGTTGTCTTCTGAGGCATCCGGGGTCTTCATCTCAACAACCGACGTCTGATTCTCTTCGTCTTCCCCGCTATCAGCAGAGATGTTTCTATTCCTGCTTATTCGACTGACACCAGCCTCTGCTGAGTCGGGTTCATTCGAGTCAACGACAGGTCGTGTCTTCCTCTTTTCTGGTTTTCCCTCATCATCTCTGTCTTTCCTTTTCGTTCCTCTCACCCTTTCAACCTCCTCAGAGGGTTCATCTGCACATGAGAAAGTCGCTATCATCAGTTTGTCGGGATTGAGCTACAAACTGAAACAACGGCCGTTTTATCTGATCAATAACATTGGTGAAAGCAGGTTTTTGCCTGAATTTACTCACTTTTACGGGTTCTGAGGACCATTTCGAAGAGACGACTCATCTTGCCTAATAACTTTCTTGATAATAATATATTTTCTACTTATGTATATAGTTTTCTACTTTTATGTATTGTTTCCTACTTATATATTTATAGTTGTTTTTATGTCTGATACACCAACCACCCCAGGTCATTCTGATTCTGAGCATTGTCACTTGAAGTCTTCTTGTATGTTTGCCTGATTGCCTGTGACAACCAACATGTCTATGTATTTGCCTTTGATCAATGGGTGGTTAGACCCTTGATCAAAAAGTTCATGTCATCTCTCATGAGTCTTTAACGTTCTTTAGAAGATGCAATCTTTGATATAATGTAACATCTTTGTGCATTATTTGAATGGGTCTGGGTTAACCTGAATGTTTTAAGTTCAAATCTCAAACTATTTGTTCAGTACAATATGTAATGGGGGTGCCCGTATGATTGAAAATCAAAATAATTGTAATTGTAATAGCTTAAGGAGTCTGAATATTATTTTTTGGGTAAGTTCCATTATACATATTTCCTCTTATTTATGTATTATCTTCCTAGTTACATAGAAACCTATGACATTTGGACACGGGGTGTGGGGGAAGATTATGTAGGGACACCGGTAGCAGCTCTTTTATGAAAATGTTTGATTACCTTGTTTAACAGCCTTGTGAACTAATATGACATGTCTGTTTTATAGGGCTGCCTTCAGGCATGATATTGACTGTCACAGTATCCATTAAAAGGTTGGTTCACACTGGAATGAAAATGCGCTTATTATCTACCCACCAATGCTGGATGAAGTTTTTGAGTCCACAAAACAATGTAGGAGTCTCAAGGGTAAACAGTGCTGCAGCAGAATCCAATACAAGTACTGTAACCAGTGACCAAAGCTTCAGTCATAATAAAACAGAAAAAATATAGGATACCTCCATTCTCGAAGTGTCCGCAACCCCCGACATTCAAATTCGACACCATGTTTTGACTTGTCAGCACCCCATACATTGCCCTTCTCCAACCTTGATACTGTGTAGCTTTCATTCACAATTGGTGCTGTTTCTTTCAGTATTTTGTAACATATATGAGAAACTGATACATTTTCTATTTTTGGAGCCGTCTGCCTCCCATCCAGTTTATTCTGGACATATATAATGAACCAGATTGGAATTTAGCTGTGATATCAATTTCAACCACTTCACATAGGGCCTAAAATGCTAAAGGTTTGCCTGTGTAAAAAACAGTCTATGGTAAAAACGTGTGCAAACTTGATTTCACCCGCAAAAGACATGCAAGCTGATCTACTAACAGTGCACACTGAGGATTGCAGTATGTCATGCAGTGTCCATTTAGTATGTTTGCCTTAATGAATATGCATTATCGGGCGTTTCTACCCGAGTGCGCAAAATATTGGAAGAACTAGATGCAATTACTTAAATTTTTACATTTATTTGTCCCAAACACATGCACAGACATGCACAAGCACACTCATGCAAGGAGGGAAATTTAACCGGGTAGGGAGAATCCTCTTGGATTTTTGGACAGATCAATCCAGGTTCATCTTTTTTTTTTTGTTGTTTCTCCATGGAGTCGAACCAGAGACGAACAAGAGACCTTTTCTGCCCATAGTCCAAGTTTCTGCCACTAGTCCACCGCCTATCCAATTAGCACACACAATGTGATTTACAAAGCCTAGAAATAATTCCGGTAATTGTGGAGGGTAGTTGCTAATCGGCACAGTGTTGCGTACAGATGGCTGAAGCTATTGTGGTGAGGAGGAGACGGCAGGAAGAAGACGGAGAGAACAGTTTTTTTCAGAAAGTGAACTGCATCTGCTACTTGGTCAGAGGCATCTCTTCCACCTCCACACCTGTTCTATTTGCCTAGATTTTATTATGAGCTTTTTTTTTCATCTTTCGTTCTTCTTCTTATGTCCTGCCATCTTCTATTAATTTCATCGGTTGTTCTTTTTGTTTAACCCACAGCATTTACTTTCTCGCAGATACTCTCCCATATCACGTTAACGTTTTTTTTTAACATTAATATTTATTTGCTGTAGCTCAACATGTTTATTTGCCTCTTCCACTAACACCTCCAATTCCATGGCATCTGCGCTTGTGGTCACTCTGCTCCGTAATGATCCATGGCGGAAACCTGTAACACACGCACAACACTCATTTAAATACTATTGCCTCTATACCATGTCTGCACCTGTTATCATTGACTCAATTATTTTTAGTAGATTACCCGCAAAACGCCTGTAATGCCACGCAATGTAGCACTCTTTATTTGGGATCTCAGTAGATCAGGCCGATAGAGTACAATAGCGTTGAAGTGGGACTGGCGCTGACAGTGAGGCCAGAGGGAAGAACTTCTAAACTTTTGACAAGTATGAGAGAGTCATCATCGGATGAGACACTACTGTGTTCCATGGAATGACGGACGGGGATCTTCCAGGTGAGTTAGCTACTCGATGTAGCTGATTAGCACAAATTATGCATTCTAGTTCATCTCAGGAATTCAAAACTAGTCAGGATGTTGTGATAGCATTATATACTGTCAGTGATGTTAATTAATGAGCTGTTCAGCTGCTCACTGCTGTCAGTGGGATCGCAGCCTAGAAGCTGAACAAAGCTAAGCGCTACATTCATACTGCTACCGTCGCTCAAGTTAGCTCACAAGGTGATTTGTGTAAACTTCAAGTGAACCTCAAGTTGTAAAGAATTGAAACTGATACCAATCAAGAAAAAGGAACTCAACTAAATAATCTTAAAGCAGCAACAAGAACAGGTCCCTGAAACATTTCAGAGGATACATTTAATTACATTGTAGGGACATTTCAACAATCAGCATTAATACCTATGATTTTGGCTGCATTGGTATGTTTAAGTTGTGAATTGGTTTACCTTTAAAAGGAAATTTGCATTAAGTAAATGTGCACAGAGAAAGCACATTGAATATCATATTTAGCTAATATATATTTTTTCATTGCTATTCTCATAAATTAGTGTCTGGTGTGTTTTGTGTGGAGATCTTAGTGCTTCCACGTCTTTCCTTTCAAAACAAATTAATCTAATTTTTAATAACTCTTAACAAATTTCAAATAACTCTAGTTCTCACTTGTCTTTTATTTATTTAGTAAAACGTTTGCCTGTCATACATTTTTGATATAGAGCAGATGCGATTCTAATTTTAATTTGTTATTATATCTCAGTAACGGGAGCGAATTTTAACCAAATAACATTAGAGGTCCTGAATTTAAGTATACCTGAGCATTAGTCTCCATGAAGAGAGTAGATTTAATATATCCCATGTAAAAAAAAGACATCATTATAACTTAAAATACATGTATTGTGCCACCATTGAAAAACTACTGACCCCACCCTAACCACTGCATTATAAAATGCCAGTGGTGGTATATATGGGTGAAGGCATGCCTGTGTGTGTTTTTTCCCCTGAGCTCAGCCATTCCCTCGACTCCAGCTGACCGCTCAGCTGCGCCTGTCGCATACTGCAGCACAAACTGTTTCCATATCTCACCCACTCTCACACTGAAAGGTTGACCCCTGTGCACAGGGATAAGTGTGTCCCGAATTAGAGAGGATGCCAAGGCGAGCTGGGCTGTTGCCAGTGTGGGTTGCCAGGGGGATGTTCAGTGTTTCTTTGAGCAGGCTGGGTTTTGCGGTGCGGTCTGTTTGCATGTCAGCAGTGTGCAGGGAGCGTGTGCTGTGGGCGTCTCAAACCCGAGTCAAACACACACACACACACATACAGTCCTTAGTGAATACAGGGAAGGAAGATGCAGTTATATATAGGTGACCCTGTCATCTCTTAAATGTCTTAAACCTTCGAGCTATGTGTTAATGTCTCCCTCTACCTCTCCCTCTCGTCTCTACTCAGTCATATGTATACTTGCTGTATATTCAGGATCTTTTTTGCATGTGACAACATTTACATCAACAAATGAAGTGCTACAGCTTTGCAAACTCTTTAGAAAACTCGAGGTAATCATTTGGAGAGATGCAGTTTTTTAACCCACAGAGAAATACAGAAATACAGGATTTGCATCATGGGAAGTGAAGTATTTTGGTGTTTGGCTCATGGTCTAAACATCACAACATCAAAGGCTCTGCTGCTTCAACACTGACCATTCTTTTTTAAATCTATCACTTGTGAGAACCTCCAGATTTTTTGGGCGTGCAGTAATAAATAGTATGAGTGTCTGTTAAAGTGTTTAAAAGTGCTTGATGGTGTGTTTGGGGCCACGTTGTGTAAACTTCTCTCTCCATGTGCTCCAGACATGAGACAGAAATAAAATGTATGTAGTAAGGGATGAGAGATCTCGCTATGTAAGACAGCACACAAGGTTTCTCTCTACAGAGGGAGGTGTGTGTGTGTGTGTGAGTGTGTGTGTGTGTGTGTTTGTGTGTGTGTGTGTGTGTGTGTGTGTGTGTGTGTGTGTGTGTGTGTGTGGGAGGGGACATTCCTTCCATTCTTGTTCTTCCTGAGGAAAGAGGGAAAGCATCACGCGCACACGACTGCCTGATGGCAGGCGGAGGGAGAGGTGCACATTCACCCCTCTAAGGTTATTCACACATCCGCCTGTTCTTTCAGCTCTCCACCCATCAAACCCAAACAGTCTCAACCATCCATGTGAAAGGAGCTTTACATTTTCAGGCTAAAACTCCCACACAGAGGATACAAGGTATGGCCTGAACCTTCTTGTTAAAGTTGTCTGTTTAGACCAGAGACTCAAGATAAAGATGGACGACACCACATAAGTGAAGCCAAAGCATCTCAATGGCCACCTTGTGGCTGGCTGCAGTATAGTTTATAAATCTCACCTCCTCCATGTTAGTGGAGGAGACATGGATGAAAGTGAAAAGAATGGATTTTTTCCTGTGTTTATCATCTTAACAAGAAAACTTCTTACACAGTATAATGTGCAGTATCTGATCTCAATACATCTATTGTATTAAGGCCTGTAACGCAAATTATGACCTGGGCTATAAAGATTTAATTTGATTGACTGGTTGATTGTATGCACTCTACTGAGTTAACCTTTGCTTTAAATTTAGATTTAAACCACGAATTACACAGTAACATACAAAAAAACATATTAACAGTTAGTTACAGCAATTCACATGGCATTATGGGTAAAGTTCACGATGCATTTTGCGGTAGTAGTTGGTTTTTTGATGCTATAAAAACAGGGTGAAACATCATGACAGCTGTGACTGACTCATGATTGGTCAGGGATGAGTATTGGCATTACCCCAATACCACGGCTGTATCCTCTGATCACTACTGCGCAGATCTGGGCCTCAAGGGGAAATTAAATTGCTTCTGTTCTTCACTCGGCCATGAATTCTCAAACAAAACACACACACACACACACACAGGGAAGGAGAATGCCAGAGAGAACAGAGGCTTGTCAAAGCTCCACAGGGGCAGCGACGCCATCACTGACGCACTGATGCTCTCCTGCCAGTGAATGGTCACTGAACACTCATAATGGTTTTTTTCTTTCAAGCAGTTAGGTGCATAATATCTCTTTGTTTGGACCTACGTACGTCAACATAAAAGCTAATCACTTTTGGTCCCATGACTAACTTCACTTGGCAGCTGCTTTCATTTCTTTGCCCCCGAAACTCACTGAGCCTCCGTGAGCCATAAAGAGAATGTGACACACGTTTGTTAATGAAATATGATGCAGAGTTTTTATGTCTGCACATACACTTCACATGGCATGTTCACAAACAGACAGGGTGTTGATATGAATAAATAATTTATATGTTAATCAAACCGAATGACTGTCGTTTGTTTTCTGTAAATATAAGACTTTAATAGCAAAACACACACACACACAAACTTGGTACGTAAAGACTCACAGAGCTGCATACTGTACACTTCCGTCAGAAGACTCCTAAATTTTACAGAAAGCTTTTTACAAAGCAAACTTTCATTTCAAGAATGATCACACAAGCGTTATCGTCATGAGAATGAATATTTCAAGCAGTTTGGCACAAATTTAATTTAAGCTCATCATCCATTTACTCTCAGTCTCACTCATGCACGCACACACATCACACATTTCACATCACAAACACACACACACACACACACACACACACACACACACACACACACACACACAGACAGACAGACAGACAGACAGACAATACAAGTCGAGTCCAATGGGGACATTTCAGTTCAGGCAGCAAAAATGTTCATAGTGTCCTTTCTGCTGAAGGCAAAAGTAAGCCTTAAGGGATGGGGCTTTCCTCCCTGTTCGTCTCTCTGTCAGTCTCAAACTTAATGTCGCTCCATCCTCCAGAACTTCCATCCATCCTCTCAGTCTATGTCTATTTGACATGGGTTTGTTCCGGCTTTCTGTGCTCTGACGTAAAGCTCCCGGAAGTCCTTGTAGCGAGGTGCACAGCCAAGCCAGGCGTTCCCGAAATGGACAGAGCCAGTCAAAAGGTACTCATCTCCTCCAGGACGCACACCGCACTGTGAGGGGACATTGACACGCCCGCCCCAGCTCCGCCCCTTGGCTCCGCCCCAAACAAACACCCTGCTCTTCTGACGAAACAGCCGGTTCAGGGTCACCACGACAGAGGAGTGTTCGTCAGAACCTGACGCCATCCCTCGAAAGAAGCCACTTCCAGCTACAGAGACGGGAACAGGAGAGACAAAGATATATGATTAAATCAATAAATAACGTTTAGCTAATGTTAAACTGAATTAAAGCAATAATAAATTGATTACTGATTAATCATCACAATATTTCTCTTTAAAATGTTTAATCAAAAAGTAATTAGACGAGCAAGATATTATGTGTTCCATCTAGTTTTTTATATATATCATTTCCAGCCGTTGTGCTAAGCTAACCAGTTGCTGGTGATAGCTTCATGTCACCTGTACAGACCAATCGTGAGTCAGTCTCAACTGTCAATCATGATGTTTTGAAGCATAAAATAACTTACTGAAACCAAACTTAACAGGAAAAGGAACACCTGAATGTATATTGTTGTGATGAGAACAACCCAAAATGGCAGAAACTTAACATTTCTTTCATTTGGTTCAGTCCACTAACATGGAGGAGGCAGGGTTAATGACATTTACTGCAGCCAACCACCAGGTGGCAATCGAGAAGCTTTTTGCTTGACTTTTGGGATCTCACTTTGATCTTATCATGTAACTTAATGTGATAAAGAAAATATAATTATTTCCCAAAACTATATATTGCTGTGAGTTTGTGTGTATTTACCAAAGTCGCTGGTACAAACAGCCATGAGGAGCTCTTCATCCGAACAGGGCTTACAGGTAACTAAAATGGAAAAACATACAGAAGAAGATTAAGTAAAAGACTCTATTTTGAATAACTTTACACACAAAACTTTTTATTTCTGCGATCCTTGTCTCTCCTTGTTAGCTCTTGTGTTATCTTAATGTATGTTTCACCATCGGCCTGCTTCCTGTCTCTCTGTGTTGCGGGCGTTTGTGAGACATCAAATCAGAAAATTAACCTTTGACCCTGTCAGCTATAAAAACAGCTATAAAGCACCTAGACAGACAGACAAACACACACACATACACACACGCACACCCACACACAGGCTTTTCTCTGTCTCGTTACAGGAAAGCGGTCCCGCCTTCCTCTCCACCCATCCTCCCTCCCTTCCACTTTACTAGTACGGGTGGGCTTTACAAGATTTCCCCTCTTTTAGCAGGGATCTGTTCTTGATTGACAGCTGAGAGGGGATTGGCTGACCCCTGTGCCTGACCCTAACAAGACCTTTTGATTGGCCTGCTTGTTTTCATAAGACTGGCAGAGACGAGGGAGTGTGGGAGTGAGGAAGAGGGGGAGGAGAGAGTGTCGGAGAAGGGCGGCACGTAGGTGAGATGAAGAAACAATAATGTGGCCTGTCGCACACAAAAAGCTTTTTCTCCTTCACGCTGGTCTGTCATGTTCACTTAATGTCAGAGAACTGTGTCAGGTACAAGAACATTTAAGACAATTACCTACTAATTACATATAATTTACAAAACAACTGACAGGGAGAAGGTCAACGACAAAAAGACCTGAAGCTTACGAGACAGTTAAATGATCGCAGTGAATATTTAGCTCTGTTTCAATGTTATGCAGCATTGTTACCATCTACCCTCAGCAGATGATAATGGCACAAGCAGGAACTTGTATTTAAAACTCAATTTAAAACTTAACATATTGATGCAATTTAAAATGTTGCTCTTCACAAAACCCGTGCAGGCTACTTATTGTTTATCTTCCAGATAGAATTTTTCTATGTGTCATTATAAAAGGAATAAAGTTTGACAGCTAACCCACTCAAAACTCCAAATTAGAGAATACTTCAAGCACTGACCTTTTTCATAACAGTAATATGATGCTGATGTTATCTAAAGTTTGTGAAAACAGCAGTAGAGTTGTGTTATGCCAACTGCATAACACACGGGCTGAATACAAATAGCTAGAGCCTGACTGATATGGACATATGGCTGATGCACATACCGATATATTAGGCAGTAAAAGATTAGTGATAACAATATCTTGGCCATGTATATATATATATATTTATTAAATTGGCAATGATTCCTTAGAAGTCGTTATCAAACTCTTATGACAAATACATTTAATTGATGCTTGATATTTTACAGTTTAATCATAAACTTTATAAAAACTATTAACAAAAAGAAAACACAAATACAACTTAATATATAGAACAGAATATATATATATATATAAGGAAAAAAATAAACCTATTTTGTATGTAAAATGTAAAAATAAATGCACATCTTTTCTGAAAATAAAAGTAAAAAAAGTGTACTTATTGGTGCATAATGGCAAACATAAGGGCTGATAGGACAAAAAATCAGCCAGCTATTATACCAATCAGGCTCTAATAGGAAAACTCCTTTTGTCCTAGAGGAAAACCAGCTTAAGAAATAAATATGTGCGCACACATGCACTTACCTAAGCCCGGGTGCAGGAATGGATACATCTGAGCCCCAGGCCCCTGACCAGGCACCAGCTCATACTGGAAGGCTGTGATCCTTCGGCTGATGTCGCTCTGTGGGATGGCTTCCACAAAGAGAGCCCCCTCTGCCAGGCTGAAACAGTGCACTGTGCTCTCAGCCTGGTTGTCCTCGGCCACCAGCAGCCTCAGATCTCCGGCACGCTCCACGTACATATGAGAGCCCTGAAACCAGGAGAAGTCATGTTCAGAAAAACTAACAAAAAAGTCCAGGAACTCCGGCCTCTATTGTGAGTCGTGAAAACAAATGTGGCACTCTACCTGGGAGTAAGTCTGGGGCTTGATGCACACATGGAGACCTGCCACGTGCGCCGCTGAGGAGTCAGTGTTTGGCCGCAGGTTGACAATGATGGCACCGATGGGGTAGAGCCACTCCAGAGACCCCTGAGAGCAGCGAAGGTAGACCTGCTCCACATCTCTGCGATGGGACTCATGGCTCAAACCACTACAGATGAGAAGGCACAACATCTCAATACAGGCTGGTCAACACTTCACCGGAATTCAGAATAAGATCAAATGTCTGAATCCTCTTAATGAAATGCAGAGATTGAAACATGCTTTAACTACATGGCAGGAAACATAAAAGGAGTGACTTTGTGTTAACGGGCAACTATCTAAAATCAAATCTTTCAGGTTGGACTGATGTGGTCTCCTGTCTGACGTGCATTCAGCTTCCTCAGCACCATGAGGTGACTGGGCTATAAAGTGGAAGAGGTGTGAGGTGGGTAAACTTTACAACACAGGGTGCGAAGTACAGACCTTCAGTTTTTATGGCTTTGAGGAGTGATCAAAGACGCCATATGGCCGTGTTTAATTAAGATAGGAAGTGGAGCAGAGACATTCCAGTTATCAGTACATTTCAGTTGTGGCACTAAAATCACAGTGTCTCAAAGTCAGATGAAGGCACCTGTCTGGTCCATGATTAGTTTTTGTATAATGTCATTTTACTTTCTGAGAAGAGCGATTGTGGAAAAAATAAAAAAAATCACAAAAATGACATTGATCACTGAGATTTGACAGCAAAACCTTTCTGAGTTGTCACCACAAGCTAGAACAAAACATCCTTCATCTCAGTGCTGCCAATATGGTAACAACCAGTTATTTCACTGACCTTGCAGACAATTACATTTAATCTGAATGTATTAATTAAAGTCTCGTGCCTCTAATTCATCTCTTAAGCATCGGAATTCAGTCTGATGGACAAAATAACTACAATCACCCTCTCATGACCCTCCTATTCCCTTGATATATTTAGTCCTTGGAGAGAATAATACATGTCTCCAGGCCTGCCTACTAGTATCAGTTTGTGATCGACTGATCCGATCGTCACCTCCTAAACTGAGACTGATGTGAAGTCCTTTGTTCAGCTCCATCATCCTCACCTTCCTCTCCAGCTGCACTGGTCACTGGAGTACTGTGCCACCGCCCGACAGATGAGCAGCACAGCCGCGATCCAGTGCGCAGCCCCCGGCCGGAGCATGCTGCAGCCAGTCGGTGCCCGGGCGGTCACCTGGGTCCCGCACACCAAGCCGAGCCCAGACCAACCGAACCAGATGGGACCAGCCGAACCAGATGGGACCAGCCGAACCAGATGGGACCAGCCGTGCGCTCTGCGGCTCCAGGAGCGCAACCCGATCCCGTGGAACAGTGCTCTCCTCCCCGGAGTTCCGTGCGTCCAGCGCGCGTCCAGGCTACATGGCGGATTCAGGCGAAGTGTGAGTGTCCGAGCCCCGAAAACACTTCGACTAAACACAAGTCCAAAAAGTGGAGGTGTGCGCGCGCAGCAGCCCAACAGAGACTATACAGAAAAAGTTTCCCTGCGTGCGTAACACTGCGCGTCACCAGGGGCGCGTGCCAGCAGCTGACTGCGCCTGAGTGACACGCGAGTGCTCGCTCCAAGCCCCTCCCACACACTCCCCCGAGAGAGAGGGAGAGAGAGGAGAAGAGGGGAGAGTCCTCCACTTCTCTATTCAACCTTAAGAACACCACCCAACTCTAATAACACACGTTAAAGTGAGTGACATGGAGCTGACCGCCGCCAGTGATGAGGGTCTAATGAGTAAATACAGTCTACTACAGTTTTGAGGCAAAATCAATAATGACATAAAAGCTTACAAGACGTGAATTTAGATTTTCCACAAAAGCTGTGTAGGCTACTTCTTGTTTATCTTCAAGAGAGCATTTTTCTCAGACTCATTATGAATGGAATTACGTTTGACAACCCTTTCTCTTCAAAATATTATGATGCTAATGTAATAAAAAAGTTTGGGAAAACAGTTTGAAATCCAGCAGTAGAGTTGGATTTAGTGGCACATGACACAGATTAATAACAACTGCATAACACAGCAATTGAACACAATGAAAAAGAGCTTCATCCTGACAGAGATTGGTTTTGGGGAGCTGATACAAATGTAATGGAGTAAAACATTTCAGATACCAATATACCTGCAGATATAAATATTTTAAAAAATCAGCATTGATATATCAAACTCTGTGACAAAGAAATAGAATAAAGGTTTAAGATTTTACAGATTAACCACATACTTTATTATAAATGAAACACAAATAAGACCAATTTACTCAGTGTAAAATATGAAGACAAATTAAGATCTTTTCTGCATTGTTTATTCTGTCAAATAAAAGTAGTTATATCTGAACAGAACGAAAGAAAGAAAAATAAATGATAAATCTAATTTGTGCAAGTTGGTCAACAAATACCAAATGTGAGTCTGTCAGCAAACCAAATAATTTCTATTCTATTCAGCCTGTCAGCAACTAATACTGGAGAGTTTCCTCCCCATGCCAGAGTGAAACCGTACAAGCCTGTGTGTGTGTGTGTGTGTGTGTGTGTGTGTGTGTGTGTGTGTGTGTGTGTGTGTGTGTGTGTGTGTGTGTGTGTGTGCCTCCTGGCTTCATAAACACATGGATCATATTATGGCAGTGTAAATCAAAGCAGCATGCAGCTCTGGAGCAGCAGCAGCATCCTGTGACTTCTGCAGCTCTAACATCACCACAGTCAATTCTCTGCTCTTAAACACTGTTAATCATATAGGTTTCTTGATTGGATAAATAAGGATTTAAGCCTGACTTTATCTATATCGTTCAGTTTGTTTCCACATCAGCCTCTCTCTCTCTCTCTCTCTCTTTCCCTCTCTCTCTCTCTCTCTGGAGAAGGAAAGCCCCCTGACATAGTCACACATGTGCTCTAAACTGCGCGTTTGGTTCTCAGGCAGTTTTCCCGTGAGAAAACAGTCGGAACTGAAAGCATGTTACTGACTCGTCACATTCCCCTGCACAGCCCGAGCAATGTAACGCATTTCGAGAGAAATACCAAAACACACACTATCTTACACAGCCCCCACACACACACCGCCCCTCACTCTCACACACACACACACACACAAAAACTACTGGATGGATTTGTCAGAATATTTGGTGGAACAGTGAGGTATGAGTCAATAAAGAGCCTGTTATATTTAGATGGGGATCTAGACCTGAGAACTGGAATTTTTTTTATCACTTTCTTCAACATGTTTAGTTTTTAGCAAACTGATATCTTTGAATGTGGGAAATGTGGTAGCTTGATTGAATTCCAGTCTGTTGGGCCTTGGTGTGGGTATGCGTTCTACTGGGTGCTATTCTTGACCTTCAAGAGAAGAGGTCCAAACAATCTGGACCAAAATTCATTCACACACACCTTATAACACACTTCTTAATAGATGAACAACCTGTGTAAAGGCCTAATTACCAAATAGAATGAAAATCAGTATCTATGAAGCATTATCATTTGACTTATTGACCATTAAAATAGTCATTACTTTAAAAAAAGGGTCGTATAATAAAACGGTACCACTTCGAATATAATAAAAGAACTGGATTTGGACTGACGGTCATTCTGAGCTCAGTGAAATAGATATAAATAGATCGAAATGGATTCGATTTCACCACAAGCACAACAGGGGGCCAAAGATCCGGAGGTCGCAGAGGAAGCTGGAGCTGCTGATGTGCCATTTGACCTCATGCGCTCTTTCACCATATGAAGTATTTACAGAGCAGTAGAGTCTGACCTGCTCCCCTCATCCCCCGGCCGTTAACCTGGCTCTTCTCAAGCGGCCTGACACGAGGAACTCTGCATCTGTCTGCACATTACCTCACGAAGCCGCTCACATACCTCTATCTCTCGTTTCAACCTCCCTGACCTCCATTTCCTCATTACTGCCGTGCAGCACGCTCCTTTCTCTTTTTGAAAACCTTTATTTATTCATCGGTGGGAGACTGAGCAGCTGCTCTGGATGTGTTTGGAGGTTGAGTGCCTTGCTCAAGGGTAGAGCGCTGCACTGCCTGTATGGAATTATGAGGATACCTTTAACAGAGTAGCCCCAGCCTGTTGCCAGTATCTCCATTTCAGTGAGAGACACCAACACGTCTCACTTGGAGAAACACAGAGATGTTGAAACGAAGGAATGTGTTAACGTTCCAGGTGCCTTCAGTGTCTGACCTCTGTGAGCTCCATTCACACAAACACACCCGACTCGTATCACTCTTCTTTATCAGCTGCACTGCCAGAGAGCGTGCAGCTGTGTGTGTATGTGTGTGTGCATTTTTTCAACACGCGTGCAGGTTTATTTGACCAGCGAGGGCAGGCAAGCTCCAGGGTCAGGGTCATTCATTTTATACGTGTGTGTGTTATCAGGTCTGATGTCTGCAGAGAGACGGAGTGTAAACACAGAGTAAAGCTCTGTTTACTCTCTTTCTGAGTCTCCTCCATAGATTCTCCATTAGAGCTCACTCTGATCACCCACCAAGTGCTTCATCATGAGGGCAGAGTGGCTTAAACACACAGGATGCATTAGACTGAGTGTGGTCTTACCTAAACATCTCACTTTCATTCATTACTTGTGAAAATATATGGAGCCCATTGTGTGGACATATATCCAAAGCACCTTTAAGCTCCGTGTCTGCAAACACTTTGAATATGAGCGGCCACAAACCACCACCAAGCTGTTTCACTGACACACAGCAACAGGTGAACAGAGGTGATGAATGTACTCACTTCATGTTCAATAGCATGTGCACATCTGAGGATGATGGGAATTGTGTTAATTCAGAGAGGTTTTGGTCATAAACCATAAATTGAAGATATGACAATTTTGGCCTGTTGGTGGCGCTAGATAAGAAGTTCCAGATTCAACCATGAAACCATAAATGTACCAAATCCATTCAATTGTTTTCTTGACATTTTACCCAAACCACAAATCTCAATGTATCCAAATGACATGACAACTCCCTAAAAGTGAAGCCAAAGCGTCTCAATCGCCACCTGGTGGCTGGCTGCAGTGTAGGTCATAAATGTTACCTCCTCCATGTTAGCGGATTGGAGATGGGCCATATTAAATTTTAAAGTACATGTCAAATACATTTTCCTTGAGGGTGGTTTCTGCTTTTTAAGGTCATTCTTATCAAACTGGTGTTTTTTTCAAGTGCTCATTTTCTGACGTTTGGTTTGCTGTAAAAAATGCAGTAAAATGTCATGATTGAAAGGTAAGGCTGACTCACGATTGGTCGAGTGTGTGCATCAGCCGGACCTTGCTTCCGTGGGTCCTTCTCCCTACTGCACAGACTCTGGCTCCAAATGCACAAGATGGCAACGTTCATATCCAGGATATTTGGGCTTAATTTTTGGACAGAGGGAGGAAGTGGAGACGCATACATACTGTAGTATAGAGTACATAGTTACAGAGTTTGAATTTGAATCTTTGGTTTTTCACTTTTTTTTTTTGTTTTGACAGGGAAGATGGAATGTGCATGCATTAAAATGTTCCGATAGTTACAGGCAAAAAGCCATATCAATTAATCAGATACAAACCACCAGACAAACGGAATATAATCGCTGGAGTGTTGCAGTGAAGACATCACAGCTCTGAGAAGGACATGTCCTTGTTTAAATGTTTGTGTGTGGGAACACAGAGAGGGTGGAGGGGTCTAGGTGGAGACTAAGTGCTAAATGGATGTGATATTTTTCCCACTGACACTGCAGCACTACACAATGGGTGCGGAGCTCTGGTCTTTTACCTCAAATCTGCCTATTGTCTACATTGAATCAGGCACTAACACTGCTGCAATTTATTAAACATAGTGAAACCAGACCTCAATTATTCTGTACATCCACACCAGCGTGCCACTTTGTTTTCAGTCTACGATAACAAACAAAGGCAGTGGAAACAAAACTCTCCCTGCAAGTTTTTATCATCACTGCTGCTTCCATACAAACTGCTGTGGGCAGACTTACAGTAAGGCAGACCACCTCCCTGACCTGCGAAACAGGGGGAGATTTTGTGGGGAAAGGTCTGTTTACCTTTGGGCAGAAAAACTCCACACTCTGTGAGGTAAAATAAACGTTTTGTGTGTGTGTTTATGTATCAGAGCCGCGCTCCCTAAAAGAGGTTATTGTTCTTTAGATTTCATAAGAGAGCCAGAGAAAGAAAAACAAAGATGTGCAAGATACGTGTTTGTACATTTAGAGCAGATGTGTGCATGTATCTGATTTGTGTGGTTGCATCAGAGGAGACTGAAGAAATCAGAACAAGGATTCTGGTCATAAAACATCCCACCCTTTATTATAAGTCGATTCTTCTGTGATGACACGCTGACTCCAGCCGCTTCCTTTCAATTCAACATAAGTTTGAACTGTACAAGCTGGAAAATAAAAACCTCACAGGAGTAAAAAACATAAAAAACAGTTTATTCTTCCAGTGGTCAACACCGTTCATCATCACACCCATCAATATCTGTCCTCTGATAGATAAAAAATAGACGTTATGCTTACTTCTTTTAGCTGTAACACACATAGTGTGTGTGTAGGAGCAGTTCAACATATTTGGAAACAGCGTAAGAAAACATGAAGTAAAACTATTCTCTTTTGATTCATGTATTCATGTGTGAGTCTGTGTTATCTGTAGCAGTTTCTTTTTTTACAGCTTCAGTGGGTCTTTATGTCACATGATTCAATTACGACACAATTTGTCTCTTTACTAATGTAATGTAATGTTTTGTGATATTTTCAGTTATTTTTTATATTTTCAATTTCCCCCTCTGATGAAAAAGCACCAACGTTTTCACAGATGTCCAGCATATTGTATAGCTATACTAAAATGTAAATCGATGCTTTCGTACGTATTTGACAAATAGGGTACAACATATTAATAGGTGAGTTACAGAGGTGCAAGGTAAAACCTGTTTTACCGCTGGACAGAGCCAGTCCAGCTTTCTATTCTTTGTGCTGAGCTCAGCATCTCCTGGCTATAGTGTCAGATATAATGAGTCAGATATGAGAGTGGCATCAATCTTCTATCATCTAATTCTCAGTAAGATAATGAGAAAGCGAATTATCTCAAAATGTCAAACTCTTCCCATGAGGTTCTCTGTGTAGCTGTGCAGTGTTTCAGGTGTGAGAAAGACTCCCCTGTTCACTGTGTTATTACCTGCCTGTCTCTCTGTTTGTGTGTGTGTCGTAATGAATCAAAGTCCCTGCTTTCCTCTCGTCTTCCCCATCATCAGTTGAAGTGGTAATAATCTGTTCCTTCTTTCAGCTGCAAAGCGTTAAGGTTCTCCTCCAACACACCTCCCGTCATGTCCTGCAGATAAAAACAACATCTGAGATTCAAGGGGAAGAGAAAACACGATGGAAGGCACATATGCTGCTGAAAACAGTAGAAGCATTATGATTTGCCCTGTTGACTAAACTTGTCTTCATGGTCCTCCGCTGTGTATTTGGTTTTAACTTCTCTGATCTGAAGCCAAAGGTTATATACAGACTAAAGACATCCAGACTGACCCACAGTAAACTGGGCTCAACCTCTGCCTATGAGAACAGTTCAAATGAATATATGTGTTGATTATAGTTATTTGACATCTGGATTTAAACGTGTCTGATTGAGTCCAGGTGCTAGCTTGTGTGTGTGTGTGTGTGTGTGTGTAAGTGTGGGTGTGTTTCATAGAGAAATAGAGAGAGGGAGCATGATAGAGTCCAGGTCTCCTTGTCCTCTGATTACTTCTCCCAGTTCACATAATTGAGCAATTAGTATCCCCCGTAGGTGGGGTCACTCTAGATTTCATGTCTGAATCTGGCTGTGAGTGATAAATAGGCAATTAGAGATTTGGCTTCCTGGATTGCCATATGTGTGTGTGTGTGTGTGTGTGTGTGTGTGTGTGTGTGTGTGTGTGTGTGTGTGTGTGTGTGTGTGTGTTACTGTATATGAATGGAAAATGATTCAAATAGAATAGTAAAAGGCCTCTGCAATAGTTTTAAGTAGCGTCAGGATTTTAGACTATAAAATATAAAAACAAAACATGATACATGCAAACTGAACAGTGACAAAAACATCAGATGCTTGTGCAAGCAGCTCGTGATCAAAGATCCGGCTGTGGCCTCGACCCAGTTCCTGACTTCCTCATCCTCTGTGTGTGTGTGTGTGTGTGTGTGTGTGTGTTATGTCCTGGGCCGGGCCCACGCCCTTATTATTATGTGATTAACGTAGATTACAGACCTGAGGGACAGAGGCTCAGAAACAACAAACATACAACACACAACTGCTCACCAGTTTAACACAGACGATGAAGGGGGCGGAGGCAGCTTTGTAGTGCACAATTGGGATTTTGGGCCTCGGTATTTCCTGGGAGGATATCATCGGAAAGTTGCTTTATTAAAAATATCATTGGCTTGATGACCTTGCATTTTTGCAACCAATATAACATATTACACTAAAGAACTTGTGTGTTGCCGACCTCACCTTGGATTCTTCGTATGTGTAAAACCCTTTCTGGATCTTGTTCTCATCCACATCACAGAAAGCTTTGACCTGATAAATGGATCAGGGAGGCAATGAGTGCTGGCACACGTTTACACACCATAACTTCTTCCACCAGTTATTTTGACTGGGAGAGACGAGAAACACTGGTAATATATATTTTGGTCAACGTATCACAGGTGAACGTAACATACTTTTTTCCGATTAGCCGGACTCAGGCATCGGTACAGCTTCCGGCCCTGTTTCCCAGCATTCCATATGGTGAAGCCGCTCCATTGGCTGAGAACTCTCTCCTGCAGGAAGTCCACTCGCAGCTTCCAAATGCTTTCCCTGGATACAGATGAGGAGAGGATCAGAGGATGGATTTAGGAATACAAGCTTAGAATTAGAGAAGTCACCTGCAGATCTGAGTCAAGATTCTTTGCTCAATTTAGTATGAAACAGCTTTATTTGATCTGAAAATGAGAAGAAAACTTGTTCAAAATACTCTTTACACACATTCCAGTCCCAAACCTTCCTCACCCACCCCTCACTCTTTACCCACTCCCCATAACAAACCCTTCTCCCCTCACTTCCAATTCCCATTGCATGCATTCCTTGTGCATATGTAAATTATGTTAATACTGTAAATAAATTGAATAAATTGAATAACATCTACCTCTGGGGCTTTTCTGAATATAGACAAAGACATTTGTGGAGTTTCAGGGATAACAGCGCACACAACAAGGGAAGTCATTTTTGAATATATAACAGTAACTCTTCAAGCTCACTTGCTGAAGATTGATTATTTGAAGAAGGATTTGATTAGAAAACTTGCTGCCAGTCCTATTAATCAATATATTGCACACGTTTACCTATGGTTCACAGCCTATATTACCATTAAATCATCATCTACAAATCCAGATCCCTTTTAACAGTTGCCTTTACATAATGAAGGCTTAACCTCATTTCGAAACAAAACTCACAGCCCTTTAGCAGAGTCTGACAGGATTCGTATTCCTGTCGTACTCAAAAGTGATATCAATTGCTCCCGAAAGTTATGGTTCTAAACTTTTCTTTATGAAAAGAGAACGAAAAACATTTGTTAATTTATAATTCTGAGGTCGATCAGTTAACACAATGAAAAATCCTGACATCGATATAATTCGGACTGGTATTGATGAAAATTATATTGTGATGATTCCTTGTTTTATTACCCAGCACTAGAATTGTGTAGCATGGTGTGCAGTGCTCATTGAGGGTACAGTAACCACTTCCTCTCCCCCCCTGTCTCACACACGCACAGAGGCATGCACTGATACTGAGCACTCTCACCTCCTGATTAGAACATCTGATTGTGTCTAACTGTGGGCCTCAAACAAAGCTAAACCCACCACCACCATTCTGCACCGCGGGTGGTCCCTAGATTGACTTTTTATACATTCTCTATACAGACTTTCATTCAAAGACATGGCAGCAACATGGCAGAGATTTACTCTAAACTGTATCTGCATATACACTCACTGAACCTTTCATCCATTTAATATCCTGCCGATCAAAAGACAAACACACTTTCACACACACTGGTATAGATTCACATACACAGCGGGCGCACAAACATATACACACACTCATGCGGGCACACCCACATTTATAAACACAGACTTTCCATGTTGAGCGGCTCCTCGTCTCAGTTTCTCTGTGACACCATCTTAACTTTCACAACACTCAGTTCATTAGGAACGGCTCAAACCAAAGCAGTCTGATACAACCGTTCTGCAATAAATCCTGAAGAAAATATTGTTCAGTTTTTATTGGTAGTGTTAAAGTGTAACTTCATCCAGCTCTGAGCCTCACTCCAGGCACTGATGATTTTGAAAAATGCATAACAACTGGGCAGGGGACTGAGGGGGGGCAGAGGAGGAGCCGGTTGTGAGTGGGACCGTGTCATTGTAGTGACATTTGCAGGACGAAATAAATGGACAGAATCGATTTTCATTTGAAAATGCATTACCTCTGCTGCAGCCCGGTGTCCGAATGACTCCAGAGTTTTACACCTGCTAAAACCGAAGATTGCAAACGCTGCTGGCCCTGCTTCAGTTTGAAAATGTTTAGTCTAGACTGGCTGGAGATGCTGGGAAACGATGATGAAAGACACTTACAACCCGCATTATAATTTGAGTCTTTTCAATCACAGTGTAGCCTTTGTTGATTCGTCAGGCATCACATGACCCCCTTCTAGAAGAACAATCGGCATTAGCCTCTGCAATTAGTGAAGAACATGAATAGTCAACTTGAAACTGATACAGGGCCAAAACAATCCTGGGACAGAGATTGTTCTAGTTTGAGAATGCTTTTTTTCAAATATAAATGTAGTAGTACGGATGTTCTAGCTCCAGCTCAGTTACGCTCTCAGGGCCGAGGCAATGCAAGCGCAAGAGAGGGTAGAGGCAAAACAGTAACGTAATGTAATTATTTATTATAAGTCTGATAAGATTTGTGATATTAAAATCCCCAGAAATGTGTTTCGACACAGTTGTTATTTAATTTAGTTTACAGGTAAAAAAAAACAATTTAAGTGTGCAGCATCACAATAAAGAGGTGTTATTTCAATTCTTCAATCAGATAACTGTTGAGTGTAATTGTGTTGTGTTGACAGGTGTCCCTTGTATTTTGTCCACATAGCTAAAACTGAACTTAATAAACCTCATGAAAGGAGGATGAATTGCACGACTGTTGGGTTAGACGGTTACTTTTAGCTGTGTGTGTGTGTGTGTGTGTGTGTGTGTGTGTGTGTACACTTTTCTATCTATAGTTATGAGGGACAATATTGGTTCAATACCATCATTGTTGGGAAGGTTTGGCTGGTCCTCACAATTCCAATGGGCTGTTCAAGGGTTATGATTTGGTTTTAGGGTTAGGGTAAGGGATTTAGTTGTAATGGTTAAGGTTAGGTAAGGGGCTAGGGAACGTATAATGTCAACTATAGCGAGAAATGCATGTGTGTATGTGTGTGTGACAGAAAAGAAGACGATAGCTTCATTCAGCCGAAGAGCGGAAGTGGGTAGGCTGTGGATAGGAAGGGGCGACAAGAAGTGGGGGAGAGTGGAAAGTGGGCAAGGCCAGCTTGAAATAGGCCTCTGAAAATAGACAGATGATAGATGAAGACAGAGTGGGATGATCGCTGAAGGAGTGCGTCAACGCGGGTAGATATATGAGCGGTGGACCGACGAAGAGGAGGAAGGAAGGAAAGAGGAAAGGAAGGAGGGATAACAGGAAAGAGGGGATGAAAGGGAGGGAGGTGCTGGGGGGCGGCAGGAAAGACCTTCTTCTTTGGTGTGATTTACATTTTGAGGTAGAAACACACACACAGACACACACACCTGCAGACACTACATGAGCCTGCTGAAGCACAAGCAACAGCAGGAATGTCCAGCTCCTTCAGTCACACGCACACGCACACGCACACACACACACACACACACACACACACACACACACACACACACCATGTAAAACACGTCTGTTAACAACAACTTCAGATTTTCCTTCCAGTCGCATCTGAGAGATACTGAACACAGAAGAAAAACATGATGACATTTTCCAAAAACATTTCATAGAAAATGAAAACATGCGTATACGTGCATGTGTGACAGTATCGAGCCCTCAGAACATGAGGGATGGCAGTGAGCAGCTGAGAGCATGTGGAAGATTAACACGCCATCCAAATATGTGTGTATGAGTGCAGCTGAGTGGGGATGAGGGGTGTGCAGTGAGACTGACTCTGTTACTGAGTGTGTGGCGGCTTTCTCGTGGTAACGGTACACCAGCAGGCACTGGTTGACCCTGGACAGACCCCCTCCCTGGCGAAGACTCTGGTAGAAGAAGAGCAGATCCTCTGGGACTCCCTGGAGAGGAGGAAGTAGAAACTTTAAATCACTGAATAAATATGAGCTCTGGGCACCGAATCAGAGGTTGGGAACCAGTCCAACATTTCATATATTTGAATTGAACATGGGCTGATAGTGAACTGACCACAGAGTGATGTTATCTCGAGTAAAATCTGAAAAACCCTACACAGATACACACAGTTTTGGTGTGAACTCTCACCTTGCCTCCCTCGTCAAATGGTTCAACCTTCAGGAACCAGTTCCTTGAGCAGAACCACGTCGGCATGACAACGGTGGGGCCATGAGATGTGAACACCTGAAACATCAAAACATTTCAGAAACAAAGGCTTGGATACAAATGGAGCAGAAGTTACACGTTCAGTTGTATTAATAATATGTGGAAATAGAATAAATATATATATTGGTCACTGTGACAGAACAATTGAAAGCCAATTTTCTTTCATGTCGTCAAATCCTGAAAGACCAGTGATTATTTTGTAGAGATAATACCTAGATGCTCACTGAAGGATCTTAGGTTATACGTAAAGTTTGTGCTTTTTAGCGAGATAGGAGCTCACACCTGAACCTGAACATGCAGCCGGATGATAAATGAAAATAAAAAGCAAAATAAACATCTCCATAAGTATTTAGACCACTACAACCTTCTAAATAATGCTGCCATTGATCATCATTCTTGAAAAAGATATTCCCTCATTTGGTGTTTTGATATTAGTGTGAAGTAACGTCCTGTGCGGTGGTCCAAAATCTGGTCAACTGAAATAAGATGTAATGTAAATTCCTGTCAGAATTTTTTTTTCCGTGTTTTGACCGAATTAAGCCCAGTGAGCAGAGTTTGATTTAAGAGGCTCTAGATAAACCAACGAAAGAGAGAATGAGCAAAAGCAAAGACCCAAGTCGGATTTTGAAAAAACAAGCAACAGTGTTACTGATCTGAAGTAGAATAAAAGTATATTGAAAGTAAATGAGGAGGCGTGCATTGAGGGAGGGAAAACCTGCGGCAACAAGCTAAAATCAAATGTAAAAAGTAAACATAGATGCATATCTTTTCTGCATTGTTTAATCTGTGAAATAAGAGTTTGCATATCAGCAAACATAAACGCCAAACTGATATTGCTGTTAAAGGCTGATATCAGTTGATGTTATCAGCTAAACAATAAATCCTTTGGGCTCTTATAAAAATGTGTCTTCTATTTAATCTAAATGGCGAATGGTCTCAGTTATAGGGCGTTTTTCAGGCCTCTTGCTCAAGGACACCTCAGCGTGCAGATGGGGAAGACTGGGCTTAAACCGCCGACCCTCTGGTTAGAGGACAACTGCTCTAACCCCTCAGCCAAATGAAAACACACACACACACACACACACACACACACACACACAGTTCAGCATAGAACACTTAAGTTCAGTTTGACTTGAAAAATAAAGGAACTTCGAATGGTGTGGTTACAGAACAGACTGTAACTCAACCTCCATATCAACCACACCAGAGCAGCGCTTGGCTCAGGGTTTGGGGGAAATTTCCCGTTTGGCTTCTAAGAACAAACAATCAAATGAAGAGGGACTAAGCACAAGTTAAACTTCCCCTCCTGCAAACAGGGCAGGTTAGAGTGAAGCCACATGTGCTGTCCCACAGAAGTGTGTGTTTCCTGGAGTGTGCAGGGCAAGGATACACGCTTCCATCCTCTCACACATGATCTCTGCCTAATGAGTTTGTTTTGGTCTTTCCTCCTCCCTCTGACCGCAAACTCGTTCATACACAAGGACCAAATTACAGCCTCCATATTTCTTTCTCATTCTACACATGCAGCCCCCCCAACTCATTCGTTCCACTGCTGCCCAACTCCCCACACCCCCACCTCTTCTTGTTCCTGCTTCTCTCTGTGGGTGTGTTTTGCAACAGTGTTTTTCAGTGTGAGGGCCATTCCAGGTTGATCTGTTTCTTCATGCCACTAAATCACTGCTACGTGTGCGTCTGTGTGTGTGTGTGTTCATTTGTTTGGATGTGTATATGAAACTGTTCTTGGCTAAAGCAGAATACTACTGCATAACTGAAATGCATCACAGATGAAGAAATTTGGGAAAAAACATCTGGATTCAGCCAGTCAAACAGC
This sequence comes from Limanda limanda, assembly GCF_963576545.1. Classification (NCBI taxonomy): domain Eukaryota; kingdom Metazoa; phylum Chordata; class Actinopteri; order Pleuronectiformes; family Pleuronectidae; genus Limanda; species Limanda limanda. The sequence continues at coordinate 22,836,209 of NC_083637.1, read as the reverse complement.
TGGACAGAATCTAGTGAGTATAGTGTGTGTGTGTGTGTGTGTGTGTGTGTGTGTGTGTGTGTGTGTGTGTGTGTGTGTGTGTGTGTGTGTGTGTGTGTGTGTGTGTGTACTTGTTTTTGTTGCCTCTTTAGGACCTTTTCTAGTTTTCTCAGGACCAATTGACATTGTGGGAAACAAACCCCAGTCCTAATTTGCAAAAACATAATTTCTGAGGTCCTGGTTAAGGTTAGGGATAAGGTTTTGGTGAGGCTGTCCACAGTGAATGGAGTGTTATGGAGACCTAAACTGTTTACACAATTTCACGTTATCCAGACTTATCTTCCTTATGGGTATAAAAAGCAAGTCCCCATAATTTATATATCATATATCATAAGGTGAAGACATATGGTTAGGTCAAGCCAAGTAGTTACTATGGTTAATGTTATAGTGAGTCTCCAGGAAATGTATATGAGTCAATTTAATGTCCTCTAAGGTCATGGAGACACAACCCTTTGTGTGTGTGTGTGTGTGTTTGTCCACCTACATACTTCTCTTCTCCCTTTTGTTGTGATATTGCAACATTTCGCAGATGTAAGCTGTGGCCAAAAAGCACGGATAAGAGGAAAAAGAATGAGTTCTGGGAAAACAGTGGAGAGAGAGTGTGTGTGTGAGAGAGAGAGAGGGAGAGGGAGGAAGGGAGAGAGAGATAGAGATATGATGTGCATGTAGTAGTCAGTGGGGGGTGAGGGAGGCTTTGAATGACCATATCTAATACAGATGAATCCTCAGGGTCCAGCTCTGGCTCATGTTATACAAGCACCACCCTGAGTAAATCTCTGGTTTAACTCAGTTAGATTCTGTGTCTTTGCTTGGAGACTAAAGTCAGATAAAGCGAAGGTAGAAAGGGGCAAAGTAAGGGAGCTGCTTTTTGAGCCTGCAGAATCAATGTATGATCTCATTCTCATGCTCCATGAAACTTAATATCATATAAATATCCTGGAATGTCTGCTAAGGACTTATGCAGACTCTCTCCCTCTGTGTGTGCTTGTGTGTGTGTGTGTGTGTGTGTGTGTTGGAGAGAGTAAGTCCAGGTTGTCTTGTATCCTAGGTGACGGTGTGTTTTGTTCAGACAGCAACATCTCTACATAAACACAAATAGAGCCAGTGGTTTCATTTTTAAATCGCTTGCTCTCTCTTATCATAGTGATAAATTAGACTTTTTAATGTAGTAGAAAAAGACGTTTTAGCTTTAAAGTGGTGCGGAGAATGTTCTCACTCACTCACAGCTTCAAAACAACCACTAGCCAGTCACTGTATTTAAGTCAGCATGTTTTTAAGTCAATATTATTCCAATGCAGGATCAATCTTTTCATGCCATTTGAGATGAAAGACTGTATAGAGACGGACGGGGTGTCTATGAATATAAAGCTACAATAATAAGTATATGTTTAATAAGTTTGTGTAATTCATGTAGAAGACGCAGACGCAGAATAAAAACGAGATTCAAGAGCTTTTGGCGATAAGGATTGACGCCCCAACACGTTATGTCCTTCCTCCTGCATGGAGGGAATTCTACTGTTACTGTTAAAGCACCTGGACGTTCCCCCGCTGTGTTCTTTATATGTGGAGGGAAAACCCATCTTTTTGAAAAATTTTCCAGAGTTAATTTCTGAAAACAGCTGAACAGATTAGTCTGAGCATTTTATAGCCAACAACAGACAACTTTTTGACAAGCACTGTTGTAAACAATAAAAATAATGATGGCTGAATTCCATTTAGCTGCTTCAGTGTCCGGGGGGCTGAGGGTGTGCATGCTGACCCACTGTCACACCTCTGTGTTTGACCCGGACACTAACAGAACACAGCCGCTGAGAGTGATATTACTCACACCTGTTCTTTTCCTGCTCTGACAGGTCACAGTATCTGCTGTGAAACAAACACTCAACGTTCGGTCATGGTGACCCACACTTGTTTCCTCCTGGCTCTCCGTGTTGTTGCTTCTTCGTACTTGTTTTGAAAAGGAAGAAGGAGAGAAGGTGACCTGGGATAACAGCAAACTTGAATCCATCCATTTCATTGTCTGCCACAGAAGGCCACTCTAGCTTGGTTTAAAGTTTGCATTCAACTCGTTTTTTCTGTTTTGTGCTATACAACAATTTCTTATGTCATCCAGTCTTTGCAGATTCTGATTGTGTGAGCTTTTACATTTTAGTGATGGATTTATTTATTAAATCTGCTGTTGTTTTAAGTGATATCTTGGTTCAATAAGATTCAAAGTAGCACTGTAAACGTTGCTGTAAATGTCTGCTGCAAGTTGGAAGAGAGTCTACACAGTGAACTGACAGTACGTTTAATCTGCAGAATAAAATCATCTTTTCCACTGCGGACAGTTTCCACTGTCGCCTACAGTCAGCAGACAGCTGGCACTGTGACCTGCTTCCTCTAGAGGGACAGAGATGGGTAGAGAGGTCAGGACGAACGCTGGGTTCTCCCTCTAGTCCACGCTCCCATTTCCATGGAAACTCAGGGCGGCAGGTACATTTCCTGTGTTGCTGCCTGTGTCTGACCTGGTTGCTGCCTGGCACATGACCTCTTACATACACACATTCATACAAATCCATACACACACTCTGTGCCACAGAAGCAGGCATGTACCTGTGTCATGAGCTGCTCCTGAGTGATTGTGTTGATCCAGCGAGTGTAGCGCTCTGTAGATCCCTCTGGAAGCCTCTGAACTCTACAGCCAATCAGCTATCATCATAAAACACACATTCACACACTTATTAGCATATAAAAACATTTTTTCGATGAAAACTTTTGGAGCCATTTAGGAATTTTTTTTATAATAGAAGTTAAACCTTCAGAATAGAGGCACAATTTGGGCAATTAGCTGATAGAACATTTTGAAAACATGGGGTAGCTTCTCACTGTGGGTCAAATAACCACCAGAATGAGTGATAATGAAAATATAGGTCAGTATGTACTGGATAAGCATCTGGCATTTTTGACATGTACAAGCAAATGTCCTGTAAGAAGAGGTTAATGAGAGGTAAAGGAGAGAGAGGTGATACACAGCTGAAAACAAACCACAACCATAAATATTACAGCCAGAACAGAAAGGGGCAGGTTGTTTGTGCAGGGCAGCAAGTCTGCTGTCTCCATGCTGTCTCCTTCACTTCCCTCACACACACGACCTTTGACCGCTGACCTGACAGGCCTCGGAAAGCATCAACACCGGATACTCACACTGCTGTGCATGCCAACTGCATGGAAGCTCACATACACACGCAGCATGAATTTTTTTTTTTTTTATTTGAAGGGAGGGATTGGTCAGATGGCCAGATGGAGAGAAAGAAAAAAAAGTGGGGAGTAAAGAAGGGAGGGAGGGAGAGGGAGGGTGAGGGAGGGAGGCAGGCAGAGCTCAACAAAGCAAGAAGGAAGTGAGTCAGCAGAAATAGTTTAGGGAGAACTCACAGCGTTTGGGTTGAGGAGAGAAGCTTCGTACTGCAGACGAACTCTGTGAGGCGACATGATGTCATCCTGGAGGAGAAAATGAAACAATTTAAACAGAAACCAAATCTAACTATGATAAATCCACATCATCAAATACATAGTGAGTTACTTTATGAAAACATTAAAAAAGCTGTTACAGGTTAAGTTTAACTTTCTCCTGTGTGAGATGTCTCTCTGGAAACAGTTGTTTCTTAATCAAATGATATGCTTTGTACAGAATAAAAATTACAGTGATACAGTAGCTACTATAAAGCACCTTTACATAAATCACAAAAACACAAGAGTTAGATGAACATGAATCAAAAACAAAAACATAACATACACAGAAGAAAAAAAGCACATTCAAATACATATGCATATACGTTTTACAGGACAAGTGAATATGAGCAGTGGAGCCAGAAAACTAACAGAAGATATTTCCTAAATGAGTAAATTTACTTAACACAGAAGAGACAAGAGGTCACAAGTTCAGATGTTGTAGCCTCTGATTTGTTTTGGCAACTCAGAGTTGATGAGCATCTACAAAGCACTGAAAGGCTGAGCTGCACATTACACACAAAACACATGTAGTGTGTATCAAACACAGCGCTCAGGTCATTAATCATGTGTTCTGACGCTCTGTCAAACAGTCACTGAGTCTCTGAGCTCTGAATGCGTATATGTGAAGCCTGTATATTTGGACAAACCAACATGATCTAATTCGTTTTGACTGACTACTGTGTGTGTTATGAAAGACCTCGGAACGATGAAATGAAACATGCCCCGCACACAGACAGACACACACACACCGACACACACTTACCGCATCCTGAAAGCACAAGTATTTCCCACAGCTCTGAGATATCGCCATGTTCTTTGCATATCCCACTGAAACAAAGAGAAAAGTCTGTGTTTACGTGTGCGTGTGCTCTTCACATTTGTGCTAGCACTTATAATAGTCAACCATTAAACATATAACAACACGGGAAATACCGTATCGTCATTAACAAAGGATCAGACTGAAAAAAGACGTGTCGGTCAAATGCATGAGACAGATATACTATCATCACAGTTATCGTCAAGCTCTTCCAACACAGTCTTTAATTCTGATTTATTTTAATGTCTACCACTAAGTTTTTATTTCTAATCCCATAGTTTGCAGTGGTCTTTTTTTCCAACTTTTTTTTACAGATTTCCTAGATAATAATTACTGGAAAATACTGAATGTTAGTGAGTGTAGTGACCTCCTTTTGGCTGAGCGGAGTTGTGACCAGAGATCACAACTGAGACGCCTCTCGCCTCTAGTCTTGTCCTCCAACTCTCCACCTTTTGCCTGGAGTCATCCTGACGTACAAACACAGAGATACACAAAATAAAAACATGATACTCCGAGACTTTGGTGTGAAAGTGCACGAATCCACACACACGTACGGTGCTTGCGTCGTCATAGACTGACAGCTCCATCGATCCAGTGAAGTCTTGCTCTGATATGGCCTGCAGACATTCATCCAGCCAACAGGACGCATTGTGCACTGGCATGACAACACTCTGAGGAGAGAAACGAGAAACGTGCAATAATAATTCACAAACAATCCATAAAGTTTCACAATTGAATGTATATAGTATTAGTTTTGTATTGTTTATAGTAAGCTCTTTCTACCTTGCTGATATTTTAATGTAACAAGCGACAGCTGAGCTGACCGGTTTCTTCTTTTGTTAACTGCATATGACAAATAAATCACTTTGTTAGTGCATAGAAAAAAATAGAAAAAATTGTCAACAACTTCTCTACTCTCTACTCTTCTCCTCTCAACTCATTATTATATACCAACCCACTGTCCATCCCTTCACTGGCTTTACCCCATGCACGGACTTTTACCACTACTTATTCTTATATATTTATATATGTATATATTTTTGTAGAATTTTTGTATATATATTATTGTACTTTGTACCACTCCAGCACTCCAGCAGCACAAGAACACTTCCCTACTGGACACTGACACAATCACATCATTGCATCCCATTCCTGTATCTGTATATATATTCTCCGTATGTGATTTATGTATGTATGTCAGTGAGGTGTTTTAAGTGTTAACTGTATAAACTACTGGATGTTCTAAATTTCCCTCGGGATTAATAAAGTATCCATCTATCTATCTATCTATCTATCTAACAGTCATTTCAACGGCAACGAATCTGTCAGTGTTAACCTGAATCGAGACCCACTAAGTCAGTAATTCTCTCCTATGATATGAGCAACTTATCGAACCCTGTCCCTGCTGCTGTGTGTCTCCCTTTAGGTCCGTGTTATCTCTAGGAGTCGCTGAGTTCATCACCCACCACGTCCACTTCTCTCCCCGCCTCCTCTCGCTCTCCTCCCGGTGTCTCTGCTCCTCCACCTCCCCCGGTGCGGAGCCTCTTCGGTGGGTTCATGTCCCACGGCGGCTCGGAGAGGGACCACAGCGCCGGAGACCGACGCCTGACTCCGGCTCAGTTGATTAAATTGGACACAGGAAGAAATTAAACAGTAAACGGAGAAGTTTTTTATACAGACTGTCAGTGACTGAAGTGTAAACCTCGCCGGGTACACGTGGGTCAATATGTCGATAAACACACGTGTTGTTAACTTTCTCTATGATAAATAAACGTAAATAAATCACGTCAGTTGTGGAGAAAAGTGATGATTTAACAAACGTCTAAAAGTATCACAGAGAGGGCTGAGGCTCCACGACTTCCGCAAACAATTAACTCTGGACGCTGATTGGCTGAGAATGGACTCACTGGATTGGCTGCTACTCTTCTTCTTCTTCTTCTTCTTCTTTACTAAAGCATTACTATTTGTACATATCTACAGAGCTGTATATATCATATCCAACTGAAAGTAATATACTTTTGTGGATGTTGTTTATTTCTAAAGCTTTTACTGTGAATTCATTTTACTATTCTCTCCAAAACAAACAAAAACAAATATAACATTTCTACAAGAAAAATAATTAAGCATAATATACAATATATTCATCCCAAAATCCAAATGTCATTATTAATGTTCAGTTAATGGTGTATCTGCAATATGTTACAATTTTGTCAGGAGTTTAGTTAACATATCATGTGTTATACATTATGTTATATATATGTTATATATAGACTGTATAGTCTATTATTAGCATTTTTGTATTCATTGTTTTTGAAAAAACATTATTCTTTGGAAAAAGGTGCTTGAAATTTCCAGGGGCTTTCAGCTCAATGTTATTGTGTTCCTCGGTAGAAGGAGTTGTCATGGGGATGGCTCAGTTGTGGTCACTTGATCCTTAACAGAATTGTTTTCATTACCGGATAATGGGTGACCATGTATGATGATAATTGTTTCCAAGGTCATTGATGATCCTTTGTGCTCAAATAATAGTTTGAGCTTGTAAATGATTTGTTGTTGAATTAATTTAATTGTAAATGTAGATTTCAGCATGAAATGTATATATAGAAAAACATCTTTTGTCTTTTCCTTTTTAGTAAAATTCGTGCAAACCAGTGATAAAATGAACAAAGCAGCTGCAGCTTATAAATCAATTTAGAATAGCTTAAACTGTAGTTTGAGTAATAAATCATCTGATCGAAACAACAGAACGTTACCTTTGGCTTGTTAACAAGGGCAGATACAGTCATGTGATAAGAAGTCTTTAAGAGTTCAAAAAATATCAAAGCAGACAGTTGTATTTTTCTTTCTGTGCATATTTTCTTAGGTCAGACTCAGTACTGACATGTAGCCGGGCAGACCCTGTCTCTGTGGTCTTCCTGTAGTGTTGAATAGGAATCAGATCAGTGTGTTTTTCATGTTAACGTTGGCAGCCACAGCATGGAAGGTTTGTCTTGGTGAGGGAACAGAAAAACAGGATGGAATGAAATGTTGTTTTTGACTCTTGTTTTCATCAAAGATAATCGAATCATCAGAGAGCGAGACTGTGTGTTTGTGTGTGTGAGTGTGTGTGTGTGTGTGTGTGTGTGTGTGTGTGTGTGTGTTTCCAGCCAACAGAAGGTATCTGGTTCAGTCCACTTTCTTTAATGGTATATTTTCACCTAATTGTACCAGCTTTTTATATTATATACTTATATAGTTATAACCAGGATTATAACGATAGAACTATATAATCCTGGTTATAACTATATAAGTATATAAGTATATAATCCTGGTTATAACTAATACCAGGATTCGAGTGAGGTAACAAACATCAGTCCATTAGAGAATGGAAATCCAAACTCTGTAGATGTATTTCCAGAGCACAGATCTGTCAGTCTCCCTTTTATCGTCACATTAACCCTCATCTGTTCTTTATTTATTTATGTTCCAATAAAAACAAATCAAGTCCAATAAAAAGACAAATTCCTGGAGGGATGTAAGCTGCTAAACTTCTGTGTTACAAACATACATAAACTGCATTTCTCTTCTGATTTAAGTCCTAATATATTTTCAACAACATCCTGGATTTTACCACCACACACACACAGTCCTCCCTTAGACAGTACATAGTTATGAAATTGCGTTGATTGAATAAACAGTATGTGTGTGTGTGTCTGAGTCGATTCCCCCTGCAGAATAATTGATCTCACATTGCAGCTGCATCATGATCAGACAAATCTGAATCCATCACTTGGATTGAAAACTTTCTCGCTGTGCAGTGGGAACAAAGCTCCACCTGGAGGGAAACAGACGCAGGTCCAGATTAGGAATTGTTTTCCTCAAGTTTATTTGAAAACAAGGGAAACTTGAGCTTAGTTCTTCTGATCGGCAAACACACACCCATTAAATGAGATTGAATGAAGTTTGTCCGCATGTGCGTGTGGTCGAACGAGTGAGTGTTACTGAGAGTCAGGAGAAAGCATCCATTTACTGTGTTGCATTGGGTGAAGGAAACCAGATGTTAATTTTTGCCCAACAGAGACTAATAGTTGCAGACAGTGGTACATGCTTAACTAGATTATTAGGTTAAGACAGAAGTTACAAGTCTGTTCTCACTGTGTCTCCATCTCTCTGCACTGCCCGTACACAACGTCTCACACACTTGTGCCAAATATTCTCCACTCACACACCCGTTCTCTCTCTGCTGCCCATTCACTTCCCTTCCTCCATCAGTCAACACCACATGGTGACGTCTCGTTTCAAGTTCACACACAAGTTAAGTTAGTGTCTGTGGAGGTCTAGACTGCAGCTGCTTGAGTCTGTGATCAGATTGAGCTGGATTGTTTTTGGATAGAACATTAAAGAGAAGGGAAGTGTGTGTCTGCCTTCACAGACATGTCTGGGTTTCATGAGAGAGCCACACATGCAGACACATAGTCAGAAGACACACATGGTCCTCACACATCCATCTAGCAACGTGTCCTCTGTCTAAGGACTGTGTTGACTGTGATGTCCAGTTCAGGGAAAACTTTTGTTCTCTTCCATGAACATAATGATGACATTGGGTGGCTTCTTGGTGTAAGATCCGCACTCAACAGAGAATTCAAACTGTGACCCTATGTATGTCAATTACATACTAAATGTCCATGTAACTTTTGTACACAAGTTGAATGAAAAGGGTCAGATTTAAGGAAATGTTTTCTGTCCTGTTGAGTTTGTGTGAATACATCAAATAACTTTAGAGTGATTTCATTCAATAAATCAGGTTTTAATGTTTATAGTTAAGCTCAACTTTATTTAATCAAATCACCCTCTACTTCTTTTTTGGATTAATTTACACCAACTCAACATATTAGAAAACACTTAAATCTGATCCTTTACATTCAAGTTATGAAAGTTACATCGAAATGTAAAAAAAAAGGTCTTCCAGTTGTTTTACAGGTCACAGGTTCAGTCAGGTTCTACTTTGACATGGAGTTGTTCTGTGAAGAGTGAAGGAGCAATCTGCTGGAAGAAGATGTCTATAAACGCGTCTCATCAAACACGAACACATCTCTCCATAATCAGACACATGCATCAGATAAAAGATAAAAGAGCGTCTGGAAATACAAACACTCTTTTGCATGTATGTTCCTCAAACTTCTCAAACAGGAGTCAGGTTCACCTCCAGGCCTCGAGGTAGCCTCACCACTGCCAATGAATATACTGGTACCACAGAGACAACAGGTGATGAGACAAACTGGATCGTCTGTCCACCAGGTGTCAGAGTTTCCTCTCGCTTAAAGTTTCAATGACGAAGGAGCTACAAAGGAGAGAAAATCGGCAGAGTCTGTGACACACAAGTAAATAAATAACCATCATACAGCAGTGTGTTAATGTTTGTGCACAGGGTCTAGTAGTCAGCAGATCACCAACTTAGAAAATGCTTGACAAACCTCTTTCTTATGCAGCGTTTAAATGTAATCTGCAATGTATTTTTTTATAACATATTGTGTTTACTGTCTCTTCCAAAATACCATCAACATAGATAGATAGATAGATATATAGATAGATATATAGATAGATAGATAGATAGATAGATAGATAGATAGATAGATAGATAGATAGATAGATAGATAGATAGATAGATAGATAGATAGATAGATAGATAGATAGATAGATAGATAGATAGATAGATAGATAGATAGATAGATAGATAGATAGATAGATGGATGGATGGATGGATGGATGGATGGATGGATGGATATAGATAGATAGATAGATAGATAGATAGATAGATAGATAGATAGATAGATAGATAGATAGATAGATAGATAGATAGATAGATAGATAGATAGATAGATAGATAGATAGATAGATAGATAGATAGATAGATAGATAGATAGATAGATAGATAGATAGATAGATAGATAGATAGATAGATAGATAGATAGATAGATAGATAGATAGATAGATAGATAGATAGATAGATAGACCCTTTAAGGGTCTGAGACACATGTCTGTGGCTCCCCCTTCAGGACACACAGATGAAAGATGTAGGGGTAAGACAGATAAGTTACTCTCTGTTAAAAAATAGAAGGATTTAATATCATGAAATGTCAAAACTGAGGTGAGGTTATGAAGAGTAGGGACAGGTTACACAAACATATGATGCAGCATGAGCCAGCAAAAGCTGAATAAATAACTGAACAAACACGTTCCTTTGAGCACAGATTGCATTTTATGAAGTGAAATGACAGGTTATTTAATTTAATAGCTTTTCTATTTTCTACTTTTCTATTCCAACAATAACACTGTTACTCAGAAGTCAATCATTGACAGATTTGAAAAAGATTTCAAGCCTGCAGTTCAATGGCAGGTACAAACAGAATAATCAAGGTGAAGCAAAAATAAACACATGACTACAGTCAGGGGAAACATCGAATGAATTCCTGAGGTCACTGTCTTACCATCCCAAACTAAATCCCCAGAAATAAATGTAAATACTTGTTTTTAAGCTTTAGTTTTAACACAGAGAAAAACTGACCAATGTTTTGCAATAACGCATGACACAAATGTTACATTGGAGAGTACATTTCGTTTCCAGGGAGATTGGCTGATTGATTTGTGAAATGTTTCATTGACTGGCCCCATTTTCCCAATGCATCTGTTTACAAGCGAGAGGATCTTAATATTCAGTGTATAGTAATATACTAGGGGTTGTGGATGCCCGGGTTAAATTGACTATTTGTTTTGAAAGAATGTCTTTTTTCTAGCATAATTATCGTAGGATGTCACAGTAGCATGGGAGACGGGGCTCTGTGAAAAATGTTAAATGGTCAGAGACTAATAAATGCTTTAGGACAGACTTTTGAATGCATTTGTTGTGGCCTGAAGTTACCTCAAAGAAGAAAAATAAAGCTATCTTTGGTCAAATTTAAAAACCTTGGGCATCAAATAACATAATCATGATCCCTCAGGCATCCAGAGTTGAATCACATAAATAGACCAAGGTGACGGTTTATTTTCCAAAGTTTGTCTGAGGGGAGGCCAGTTTCATACTCAAAAGTCATTGTAATTCCCCCCCATACTCAGTATAGAGACATTACTGCAGCATAAGCAATGCACAGTGATCCAGAGACACTGGCTGTTTGTTGTGTCTATCAGCACCTTGTCAGCATTCAGAGATACGCTCTAGAAACAGTGAACTGTTTATTAGGAAACACTAGATAAGATTCAAGGTTGTGAAAGTGGAAGAAAATTATACAGGAGTAGAAATATTCTGAGCATGTGTGAAAAACTTTTTGTGCAAATGTGTAAAGTTTGTTGTAGCTGTAGAAATATGTTCTGTACATAAACTTAAGTTTGTGCAGGAACATTTTCAACAGTAATACTTCACCATGTCTGAGGGAGGGACATAAATTTATAATGGACCAAATTTGACCCTGTATTTATTTAGTTATATTATTCTTCAGACTAAATCCTCTATTTCAACAAGCAGCAGTGATGAAATGAATGAATGATACATGGACTGCATGAAGAGAGGACATTTTAATGCAAACACCATTCATTTATTGGTATAATATTTCATAATACTTTATAGGTTTCATTCTATTAAATACATATGTACTAAGCCTGTGTATATAGGCAGGCATTTCACATTCAGGTCCAGGTTCAGTGCAGTGACGACCAAACAGATTCACTTGTTCCTAAAACAGAAGTGAACGAGGAGCCGCCGCTCAACACATCATTTTATCATCTGTTATCACTTCACATTTTTTTATATGCATCTTTCATTTACCCCTCCCTCCTCCTTTATACGCTCATATCTCAAATAACCATTCATCTCCCTGTGTGTTTTCTGTGTGTGTATAAATGCCTTTCGATTCAGTGAGGTTGAATCTCTTTGGAGGAGGGACAGAGCGGTCTCCCTGAGGTCCTCCTCCACGGCGCCAATGGGAACCAGCCGGGAATGCATTGTGGGTCAGCTGTAGAGGCAGGCACGTGGGTCCAAGAGGGTACAATCAGTGATAGGGTTCGGTCCAGATTGAGATAGTGAGGTGTAGCTTAGGCTGGTTTAGTCCCGTTTTAAATCCTCCTGAATCCTTTTGGATCCACTCGCCTTTAAAAGAGGACAAATAATTGACCTAGAATACCGATGTAGAATAATTGCAATAGAGGCTGTTGAGTTTGCAGGGTAACAAGGCAAAATGCAAAATAGGTTTCGTCGTGTCGGAAGGACCACTTGAATCAATTCGTCCTTGAACAGTGCTGCATTTTTTTCTAAATTCAAACAGAAACAAAAAATGATTCTCAATTGTGCCAAGAAATCTTAAGATACTATTTGACTCTTCAGTAAAAAAAAGAGGATTTATTTGAAGAACTCATCTCAGCGGCTCAGCAGGATAGAGTAGTTTGGACTCTCAGAGGGGTTAAGTGGGGGTGGTGGGATGCATTCATGCTTTCGTCGGTGAAGCAGCAGCGGTGAGGATCCTGGGGAATCTCAGTGGACAATCAGTGTGTGTGACTTCACCGAGTCTCTGTGTTGTGTGGAGAGAAGGGGGCTCGGAGTTGCTGAAGGGGGAAAAGACATATCAGGGACTTTTGAGACACACCCTGTTACGTCTTAGGTGTGTATGTGTCTGTGCATAAAGTTGGTGTGTGTGCACCCTGATGTGCGCCTGAGTGCAAGTTTAAGTGTGTATGTGTGTGTGTGTGTGTGTGTGTGTGTGTGTGTGTGTGTGTGTGTGTGTGTGTGTGTGTGTGCGTGCGAGTTAGCTTTTCTTCAAGAGTTCAGGTTATACAGCAGCTGACGTGTCTCGAGACAGACACAAGTACGTCCAGTTCGTTTTTCTATCCGCTTCAAGTTTGCACGATTACATCGGACCACGATCCAGTTCAGGCTCATTTGAATTGCAGTCATTGTAGTCAGGACAGACCGATCTAAAAAAAAGTCCATAGCTTTGCTAGAAGGATGCAGCAGTCTCAGAGGAAGGGGTTGTGGCTGTATGTCTGCGGCTGGGACTGACTGCGGGCTGCCGGTCGCGGAGACAGAGGGAGCAGGGGCTGGGGGAGGTTGGAGGGGAGGTCCAGGAGTCCGGCAGGAGGCTGTGTGAGAGAGGAGGGGAGGACGGGCTGCCGGTGGTGGAGAGGGAGAGGCAGCGACGGGCTGTAGGAGAGCATGTGAGGGGGCAGCGGGGAGGTGGAGGATGGTCTCATTTGGTTGAGGGTGAGGCGAGGCTGGTCGCAGTGGAAGGGGTTGGTGGGAGACGGAGCACTCAGACCTGAGGGGAAAAACAGGTTTTATTAGTTGGAAAACAGTTTAAATATTACATGAGTGAGACTTTTGTAAGTTGTACTTCTTGAATGATTTGTTACCTAAGAGGAAGGGGTTGTTGTGCATTTTGCTAAGAGGGTTGGTGGGTATCAGAGCATCTAAGTTGACCAGCGAGGCCCCCGTAGGTCCCAGAAAGGTCTCTGGGGTCCGACACACACGTGTCGGCGGTGCGCTGAATGGAGGTGCGAGCCGGGACAGGTCGAACATCTCTGGGCTGTCAGACTCTCGTCCATTCACCAGAGGTTTCGCAGGAGGATCAGCCCCAAAGGCATCGGTTTTAGAATCCGATGCAGAAAACGGGTCAAAGTCTGGTTTTATCCCAAACAGCTCTTCATCTGCATCAGGAGGAGAAAGGACAATGAAAATGATGTGGTACATTTTACGTTTTTAAATATTGAACTATGCTATGATTCCTATTTCTGATATTTAGTGCGTTAGAATAATATTGTGATTGTTTATGACAAATGATAGCGTCCTAAAAGAGTTCAGTGGGCATGAGCAAGAACAAGACAAACATAGGGGGTCATAAGAGGTCAGCAGAGGCGTGGATTGACAAAAGTATGTAATGTGTAATAAAATTATGTAATGGAAACATGTGCCATAGAAGATAATCAAGAACATCATGTCAGTAATGGACTGGGCAAAAATGTAAGTTGGTTCACCTGCTGTGTGATGCTGTTATTCATATTTGATAAATCATCATTTAAGTTCCCCCGCATTGTGGATACATAGGTTTTCACAGAAGGAATCAAACACAAGTCAGAACAAGATTCTCTGCAGACTAACTGGCCTAACTTGGATTATGGTATAGTACTTATATGGTATAGTCTCATTCGTGTTTATAGACATCTTCTCTATTTCTACAAGATCACGGTGTCACTTTTTAAGTTTTTGGCCTTTGTTTCATTATAAGATAGTAAAAGTGCCTTCGAGGTATGCGCCCTAACCATTTGGTTCCTGGTTTGGGAAAAGCTCTTGCACTCACATGCTGATGGAAAGACTTGTTTCCATGGTTATCAGAAGATTTCTACAAATATATACATTCCATATAAAGATTGATTATTAGATCAGTTTCTGTAAAGCTCAAATGAAATTACATATCCACTGTCAAAATATCCTGGGGTTTACTTTCAGAAGGTGAATAAACCAAACCAGAGGCCACAGAACGGACTGAGAGCTGCTTCTTTAAGCAGCCTCTGTCCGGTCCTTCCATTGTTTTTTTCTAATACCTCAAACTAATCCTACCAACCACGCAAATGCATCAGATTACTTGAACCAGCCGGTTCAGTTAAGTGATGTTATCTCTCATTTGCTGATTCAATGAGCACTATCACTCTAAAATCTCACCTTACTTTAGGTTGTTTGATTAATTTCTTTCTTCCTTCCTCACGTCTTTTAGGTAGGACACAACTCTGCCTCGTCATTTTCACTGTCTACAGTGTATCTACTAGTTATGACCTGGTCAACTGACTTGTTTTAGGTTAATCATCTATATATGTCTAATGATTTAAAGTTAGGCAGTTATTCAATAAAAAAAGACAAAGTGGTGGTTTTCTCCCTATTTCGTTTGACTATATTAATGTTATCAGCAAACAAAAACCTATGTTTATGTAGAAATGTGTCTTAAAAAAGTTTTACCAAGGATATGCTAATTTTCTACAGTGGTCCAGGGTCTCATGCTAAGTATTTTTTTTTTCAACCGCTGTCTGCAAGAGACTTATAGAATCTGTAGAGTCCAAATGTGATGTAAAATCAGTACAGTACTGACTGTCTTGTACTGCAATACCTGTGGGACTAGAAGGTTGAGGTGAGGACACTTGAGGAACCTCCTGTTTCGGCGTCTCCTCTTCCTGCGCAGCAAACGGATCTGTCCCATCGACATCTGCACAGGAAATTGAAAACTGATGCAAACAGTACAATCATAGACTGAGGCCAGTGCTTCACGTTTTTGGACAAACATTGTCAAGTCCAATCAGTGTGTCTGTTCCCTTTGAGGAGATCTGGTCACGCGGATCAGTGTCCTGTACCTCCGTCTGTTGGGTTGTCCCATGCATGATTTACAGGACTGGAGGAGGTCGGCGCTTCTTCCCAGGGGTCTGTGCTTGGGTCGGCACACGGGGCCCAAGGATTGGATGCGTTGGAGGAGGTGGGAGGGGCTTTCCAAGGGCTACCAATCACAGGAGTGCTGCAGTGACCTGCTGTGAGGACAAATAGACGAAAGACACCGAACCCAGTAAATACACAACCTCACAGAATTTGAGAAGACATACTGGGACTGTATGGGTCTTGGTCTTGCGTCATATTGACCTGACGTGCGAGTGGATGTGTTGGTGTGTCTGCGATTAGCCACGCACCTGCAGAGGCCCAGGGGTCTGAGGTGACATCATGGGCAGGCTGAGCTGAGTTCCAAGGGTCACTGGGAGGGGGCGGGTGCTCGGATGATGCGCCAAATATGTCCACCAGGTCCAACATGGCTGACTGCAGAGGAAGCAACAAGTGTTACATTCAAACACCTTCTTATGTGCGTCCAGTTTCGTGTGAATGAACAGTAGGACTCTTGATGCAAGCCAGAGGAAATTCATCCAACTCTGATGAGAAGGGAACTGGAACTTCATAGTACGACTGTGTAATATACATTAAAAACACTATAAACTGTATTAAGACATTGAGCCTGACACACTTTACTAAGTGAAGTTGATTCAGAGTTAATGATGTAAATGTTTGTTAATGAAGCAGAATTGCAAACGATTATGGACTGTTATACTAACTATGTTTCCCTGAAAACTTTTTCTTTCAGATTACAATGGTTTTTATTGGCTTTATTGGCATAAAGTTTTCATTCCTCTTAAGATTAGAAGAAAATCCAAATGAAAAAATTTGGATCATTTTCACAAAGCAGTTGATGATAAGAACAGTTCAACTAATCTAAAGTATGATAAAGTAATTCAAAGACAAAATAAGCTAAACTGAGCTACGCTAAGACAGGACGAGACCAGAGAAGATAACGTAAGCAAAGATAAGACAAGACAACACAAAACAAGAAAATAATGTTATCCTGAAAGCCAGCTATTGCAGATGTGTTGGTGCTGTATATAATGCCGGTGTTGATTTGTTATCGGTGCACATGTTGGCAGTGAGAATACATTCTGTAATGCAGTGAGAGTGAAAAGTGCCTGAGGTAAGTCAGAAACAGGGTCGTCATTTCATGAATTTGTCAGGCAGCATCTGGAGGAGCCGAGCTTCCACAGCAGCAGACTGCAGTGCAGCATGTGGAGAGCAGTTGGGTCTAAACTACAGTCGCCTGCACAGTCGGTGTCTTTGTAACAACACTGATCCTTCCTTTGTGTGAATACAGTTTGCACAGCATAAAAAGTAATGAACAATTTCACACCGCAGCAGCTGTCCTTGATGGATTATCATAGAGCCCGATCGTTATAGAAATTTGGGGGCTGATACTGATATTAGCAACTTAATATCTGAGGCCGAGATATCAATTGTTACATATAAATAAACACAAAATTGGCAATGATTCCTAAGATGTCCTAAAAGAAATGTAATTGAGGGTTTATATTTCTACCTGTTCATCCATCCATTATCAACAACGCTTATCCGTTAACCAATCCCAGCTAATATTGGTTGAGAGACTAAACAGGTCATCAGTGTATTTCAGGGCCAACAAACAGAGACAAACAACCATTTACACTCTTCTTCACATCTACAGGCAATTTAAAGTCTCCTAGTAACCTAGCCACAATCTGCATGTCTTTGGACTGCATGGGGAGAGCCAGTGTGACCGTTAACTCATTCGGGCTCATATTGCAGAATACCATTATGTCTGTATTTGCCAACCAAAAAATTGGTCGGACTCTATTTCAAATCTGCACAAATCGCTGCCGACATCATAAATAAACTACGGTGAAGGATCAAACTTTTCAACAAGATTTCCTGTGTCGGAAGTTCAATGTTTGAACATCGGAACTTTGACGTTTACAACATGGAACATCTCTGTTAGGTCTCACAATCATTAAAACTAAACTTTTCGGTTATCCTGATCTTTGTATGCAGGATTTGACTTTAACAGACGATTTTTTGTGATCAAGCACAAACTATTATTCAAATGACAGTGTTTTACTAGGTCTTAAAACATGCACCCACTGTAAATTGCACTTTATTCAACGAGCTATGTATCTGACCTTGTGAATATGTCAGGTATTACGACAGTTAGAGAAGCATCTGAGAATAAGGATAATGGTAATAGTACATTAACGTAAGATGACCTGTGATCCTGATTTGCTTGAAAGGCCAATGAGGGAGGGAGCTGCTGTGCTGCGAGATAAGGAGCGCAGGCTTTCAGGGAAATGTCACGACGACCTCAAGGTTAGACAAGACAAAGTCATTATCATTCAGCAGGCACCTCTCCACCCCCCCCCCCACGCCCCCCCATCCCGCTCACCCCTTTCCATCTCAAACCCTCCCTCAATATGCTGATCCATGTTTTCCCTCCCTATCACGACACACCATAAACTCCACCTTATCCTCTAAATTCCTGCCAACAGCCACCTACAAATGCACCCACCCACCCAGCTCACCATGCAAATACGAATACTGTACAGCATGCACACGCACACACACTCACAAACACGCAAACACACAAACACACACTCATTTATAAACTCACCTCCTGAGTCCCTGAATGGCTCTCTCTCCGGCTCTCATCCAATGCCTTCTGTAACAGAGACTCGTCTCCTTGGCGACAGCACTGCTCCTGCAGGGGCGGCATCGTGACATCCTCAACATTAACGCGACGCCAGTGAGCGCGGAAGTACACACACACACACACACACACACACACACACACACACACACACACACACACGCTGTCGTTAGTGAAACAGTGTTTGGCTAAGTCCATCCGAATGAAGGCGGCACCAGTGCTGCTGAAATATTTAGTGGACAAAGAGCATAGAAGTGCAGAGAAAATCTTCCAAAACTAAATAGACTTTAAACACAAGTTGTGTGTGAGAGGACACATAAAAACTGGATTATTAATGAGGCTGGTGGGAGATACAGCCGAGGTCCTGGGAAGGAGGAGAGGCTGCCAATGGGGGATGTAGGAAAGGAAAAAGTTAAGTTTAGTGTCAGAGTCATGAGCCTTGAGTTTAAAAAACGTTTGAATTAAGTGAGGTATTTCTGTGTAGCTGCTCATGCTCCTTTTGGCTAAGCCCTAACGCAATCTGTAGATGTATGTATTCATCATCGTCTCTATGGTAACAGGGGAAGGAGGGGCAAGGCTGAAGGGGGGTGGGCGAGTTAGTCACAGAATTTTGATAACTGGAATACTCAAGAGGCAATGAGGCATGTGTGGCTCCAAAACAGAGGACGGTGTGTGTGTGTGTGAAGCCCAGGTGTTACTCATGTTGTGGGGACCTACATTGGTTTTCACAGTCAAGTTATGGGGACTTGACTTCCTTATGGGAACAACAAGCAAATCCTAATAATGTCCTTTGAAGTCATGGAAACACATGTCTGTGTGTGTGTGGGCATGTTTATCTATAGTTATGAGGGCCAATTTATACCATCATTGTGAGAACATTTTAACATTGTCAGGTCATTTTGGCTGGTTTTTGAGGGTTAAGACTTGGTTTAAGGGTAAGTGTTTGAATTAGGTTAGGGTAAGGGTTAGGCATTTAGTTGTGATGGTTAAGGTTAGGGTAAGGGGCTAGGGAATGCATTATGTCAATTAGTGTCCTCACAACTATAACAACGCCAAGAGTGTGTGTGTGTGTGTGTGTGTGTAGCTAAGGGGAGGATGCTGGCAATCACACATTATCATACTATGTGTGTGTGTGTGTGTATGCTGTTCTACCTTCTGACTCTCCTCCCTGCTCATGGCTAAGGCGAGCTGGAGCTGCAGCTCCTCCTCTCCGCTGGTCTGAGGCCGGGCCTGCTCCAGGTCTGAGGCGGCACGAGGAGACGACGACGAAGCTGCAGAGAGTTTGAGGAAGGAGTGAGAGTAAGAGTGTGTGTGTGTGTGCGGAGGTTTGTGTAGCTGATTTGAACATTTTCCGGCCAACGCTGCAGTATTGATAATCCATCGGGGGCTGGACTACAGTACATATTGGATTTCATTAGGCATGTGGTGTGAATACAAGTGTGTATTTTAAACTCTTAATCTATTTACTCACAAATTTGCAACACACTATCCGTAGGAGCCAAATGAACCTTTATGTTGACTCTTATGCTATCTTTCTTTATTAGTACGTGCATGTGTGTGTACGTAAAGAATGAATGAGTGACACTATGTCCGTAGCTGTTTTTACCCCCACCTAGAGGACACCTGAGGGACCTGAGAGGCTGAAGGTGGAGCCCAAGGGGGAAAGGCCTTAACGCATGCTTCTGCGTTTTCACGGGAACGGAGACGCAGGAGCCCTTCCGGGCCCCTCACGGCCCTTCCTACGTCCTTACGTGCGTCGGCCAATTTTTCTAACTAGACGGCAAAGCCCCGCAAGCGTCACCCGGCCGCGAGGGCTGTGATTGGTCTGCTGACTACATCATTTCCGGAGTCGCATTTCCGGTTCATGCCCGGAAACCACGGAAGATTTAGAAGAACGAATATGGACCAGATAGAAGAGCACTTGGCAGAAGAGATCCGACACTATGTCCAC
This sequence comes from Limanda limanda, assembly GCF_963576545.1. Lineage (NCBI taxonomy): Eukaryota > Metazoa > Chordata > Actinopteri > Pleuronectiformes > Pleuronectidae > Limanda > Limanda limanda. The sequence goes on along the minus strand of NC_083637.1, from coordinate 22,815,862 downwards.
TAGTATAACCCGTCACTAACCGGCGGATTTTTCCGCCAGAAAAAGGCTCTGCGGAGCCGCCGTGGCGATGTAAATAAATCGCTCTTCTTCGTGCAACACACGAAGAAGAGTTCGACAAAAAACATTACTGCGCCTAGTGTTCTGGCGGGGAATTGCATGGCAACACGCGCAACGGTTGGAGAACCATGAATGACGAGTCCTGCATTACAGCTGCGTGCCTGCGGGCCCCTGACGACGCAGAAGCATGCGCCGGCCTTCAGGGGCCAGCAGCCAGAGCACCTGGGCGTGGCTGAGGAAGGCAACACTTTTTTGAGCGTGTGCTGTGACGTTTGCCAGGAGAACTGTGCTCTATGAAAGACTCCTTTAGTTTAATATATTTTAGTTTATTTCCACCAACTTGTAATCCACCTTTCTGCAATAAACGGTCAAAGGGACCAACTGGACTCACCTCTTCTCCTAATCTTTTCTATACGCGTCAAAACCAAAATCGAGCTCAGCCACCAGTGGTAGTAAAATAGGAATTGCTGCTACACTATCTTTAAAAACTCACAGTTAAAGGAGGACGGAGAGCCTCTGGAGCGGCTGAACTCCTCGCCGTACAGCACAGCCATGCTGGGCTGGCTCGTTCGCCTCCCGGGGTGATAGGAGGGGGGGATGCCTCCGTACACACCCCCGCCTCCTCCGCTGCCCCCCCCAGCCATTCGCTCCTTGGTCTTCAGGGCTTGACTCCTCTCCTGGCGGAGCCGCTCCTCGTCCCGCAGCAGACACACCAGCTGGCGAGCCTTTTCCCTCACGTTAGCCCCCTGGTCTCGGCCGTCACGGTCCATGTACTGGAAGTCTCTCAGTGTCTGAGCCCACACAAGCCATCAAAGCACATTTTGTAATCAACAGGAACTTTTCAAACAATGTACAGATCGAGTTGTGATAACGATGCAAGAGAATCTCAACAATCTGATCTGCAGGAGTGTAATGACATTGTTATTAGTTATTTTGATATGAAATTAGTTTGTTAGTGATTTAGTTTGTTCTGAGTTCAAAGGTGGTTTCTGTCTCCTGTAGCGTAACGTTTCCTGATTTGACTGTGTTCCTGTAAATATAGACTCAAGGAAGAGTAGTAGTTGCCAAGGTTACAGCTACTGATGTTCCAAACGAACATTATTCCTGAGGCGTTCAGATTACCAAGGTTCTCCTCCAGTTACAGGCGGTACCTGAATCGTGAAAGCGTTCTCACGACACTGCTGAGCGACTCTCTCTGATCCTGTCTTCAGCAGGTAATCCAACAGAGTCAGGGCCTGTGAGCAAATACTGATTACCACACTGATGCTCTGTGCTACACACTCACCGACAGCTTTGAGTAGAGCTTAAGTAACGAGGAGGAAGAAACATGTATGTTACTAAATGAAACTACTGGTGGTGGTGGGAAGTCAGCTGGTCAGTCGAGCATTTAACAGTTGAAGCAGAACGAAAGAGACACAGGCAGAGATTACTTGCTGATTAGAAATCACAGTTAAATCTCACTAGTTAAATTGCTCTCTTCACTGAGGTCACCTTGTAGACATGTCTCCAGTTCTTGCCGCTGTCGTTGAGGCGTTTCCAGACCATGCCCATGACCTCAGCGAACGCCACCACATTGAAGGTCAAGTCCGCGATCTCGGACATGAGAGATGAGGACGGGCCCCATGGATCGTTCGAGGTGGCCTCGCGGACCTGCACGTCACCAGCAGAGGAAGCAAAAGATCTATTTCTTCCCATATTTACATTACATGCAGATCGTTTTCGAACTCATCTTGAATGATATGGGTTTTCTCCTATATTTATTCAAGAGAGCGGTCTTTGAGTGTGAGAGCAGGTCTTATTGATTTCACATTCAGCTTTTGTAATACTCTCTGTAAAAACCCTGGACTAGATTTGTTCTGCTTGAGTCGGTTAAAATTCCCAAAACCATAGAATGCCAGGTGTGGTGTGGATAAAGTCAGGGCTCTGTTGTGGGTGCGTTAGCTTAATTGCTAATGGGAAGCCTGTGGCGTGTGGGAGTGTATTAACCCATTTTTCAAAAAGGATCGGACAGGACTCTAAAAGAAGAAAGTTGACACAGATGAAAAAATCAACAATAGCAGAGGAGAAATCTAAGAACAGATGTTACAAGGAGAAAAGCTAAAGGTAGAACGCAGGAATTATGTCCAGGTTCCGAAATATCTAAGTGCAAGTGCAAATTTTGAGCACAAGCTGGGGCTGTTTGAGTGCAAGCATGAATCTGAACATGAAATCAATAAGTGCTACTCTCAAACTGAAATACCACATTTTCAAATAAAGATGGAAGAAAAAACCCATAGAGTAACAGCAACATCAGCAGTATCCAAGACAAAGATAAGAGGTTACAAACAACTTATCCAGTGTTACACATACAAACTAATGCACATAAATAGCATTTAAAGACAACACTGCAAAAACAAATTTGTAATACCTTGATTTCAGCTTCTGAATAGTTGTGCACAATGTTCTTCACCTGCCGGCGCAGGGCTGTGGTTGTCATGGTGATGGTGATGTGGAGGGAGAGAAAGTGAAGAGTAAATGCTCAACAGGTATACATGGAACTGGAGAGGTAGCTAAAGCAAAGAAGACCCCTCTTCTCTGTCAGGAGTTAAAAGGCACTCCTGGAGGACACATAAAAAGGCAACATGTGAGGATAAATGGAATCTAATGATGCCTTTCTCTTTTAAGGTTGATCTGATTCACTATAAATTCCTAGTTGGACACCTTGGACCCTTCCTCACACCAAGACAACTATGGATTTAATGAGTAATGCTGTTTTTTTTAGAGCCCAAGCACTGACTGGTGTGAGGACCCTATAATATTAATATTATTATTATTAATATATGTATTACCAGACCTCAATTTTATTAGCTGCCATCGAAGAGACAGGGAGCTGGAGACTTTTGGTTAAAATACGAACAACAGCATATTGCAATGAAGCCGAGACACTGAGGATTAACTGGTACATGTAAATAGTGCATTGCAGTGGTCCAGCCACGAGAAGACAGAGGTGTGAGTAAGCTTTCCTGGGTCAGGAGAAGAAAGGGATTCTTTTACTCTGGCTTTATTTCCTTGGTGAAAGTAACAAGAGTCACTAAGGTTATTGACATGAGCTTCAAAATTGTGTGATAGCGAGGTTTCTGGCTGTGGATTTGATATTGCTTGGCAGTGGATAAACAAACGGCTGTAGTTTGTCTGCCAGGTGATCAGGGCCAAATATAATTACTACACTCTTTTCTGAGTTTGGTTGAAAGGTACAAGACAAAGTCTCATGTAACAGGCCAATATTTTATTTGATTAAGCTTATATTTATTTACATTTTGCGAAACTGGTTCCATCAAAGGTTTGCCATACTCAGCTTTTCACAGTTCAAAATATATAAGAAAACCTAATAACAACAGGATTCTCTTGTAAGCATACCTTTTCTTTGTTTTTCTCATTATTCTTTGCTTTTTACATTAACGTGAACACAACGAGTAATATAAACAGTGACTGATGACAACGACTGAGTGGCTCCTCACAATCTGTGCCCCCTCAGAAGGAAGTAGGTCAGATAAAAGCTCTGGCACTCAGGTGTCTAATGAAGCTTCTTGATGGCTGATTTTATTCAGGCCACCACACACACACACACACACACACACACATGCAACCATCTGTGCACACACACACTTGCAACCCATTTCTCGCTGCCAAATTCATATTTCAGAGAGGACGCGAGGGAATCGATCATTAAGACATCCTGTGATACTTCTCTCTCTGCCTGCGACTATAACCGTTCACAGACATGGAGCATAATTAACCCCCGAAACCAAAGCTGAACGAGGGTGACCTCACTAAACTAATCCTCTTCTCATCAGTCATCAGCTCAGTTTAACCATCAGACTGTCAAAGGCATTGATCAAACATTACTCTGTGGGCTTGTTGATATTTGGTGGAAGATGAATTATGTTCCATTTCTTTAGATTTTCTTCACCTATATGCTTCAAACCAGCGACTACAGCTTGTAAAACCAGTAAAGACCCACTCCTACATTGTAAAAAGTCATACCTGTGCTTACTTACATTACATAAATGATCTTTACTTATTTCTCACTGTCCAGTTGATTCTACTTATATGATTTTTTTAAATAAATATATTAAGGAATTACTTTGCTTAAAACAGGTATTAAACTACATTTACTTGAGTAAACTGGACTGGAGCTCATCAGTTCACATGTACAGTAGAGCAGTCAGGAACCATCTTGCATCATTAGTGGAGCGTGTTGGAGGTAGATGTTGGATTAAGTTGTGTTCTAACACCTCATAGATGTTTCTGCGATGTTGCGGACGTAGATTTCAGTTCTTTTATTTTATATTTGTTAGGGTCGGTGAAGTTGCTGCATTAAAGGATGTATTTTGATACCATGAGTGAGGCTTTGTGCACAGTTAGTGAAAAGCAGAATAGGTGTGTATAGCAAAACCATTTGTTTGGACAATGAGCAATTCTCACAGAACCACTAATAAAAGCGATCATTTCAGTTGATTTGAATGAAATGATTGGCTGGCGTCCCGGTCCGTGATCTCACCGCACATGACCACAGTCTTCAGCAGGAGCGACTTAAACACGGCTGAAGCAGAGACAATAGTCAGAAGTTAGTCGGCTTCTAGCAGTTGTCAGTCAGTGTACATTCATTTGTTTTGGAGGCGTAGCTTTGATGGGGTGGAATGTATCGGTTGCATTTTCTCGAAGTGTAGCCTGCTCTAGCTAGTGTTTCCAGGATTACCAACCCTAGCTTTAAGACTAATAGCTATTTACTTACATTTTTCAAGGCAGTCGGTTTACTAGATGCTTTTTAAGTATGATCAACTGACACTCCGACAGATTTTACAGTGTAAACAGGAATATTAATGGAAAGTCACTGCATGCAGCTCCAGCTCATTAGCCCCAAGGTCAATCAGATCCTTGAGCTTGTGTCCCGCACACATGATCACAAACCCATTCACTGTGTTTGGCTCAGAATATAACAACCTTATTAACGGGTTGTCACTGCTATTATCCTTCCTATAACTACATCTAATTAGTCTTTCTTTTCACTGCTGCTTCAAAGCAGTTGAAAGAGGATGTCACCCTGGAACAAGTCACAGGATGCCTCGTCCTGCGGAAACGCTGACATCAGCAGAGGCACAGAGGTCCTGAGACACACACAGCTGGGAAACTCAGACAGGGACACAAGTCTCATAGTGTTTGTGTATATGCAAGAGAGACAGAGAGGGGGAGCCAGAGAGAGAGTGAAGGACATGCAGAAGAAAGTGAAGCTCAGCAACCTGAAGCAGTATCACCTTTCTGCACAATCATCTTCAGCTCGAACACAGAAACACAAAGGTTATTGAAGGCTGGTGCTGTCTAACTATGTGAGCTGTTTGAAACTATTGCCTCTGGAGCTGACCCCCACACCAAAACTGATTATTCACACTGTGGGAGTATTATAAACTCTGTGTGTGTATAACAACTCTCATACAAACAGAGGGGAGTCAGGAATCCTGAGGTGATGGCAGCAGCTGAAAGTGTGTGTGTATGACATATTGATGAGTGGCAACTTCAATCCAATGTAGCTAAGGCATTTCCCCGTTTCTGTATTATTGTGATGGGACCAAGCATGGTCTGCTGGCTCCTCCAGTCTCATTCTGACTGGTACTGTCTGCTGCACACACTCTCATCCTCCTCCATCTGTCCTGACAGGGTAACAGCAGTGAAGGCCACATCCCATCAGATAGAGACAACACTAAATGTAACCTTGATCACTATTTGAAGTGCCTACAGGCTACTAAGAATGGTCCAGATGTCTGAGACAACAACAACAACGTTTGAATCCAGAGACACTTACACAGGTTGTTGAGTTCCTGACGTATAACATTTATCAAGATGTTTTATGTTTGTGCCCTGTCAAAACGAAAACTAGAAATTGCTCGGCTTATTATGATTTAAAAATAAAGTGCGCCAAGGGTATTTTTAACGGCTTTGTGAACTAAGCAAAGTATTTAACTTTATTAAGCTTTATATGTAAAGTTGCCCTCAATACTAGGTGGCTATAAAACGTATAAAAAGTTTTGATCAGAGTGAAAGTCGAGCCAGCTAAAAAAGGGGCCTTAAAATCAAATCTCCAGGTTCCTTTTTTATTAGGAAGAGAAGTCTTTAATAAGTGGCTTCTGATCCACAGCCTGTTAATACAAATTGATGACATGTCAGTTCCCAAAAGTGAAGCCAAATCATCTCAATTGCCACTTGGTGGCTGGCTGCAGTAAAAAAAAAAGATCCTCCTCTCCTATGTTAATTGATGGACATGGACCAAACTAATAGGTCTATATTATATGTCATTTTTTTTTTTTTGCTGGTTTCAGTTTTTTTTCTGCAATTTCTACCAAGTAGGATTGTTTTTATTAGTTATTTGATGTTATAAAAACGGGATGAAACTTCATAATTTCACAGCTGAAATTGACGCACCATTGTTTGAGCACGTTTATCTGAGGGACCTTGATGCAGCGTCGCCTCCATCCACCGACTGCACAGAGTCTGGCTCCAAATGCACAAGATGGCAGCGTTCGTTTACATCCAGGATATTTTGGCTTCATTTCCAGATGGTGGGAGGAAGTGACTAAGTCTATGGACTCAGCGCTGTGCAAGTGTTCAATAAGACTAGAAATTTGCTTAATAAATACAGCCCATTGCTATGGTGGCTGAGACATCTCATTATCGAAAAACACAAATGCAAAAGCCACAACACAAACGCATAAGCCACAAAAAGGAAACACAACCATGACGGAAGTTGACAATGAAATGTTTTCATGTTTGTGAAAAAAATCAGTCAGCATCATGACATGCTTATCTTCATTATCGTCTATTCGAGGTGTGTTCTTCCTTTTCGGTTGCTCCAAGCGCCTGGACAGCAAAAAGTATCTCTGATGCTAATTTCATTGTCAACATCCAATGTCACTCCCTTCCATTCCATTGTGTCTGTGTTTCTGCTGTGTGTAATTGTGTTGTAACTTTCGATTTGGGTTGTGGCTCTTGCATTCGGGTTGTTCTTTAATTTGTCTTCAATGCACTTGTGTGAGACGTGTCTGCCACCGTATATTTACCATTCACATTTAAAATTGAATTTGGTTTGTGGTTACTGACCAATCTTCATGTCTACATGTACGTTTTACCAGTAAGAATTGTTAGTATTTAGAACTCAAAATTAAAAACAAAGGATGATTAGTTGATACCATGTTAATATTCTTTAAAAATCTAGTGCAGTAAGTTGCCTTGAAATGTAGAGTTTCCTAACCTTTTCATTGTCGCAGGGTTTGCATGTGAAGGTCTCAGAACAGCACAGAGAGACAGAGACTGGTGGTGGGGGTGAAGTCATCTGGGGACACACTCTGGGGCTGACTAACACAACAACCCCTCACACACAATGACAGACTCCACTGGGATTTTACTGGGACATGATTTGGTCATTTCTTCTGATAACCAGCTGTAAACTTTACCTTCAAATGAAATCAATTCAAACGAATCCCCTCTGAGACCTGGAGTCAGACTCTAAATCTGTTTTCATTTGAGCCGCACAAACCTAACTCTGTTTCAGCTGCATTTTCAGTTGAGATACTTGAACCTTTGTTGCACTAATAGATTCAAGTTTCCTTACATAAACCGGCCTCATGCGTCAAATGCCTCCGACGCGTACGTCATCCCGTCAGTCACGTTTGCAGATGCGCATGCGTGCTATAGAAGCAGGTGTACGGTACATTCCAGGTGGTGATGGAGAGGAGAGATGCGCCCACGGTGGGTCTGCATAATGTATTACCCCCCCAGCCTCCATCCCGCACATCCGCACACACTCACACCTCCTCCCGCTGCGGTGGATCCTCTGTGTGTGTGTGTGTGTGTGTGTGTGTGTGTGTGTGTGTGTGTGGGGGGGGGTCTCCTCCATGTGCGGCACATTCCTGCGCAGGGCCACCAGCTGCTGGAGCCTCTCACATGCAGGACGGCAACATGTCTCCACACACACCGCAGCTCACATGTGCAACCACGCAGAGGTGGTTTTGGCTGGAGGAACCACAAGTGCAGGAGCAGGCAGCTTCTTACCTTGTCCATTGCTCATCATCGCCTCCTCCTCCTCCTCCTCTCCAAGTCCTCGGCGTCGGTAATATCCCCTGCGCTGGGATCTGCTGAGCAGGGCAACCACGGTGATCCAACCCGCAGAGATCCCTGGATGAGAGGGGGGGAGGGGGGGGGGGGGGTGTCAGCGCCTAGATCCAGGCCTCCACCCGGGATGGTGCGAGCGGCTCGGGCGACCAGTCGGCGGTGAAATCCGCATAGGACGAGGATCATCCACCGCGCACGGCTGGCTCGCTCCCTCTCTCGCTCAGGCTGCCCCCCCCCCCCCCCCCCTTGTCACACACGCGTACACACACCGGGCGCGCACAACACAGCGAGGCGGGGACAGGGGGTGCGCGTCATCTGCAGAGTCAGCGGCACTGACAACAACCTACTATCATCCCGCTGATGTGAGTGTGTTGAGGCAGTGAATGAGACCGAGTGAGTGTTACACATCTCCACTGAGCCAGGGCGATGAAAAACCTTTATTGATTTCACAACAGATTAAAGTGTAGAGAGAGGGAGAGAGAGAGTTTTGGGAATCACATGTCATCACAACAGGTTGATGATATTCAGTAGAGCTCCTATGATTCATTGCCCTCGTCCACCAGGTCGCACATGGTGTCCACCAGGTCTTCCATCAGTGCATAAACCTGCCAGGTAGATAGATTCATACATGAGATACATCGGAGTATGGACACCACTGGTCCTTCTGTGAATTTTCCGTAAAGATGGAGGACGACTCACTTGAGGGATTTCGAAAAAATGTGATAACTTAAGCAGCAGAAGCGAAAACATGCAACCTAGTACGACTTAAAGGGACTCTTACCTTTGTTGCATTTTTACACTTTTTTTGGATAAGGTTAAATTGGTATTAATAAGGTAATGACACTCTAAAATGCAAGACAGACCCACCAGGAGTAAAAACAAACAATTACTTCACTCTCATAATATTTAGTGAAAACTTCAACCAATAACATTCTTCGGACCGAAGGACCTTATTGGCCGACAGACCTGTCTGTTTGCTGCATGGACATGCAGGTTTTCCGTCTGCTTCTTGTGGCGCATTCGGGCCCGCGTCATCAATATATACGTATATCATATATATGTGAATGTAAATGTATATAACTTACCGGTGCTTCTGAATCCGAATCCATTGCTTTGGTAAACAAAAACTCACGTGCGTGCGCGGAGGCAGTACCTTGTAAGTCTGCTTGTGAATAAAGTTTCTTCAAAAAAACACCGCGGATGGGAACGAGGGGGTGGGGCATTGGAGGAAGGCGGGATGATTTGAATGGGCTGTAATTCTCAAATGCAACAAAGGTAAGAGTCCCTTTAACACAGACTACTACATTTTCCAGAATGCAACTGCGTTTGACTCACTGGACAATGAAAAATGGCAACACTAGATATCCCAGACTTTAAATCTCTGTTTGGTTCGACCTCCCAAAACAACGAACCCTACTTTTCCCTCAATGAAACCAGACGGTGTCTTCCATTAGATAAACGAAGAAGAGTCAACATTACAGCAGATCCTGACTTTTCATTCAAAGTATTGGCTGAGCTGCTACCCAACCTTCTAAATAACCAGACAAGACAAAAATAGCCAGTGATGAAAAGTATTAGCTGTTGAAAGCGATGGGCTGGGCACGTTGTCACTGAGGAACAGGCTCAGGAATACAGTTGCTGCTACAAGGAGGCCGTAACCAATTTGATGTGAGTGACTGTGTATGTAACATGTGTGTTTAATCCCGAGTGAGGGGTCTGCTTGTGGTACATGTGTTAACGTTTCCAGATTTTGGCTTTGAGATAATTGTGGATCATGGGTCCAGCTTTGCAGAAGCAGGCAAGTTTGGCAAAATGTGGGACTCTCAGCCAGGTGATCTGTTTAAAACTTCCGAGCAGCAGTTGAGTCCTCATGATGATTAAACTGGATTTAACTTTGTAAATTGATTGGATTGCCCCTTTAGAATATTATTATTAAATAATGAATTCACAAATTATTGAAGGACTGACCTTTTTGTGCAGGAGCTTTGTGTAAATCTTCATCATCCTCTGGTCCACTTCAACAGGAAGTTCCACAACGTTGCTTTCTGGACTGGCTTCCGGAAGTGGGACAGACTCCTTCAATGGCTTTTCCTTGCTGCGCTTTCCCACTTCATCTCTTCTCTTCCCCTTCTTTTTGCTCTCCTTTGCACACAACATAGACAGACAGGGGACATATAGTTTACTGGAAAATGATCCTGACGTTTTGTATTGAGCGTGCAGGATGACCAGATGACCAGTTGCCGAGTGTTTGTGTGCATCTTGCGTGATGAAAAACTACCTCTCACATATTTGATTGTGTGTGATACTGTAGTGTATGAGTTAATATATAGCTAGGTGTGTGTGGGGGGAGGGACATTTGGCTGGGACCAGTCCAGGTCCTATAAATTCACACCCTGGGCGCACATTTGGAGAGCAGGTGCACATTCTCACACCGTGTTCTGTCACGATGGTGCTCTGTGAGTAATAGGCCGTACCTGACCTATGATTCAACGTTCAAGCGACACACGGAGGAGAAAATCTCAGCAAACTGCACAGAAAGGCTTGTGATATATTCTGAATGGCTCACAGTTCAGACATGAACCATTATAAGAGAGATGTAAGGTCCTGGCAGGGGCGGATCCTGGCCCCAGCTGAAATCTGATTGGTCCCTGCCTTGCTAGTATTCTTTCTTTTAATAAAATGGCCCCTTCATCCTTTAGTAATCCCCGAATAGGGAAACTAGACAATATGCTTGAGCAAGGAACAATTTACTAAATATATTAAATGATGTGCGGCTTTGTTCAAAGCTATAAAGCTAACAGTAAACAAGGAATGGCTTAAATGTGCACCAATACTGAATCAGTATTTGGATATGATATTGGGCCCTATGTGTAAAATGTCCACTGATTTAGATAAATCCTAGACCACTGGGTCGTGCATGGCCAGATTATCCCCCAGAATATTATTTATGTGGGAACCAACTTACAGGACACAATATCTCATCATTAATGTCTGAGCAACACAGGCAGCATCCATGCTGACGTTCTCAGTCCCTGTTCTGACAAAAGTTATTCAATTTCATATTTGTGAACAGTATGATGCAAACAAGCTGGGTATAATGAGGATGGGTGAATGCTGACTGCGGGAAAACAATCATCTGGATTAAAATGAATGGTTGCTTAGTGGCATCTGGTAGCTTGTTGTCTCATCTGACCAGTCACACACTTCTCTGGGGGAAAAACACTGGATAAGAGAACCTTTTGGATATTGTCGTACATTTAGTAGAATGACTGAATGACAAATGGCGGCTTTTAAGACTGAAAATCTAACGACGCTCATATACTTTTTGCATCTTGGTATGTTTTAGAAAACAATTCTGAAAACCAGCTTACGGAATATGTAATAATATTGCAGATCTTTGAGGCCGTAGTTTGAAGAGTTGTGTGAAGACAGCAGATAATTGAAGGATGAACCGACAACTTGTTTGAAGTGGTGCAGGTGAGTCATGGTTGGATCAACTGAGAGGCAGCTCAGGTTGTCATTTCTTCATACTTCATGCATACTACTAATTAAAATGAATTAAAGTGAATCTGCTGCCACTCAGTGGAATACATTTGATAGTTTTCCATCTCTGTGTTGATGAAGATAAGATAAGATAAACTTTATTGATCCCATGCTGGGGAAATTAACAGCAGCAGATGGTCAGAGGAAGGCAGATATGCAAACAGGTGAAAGTATAAAATATAATAAAATAGGCAATAAAATAAAACATAAATAATCAAATTAAGTGGCACAGAAGGATTGTATGAGGATGTATGCTGAATTGTTTCATTAGGTATGCCTATGTAATTATGTTATAAGTATATAGGCAGGTATGTACAATCACAGTAGTAAACTAAATAGTTTTATACTATTATATGTTTTGATCATATCTTATAACTATATAAAGATGAAGGCTAGGTTGCTGGACATACACGCATACAGTTTTCCTCTCACCTCCACTGTTTTTTCAGATGTTGGTGACCTGGCGCCTTCATTTGCTCTGGATCTCGGCTCTCTCCTCTTCTCCTTCGCAGGTGCTACTCCCTTTTTCTCACTCTTCCCATCTTTGCTCATATCATCGGCATCTGTGATGGAGTAACAGTATTAAACTGCATGAATTCACTATATGTCTGAGTGAAAGTGTGCGAGTCTCACCACCATCAGAGAGGAGCGATTCCTCCGTTTTATCCTCCACTGTTTGTGTCTTGAAGAGGCCCAGCTGGTTTTTGATGAACACGGCCTCACCTTCTATCGAGTCCAGGAGTCTCCTCCACAGCTGCTGTCTACAGGGGGCACCACACACCACCATAACACATGATACAGTACAAGTGTGGGATGCCATGAAAGAGATGCTTTATGACTCACATGGGTTTGTTCCTCACCCTATTGCTGCTGATGTTAGAAGGCGGTGATTCGGTTCAGTGGGTTCAGAAAGCTGCAGAAGCAGAGAGTTAAGCTGTGCCAAGTTTTTTTCTCGGGTGTCCTGGGATGACTCTTGTTCACGCAGAGACAGCACCGCCTTAAGTACGGGAACAAACAAACGCATATATGGTCATAGATGGAGTTCATATTTTTTGGGGAAAAAAAGTTATGTAACAGTATGAACTTATTGAGTCATATTTATGTTATGATGATGGCTATTGATTAATGTATAATTGATTTATGTGTTTTGTGAAGAGAGAGGAAATCAACAAAGGGATGGCCTTCTGTATTCATATAATTTATGTTATGTTATGTCCTGCGCATTTTCTATTATAGAATGTGTATATATATTGTTTTGATGTGTTAAATATTAATTTCAGCATGTCGGTATGACATTGTATGGAAAGTGCATTTAAAGACGTTATATCCTTGAATAAACTCGCTATTTTGTCTCTACCTGTCGAAGAGTATCAACAGAGAGATCCCAGCTGTGTCCTGGATTGACTTCTTCCCACAGTCTCTTTAGGTCCTCTACTGGCTGGTGATGGTACTGCAACTAAAACCACGAATAGAGTGTACATGTGAATACAACAGACAGTATTGTCATGCTTCATGAGTTGATGACGATGAGAAAGAGATTGTGTTTAAATATCCAGTGTGGCCACACTTTCCAATGTTTCCAATCATTAGCTCCCATGTCTGCAGGAAATTAGCTCAGGAAACTTTTAAGACAGACATGCTTTGTCCATCTATTTATCTATCTGCTCTTTAAAAATCAGGCTTATCATGTTCCAAACTTACCCAGTTAAAACAACATTCTTATCACACTGTGTGATGGCTGCTCATACAGCTTCAGACTGACTGGTTTGTGACATACGGCCATGTCAAAATAACCTAATTTAAGGTATTAACAGTTAGAATCTATGATGAGTTAATGAACTACCAAGAATTATTTGGGTAAAAATATGATTGTGATGTTGTAAATGGATGGGGACAAAAAGATAATTCAGGGAAGAGAGAATGGGCTTATCATACTTTTCTACAGTAACATGTCAAAGAGAACAACATGACAAATGGCTCCATTAACTGATTATCTCTAACTGGTAAAAATAAAAAACTGTAAAGAAAAATGTTTGAAACGTCACTGGCACAGGAAATTGAGATGACTAATGCATAATGAGCAATGTGTCTACAGCTATAGATAAACTACAGGAACAGCCATTACAGAATAATTCTTGCACTGCTGAGGCCCTCAAGAGGATGTGTATGGATACAGTTATACAACAGAACTCCACTGATCACTAAGAAAACTGTACAATTCTTGATGGATATTGTGTCTGCACTGTAGGATTTACCTTTGGGTTTCTGTTTAGAAACCTTTGCTCTTCAGTGATGTAGAGCTCTGCAGGAGAGCTGGGTCTCTCTGGGGTTCGGACCTCATTCACCATCTTGCACGCCATGGACCGACACATTTTCAGCATGACGGTATTTTCCAACCTTGTCTGCTCATGAACACACAACAGACCGCCATTTGTTTCTGTTACAGATCACCTTTGTGCCGTTTATCTTTCTTTTTAACTCTCAGTTTATTTGTAAAACTACCTCGATGAAATTCCTCTGGTCTGTCGTTTTGTCCTGGTAAAGAGCCACTCCCCTTAATGTGACCTGCATGGAGGCTCCTTCAAGCAGCACAGGGTGAGTGTTGAGCTGCAATACTTCCGTATAGATTCCTGGCTTTTCTGACTTGAACATAATCTCTACACGCTGGGTGTCACCTGGAAGAATCACGCCTGGATAGGAGGGGAAGCAAATGGAAAGCAGAAAGACAGACTCAGCACTGGGGGAATTTCATGACAAGCTGATACATTGGAAAACAATGTATGACGTAAGGGTGGTGGCAGCAGGTGTCTGAATTAGTTTGTGTGTGTACCGGAGGAAGAATTGAAGTAGAAGTGCCGACTCTTTGCTTGTGTTGGTGGGTTAGGAAAGCAGTTCTGCCTGGGAAGCTGCTGCCAGCTGTAGAAAATGGCCGTGGTGCCCTCATTGTGCATCTCCAGATGAGAAGAGGGTCTTTCTCCAGTCAGGGCCTCAAACATTATTGTGGTACTGATTCCTACTTCTCCCTGATCAATGAGTGTTGGAGAATACAAGTTGACTTAAGACAAGAGGTAAAAGCCAGCACTCAAAGAAAAAGCTCCACCCCAGAGTCAGTAACAATATTTTAAAAGTTATTTTACTTGTGCAGTGTCAGTTCTAACATGTCATGTGTCCAAATCATACCAAATTCGACACTGCACTTTCCAAGTTTGAAGAAGATACGATGAAAGGTTCTCGAGATATGCGAGCAAAATATAGACAGACAGATATTTCTGAAAATTATAAGATAGAAACAATGTATACGATAAATGTCAGTTGTGTCTTTCTTGACACGCTCCTGATCGATGTTAAGATCCTGTCAACAAAACCTATAACATTCCCAAAGTTTTCTTCGTTTCACAGTGAAAGCCTAAAGCGAAGGCTGCAGGGATTTTTAATCATTTGTTGCTGACTGTAGACATGGTGGCTTAACATTGTTGCAGAAAACCGGAAGAGTAGATCTGGGGAAATTGATCAACGAAAAAGATAAATATGTAGAAATTGTTAAGTTTGCAAATAAAAAACATGAAATAAAAGCCTGCTTCTCTCTGCCACCAAAGGAAATAAAGGCCCGGACCGCTATCGGAGAGATCTCAGTAGTCGTGGTTTGAACTGAAATATATACACACAGACCCGCTCACTGTGTAAAGACCAGTCTGTACCTGGTTATTGACAGAGTTTCCAGTCCACATTGCAAGCTGGCCACAGAACCTCAAGGCAGGAATGAGCAGAACGTCGGACTGAGCTTCATCACTCTGTGCCAGTGGTTCACTGTTAAAGACATGGAAACAAAAAGCAATTGATCGAGCATTTAACTCAATTGATAAGTAGATTGCAACATCAAATAATTAATACTGATTGTGTTTCTTAGTGTCTTTGAAATAGTGACGGCTTTGTAAGCTTAATCTGATAATATCATATCATCAGAAAAGGGTAGGTTATTTTTCTTACAGGTTCTCCTTCTTGTCCTCCTTGTGCTCCCTCTCCTTCTCTCCTTCCCTCTCCATTGAGGGACTTCGACACACCGTGACGGATCTGAACGGCTCGCTAAAGCCGATCACCTCCAGTCCGCTGAGGTCCTATAATCAAAGTGACACAGAGGGGTTGGTTTTCCAGGACAAGGTCAGCTGCATGCTTCCTTTAAACATTGCGGCTGCTATTATGGAAAGGTAATAGCCGACATCCTCTTCACTCCAGTCAATAGATAAATGTTCTGTCCCCTCACACACAGAAAGGCGGCTGATAAGAGGATGAGGAGTAGTGGAACACACTGTCCACCTACCAATGGCAAAGTGAAAGCTTAGGTGTACTTGCAATCCCCTTCATCCTCAAACATTTACATTTGTTCTTTACTTGATTCTAACTGTATATCCAGCAGAGCACTATCACTATTTCACTGTGAGGGTGGACAGAGAGAAGTTAACAATAAGCCCTTTTAACAAAGGAGGGTTTGACATGTCACAGTAGGAAAAACATGGTGAAAATAAAACGAAATCTTTACCAGGGCTCATGGATAGAAGAACAGAGCTGTTGGTGATGTTTTCAGGAACTGTTAATGTGGCTCAGTCTACTTCTAGAAAATGCCCACTTGCTTTCAAGCTCTATCTTGTAATGGACCTGTATTTCATTTTGACTCCATCCATGTGAGTTGTTTCAAACATTTGTTTACTGAAAACTCTCCTCTTTAAGTTCAGTATAAAAATTAAAAAAAGGTGTTGTGATCACAGCAAGCACAATGATAAACAGAAATTAATAGCAGTGTGCTCTCAATGCGGCCCATGGTCCATGTTTACTTGGGTCTTATCTCTCACTGGCTATTTAGATTGTGTTGACATATGATGTAAAGTGTTTGGTTCCCATATCTCTTTAACTGATTTTAGCCTTGGTTTTAATACAATTAATTATGTGTTTATTTGCGATGCATTAGATCGTGTCCTTGAATGTTAAGAAAGACACATTTGAAATAAAATGTATTAAATAGGATTATTATTATTCAACCAATCAGAAGTCAGGGTTATTATTGGTCTAATTAAGCTTACTGCAACTGCTAATTAGTTCTAGCAAAAATGCATGAAATTCCTTTTTTACTATACGGCTCGAACAAAGAAAACCTGGACCTTTCCAATGGAAAACACCTGGTCTTTCTGACTGTGGCAAGTCGAAATGTCTGCTGTGAAAAAGGCCTTAACAAATCCAATTTCTTGTGTCGCTCAAACTTCTCTACATTTCTAATTTAAACTGGAAGGAAGGACTCTCTGTCCTCCCTCTTACCTTTCCCACTTTTTCTCTTGTCTTTTGGTGTCCCCTCCCTTTCCCCCACTGTCTTTCTCCCTCTTTGCACGAATGGCACGAATGTCACAAAGCCACGGGCGAGCCGACTGCTGACAGGACGATCTGTCTCTGTCTGTGTGTCAGAAGGTACTTCAAACCCAAAATCGCCTAAGCATCACATTACCACCAGCACGACACAACACACTGCAACCATTTTCTGTTATTTCACTGGGTCAGGCGTGTGTGTGTGTGTGTTTGATAGACCAAAAGAGGGAACCTTCCCATAATCAACATCTATTACTTTGTGTGTAAACTGGATTAAATGGGTACTGACTTTGCATAGAGGTGCACATCTGTGTTTATTTGTGTTAAAGTGTTTATCCCACACCCTCCTTCCCCTGCTAATGAAGTCATTGTAATTCAGAGACAGCAGTGAGGCAGGTTCTGTCCCTTTTCTTTGGCTCTAGAACGCCACTGGTCCCAAACGCGCTTCTCAATGACTGGACACGCTCCAGATTTCATAACTGTACCTTCTCTTTGTCAGTATGTTTGTGAACAGGCGCGTGTGTTTATGGAACAGCTGCAGGGCTTCATTAATCTCATTATGCAAGTGTGCTTACTAAATGTAAATTTTTCAAGCAATGAAATATATCACAAGAGTATGTGAACGTTCTGTGTGTGTATACAGTGTGTGTATACAGTGTGTGTATACAGTGTGTGTATACGCCAACGCAACCCACATGCACGTGCCTGTGTGTGTGTTTGTGTGGGCGTACATGTGCGTAAGCTTGTCTAACAATGTTCTGTAGTTTGTTCCCTGTAGAGAAAACCCAGAACAGTGTGCACAAAGCTGGATGATCACAGGCTGTCTGTGAGAATACAAACTGTTTATGAGCAGCTAGAAAAGACTAAGTGTCCTGAGGGCGTGAGTGGCCTCAGTGGACTGTGTGGTTGGACAAGGAGTATGAAGTTGTTGGTTTTGATATTAAAAAAAATGTACAATCTCGACCTAAAACACTCAAATGTAATCGGTGTCAATCTTAAACAAGGGATAGGTAAAGCTGCTTCAAACTCACAGAAGAAAAGATGATCTTAATAAATCCCTGGGAATACTTAAGTTTTCTTCGGTATTTCAGTAATCCAGTAATAAGTGTCTGAACATGAATGGGCACATTACAAACAAGAACCTCTCATAATGATTTTTTCATTTCCTTATGGTTCTAGTTTGCCAAAATGTTAACAACCACAGAAGAAACAGTTCTTAAAGTTCATACTTCCGCAAAGGCCCAACAACCCCCTTATAAAACCACATTTAACTTCAATAGATCCAGATCTTTATCTGGATCTATTGAATAGTCCCATAGTTATTGGACTTTTGATGCTGTATTGGTATAAATATTTGAATGTTTAGAAAAATGAATTAAACTTGTGTTACAGGCTTCTTAAGGTCCATGTCCTGTAGAAGCTCCCCCAGCTCCTGGTACTGGTCCTGTAGGTACGCACTCTGCCCCCAAGGCTGAGAGGCTGGATGCAGATTCTTAGCACATCTGAAACCTGGAGGATGACAATGTTCCCACAGAAGGGATACAGTCAGTCTTAGAGTGGCTGAATGCAGGTGTGCATGTGAGTGTGTGTACAGCGTCTGCATTTATGTGGGGGATCTCTAGTCTTCATGATGACTCAAAGTGGTTTACAGCACAGTTTTTTCCCGTCACCCACTCAAACACAAATCCATATGCTGCAATTGCTCAAGCCAGGGATCGAACCACCAACACTCGGGTTAGTGGAGAATCTGCTACAGCTTCTCATCTCTCCCTCTAAATTTTAAGTAACTTCCCAAAAAGAGAACTGTGTCCTCTTCTTCTTTTGTTTGGACAAAACCCGTCATCGCCTGTCTTTGAAATTCTTATTTGAATCTGTTTCAAAGTGGTCACATGTAGTTGGTGGAGACCTTAAGGGTAAATTTATGGAGAATTTTTTATCTGAGCCACAAATATGTCTCCTGGTGAATGCACAACTAATGAAACAGGGTCGATGTTGACACTGTAGGTGAAGACAGGGACACACGTGGAGGTGACTGTGTGTGTCTTTGTGTGTGTGTCCTACCCGTTTCATGCTGTATGCCGCTTGGTTGTCCAATATGTGTGACAGGTTCCCGTCTGCCGCGCTCTGTCTGAGTCAGAGTGGCTCTGATGCCGCTCATTTCGTCCCCATAATGCGGGGGGAGAGACCAAAACTCACTCCCCACGCGGTAACCCTAAGACATACAAGTCAAAATGGGTGAGGAAGAACATGGTAACTGAGCTTAAGTGAGTCAAGAAAGTAGAGAACTACAACGTGAGTGTGACAGATGGCTAAAGTCACAGTAAAAGAGCAGAGGCAAATGTGTTCATACATATCCAGAGTGGATGAGTGGCATGACTTGGGTTAGAAACTCCTTTTGCTCCTGAATTTCTCTGAAATGGTTGTCTTGGTTCATCAGTAACGTCTTGACTGGTCTGTGGAGCAAGTCTTGACGGAGTGGAGAAGAGCAGCAGATAAACAGAGTGGTTGATAGTCAAGCATAAGGCACCGATTCAACAATATCCTGTTCTTTAATTTGCTACAAAGGAGAAACCTGCAGTTGTACTCTGGTTAAAGCTGCAATAATGATACGATAACTGCTCTCAAATCAACTCACCAGATAAATGATGCTGCTGTCGTCTGCGCTGCTTCATATGTGTTTGCCAATTCTGCAGGGCATTACCCTGGATGTTCCTGTGGCCTGAAGAGAGCTCAGGTCCTTTCTCCACAGCCTCACAGTGATG